>NC_087120.1:4278027-4932041 GCF_030705265.1 Helicoverpa armigera | reverse complement strand
ATTCATTTTCCAGTACTTACTTTCCCTTTGTTTTCATTACCAATCAGTAATTTGAAGATTGCAATAATGTCCTGTCTGTTCATACTGTGGTCACTGATAAGAATGACACCATAAGCTGTCTCACATTTATCCCAACATTACATCATACTTTTGACCAATTAGATTGCAAGAAAACCTTGAGATTTTGGCATAAAGGCATCGCATACTTACTTGTATATATATTAATACTTACTTACAAGTAACTGCTGCCACCAATTATGTACGTCTATTAGGGTTACATTTTCTGTTCATTGAAATTAACGAAGATAAAAGTTTTTACTTTCAACATAACTCAAGTAGGTAAAGCGAGCTAGCCATGATTTCATAATAAGCAGGATAGCTTATTTGCACTTGAGTCTGTCACTTGCACTAATGATTAGTGCATGCAGGGGCATACCACCCGCTTGTCATGTGACAATGAATGCTCACCTACTTACGCAAGTTTGTTTATGTATCCCTACACCCTGCTCGCCACCCTTGGGAAAGGTTAGAAAATATAAAATAAAACCATGCGAGTATCGCCTTTTTTATTAAAAAAATTAGGGTCTAGGGCGACTAGAAAACATTAGATAACAAACACCAAAAAAGTTTTTTTTCTAAAAAAATATCAAGGTTATCTTAAAGTATAATAAATACAAGTAAGTAGTCCATTTTACACCCTGTAAGGTTGTTGAGATAATACTTAAAATTAATTCTAAAATACTTAAGAATAAGAAAAGCTATGTACTTGATATGTTCAAATTAATTCGATTTTTGACTTGAATTTTGTTAGTTGAGCAAATGACGACGTAGTCGAGAATGTGTACAATCATTCTTTGAAAAGATGAAACAACTTGAGAGTTAGATAGCAATGATAGCAGAAAGGTCAATTAATTACAATCTGAAATAATTATGAATTGCTTGCCAAAGTGTTAGTAAACAAAGAAATATAACGATATGGAAGAGGCGTACTCTGCGAGACAACATTTAAGAATACACACACGCACACACACATCGATATTATTTAGGGCGATCCGTGTTTCTTGCCTCTCTTTGAGGACTTTTTCTCCTTCCTCTCCTTTTCCTTCCTATCTTTTTCCTTTCTCTCCTTTTCCTTCCTCTCCTTTTCTTTCTTCTCCTTTTCCTTCTTATCTTTATCCTTCTCCTTCCTCTCCTTCTTCTCCTTCTTGTCCTTCGGCGGGATAGGGATATCGGTGTCCTTGCAGACCGCAGCAATGAGGATGCTGTGAGTCTCCGGCACGTAGGTGGCCGCCACGCACAGAGCTACTGCGTATTTCTGTTTTATCTTTCTCTGTCCCTCGTCCAGGACCCCCTGCTCCACTATCACGTCGTACTGCTCCACACCCTCCGCGTTATCTGGAATCACATTACATTTTGGATAAGTTATTTGAAAATTCACCACTTTTCAGTACTGAAAAAATGAAGAGACTCATAATGTAAAGATTTTTGTTGTTAATTATAATTGACTGGGTATTTATTTCAATAGCACTGTTTCAGGGGAATTTCGCCAAACTTTCAAAATTGAATTGTAAAATATTCTAAATCGAGTATCAAAGTCAATTGAGGACCCAAATATTTGGGAATTCGGAAATAATATTTAATATTAATTAATATTTTCGCAAAAGAGGCGTGGTCGCCATCTTAGGTTCCGCCATGTTACGAGTATATGAACAAAGAACTGAAAATCGCACTTGGCGTGTACTGCGAGGCCGCGCTTTCGAAGCACATTGTACTATAGTATTAGGTATCACTTCATCACTTTAAACAGAATCCTTCGCCGTAAGAAAACCTCGCCGCGGCAGTTTTACAGTTTGAGGCAGGGCATCCTAATCATACAATATAGTTCTTTGTTAGGCAAAAGTACTTATTTTGGTACAATAGCTGGCCTAATCCCAAACGACACGTACATATTCATGTAATGCTCATCTACTTTAAAGTTTCGCGTTTTACCCCACTCGCAAGGGCAATATAAAATGATGGCTGAGATGGCTCGGGCATATTTTTACAAGTTAATCGAAAAACTAACAATTTATGCACAGCTGTATTAAAAAAGACACAATAAGTACTTACCGGACATTTTTCGGTGGTTTTCTGCGAAATTAACAGCAAATGGACACCAAAAGCCGGGAGCTGGTCAGAATCGCCCTCGGAGACAACGCCTTCTAAAATTAATTTATTGATTTTGTCCGTTCCTGAACCGCGCAGTTGCAGTAGGTACGGAGTTATGCATATACTACTGTTGTACGTAGATTTAAATACTAAGGAAGGTTGCCACTGACAAAATAATGACTACAATAGCTGGTAATGGATTGTTAGCTTAATGCAACATTGATATGAAAAGTTTAGAAAATACCGCGTGAATTGGGTTGGTAGGTTTGTTTTGGGGACTTTTTAAAGACGAACATCTGAAAATTAATAAGAATAGTTAGTATAGGCATTTAACTGTATCCTGCAAAAACGGACGCTGTGTTCACACGTAGAAGTTCAGTTTTGCAGGAAGGCCGGTCCCGCAAAACTGGACTACCGTGTGAAAAGGCTGATCCTGTTTTTTAACTATTGCTACGCTACTGATCAGGCGAAATGACGTGAAACTTTGCTAGTCTATTGGTAGGTATTATTGGCGTCGTTGGCAGCGAAATAGAAGATTCTGGGTTCATCCTATCGTGACACAACGCTCGACTTTAGGTATTTTTGTAAGTCACTTTCCCGCAAAATACAGTATCCGGCAAAAAACCGCACGCAGGAAACCGTGTGAACACTGATATAGAAATATATGTGTCATTAACCGGGATTCCGCCTTTTACTGGACGAACGATCCAGTTTCAAGTGACAGAACCGAATTGCACAAATCGAAGGGAACAGCATTTTGCAGGCATGCGGTTTGCTCGTGTGAAACTAGCATATAATATCTTTTGCGATCAAACGGGATCCTGCAGAAAACAGGATCCTGCAAAAAACTGGACTGCCGTGTGTCTTCGTGTTACACAAGGCTTGATTTGTCGGTGATTCCTGTGATGTGAACATTTTGGCTGTCATTAAGGATACCTAATGACCTAAAATCCTAAATTAATGAATTATTTTGCATTTGTTTTGCTATATTACATTTTTTTCTTAAGTATTTCACCGCGATTCGAGTGTCAAATTAGAAGTTTAGGCATATAGATTTAGGCCTGGCATGTTGTATTAGAAACTTTTTTCTGTGGGAAGTCTGGTCTGATCTTTGTCATGGCGAGCTATAGTGTCTCGTCTTGGCAACCCTTTACATGAAAATGTTTTTGTGGGATTTAATTTATTTTTGTAACTTGCTAAATTCCACGTTTCCTGAGTATACTGAGTTATATTTATAACAATTTTATAAGGAACCGATAAAAAGAGGGAATGTTCATATATTTTTTGGATAACGATGAAAAAATAACATTTTTTTTAAAATATCAAATGTCATCTGTACCTACATAGTTATATTATTTTATTGATTTGTGAGATAATGTAGATATACTGCTATAATAGCGATAGTTTTCTCAAATCCAAAGATCTCAGGAAAACCGAAATCAATCAGAGCTTAATTTAAAGGATGGAGGCTGATTTACTTGAAATCCTAAAATACGTTTATTATTACTTATAACAAGGACCCCATCAATTTTCAGACTTCTAGCACCAAAATTTGTCTCATACAAATTGTAACCCTCTAATTTAACGGGTTGATGTCAAAAGTTCAATGTTTTATATTTTTGTAATCTCTGTATTGACATAGCTAATGTTAGCACACACCAAATTTCAGGTTTCTATAATTTCATTGACCATAATATTTATGATGATCATCATTTACGAAATTGGGGTATTTTAAATGTCAATGAAATCTAATGTGTAAGAACTACTTAATTGAAACTTGAGAGTTTTATAAAGCGTACTATTAATATTGTATTCTGGAGACAATATACCGAGATGGAATAAAACGACAATTTTTTCATCAATTTTTTCAACATTTAATTCACAAAGGAGTAACACAATAGTAAAAAAATAAACAGTGTAAGTTTAACAATCAATACAAAGATAGAAAATAGTCCAAAATCTTTAAAGTAATATTAATAAACCTAATTCTCCTTTTAGTAATACAATCCTGATTTAAGTTTAAGCAGTATAAAATTTGGCATCACAATTTCTTATCTAATGTTAAATTATAACAGGTACTTTAAAAATAAGCTCGTTTTTGTATTAATCAATAGTTAAAGTTAGGCCGAAAAACCGATGTACAAAAACTTTGTTTAAAATATATCCAGAATTAGAGAATTAATAGTGAAATTTTGGACCTGAAGTTTATCATTAAAGCTTCTTCTAAAGTAAACTATACTAACCGTTTGACGGTAATACTATAATCAATAAAAACTACTTTTTTTTTGTAAACGAAACTACTCAAAAATAATTAAACAAAATGTACACAATGAATTAATTTGACATAAGTAGGTGAGGGAACATTTAAAGCGTATAACTACTTCATAGAATCACGGCGCTACTTTTATAATAATTATATGACGTACCTAATAAGCTGTAAACAATATTTCACTTGAAGTCTAATGCTGCAGTCACACTTTAAATAATAGCCGTAGGGGCACGCCACATTTGCAATGAGTACACAGCTTAACGGTGTATCGCATTGACTATCTTGTCCAAGTCGTTCGGGTCGTATGTCTCTGACTCGGACATGTCGGCGTCATCCTGCGGGTCGTCGTCCTCGAGGTAGGCCTCCAACCCCAGGTCTTCGTCTTCGTCTGCTGCGGGTTTCTCCTCTTCAGCGTTACCATCCATGCGATCGATCTCCCGCTGCCACGCGGCCTTGCGACGAGCGTTCAGAAAGCCGAGGTAACTGTACTTCTCGGGAGGCTCGTCGTAAAATTCCTCCATACTCGTGTCCGGACGTGGGACAACAGGTCTTGTGACAACAGGTCTTCCTTTACCGAACTGCGTCTCGCAGAGTCTGCACGAACAGAAGATGGTGCGATCATACGCCATGCAATCTTCAAAAACCGATTCAACCCACTCGACCAGGTTGGGGCGCAGATCTCCGAAGGGACGGTCTATCGGCGGCTCGTCACCACCACCAGCAGTCGACATTTCTGGAAAAATAATTTCATCATAAGAAAGTAATTACTACTAACTGAACCCACTGGAGGCTTCGCTGGAGGCTTCAGCGGTATATCCAACGTACAGTCAGACCCATTCACGTTTATCGTACCTACATGATCAACATCTCCCGAGCCTTTTCTATCGGCTCTAGTCTAGCCGGATATCTTACTTAATAGTAGGTGTATCTACTCCACTGATTTTAGCATTGTTACACTGATGCGTTAATTAATGTTCATGATCTTGGGAAACCTTAATCACCTTAATCAGTAATACTTAATTCGAAGTTAAATTATAAGCTATGTGACTGTGCCTTACCGTGCTGGCTATGAGTCCACTCGTAGACAAAGAGATAGGTTCCTTCCACTTTGAGGGACGAGGGGACAGCGCGTCTGGCGGCAGCTGCAACTGGCGTCGGACTGGCTGGGGCTCCCACTTTGCAACATATTGATTGATGGTCGTAAACCTTCATTGCGCAAGTGCAATTATTTTTGTTTACTGTGACCTATTTTACCTGTGGACCTAGATTTTGGCCGGGGCTCAGATGAGTCGGCACTATTTCCTTTGTTTCAAAATCCTTTGTTCTATAATTTGATTCGAAAACTAATTTTGTAGCCTAAAATCAATATAAACTTCTAAATTTGGCAGTTTTATGATATGCTTACCAAAAAATATCGTCCTAATCATAATGTAAAAACCTTTATATACTTAATCAGCATGAGACATTCACAATTACGCATCTAACAAAGTCACAGATGTTTACAAAGACTAAAACTACTACTAATCTTGCTTACCTTACAATACGACTTGATATTTTATAATCAAATCACAAAACCAAAAAGGTTAGGTATATGTATTATCAGTGTCAAACATCATCACATGAAATGAATTACTTTTGCACACAACGCTGTTGATTAGCCGTCAGACTACCTAACGTCAACAAAAGTTGCACCAAAGTGATATGAAGAGATGGTAGACGAAAAAGTTAAAGGTCACGCAAGATCCAATAAAACTTTTCCAAGTTTGTATGTACTTCTTAAGTATATCTTAAACGCCAAATGACTGATTAAAGGCGAAGGAAAACATCTCGAGGAAATCAGCTTGCGTGGGGATCACCGCTCAATCCTTCTGTGTGAGAGGCCTTTGCTGCCAGTGGGACAATTCAAAGGATGATGATGAAAATAAATAATTCAAGATCTTTTTCACAATAAACATTTATTTCGACAAAAAATATGACGTTAATTCGTTAATATCTCACAAGTGTATGCATCAAATACATTCATTATCAATATTCTACAACCTTAAAAGTACTAGGAGTAGTAAATGGACAGGTACAGGAATATCGTATCTAAAACCATAAAAATCCAGAAGAATGGTGAATTTTGTACACAACGATATGACTATTGTATGTTAGTTAACATATGACACTTTCTACTCATATTTTAAGTGTGAAAGTTTGTGGTCGAACTGTTAGTTAGTAGTAAAACATTATATAATAACATATAGGCTTATTTCTTCTGATCTGGGTCCAGGAAATGGAAGTTGGTGCCTTAAGAATAGGATGAAATCGCTGGTGGATACTAGTTTTACATAGAAATTACAAACTTCTTAGTAAAAGCGTGCTTATTTAACGCAACCTTTACCAGCTCAGTAGTTTTGGAGCTCTTAGGGCACAAACAAACAAAAATGTTTCCTCTTTATTACATTAGTATAGATGATAAGTATGGATTTAGCAAATACGAGTTGGTGTGTTAAGAAAAAATCATTAGCGGTTTTGAGCCAGAAGCGAAGGAATGCAGTCTTATACTTCTTACATTAAATATCTTCAAACATAATTACATAACAGACAACAAAACAATTACTAACTCACTGAATGAAATCATGGCTAAAGTTGTCTGAACGGAATTTTTAGTTTAGTATAAACCTGAATTATCTTTAGATCACAATACTTTTCGTATGAAAATGATATGAGTGTTTTAAGAAAATTGCCCGTGTAACTGGGTTGAGAAGGTCAGACAGGCAGTCGCTCCTTGTAAATCACATGGTAGTCAGCTGCATCCGATGAGACTGGAAACCGACCACAATGCAATTGGGAAAGGGCTAGACAGGTGATGAGACAAGGTGTTATGCAAGCAATGTGTTTTGTATATCATTCCTAATTTACAACATATCAACATTTTTCACCAAATGTGATGTCATAAATAACTGGTTGAAATCATACATTATATTTTAAGTTTCACGGGTCTTTCAAAGAGTATTAACATCACATTATGTTTCTGTGCAATTGCTATAGGTATGTTTATTTGTTGGCAAGGATATGAATACTAAGAAATTAATAAAACTTAACGTAACGTTCCCAGAACCCTTTCGTTACTAACATAATCATACACAAAACAGATAACAATATTCCTACACTACTTAATATACACATATTAAATAACACTTATCCACATTAATTATTTAATTTAATGTTTTACACAATGCTAGGTTTGCACACTTCGACTCGGATACTATGTCATGAACGAGTATGTCATTAATATGAGCGCATTTCATAAACCGATTTTAAATTTTGTAACCACGGGAAAGGAATCCCACGGTCTTTTAGTATACGAAATGTATGTATGTAGGTAGATCTACAACGACATTTATGAAGAAGTCTCAACAGTATTTACATCTGGTGGTGTCGCAAGTTTTCTCGCAGTGTAAACCTAGCTTAACACAGTCACGGATTCACAATTTAGGTCGTAATAAGCGTAAAGTTTCGAAAACAATATTCTTACACAATTCTGTGGTGCAAATAATTGTAAATAAGCTCAGTACAGTACAATGGACGTCACTTACGAGTCTAAACATTACCTATGCTACTAGAAAACTGTAAAACAGTCTCAAAATCTCCACTTAATTCGAATAGGAAGCTAACGATCACTGATTGTTATGTCTTTAGAGTGACAGATATTCACAAGAAACTTATTGATATAACCAAGGAACTAATCTCCGAGAAATACTAGAACAGCCTTACTTATAAAATAATAAGTTATACTTAAGGGGTGTTTAAGAAAAAATCTTACTTATAAACGTGGCTGAAATAAATCATTTTCTTAGCAATGTCTTAAATGAGCTGTCAAATTAAGTAGCCTCACACCCTTGTTTAACCCGCTAATTAGCAAAATGGCTGGATTCTTACCAGCTGATTTTTCATATCCGGTTTATTGACAGTTCAACTTTTTAATTTTATATTTTACGGATGCCATTGTTGCCATTACACAACGTGTTCATGACAAATATTTTTTTAAGCTACCAACATTCCGGTAGTGTTGAGAAATTAGTATGTTTTTATGTCATTATCTGTTCATTACTTAAGACATGCTTAAGCAACGTTTATAGGTCAAAATAATTTAATCACTACTTAAGGCTTTAAGTAGTAATTACTTAAAACAATGCTTAGAAGATGATTTGTTGATTTTTATAAGTAAGGCTGTATATCTTATATGAACCTGATGTAAACAAAAGCGTAACGCTTGTAAAATAAAATAAAGTGATTTATTTAAATAGTTATGTCTGCAAGTTTCTTGGACATGCAGCATACAAACATCATTAATGTGTATGGAATTGTTCATCTTTAGTTTATAAGAATTAAATTAATGGCCTGTAATTTCAATCGGTTATACACATATCGGTTTCAATGATATGTATCACAATACTAATAAAACTCAGTCGATGGATATGTTGATACACATATAATGATGTTTGCATGCAAAGCTTTGAAATGATTGAGTCTAAACATAGTTTCTAATTTTGATAGTTAATCCCTGTTTACGCTCTCAACGCCAGAAATATCAGAAAAATTGCCTGAAACGAAATAACAGGACTGAATAAAGCTTATGTTTAGTAACCTCTTAGTGCAAGCATAGTATTCGAAATATCAAAAAAAAAGTATGACATAGGTACTGTGCCTAAATTATAATATCTTTTCAGTTATCAGATATCAGTTTTCTAGTACATTTGGGTAATCACTGAACACAGAGATACCATGGGGTCGCGCAATGAAATAAAAGGTTACTTTTAACAGCGAGCCCTACTGTAAAAACTGCAAAGAAGCTTGTCTTGGGCCATCGCGGGGCGCTTATCATATATCTTGCTCAGCTTTTAGAAAACAAACACACCACTTTTGTGGGCTTTGCTAGTCATTGTGACGCTACTTCTTTTCTACTAATTCTGAATGGCACTATGAAAAAAGAATACAATTTTAGCAAGCTTTTGATAGAACGTTTGACATTCACACAAAGGATGAATGATTCACAACAAATGGGGATATGCCATAACATTAACAATGGCTTGACTTAATTAGCTACCAGAGAACCGTACTATATGTAGCCTGACCAGAACCGCTGTATTGTTGTAACAATTTCGTTAATATTATTGAGTTTAGTGATCTTGATAAGTTGCGACGGCAAAATAGAACTGTGAAGCCCAAAGAGAATCTAAATCAGAGCATCTGTAGTCTAAAGACCTAATTTAAACTTCCTTCCAACGGTGTTGGTCAAGCTAAGGACATTTGGGGGGACGCACAATAAACTACAACATTACACAAAGATGGAATACATCGCTGGGGGCAGGTGTTCAAAGTTGTAGGAATATTTAGTTGTCGTCGGTGCGGGGTACTGAAGCGTCATGTTTGATGAGCAGCTTCAGTGTCTGCGCGAGCTACAGCGGGACGCCCGGCCCCACCGGCTTGGGCAGCGCGCTCGGCAGCTCGGACGTGCCCACCTCACTCTTGAATGTGGACACGCTGCTCGTCGCGAAGTGACACAGCTCTTTGTCATTGATCATCTTCGTAGACATCGCCTTGTGCATCTCTGAAACGTTACCATTCAGAATGTTAATATAGATCATTACATTTACATGTATAATATATATATGTAGTATATGTATATATGTATGTATAATACCATGTTACCAAGTAGAATAATGTATAATACAATAGTTGTAAATAACGTAGTTTTTAAAATAGTGTTAAGTAAGTATATTAGCTATCGTATTAGGATAAGTCCTGTGATGATAGTTTTAAGGTGGTTTAATAAATAAATAAAGAAATTTATATGTTTTAAATTCCTCACAAAATACCTTCAAAATTACACAAATCATCATCCTCCGAACATTTTTACCAACCACAGTCTCACCGGATTCAGCTGAGTACCAGTGCTTTACAAGAAGTGACTGCTTATCTGTCTTCCTCAACCCATTTACCCGGGCAACCCGATACCCCTTACTACTACTTACTACTACGATACTACTTACTGGATTCAGACTACCTGTAACGACAGCAAAGGATGTTCTATGACAGCCGGGACCTACAGTTTAACGTGCCATCCGAAACACATTCAAACTTAGAAGAGTTGCTTTGAAGAAAAATTGGTACTTGCCTGACCTGGGATCGAACCCGCGCCCTCATGCTTGAGAGGTTGGTCCTTTACCCACTAGGCCACCATGAAACTTTAAAATTCCACAAATACATCATAGTAACTGTCAGAAGTAACCAGCAAAAAACGTTTCAGAATAATTGTTGCTACGTCGTAGACGTATCCGCTACGACGTAGCATCGTAGGCCATATTTGCTATCGATCCGCTTATGACTATGTTATGAGCCCAGTGTTGGATTTACTTACGTAACACGAGCATCAAGGCTGCTGTAGTTTGAGGTGGCTACAAACGTTGAATGCCTTATTTACCTTCTGGAACTGTGACCTTGCCTGATTATAATAATAAGCAAATAAATAGTACTAACCGTTATCTCGTTCTTGAGGGTTCATGGTGAACTTGCAGTCGGGGCGGACAGTGCGGACATTGGAGTCTGCCTCCCGAATCTTCAGGAGCTGACTCTCGGTGATCTTCTTAATGATGTTGTTGAGCTTCTGCTTCCGATCGTTTAGCTCATCTGAATTCATTGCTGTGAACAAAGAGGCTGATTGTTAAACAACTTATATAGACAGTGAGAATATTTTACTTTGTGACCTAATTATGCTATATGCTCTTGAACGTCTCTAAAAATAGATCGTCATGATAGGACGTCAATCAACGCTATTTGCTTTCAGGGGCATACTTTAACAGCATCGTCAGTGTACGTACTAAGGTCACGTCTATTCTTTCACTGACCCTGTGGTAGCCTAATATACACACAAATAACTATCTTCTAGGCTGTTCCTTGAACAATATTATCACATAACAGAATGGTGTAAATTCTTTAACTACACTAATAAATATACAAGGAGTCGTACTCACCGCTAATCTTTTCTTAGACTCACACTCAACAGGTACTCGCGTGACGATAAGTTTTTCTCCGGAGCTTTGAAGTGAACGCCGAGACAGCCCGACACCTTATCGCTGCAGCGAACTGAAATTATTTTATTGATTGATGGACTGCTGAACTGCGCAAGTGCAGTCCGACTGGCTGTTAAGCCTTTATGATATCTGTTGCCGCCGAAAATACACATTTCCGAATGTACTTATTAAGTTGTTATTCTACTTTATGTATCTAACATAAATTAGGCTTCAACTGGCAGGTCTGTGGGTTTGGCTCAATGTAAGGGAAGGATTAATTGTTCATCTGCAATTATTTATTTCAATATCTGATTTTGTGAGACTATATGCTATTGAAGGTTTATATAGAGACTATACTACTTAATTCCACGTTATATACTTATGCAAACTTTTATTAATTTTACGCACGAGTAAGTAGGTATAATTTGCTGTAGTTAGAAGTTTCCATATGTTATTCCCAATATATCCAAGACAAAAGTAATACAATTTCGAAATTATAATATTGTGGCCTCAAATATTAAATTAGAATACTGCGGACAAAACATTGAAGAATTGGACACAACCAAATTTTTAGGAGTGTTATATACTAGATAAAAATGTGAACTGGAATGCTCAAGTAGCGAGTGTCTGCACTCGCATAAATAAATTTGTTTATGCCCTTCGGAAAATTAGAAAGCTTAGGTACTTGTGAAAAAACGGCTTTACTAGCGCATCACGTTTATGTAAGTTCGGTACTCCGGTATGGGTTAATAAAATAAAAATAAATAAATAAGCCATTTATTTCATGCTTCTGCATAGTTTAAGTATTTACATTTTTTATACACTTTATGTTTATTCAGCATGAACCCCGGATTGGGTATAGGCCTCCTCCAAAGATGCCCATGTCTCTCTGTCTCTCTGTCACGTGCTACGTCTTGCCAGGATGGGCCAGCAGTCCGTTTTAGGTCATCTTCCCATCTTGTTAGTGGTTTCCCTCGGCTTCTCTTACCCATGGGTATGGGTTAATATTATGGGGTAATTCTACAGAGGTCAGTAAAGCATTCATATCTCAAAAAAAGAAAATGTATCCGGGCTATCTGTGGAGCTAGTCCAACAGAGTCGTGCAGACCACTATTTAGAAGATTAAATGTTTTTACCCTAAGTAGCCTTTATATTTATGAAATCGGAGTATTTATTAAAAAGCACAGTCAATTGTTTGAAAAAGTGAGTGATAATATAAGGTACCAATCACGCGACATAACAAAATTTGCTCTGCCGAGTTTTCTAACAACTCTGTATAAGAAAAACTGTAGCTGCATGACGATCCAGATTTTTAACTTAATTCCTAAGACAATAAGAGAACTCACATTATCCAAATTCAAAATCAAACTTTTTTCTGAATTTATTAATCACAAAAAAGTATGATCCAATGCTTAAGTAGTGTCTAACACACAATGATGATTGTTCGTTGTTTAATTTAACATGTATTTGTGTTTTGTATAATTAAATGGATTGTAATTGTATTCTCTTGATTGTTTGAAATAACACTTTTATATGACACTATAAAATATTTATTTTTTATGTATGTCAATGTAGTATGTACCAAATTTACATACCGATTGAGCGGTGAGATATGCGTGTACTTTATGTAACTTTACCAAAACACCTGTATCTAATACCGTGTCTCTGTAAATAATTATTCTTAATTCTATTCTGTATAATGTCAACCTGGTTGCTGGTAATATGCCTGAAGTAGGTACCTATAAGCATCACGATTCTCAAAGGTGTTTTCAATCATACAAAGAAAAACAAAAAAGAAATGCGTTAATAAGTAATAGTAATAAGAATACAATATTGTATCATATGTTCGTTTGTTGCCCGTGGTAGTACCAATAGTACTACCAGTAGTACGAGCAGTTTTTTCTTGCCCGTGGTACTACCAGACCGCTTGGTAGTACTACGGGAAGAAAAATTTACCCGTGGTACTATTGGTAGTACCACGGGCAACAAACGATTTTATTTTAGGCTCAAGATTTTTTAAATTAAAAAAAAACATTTTTTTTTAATAATACAAAAAGTCATACAAAAATAAGAAAAAATATGTAAGAAAGAGTCACCTACTCCAAAATAATTATAACAAAGCAATTTATTTGAAAAGAGCACCAGTTGCGAATTGTTAATTTTTGATTTAAAGAGTTAATTAATAATAATAATTAAGTAATTTTTGACGTCTTCAACAGGGAAGTGATAACTTGGATTTGAGCCCATACAATACTGATCGATATGTTAACTCATTGTGACTTAAGTCTTTAATGTTGGTATGTAATATATACCTACTTTGTTGTATGCTAGCCTTTTCCCGTGGTTTCACCCGCGTCATCTGAGAACTACTGCGCGTACCGAGATAAAATATAGCCTACTAGCTGCCGCAAGCGGCTTCGCCCGCACGGTGTGTTGATAAAAAGTATCCTATGTTAAATAAACGGACTTTCGCATTTATAATATTATTTAATGACAATAATGAATATTTTTTATTCTTACCCAAGGCCAAGGTTTCTATTGGTAAGTATCTGTTTATTTTATTTTGTAAAATATTAAATAAATAAGTAAAACAAATAAATTCTTTTATTTCTGAACCAATACCGGTCATCATGAGCGACCAGCCTCCACCAGCACGTGAAACACCATGTACAACTCCGCAGGAACACGACACGTCAAAGAACTTTAAACGTCAATCTACATGAACGTGATTTGAATGGTTATTATTTTTTACCTTCAGGCTGCTCACACATTGTCGTTAGAAAATGTTTGTAAACATAAAAACATTCACTATCCTTTTTACTTACACCTGTGAAGTGGTAAATGTTTTTACACTTAAGTCGAGGACACTGCACCTTTAGACGAAGACACTGAAAGTGCTAGGCACAGCTAGGCACCTTGTAGCTCAGTGGTCAGAGCCCTTCGGAAACCATCATACCGGTACCGTAAGTCCAGATAGTTTTGGCCTATTAATTAAGCTATCTGAATAATATTTATATTAGCTTCCGCCAGCGGCTTCGCCCGCGTGGTGTGTTGATGTGAAAGAATAACAAACATACATCCATACATTCTCACAAACTTTCACATTTACATATAAATAGTAGGATTTATAATATTAGTAGGATTTGTAAGTATATAGTTTTTTCTCGATTAGTCGAGCAGTGTATACCTCGATGTGGAATTTGACAATGTTACAGTCATATAAAATGGATTATTAATATAGCGATGAGTCGTACCTACATGGAATATCGGTAATTTTTACACAGATTTTAATAGCATGGAGCATGGAAGAAAATTCCCAAAGCGACTCGTACAAAACTGACCGCTTGTACGTTTAGTGTGCCTTCTCATTACGTCGCAAGTAGTGCGGCAGCAACGCGGCTGTAGCAGCGCGACAGACGCGCGGTTCGCTGGCGGCTAAATTCCATACCTACTAAAAAGAGCAGCGCGACAGCCGCGCGACACTTGATTGTCCGTACTGGACGGAAGCACGGCAGCCGCGTGCTGTCAGTCGACTTGAAGCCAGTATTGCAATAGAACGTTTTTACAATGAGCAAAGGACAATGCTATTCTTTGTATGGAAGTTGGGCTCAAGGATTGCCCACAATTATCTACTGCATAGTGTATACCTACTGTTCTATAGGCTTATATTAGTACCCAGGGGCCCGATTCTCCTAAGTTAATAATGTCAAAATCGAATAGAAATCGAATCGCAATATGATCGCAATAGCAGTTTTAACCATATCAGGCATTCTGCTACTAATAAAAGACCAATCAATATTCGATTGACATTTGATTGGTGTGCGATTGGTCTGCTATTTTGGTGATTTTGGTCTATACGGTAGTTTGCTGTACAATCATTTTGCAATCGTAAATCATTTGCAGACAAAATGATTCATTATTGAATGACAGAAAAGGATAAAAACGTTTATTTCAAAGAAAAAATAGCGGAATACCACATACGCTTCAAACGTAATCGAGTCGGGATTGGATCTCAGTCGAACCGAGTCGAACGTGAATCGTATGTTGCTTAAGTAAAATTAGGAGAATCGGGCCCCAGACCAAAGTATTTCGAAATCTATCCCAGGAGTCTTGAGAAAAACTTGTTTGACTCATGCTCAATATTACGAAAAATATGCTAACGAACTCTTAACTATTCCACTTATACTAACTTAATTTAAATGAATTTACTGGTAAATCAGCTGTCGATACAACCGTCGGACCGCTAAGAGGGAGACCCTATGGGGGAGTCGCCATTCTCTGGAGGAAAGGTATGTTTGACTCAGTTTCTGCTGTGGACTGTGTAAGTGAGCGAATTGTGGCCATTAAGGCAGTTATTGGTGAGCGTTCTATTCTTGTTTTTTCTGTCTACATGCCAACAGACTCGCTGGAGAATTTGATCATCTTTACAGATCTTTTAGGTGAAATATATGCTATCGTAGAAAGTTCTGACACTGAAAATGTATTTATATTAGGCGATTTTAATGCGCATCCAAAACAAAACTTTTATAATGAGTTGACTAGCTTCTGTGCGGAGCAGTCATGGGTTTGTGCCGATATACAATTTCTAGGGCTTGAGCATAATTACTACACATATATTAGTGATGCGCATGGGTGTAGGAGGTGGCTGGATCACTGTGTAGTTTCTTCGGCGGCATGGGAGACTGTCGTGGATGTAGGTATAGATGAGGATGTATATAATTCTGATCATTTACCCATATATATTGTATGTGATTTAAGCATAGTTAAGTCAAAACTGGTGAGTCAGGCTGTGCCCCGTACTGCGACGATACAATGGACCCAGAAAGTACAAATCTTTGTGTGGTCGGAATAAACACGTCCACAAGGCTCACAGCGAGGCTAGGCTTAAATTTAAATCCTGGATTGAACAAAAACGTCCAACTGATGGTTGTTTTTACGAACAAATGAGAGAGGCTCGTAAAGTTTTCAAAAGTCGTTTAAAATGGTGCCAAAATAACCAAGAGCAGATTAAAATGGATATTTTAACAGAACAGCGAGCTTCTAACAATTTTGGTAAATTCTGGAAATCCACAGGTAAATTAGAAGGTGATCACGGGGATATTGCAAACCTGTTCATGGAACATTTCCAAGTGCTGAGAATTGCTATAGGGAAGCGGAGACACTTGTGCATTTCTCTGCCATGCAAGTCAAAAACGTCGTACAGGGAATGAGCAGGGGAAAGTCCCCCGGTCATGATGGACTTAGCATTGAACACCTGAAATACGCAGGAGTTCACATGCCGAGGGTCTTGTCGCTGTTCTATACAATGTGCCTACGCCACTCATACCTTCCAGATAACCTAATGAAAACCATTGTAGTCCCCATCGTTAAAAACAGGGTAGGGGACATATCGAATAAGGGTAATTATCGTCCAATTTCCTTGGCGACGATTATGGCGAAGGTATTGGACAGTCTGCTTGATTCAAGTTTGAAAAATATCTTAACCCTTCATGAAGCACAGTTCGGGTTTCAGCCTGGACTCTCAACTGAAACTGCTATATTAAGTCTCAAGCATACTGTTCAATACTATACCGATCGTAAGACGCCGGTGTACGCCTGCTTCCTTGACCTCTCAAAGGCCTTCGATCTTGTCTCTTATGATGTGCTTTGGGAGAAGTTGAGGGACAGGGGTGCCCCATCCTGAGATACTGAAGACCCTGCGGTACTGGTATTCCAATCAAATTAATCAGGTGAGATGGTCTAACACATTGTCCCTACCGTATAAATTGGAATGCGGCGTGAGACAAGGTGGCTTGACATCTCCTAGGCTGTTTAATTTGTACGTAAATGACCTCATCACGGAGCTCAGCAGCATGCGTGTGGGTTGTCAAATAAACGGAGTCAGCGTTAACAACATTAGCTATGCGGATGACATGGTGCTGCTGGGCCCGACTGCTGGGGCAATCAGGGACATGCTCAAAGTTTGTGAGACGTATGCTGCCTCACACGGACTCACTTACAATGTGACCAAAAGTGAGAAGATTCTGTTCCAGACGTTATTAAGTTGAATGGCCTTAGCTTACACAGAGTGTCGAAATTTAAATATCTTGGACTTGAATCTTTACACAGAGTGTCGAATTTTTTAAGACTTTGTAATATATAAAAAGGTTTTAAAGTAGTATGTGTAGCTAAATGTACAAGATTGTTTAAAAGACTATTACCAGAAACACTACAAAGCTTCAGAAAGAATCTTTCTAATAAGAAATCAAAACGAATAGCTAGAGGTGCGACATTACATTCAATCTGCAAAGCATTCACAGGCAGGAGTACTTCTGAATGCCCCAGTAATAATAATAAAATAACCCGCAAACATTTGTTTTGCAAAATATTTAAACTATTTACGTTTTGAATCTGCAGCAAAGCAATAAAAACCATATTCAAAGTGACTACGTACCTACTAAAGATTTATACAGGGTTACTGGTAAGTAGACCGCATCCTTTCAGGAGGTGATAGTATAGGCCAATACGGACAAATTTGACCCTGGGATACACTGGGCAAAAGTTAACCCATTTCAAGATAATCGAATTTCAAGATCAGTCGTCTAGGTACACGTATAAATTTTCATTATTAGTCAAAAGTCTCGTTTTTGTGGATTTTTGTGTTTTTGGATAGAAGATGAATCACTTCATAATAACAAACCATAAAACTGTACAAATCACAGAGGAAATTATAGCGAACAGCAATTACTTTTGTAGTAGTTATTTTCTCAAAAATGTAACTCTTCATTTTTTTGTGCAGAATACTTAAAAAACATCTACATCTATCTAGCTATCCAAAAAGGCACAAAACACACAAAAATCCGCAAAAATGAGACTTCGAGAGACGACTTGTAAAGAAAAGATCTTGAAATTCGATTATCTTGAAACAGGTCAACTTTTGCCCAGTGTATCCCGGGGTCAAATTTGTCCGTATTGACCTATACTATCACCTCCTCAAAGGATACGGTCCACTTACCAATAACCCTGTATAATAATTAATATTAACTCGGAAATTTTTGAACGCGTAACTTATTTCAATCCAGTTTAAAGCACTTGGCTTCGGCCCGTGCCATTTCGACATTTTGAGATATTTTATAAAAAATAACGAGACATAATATAATATAACGACCATATCACGTTGTACTGGGATCGATCTATCATCACTGACAGGGGCCCGATTCTCCTAATTTTACTTAAGCGACATACGATTCATGTTCGACTCGATTCGACTGAGATCCAATCCCGACTCGATTACGATTGAAACGTATGTGGCATTCCGCTATTTTTTCTTTGAAATAAACGTTTTTATCCTTTTCTGTTATTCAATAATGAATCATTTTGTCTGCAAATGATTTACGATTGCAAAATGATTGTACAGCAAACTACCGTATAGATAGACCAAAATCACCAAAATAGCAGACCAATCGCACACCAATCAAATGTCAATCGAATACGATTGGTCTTTTATTAGTAGTAGAATGCCCGATATGGTTAAAACTGCTATTTCGATCATATTGCGATTCGATTTCTATTAGATTTTGACATTATTAACTTAGGAGAATCGGGGCCCAGGACTATTGCAACCAATAAGCCTGATATAGTGGTGATAGATCGATTAGCGCGCCGCGCGATGATAGTCGATGTTGCCGTCCCGCATGACGAGAACCTCGTGAAAGCTGAGAAAGAGAAACAAATAAAGTATCTTGACTTAGCGCACGAGGTTGTCGCCATGTGGAATGTCGACGCGGCTGTCATTGTGCCGATTGTCGTTACGGCCAATGGTCTAATAGCCAAGAGCCTCGACCAACACCTCAGGAGGCTCTCGTTAGGCGGCTGGATCAAGGGACTGATTCAGAAGGCAGTACTCCTTGATACGGCGTGTATTGTGAGGAGGTTTCTGTCTCTGGGACCCTAACCACCGGTATCTTGGACCCTGTGCCCGATATCGGTGGCAACCTATTTTTTATGCTCCTGCTCCACCTGCGTTAGCGTTAACGTTAATGTCAATGGCCAACTACACGTTACTTATTGCATTAAAAATGCGTGTTGGCTACACTTACGCAAAGAGTTATGCCCGTTTTCACCAACAACCTCTTACCGTTTCCCTATCTAAATGCTACTTTTAGTAAGGATCCCTCCCAATTTGACACCTACCTAAATTCATTTTCACCACACTTGTACATGGATCCCTTAAGTAAGTGACAGATTACTAGTTCTACAAACGATAATGCAAAGTCGATATTTTATCGATAAAATGATTTTTCTGTACTTCTTAAGAAATAAACGTCTATCGAGTATTTATTACTAAAGCCTGAGTTTTTTTTCTTGTGATGTTATTTTAATTTAACTTAAACTACATTACGCTATGTTTTATGCAATAAAACAGTAAAGAGGTTTTCTATGTATGGGTGAATTTTTACCTATGTCATTCGCGCGTTTGTCAAATTGACTGATGTGTATGTGTACATAGAGTGAGGTTAATTTTGGGTTTATTATTGTTGAATAGATAAGTTTATTTTGGCAGAGAAGAGAAAACGAGGATAAACCTTTCTTGCAGAAGAAAAAGACAAGCTAGTGAAATTGCTGACGTCTCATAGAGACACAATATTAAACAAAAAACGAATGGGACCACGAACGAAGCCAAAAACAAAGCTTGGATCCAGTCACAAATAGTTTTAATGCGACAGGAACCCTTTACAGGTAAATGAGAATAATATCTGTGTATAATAATATAGTGTATTAAGATATTGCCGTACAACTGTGTTCCTTGTTTTACTGTCGGCTTCATTGTATTTTTGTTCTCCAGGATTTAAGTATGGGGTTAAAATTATATATTTATTTAGTTTCAGGTGGTGCGAGAAATTGGAAAGACGTGTAAAAACATGCTGCGCCCAGCCCACCTCAAATTGAATTGGTGCAGGAGGATGATGATAATGTTTGGTACATCATATGAATGAGGACTAATATTAAAATATTTGTTTACTATCTTTGTTTTAATTTACATAATTTATTATGTTCAATGTTAGCCTACTTCTTACCTCCAGAGGGTATCCCCTATCACCCAGGAGATAGGCTCCTCCATATTCACCATTTTCGAATCATTGGTATCTACTGCAGTTTTGGTATTTAAGGCCTATTCAAACCTGAGCGATATTCGCTGCCGCTGTGGGTAGAGGTAGATACCGCGCGGGTTTCGCTCAGGTATTTAGTATCAAGTATAGTTACCGGCACGGATATTGAGCTCTCGGCGGAAGAGTGGGGATCGCTTTGCGCACTGTACACAAGGCAATAAACCAATAAATGGCTTCTGCGCAGGTGAAGGTCAGGGCTCAATATCCGTGCCGATAACTATACCGCGGCTAGAGCGACCTGAGCGATATCCACTGCCGCTGTGGGTAGAAGTACATACCGCGCGGCAGCAGCGGCATGCATCCCGAACATCAACAGTAATATTAACGCATACCCACTGGGTTTCTCTGTCGCAGGTGGTAGCGAATACCGCTTAGGTCTGAACAGTCATATTACCGCATACCCACAGGGTTTTCTCTGCCGTAGACGGTAGCGAATACCGCTTAGGTCTGAATAGGCCTATAGTTGTCTCGGCCACCGCGAAACTACATCAGTGATTACCAGATTTGCATCTGTTATGGTCTGTATATTTATGGACATGCAGGACTTCCTATTTTTGAATAATTCAGCGACATCACGACCTAGCAAGTGCATTCATAGCAAGTGATAACCTATAATCTTATAAAAAGTCATGATCATCGTACTTTTTTCTCAGACATCTGCTCTTTCACGTAAGATAGGTACGTGGTCTTCTAATGATTATTATTTTACATATCCACAACCTCCACAGCTTCTAAACTTTCTAAAAGTTTACGTTTCATTTTTTTTTGCTTTTTAAACATGGTATTTTTGGTGTTACATAACATATAAAGGTACATTTCACTATCCATCGCCAGAAACGGTTCAAAATATGTTTGTATTCTGTAATGATAATGATAGGAGTTGTTTAAGCAGGCATCAATCGGGCTCCCAAGTTTAAGTGAAATTTTTAGGTTAAAATTGACACCTAGGCTTTGGTGAAAATGAAATTCTTATTAAGTGTTCCGTAAATGCTCCCTAAATTTAGGTATTCGTTGGTGAAAACGGGCATTAATCCCTCATGAAGTAACGCGTTAACATACATTAAAGAGATTAAACTCAGACACACAAAATAATTCTAAAAACTAAAGCTTTCTCATTTGACCATTCCATTATCGTGCTCGTAAAATGCAGTTACAACTTAAACAAAGTGTCTACACTCGTCCTTGCATGCGTGCAATGAGATGGCATTAATGTAGCCAACATCACTTAGCGCTCTAAGCTACGCACTAAAACCCTTTGATGTGTCCAAAAAACCGACACCCGAGTTATCGCTTAACGTTTAATGCTATTAATAATGCCATTAGTATAAATTGCCATTAAAACGTTGGCCACATCTGCGTAATGCCAAAATTTAACGCGTTAAGACGCAGGTGGAGCAGTAGCATTATATTTTTAAATGTTTTAATTTTTTTTATTTAATATTTAAAATGTAAAATATATGTTCAAAAATAAATAAATGACAAAAAAAAATATATAATATAAAATAATATAAAAATAAACTGTATAATAGGTAATATTTTTGGGTCTGCTCCCCAGTAAGTCCCACTCAAGGATTTTAAAACATTAATACCTCTATTTGCTTTGGCAACAATATTCCTAATGTAATTACTCCAGGACAAATTGTGTGTAAATATAACTCCCAAAAATCTAACTTCAAGAGAGCTGGGTAATGCACAATTACGACGAACACGACTACTTTGGACTTTAATGGATTGATAGTGAGGTCAAGGTAAGAGAAATAATTGTGCAAATGTGTTAATGCAACATTGACTGTCTCAACTACTTGCGAAATGTTCTTCCCAGATGAATAAACCACAAGATCATCTGCAAACTGTAGATTTTTAACTTGAGCCCCTAAAATTAAATTTAATCTACGTATTTACAATATAATATATTGTTATATAACTTTATCTATGTATTATTGATAATAGCTGGTCAAAGTTAGCCAAAGTAATAAATATATATGGTATAGGTAACCATAAACCAACTTACTACTTGCAAATTCTTCAAAACGGCTCAAGTTATAATCGACTTAATGATAAATCATCAAATGACTCCTCCCGCTGTGGGATAACAGCGTGAGGGAGTGTCAGACTGTTAGTGACTTAAACCCACTGGGGTTTGCTGAATTTCTTTGAGAAGCGAGTGGAACTGGATATTGCTAACTCTATCTTGTCTTCATCAATTAATAATCATGATCCTCTTAATAATGAGACTGAATATATTCAATCACCATTAAATATATTTTATTCATATCTTTGTACGTGTATTTATTTTTCAAATAAAATTATTATTACTTTAAAATCTGTTTTGTTCAGTAAGTAAAAATAAATTGCTCAAATTCAAAGAAAACACATTTACTATTAAAAGTATTTAATTCTAGAAGAATGATTTAATCATGAGACTATCTGGATTCAACACATGTCAGTATTTCAATTTGTTCTTCAAGTGTGGCATGTTTCTCTTGAAGACATTTCACGACGTACTTGAGAGATTCAATGGTTTGCTGATTCTCTAATTTAGAATTCTTTGCTGTCTCTGAATGATTCTGAAGGATTTCCACATGTTTCTTAGTTTGAACAACCAGATCCATGAGCCTGCTGTTTAAATTTTCTTGCTTTTTTATCATGAGCCAAAGAGCCGCTTCTTTTGGTGCATCAGGGCGACATCTGAGGTCATCAGTAATGTACAGGTCCGGATCAGAGGGCTCTTTTAGTTTGCTCATGTTGGTCTTTATATCAGCTGTTAGTTCAGCTTGACTGAGCTTGTTCAATAATCTGTCTACTCTGGATCTTGGCAGCTCCACGCCCTGGGAACAAATACAAAGTATAAATGACTAGAACTTTCCCTTACACATGCTGAATATGTTTTAATATGACATTACATTTTATGAACTACATCACAGAATAAATACACAATAAACCTCTAATGTTGTTCAACCTAACATTGCTTAAGTTTTAACCTATGTACACACTGTAAGCTCCATGCAAATGCATATATACATATACTGCTAAAAATGGAAGAATAAATGACAATATATTGCAAATAATGAAATTATCTTGCAAATAACAACAGGCAAGAGTGGTTAACTAACTAGTTGACATACCAAGAACTTTTGATGGTTATTATGGAACATTAATGACAAAAGTAAAGTTCACACTCATGGACAGTAAATGCTGACATAAAAGTGAAAGCATTTCTGAAAACTTACATGTTGTGGCTCTGCCTCATAGTTCCGAGAGACACGGGATATAAACCCCGTTTTTTTGTATTTATTAGTCAACTCCTTTTTATCTTTTTGAGAGTGTGATGGTTTCTCTTTGGTAGTTGTTTTGCTTGATGGTGTATTTACTGTGTCTAGTTTCGAGTTTTTATTCTGTGACTAAACATATAAAATTGTGCATAACATAATTAAATATAGGAAATAGACCAGTGTCTGATTATAAATAATATGTGTATTGAATAATTACACAGAGGCTTCAGATTCTATTAATTTAATTAATCAGAGTCAGATTATATTAATAATAATATAAAATTTAATAATAGTTACACTTACTTTGACTGGAGGCTTCGGCGCAATTCTTGGAAAAACAGGCGCAAAAATAGTTGGTACAGCATTCTCTCTAAGTTTTTTATTAGAATCAAAGCATTTCGACTCGAAATGTTTGGAGCATATCTGGCTTCTGTACCAGTCTAGCATAGAACACTTATTTTTTAATACTCTCAGCCATCGTTTTCTCATTTCATTGCTTGACGGACATCTGTAGAACAAACAAATCAAACAATACAGGATTAGTGGGCATCCAGAACTATTTTTTAAATTACATTTGCATGGTGTGTTTATACTTATATTCGTATCGTGATCATTCGTGATGCATTTATACTTACGAATGAAATGAAACTCCCGGCGGTTTATTCAGTATCGTTGTTCGGCAATTTTCAATGGCGCAATGAGTCGCTGACATAGCCATGGACATAGCAATTGTTGATCTTGCGGTATTAATTTAAATACAATTCAATCAACTACGAAGGTAATTATAATTAAATAGCATTGATTTACTAAAATAAAAACTGCGATTTACGATGCTTGCTCTCTTGCACACAAGTGACACATTTTATTAATTGACATGACACTGACATAACAATCTATGGCAACTCAGCAGTCCACTGGTTTAGTGGTTTAGTGAATGGTTTATCAGAGTCAGAGATTATTCTATCCTCCATGCCGTCTGTATAGTGGCCCGAGCCACACCTCAAACAGGGGACTTTTCGCTACTATTATGGCATGCGCTGCACAGGGCTAACTAGCCTTTTTCGAATTATATTAAGGTCAGCTACCAGACACTTTCGTTAGTTAACATGAAATAATAAAATCTTTACCTACTTGTTTTATTACATTATCCACGTCTATGGAAATATTATATAAAATTGCTAGTTAACCCCTCTGCTCGACAAGATTTTGACATATGACTTTACCGTTGATTCGGCGGGAATTTTGAATCGCGACATGGAAGTCAAAAATTTGCACTAACTTTCAACACATGAATTCTAAGTCCGTAATGCCTGATCAGAAGTATTTTAACTATAACTTTAGAGCTCACTTATTTGACAACAACGTGCAAAGGTCAAATGGGGTCAGTTAATTCAGAAAAAGATAATAATTACGGTGTTTTTAAGTCTATCGAAAAGTTAGGCATTTCAAATTTGGTGAAAACTTACCAATAAATAATCGCATCACTTTCTCAAACACAACACAAACGTCATATTTATAACATTTTCAATCCGTTGCAATACATTTCGTGCACTTATTTATGTTCAATAACTAAAAAATCAGCACATAAAATACACAATAAAAATGAACAATTTACAAGATCAAAAAGAAGTAGAGTTTGGAATGGAGTATTTTTTTTTTTTCAATCGGCGGTGTGCATTCGATACCTAAATCGGATATTTATTATAAATAATCGAATACCAATTTTATATATACCTATTTTTTAATAGCAACTTATTTCAATTTTATTTATTTATTTTAAATTATAGGTTCAATTTGTTTTTGTTGTTAAGAAAAGAGATATTTAAGTTTTATGAAAGTTTTTAGCATTAAATTTTTATATGTATTATTTATTTTGGTGTTGCGTCATTCGTAATAATTTTTAACTTTAATTGAATTTTTATTACCTATTACGGAATTTTAATTTATTCTTATATTATTTCTCAACAATTCTAAGATTTTTGTTTCGGCGGGGGGTAAGCCTGGTGTTCTGAAATATAATGCAATTTGTAACTACCAAAGTAATGTACTTATTTGATGATGAGAAACAATAATAATAATTGATTGATTTTAAAGTCACCAAATATTTTTTACCGAATCCCAAAAAGGAGGTGGTTCTCAATTTGGATGTTTGTTTTTGGTCAAAAGGGTATATTCCCCATATTTGTTATTAGGTCCAGGATCTGATGATGGAAACCTTGAGAAATCGAGGGCAACTCTCGAAAATTGTAAGCATAGATAAGGTTATAACTTGACACTCAGATGTATGTCTGATAACACTATGAAACAGTAAAGGTTTGGAGCTGACCTGATGATGGAGACCAGAGAAGGTCGAGGGAACTCGACAACCGAACTTCTCTCGTCTCCATCTCCTTCACTGTTGCAGTGGCCTCGTAAATACGAATAATATAAGCACAAACACGAGAAAGTTTAAATATTCAGTTGTCGAGTTCCCTCGACCTTCACTGGTCTCCATCATCAGGTCAGCTCAAAGCCTTCACTGTTGAATAGTGCTACCAGGCAAACACCTGAGTGATAAGATTTCAACCTATGTCTTTCTGCAACTTTCGAAAGTTGCCCTCGATTTCTTAAGGTTTCATCATCAGATCCTGACCTGATGATAATGGGACAACCTTGAAAGTATACGCTATCAAACAAAAAAAGAATCATCAAAATCGATAAATAAATGGCTGAGTAATCGCGTAACAAACATACAAAAAAAACGGTCGAATTGAGAACCTCCGCTTTTTGGGAAGTCGGTTAAAAATAAGTCGGCGGCGGCCATCTTTCCATCTTGGACCAGCTTTCGATGAACAGCGAACTATTTGCCCTTTCAAACAATAAAAACGTCATAAAATTTTGCGATAACTACACCTAACTACGGCTCTCGTCAAATAGCTTTGCCGCTCAGTTAAAAAGTTGGAAGTAACGAATCGCCATTAAGTTTGGCAGGTCTACAGGAATCCTGCACATAAAACACCCGAAGAAATAAATAAGTCTTCATTTGCCGTCTTCGGAAACCCTAAAAACCGGAGATTTTTTTTATTCCGGCTACAACGTATTTTCTACCACTGATTTTCTAGCATTTTTTTCAAAATAAATTAAGTCATTTTACTTTTCCTAATTTATTTACAGATTATGGTAAGTATACAAAAGTGCAATTTAGTAATATTATAATATCAAATAATATAAAATTATTAAATCGATTCTTTATTTTAACGAATCGGATCATTCGATGCAAAACTTCTATCACCGTCGCCATCTTGTCTATGCGTCTTCAAATTTAAAAAAACAACTAATGTAAACAAACATGGCGAGTTCGATCAGAATTCCCGGTAATTACGATTGGATTTTAAAAAGGTATATTTCTAACGGGATGCTAAATATGAAAGGTTTGAATGCGTAAAAATAATTTAAATTTATTTAGTTATTTTATTTAGTACTCACAAATGTGGTTTGATTGGAAAGAAAATAAATATGAGCGTAAATAATTAGGAAAGTGTATGACTGATTCGCAGACCCCAATTGGGGTCTAAACCGAGCTTACGGTGACATTGATGTTCAGACCCCGATTGGGGTCCGCTACGGATTTGACGGTTAATGTGATTAATTCTGTGTCAATTATCATTTTATCCGAATTGAGAAGATATTATAAATAATAGCTAGATAATATACTTATATGATATCCAGACTTATTACTTTGGCTGTAACATATACATATTTGCGCCGTGCAGGAATTAAACCTAGAACCTACAGCCACACCAAAAATAGTTACTTCTCATTGATGCTGTGCCACTTCCGAGCTTACCAGCTGATTGCCAAAAAGACGTCTGGTATCGTGAATGTAACTTTAATAAATTGTTTTATTTACTTTGTAAACATGATACAACTCTGTAACGTTTGTGTAATGTAACTGACAGAAAATTCTACTCACAAAAATAAATTAACAACATAATCTGTTGTATTTCCTGAAAATGTTGTACATTTAGAAGCAAAAACAGGTTAAATCTCAAACAAATTACATACTTTGAAATTGAAAGCTTATTTTCATTAATTGGTAGGTACCCCAGGGGCAAGATTCTGATATTTTTTACATAAGAGTCTGAATGCACCCAAAACACTCTTTCTCTCGCGTACGTAAATACGTTCGAGAGAAAGAGAGAGAAGCCTGTTGCCGCGACGTTCGTAACATACATATAAATTAATAGCTTTAAAATGAGTTGAGTAATCAAAAATAAAAATTAACCAAGTTCTGTATTTACATGTAGACTCGTTAATGTTAAAATTCTATATAAATAAATAATGTCGGGACACCTTTTCACACACGGTCGGTTAGCCCCATGGAAAGTTATTAATTAACTTGTGTTATGGGTGCTAACACAACTGATAAACTACATATAGCTACATATATACATATTTATAAATACATATTGTAACACCCAGACCACAGCTAACAAGCATGCTCATCACACAAATGTCGTCCGAGCCGGGAATTGAACCCGGGACCTCAGGATCGGCAGTCCGGCATGGTGACTAATACAGATACTTTTGTTGGAAGGTCGTTTTAGAGGTAAGTTTATTTTTTTTTGTATCGAGAAAACAATTCGAAAACGTGTTTTGAAATTAACGGGGTTCTCAGAAATATGTTCAAGATTAATATATATTTATTTCGCCGTCAAAACCTGTATAGATTTGACCATAAAATTGTTTGAGACAAGCCAATTTCGGCATTCAGGCCCTTAAATCCAATCACGACTCAATTACGATTGAAGCGTTATTACGCAATTTTTTCTTTAAATAAACGCATTTAGCAAACCAATCGAATGTCATTTAAATACAATTGGTCTTATATCAGCAGTTCAATCAATGCTTACTAAGGTTAAAACTACTGCGATACAATTTCTATTCAATTTTGACATTATTAACTTGGCAAAATCGGGTCCCTGGTGGTTGAAAAATCAGGTCTTAGGAAAGTTATGTCTCTAAGAGCGCTCGTAATCTTTGCGATCTTGCAGCCAATAAAGGACATGATGTTGCTAACTTTGGCTTAAGCTTATGTTAAGAAAATCTGTGGATAGAGTAAGTTCAGTAGGTAAAATGAATAAAAAACAAGTTTATAGAAAATACAGATTATTTATAATCGTGTATACATCTAAGCTGCGATATAGAATAATAATAATACAAATCACACAGACAAATCAGTGATGACAGTAAGTTCTATTAGACATCATGCGGTTTAGTAACGCTTATAATAATATTGACGTAATATATTTCTTCGATTGGTGGACACTAACCAACCATTTAGAACAAAATAACAACCGTGAAGTGTGCAAAAGCATTATTCCGATATTCTGACTTCACAATAACTTTGTAATATTGGTTGTATCAATAGAAGATACAAATTAAATCAATCTCATTGTGAACCTCATCTTATTCAAGTTTGGACATAATTTAAAACACATAAATTAATCAACATCACTTGGTATTCGGGTAAGTATGACGCTTATGAGATCGGACACCTTAGACATTTTCGTACAACTTTAAAATGTACATATTATCTGTTTGTATAAAAGTCAATATGATATTGAAAACCATAGACCTGGCAATTTTCTTTCAGAGTTAAGGCTGATTAATTACATAAAAAATATACGAGCTTAGCCCATTTTACGGGTGGCTTACATTCTAATCTCTTACTCTCATTATTATCGAACCATACTATGTCAGATGTTAGAAGCCTGTTCGAGACTGGTGTGTCGCCTCCATGAGGCAACCACTCCCTGATTTCACAAGACAAATGTTCCATCAGCATGTAATCACTAGTATGGTCAAAACAGTCTTATCACACCTTCAGCCAGAAAATACAGTAACAAAGTTAGTGCCTATCCATCATTGTGCCTCATTAAATCAACATGAAATATTAGCATTTCCAATTAAATAACAATTTAAAGGTAACCAACAAACTGTGTACGTATATACCAACAATCTAGTCTGACGATGAATATCAGAATTAATAACATATTAACAACTATTGGGTGACGAATCAAAATGTTATACACAATGTACAGTTTATCATTACGTCATTTTGGTAATATTACCATTAACTTTTCTTGACAATCTTGCAGATATATTATACAAAATTTCAGAGTACAATTAGCGCTCGCAACGTAAATAACCCTTACCATATTTATCACTGAAAACTTTGCTAACTGCCAACAAACAAATTCGATTCGATCTATATTGTCTTACGCTGAAAAAATCTTTTTTCCGTAATAACCAAAACAATTATCTTCACAGCAGTAAACAGAAATAACAAAGTTTTGCCAACAGCATTATAATTTTTTTAAACTTAATACATGTACGATTGAACGACAACTACCAGATTAGTCAATGCACATTGTATATGCATAAAACATTGTATTTTATACTTATTGCGAAAAAAAAACATAATAAAAAATAAAACACGTTAGTGAGAAACATTGTTACATTGCAAACAAGCATTGCAGGTTTACAGTTAAATGCCCTTAGGCCAGCTACTGATCTTCATTTTTGACTGCACAATTTTAAGTTTTAATCTGTGCAGTTTGCTTATCTACGATGTATTCAAAATGCATTAATTGTCAGTACAACTGCAGTTTTGCATACACTTGTACATTTTAAGTGAACAGTTTAACTGTTTGGATAAAGTTGAAGTTCATGAGCCAGTTTCAGACGTAGAAAGTCAGAGGTGAAGAAAACAGTTTATTTCATTTTATTATTTAAAATATTATTTTAACCATATACACATTCCGTGAAGAATGGATATATGGACAGTAATTCAAAAGGAATTCACATAATTACAACAGTCTCTCACTACAACAGTTTTAGTTTGAATAACTTTGATTTCATTCGGTTGGCAACAGAGTAAATAAATTAATTAAAAAAGAGTCCATTTATCGTCACTTACACTACCATTGGCTGAACATAATTTTGATAGCATATTTATATTTTTTGTCACTTTGTAATTAATAAACTTTTAGACTCCGCTTACATGTATAAACATCTTTTTAGATAAATGCTAATTTATCCTGCCAGGGTTCCGTACGTTCTAGCTAAACAGTCTAATGAAGGTTTTTCATGAGGTATGTGTTTGTCCTAATTATATACCATGCCAGCGAGATGTAATGATATGTACTTAATATATTTCTGACTGTAACTATCAATTCTTTTACAGGAAAAGCAATACCTATATTATCTGAAAGTAGACATGTTGTACCTATATACATAAAAAATATACAACTACAACTATAAAATATATATGTATTGCTAAATATGACTTTAAAATATGAATGAAGGCGTTTAACGAGCATTAAAATACGGAACCCAACTAACTACAAACATATATATTGTGTACATATGACCGATAACACGCAGGGATACATCTAGTTCCCAATGTATCTATTACAATAAATAGCAGTGTATGTGAACAACAACGTGGAGTTGGAGCATTAAAATCAATTCTCATTTTAAATGAAATAGATCTTTCATTAGTAATAAGACAGAGACAACTGCTAATTTAACATTCAGTCATCAAAAATCAATCAAATCCATGCACTAAACAAAAAAGGACAGTATGAATTACAATATCAGTATTTAAATACTTTGAATAATTACAATGCGATATAATCTATTTAAAATATCAGGCCCTCCAAATTGACTGTTATCCTATTTCACTTACTCATCACTTTGTAAATATTCAAAACATTTATAACTCGTTCACGTTTGTGAATATACATACAAAATCAGGCATGCACACTTGTAATATATGCTCCTCTTTTGGTCTCTGGCTTGCAATACCACAAAGGTAGAGGGCCTATTTATAGTAGCTTATAGCCTCACTGGAAATTTAAGCCGCGGCCAGCCGCCTGCGTAGGATCAACAACACTAATAAAATTTTCAGTTTCAGTGCCAAGCTTATGCAACTAACTGCTATACTAACAAGTGTAACGAACAATTTAGAGCCGATATATTTGAATGGAAGTTAATGTAAGCGGCAAATTGGAGGATATATTCGACAAGTGTGATATACGTTAACGATAAATGTGTGCAACATTTTTTACGATCCGAATTTGAATTTGGTCGGGACTTGCGCTGGTACGGTGAACATGTAGCCTGGAAACAAAACCCTCGGTAAGTGTATGGTATATAACTATATTCATTAAGGAATGTAATAATTTAGTGGCAGTGTAGCACCCTTATTTCTTGTATAATAACAGTGTGAGGAAGTAAAACTGTCTTAACGTTTCGAACTTTTGAAGATAGCTTCCCGACTGTTTACACATAATAATTATGTTAAAGCTGTGGTGATAGTGTCAAATGTGGGTTTTGAGTGTGATGCTGTCAAAATGTAATCGTTTTACGTATGACAGTATCGTCAGGAAATAGTTTGAAGTATCGTCAAGTGTGACATTGAGAGGACTGTGATGAAAGTGTAGTAGAGCTACATACCTCCACTCTGTTCGATGCGCTTGCTGTCTTGTTGCGCCTTGCGCTGGTCGGCCAGCACGAACACAGCATTTAACTGTTTCTGTTGCGCCTCGTTCAAGCCGCTTGTTAGGGCGTGGTACAAGGCTGGCTCGCTCGTTGACAGAGCTGTGCCAAGTAAATAACATGTCAAATTCGCAAAATAACAGGTTGGAAGTTTATTCATTATTATTATTCTACCAGTCATAACACTAGAAGGCGTGTACAACGGGCGTTTTGTTCCTTATGCCTGATTTTGTTTTGACTATAATATGCTAATATGCTAATTTTATAATCAGTCGGGTAAAAAAATAGTGAAGACGTACCATGGAGCGTGCTCTTGAACTTGACGTATTCGTCAACGGGGAAGTCCTTCTCATCGAGGGGAGTGGTGTAGCATTCTATCGCAGTATCCTCATAATCATCGTCGTCCTGTCAACAAAACGTAACCTCTGGTGTTAACCTAATGCTAAGCTACGTTCGTATGGGGGATGTAAGTTTACCGATTCTTGGTCTGTCTGACTCTTCTCAAAAATTAGATTTTACGATTTACGATGTTCACTATACTAGTTCCTTGACAATATCCCAGTCAAAATAATAGTATTGAACAGCAACTTTAAAAGGAAATTTCCACTTCAGATGCAGCTCTTTTATTTCGTAAGTCACATGACTTCCAGATTTGCTAATGAAGTATGCAATAAGTTTGACCGATGGGATCAGAGGGCCAATTAACATTTTAAATTGTCGATTAACAATACGAAATAGAAAGTATGATAAATGACATGACTACTAACTACTTGAGAATAATTACATTAATTTGTCTAAATAAAAATTAGACAATGTTTAGAAATACAGTTCTTACAAGAGGCTGCCATTTTCTAGTCTGCCGGGATACAGCAATTTCTGAAGTTCTTGGATTTTTCTGTTAGAAACACTCGGTTCATGTCATTCTGAACTAACACTAAATATTTAGTCACTAGAAACTATTGACTGAATGAAATTGTGAATGATTTTGTATAATTAATTAATAATTACCACCACCATGTTAGTATAGTTTGGGTTAGTAGTTTTAATTTTGCGTCAAGCATGTTAGCGACCTTTACACATTTTACATAATTCAAGACAATTTGAACAATTAAAACATTCTAAAGATCAAGATTAATGTCCTCAACTGGCTTGCATTAACAAAATGTTACGAGTTAGGGGTTATTGAATAATAATGAAACACACTGGTACTCACAACCTTGCTGGTAAGCACACATTCACAGCAAATCTACTCCCGTTTGACCGCCATCTTGTCAGCTGCAATTTGAAGCCCAAAAAAATAACTTACCACATACACACCATGAGACACTTAATTACTAAGTAGTTTGCCTCGTGATGCCGCATTGGTTCGTCAGCCGACTTCTCCAGATTAGAATTTCTTGACGCCAAAACACATAATGAGCTAAAAGCAACGTATACTAACTAGTGGACTCACATCGTCACTCTCTTCGTAGTCCTCGATCTTAGCCGTCATGTTGACTCCATGTTGCGCACTGTTTTTAACAGCCATTCGCGCTAAATTCTCGAGGTATTCATTGTTCATTTCTTCTAAATCATCTTCGTCGCTTGATAACACTTCTGGAAATGTTAATGTTTGAATTTATGTTACTCTTGCATAATAATTACGGAATGATATTCTATCACTCACTAAAAACGTCAAAACTTTTGTGTAATGTTTTTAACACAGTCAAAGCAATTATTTTTTAGTATATACAAAAGTTGTCCTTTTACATTTGCAATAGTTCTATACCACATACGGCTGACTACCAGTGTTTACAACATAAAATCTGTAAAAGTGTAGATTACTTGGACATAAACTAATGACAAGGAAACCAACCTTCATCTTCTTCTTCCTCATCTTCTTCAGAGGAAGTTTCTTCATCGGCCTCAGCCCTCGCCTCGTAGGCGCGCTTGAGTCCGTCGAACAGCACCAGACAAGATGGCAGCAGCTTCGGCAGAATCTCTTCAATGTTTGGCCTCTGAGGACCCATCTCGAGCAGTGTGCAGATACCAAGCACGCATAGTTTTCTGTCGTGCAATCTGGAACAAAATATTATTGCATTAGTTAAGTCTAATCAACACATTGATTTCTGAATGGACAGAATCATTTCCCTGGGGAGTTTGTTCTAAAATGTCTTCTTCCCAGCAAAAACACATAGGAAGTGGTGAAGGGTGGACGTTTTTGAGGGTTGCCTTTTGTAAACTGGACCTTGAAAAAGTGCTTCGAATAGTTAGCTTACTTTGAAATGACGTTTTATCTTTTTTACATTATATTTCAATATTTTATTTCATATTTGGATAAAAAATACCGCAACTAACTTCAAGGTCAAAGTCTACTTTGTTTTAAGGCCAGCCATTAAAATTTTATTATTACGGCCTGACCAACTCCCAGTTTGCAGAAATAAATAACGAACGAGAGTAATATGTTCTTACCCCATAAAGCAGTCGGTGTCGTGTATCCACTGCTTGAGGAAGTGCTGTGTTATGGACGCGTTGGGCACGGACTCCTGTAGCTTGTCCAGGATCGTAAGCAGCAGATGAGGATTGCAGTACAGGATAGCTATTAGAACCTGCAGTTTAAAATGTCATTGTAATTTATTGGGATGACCAAAGCACGTACGTATTGGCCAAGCATTAGTTATCACGGTTGATCTATCATAGATTGGTGAACAATGTCAAACAAATATTCACCAATGATTAAAAGCATATGTGACCAAGATATCAGTTGGTACACTTAAAAGTAAAAAAACTAACTAGAGCAACACCATGAATGCAATGTTATTCTTTACCCAACCTGGAAATAATTATGAACAACACTTGGTAAGAAACAATGGCTCTAAGTTACAATAACAGAAAAGTTTCTGATCTGATTACTGGTCCGATTTGAAAAACAGCTGTGTTAGATAGACCCATCTACCGAGGAAGGCTACAGATGACTTTTAGTTCGGAAGCGCAAAGAAGTAGTATTCTTTGAGACAAATAATTTTACTTGCAGCATTATTTAAGAGTGTTAACTTTAAAGTCTGAAATCACCAACCCGCATTGAGCACGCGTAGTGATTAATGTCCAATCCTTCGTGTGAGAGGAAGCCAGTGCCAGCAGTGGGACGATAAAAAGGCTGTAACTATGTCTATTATTTTAGAGTAACTTTATAGCATTTCTTACCTGCAGAAGCATAGTCCTAAGCTCAGAAGTCTTGACCTTCCTGGTGAGCCTGTTGAGCACCAACTCGACGAAGGACGGCAGGCAGTTGTCGATCTTTCCGGAACATTGCAGCACCATTACTTCGAGAAGTTTCGCTGCGTATATCTCGCACTCGTCTTCAGCATCTGAGTTTAGTACCTGCCAACAAATGTTACTTGCATTGATTTTGATATTTTTCCATACATGACGTAATATAAAGTAATTAAAGAGTTTAATACGCCTAAATTCGTCGTGGTGGCCTAGTGGGTAAAGGACAACCTCTCAAGTATGAGGGCGCGGGTTCGATCCCATGTCAGGCAAGTACCAATGCAGCTTTTCTAAGTTTATATGTACTTTCTAAGTATATCTTAGACACCATTGACTGTGTTTCGGATGGCACGTTAAACTGTAGGTCCCGGCTGTCAGTGATCATCCTTGGCAGTCGTTATGGGTACTCAGAAGCCAGTTAGTCTGACACCAGTCTAACCAACGGGTATCGGGTTTCCCGGGTAACTGGGTTGAGGAGGTCAGATAGACAGTCGCTTCTTGTAAAGCACTGGTACTCAGCTGAATCCGGTTAGACTGGAAGCCGACCCCAACATGATTGGGAAAAGGCTCGGAGGATGATGAATATGCCTAAATTATACAAACGCAGAGCCAAAATCCGAGGTCCCATCCCCACTTTATATTGAGATACCAAAGTGGTATATTGAAAACATTTTACGTACACAAACTTGTAAAATTGACAAAAGCATATCAGCTTAATTTTTGTTCATACACATTTAAAGTTTACAACCAGCATTAGCATTCCGCTAATGTTACTTCAATTAGTGTTGAGCTAAACTGCTACAAATCACGCTTGTTTTCTTAGCGGTACCAAAGGTTGTACGGTACCAAAGTCGCACAGCAGTCATAACAAAAAAAATCTTTAGTGCGTTCTATAAATAACACAAAGATTTAAAAAACAATCGCCAATGAAGACTAATTTTCACTGCCTAACTGATAGCGGTATAGTCTAGTCATTTTACAGATTTTCGTGACCTTTTGGCCTTTGTAAGTTTTTTAGCCGGCACAATATCAATGCCGATTTTTAACAATTTAATAATAACGCCGTAATAACGGTGTATACAAATTCAGCTCACTATGAAATTTTCCCCAGATTGGGACTTAATATGGTTAACATGACTGGACCAGAAGTTTATTCGATCGTAGATCAATCTACATATATGTGGCTCGCAAAGCTCTCAACGAATACAGGTCAAACATTATCAAATCAAAATGTTTGTTCATGAGGAAACATACATACACAAACGACTATGCAAGTCACATTCGAGTCTGCTTAAACTCACGACGTAATACGAGACGGTAAACACAGAAAGGCCAAGCTTTCATTTATCGTCAATCATGTCAATAAAGATTTATTGGTTCCCATTAAGTTTATGAAGTTTGATAAGGGGTTCCCTTTTTGTTTGTCGGTTACTATAAAGTAACTTCAAGGTCCTTTGTGTGTCTGAAAGACAATCCATCTTATACACCTAATGAGAGGTGTTTTAAACTCAGCCATGTATCCTACTACCAAGCGTTTCCCGCCGATCTCCTAGCGTTCCGGGGATGCTACTTAAACCGGGGATTAAAGTGAACTATGTTATTGTCAGGGTCTTAACTATCCTTGTACAGAATTGAATTTAAAAAGACCGAGTTACTTTCGCGATTGGAACGTTTGTAAGGACTATCATAGTTGTCTCGTTATAAAATACTAAGAAATGTGTGCCTGTTCCGTATATATATCTTAAGCGATCTTGCATTTAATAGCCCATACCAAAGATTTAATTTTCATTAACAGGGATGTGAGTTTCAAGACTTGTGTAAGTTATTATGCACTTTCTTGGTAACACCAGAAAGCGTATATTGCGATATATTCGGTAACACTAGGCCTGGCCGCGTTCCAACAAAATTAGACACTCGAGTTCATTAACACAGAAAATTCGCACTTCGCAAGTGTATTGACATTTTCAACACGTGTATTTCACGCAATTTTATGATTAAATGATAAATAGAAATGCTAGCAAATAAAAACAGTGGAAATCTGTTTTTACGTATCATCTTTTTCGTTTTCAAGAAAAAAAAAACGGCAGCTATTTGAAAGCTGTTGAGTCTTCTTGTTCGTGGAATCAAGAGAAATTCCGTATAATTGACTTGAGGCATTCATCGATAAGTTATAATTTCACTATATCTAAGTGTTACGCAACAGGCAGATCAAATGTTATCAAACTCGTACAAGTAACAAGAAATCGCAATCGCTTGTGTTAGTAGCACAATGTGATTAGTAAAAGTCGCAAATATGTACTCGTGTTTTCAAAAATCTGCCAAATTGAAAAGGTAGGTTTTCTATAACAACCCGAAGTATGAAATCCTTATGACGAACTAACCACTCAACAATGTGGGATATGAAAAAAAAATAACCTGTGCTAATATGGTAAAGAGGAAACATTTTTAATTTGTACACTGTCATTTAAGTCTTCAAAAGTACTGCACAGATTTGAAAAATAATTTTACTCTTGGAAAGGTACACTGTTCCCGCATAACATAGACTACATTTTATCCAGATAAGGGAAAAGTTCCCCAACGGAGCAGGTGAAGCTGCGGGGAAACAGCTATATATTGTATATGCTAAAATGTAAAAAATATGAACTTACAGCTTTAGCCATGTTAAACATAGCAAGGATATGATTCTCATTGGAAAGGAATGCGTTGGTATCCACTGTAATGTAGTTGTGAAGAACTGGCATCATGTCCGTGAAGTAATCAAAGCCTTCTTTCTCGAACACTTGGTACAGCATTTCCAGAACCTTCCACATGTCCTCTGAAATAGTTTTTGCAGTCAAGTTGCAAAGCAGCGTCATCGCTTCTTCGTAGTATTCTGTTGAATAAAATTTTATAGAGGTTTTTAAACTGTGAGAATGTAATGAACGAATAACTTTTAAAGAGTCAATTCACAATATTTTTCACATCTGAATATATAACGGAAAACAAAGTTCTTTATAATCGTGCAAGCTGCAAAATTTTATCTAACATGGACCAACCACGGTGGGTGAAGAGACTAACCAAATGTACAGAAAGGTGCTGTTTTCAACTTTGATCAATAATTTCTTACATTATTTTTTATTTTATTACTTTTATTATATGTATGTTACAGCCAAAGTGATTAAATATATATTATACATAATGACTGGTAATTGTATATATAATACCCAAATTGACTAGACAGTGTGATAGATTAATCACTTTTTCTGGATCTAATTCATACCAGGCACTTTAGTTAGTTAACATGAAATAATAATCTTTACCTACTTGTTTTATTACATTATCTAAGTCTATGGAGATATTATATAAAATTGTTGGTTAATGTGATTAATTCTGTGTCAATTATCACATTATCCAAATTGAGTAGATATTATAAATAATAGCTAGATAATATGTATAATATGCGGACTTATTACTTTGGCTGTAACATTTATAGACTGGATATTTTTTTAACGCCATGTATAGTGACCATATTAATGCAACATGGTGATAAGATCTTGCACATTCTAATGATAACGGTACTAGTACATGTACTCAGAATTTCATATGAATCTCTTCTAAATTCAGTCTGCTAAATTATGTATTCTTTTGTCAAGAATCTACATATAATATCTGACTAACCCTAATAAAGTAGGCAATGTCCGATTTCTGCATAATACCTAGTAAAGCAATAGAAGATGAATAATGTAAAAGAGTCATGGTGGCAAAGTGGGTAAAGAACCAACCTCACAAGTATGAGGGTGAAAGCAATTGTGTACATGTCATAGGGTGCACTGTAGTCTGACAAGCTCGTTAAGGACACTTCCATGGTCGACGCGGACGATCGGGACAGCTGGCAGGACTGTCAGTGGTGGGTTATTACCATTTTGTTTCTTTTTAAGGTCATTAACGAGTTGGTCGGGCTCTTACAAATTGATAGGAATAAAAGTCCTTACCAATAATATTGTGATGCAGTATGTGTCCGACGACGCGAAGTACTGTCTTCTCCAACTGAGCCATGATCTCAGGATTGTCCTCCATTACATTGAGAACTGTTTCCATTGTATTCAAAAGACCCATCGCTGTGATGGCCTTCTCGTCAGTTCCAGAATCTGTCTCAATAACTTTACTGAAGGTAGTTGCCAAATGATCAGTGATCTCAAACGCCATGGGCAAAAGCTGTTCAGTGTACAATGGTACAATTTTCTGCAGCACGTTCGCTATGTTATCGTTTTCAGTCTCACGAATAACTTTGAGCAGCTCAGAAGTGACAGCCTTCACTTGAGGCTCCAAGTACTTGTGTACCTTTTCTTGTGAAGATAGTAGCATCTGAATGGCAATGGCTGCTTCGACTTTGACAGGCAGTTCGGAATCATTGAGGAGCGCGGTGACTGTCAAATGGACAGCTTCAAGGAGAAGTTGGTCACTCTTGAAGCGAACACTAGCGAAGCAGTGCAGAGTCCAACAAGCCCTCGCACGCATATAACCGAGCGGACTGTGGAATTCAGGGAACACGTACTGGCTCAAGAGAGAATCGATCTCTTCTTTGTAGAATTTCTTCTTGATAAGTAAGTCGTTTAGTGTGCCCACCATGTGCAGGGCGCCGTCGCGCTGCCTGGGGCCGTACTCGCCGTTCTGGCTCGTCAACACTTGCATACACAACTGCATCGTACGTCCTAACATGTCCTTGCGCTTTTTGCAACATGATACGAGCAGAGTCTGAGCGGCAGTGACCGGCGACACAAAGTCTTCGAATATGTCTAAAAAATCAAGGACACAAATTAATACACAATTTGGAGCATCATTGAATAATTAATTTTAACAGTTTTTGAGTACCACGGATTCAATATAATCGCAGTTAGCCGCGAGCATTGCCAAACAAGCTATTGGCTTAATTCCCGCGCGCCACAAATAATATTTTCACTAACTTATATTTCAATTTAAGTTTTTTTTTTTTGTTATCTGGTACTTAAAATAACTATTGATTTATATTTTGGAACAATGTATTTGTATTACTATTCTATTCTGTACGTATGCTGTGTAAGTATGGATTGACCTCTACACCAGCTTTAGAATGTTTTTACCTGATAGTTAGAGTAGTTTCAGGCAAAGACAACAGAGCTCCACAAAAATAGGCAGCAAGCACATTGTTATTGCAGCAATCGCTCATCGTTGTGAAAGAATTTGTGTAGCAGGCGGGAATAAATAAGCCATGCTATTTAAAATTGAAAACACAGATTTTTAGCATTCCTGATGAACATAATTTTTGGCGGATATATTCAAATATGTAGTTGCCGACCTAATAAAGCAAACACTGTAATTTTACTCAGTTACTAAACAAAGGAATTTCAAGCAAAAATATACATCAATATACGACAAAAAGTATTTGGATTATATATAAAGCAACATTACGATGGTAATCCAACTGGAGTTGGCAGACTGTAAGCAAGCAAAATCGATTCTGGTAAATGTGTTATGTTACTGATTTCGATTGCTTTCTACACTCAGCGGCACGGAATTTGGCCCAAACAATCACAAGTAGATATCAGCCCAGATAGCTGTTGTATATTCTAATTTCATATGACATATTGGCAGTCCTTTCGTATTTGTTAATTAAAATACAGAAAAATGTGTGTCTGTAACTTTTATACAGTTTAAGATTAAGTTAAGGTTTGTATAAAACTGTATTTTGCATTAAATAAACAGCTTTTTTATTTTTTTATTTACTTAGGTTTGCAAGAGAAAATGCAAATTGGACGCATGGCCAATAGAGTAAAATTTTATGGACTGATGAATGCAGAGTTGTCTTAAGAGGCTGTGAACGTGAATGGAGAAAGCGCAGAGAACGGTTTCTTCCCACCACTACCAAGCAAATAGTCAGTTTTCATGGTGGGTCCATCATGGTTTGGGGAGGCATAAGTTCAGAAGCCCGTACTGAATTATTATTGGCTGTCGAAAGTCGTCTTACAGCAGTGCGGTATATTGAAGAGATCCTTCAATCATGTTTTACCCTGTCAGGGATTCATAGGAAGTGAAGAATTTCGTTTAATGCAAAACAATGCTCGACCTCACACAGCTCTTCGCATAACCGATTACTTGTTTGAGATTGATAGTAAAAAATGGACTGGTCAAGAAACCAAGCCATGAATCCTGTAGAACATGTCTGGAACATGCTTAAAAGACAGGTCAATGCAATTCGTAACCCACCACGGACTCTCAATGAACTGAAAACCACGCTGTTAGCTGCCTGGGAAGAGATCTCTCAAGTGAAGATAAAAAAACGATATCGAGAGCATGCCAGATTTGTAAATTAAACAATGTTAAAATAAAAATTCAGATTTTTCATTTCAATAATGGTTATAAGACCAAAATGTGCTTGGGCCAGATTCCGTGCCGCTGAGTGTATTTAATATTTTCTTTTTCTCCTTACCGAATTTGATTCGTATATATTCATGAGGATCCGTTTCCCACAGTTCTTCGTCACTTTCGGAGTACGACATGAGAGGGAACAGCACGTCTTGAATAATGGCGAACATGTGTGGCTTCAGGAGCTTCCAGGAATGAGCATGGGTCACGCTGTGGAACGGACAAACATTTCACTAACAGTCATTTCACCAGGGGTGGGACTAAAAAAGTTACACTTCTGTAGTGAACCACATCACATTTATCTCGAGTGTATCGAAAGTAATGATCATTCGAATCTCCAACAAACTACACCTTTCTATCTTTGGGGGACAATCGATTTTATGTTCCGCCCATGGCTTCTATCCATCTAAGTGTAATTTTGTGAAAGGTCAGCATGAAGCATTCATGGGCAGCATACAGTATATTTTTTTAAAAGACTCGAATCACTCCAAACACCACAGGTTACAATTTATTACTTCTCCACACATTATTCAAATTATCATTCCAGTTTGTATTATTTATTTTGTCGTAAATCTAATTTGACATTAGTCAGTCGACTATGCAGTATTGTTTTAGCTCCCACTATTTAACGCGCGTCCCGAGAGAATTACTTCTATTACCGATATAACATGAAGCCTGTCTGGCCAAACCTCTGTGCCAAATAGAATTTCTTTCTGTTTAGGCATTGTTGCATGAAATTCTAAGAGACAGCAAGTAACTTTCTCAGTATTTAGTCAAGGTTTTCAATTAAAAATGTAATGAGAAAAATCTTACCATTGATCAATATAGCTGATGGTCTGTTGCAGAACTCTCGGGGAAATGTACACCTTGTTTCTGTACTGGTCCAGTATTCTCAGGAGAACCTCTAAGATCCCGCCAGTGAAGGTGGTTAGATACCATTCGGAAAATTGCACGTACTCCTCGCGAGCGTTCACGGGACTGCCATACCTGTTGCCCATACAAAAATAAATTAACAAGTGTCGTTTTTTCAACCAGGAGTTCATTATCATCAACGTATCATATTAATATATTGTAGGTTTTTCGTTGTACAGAGTACAATATTTATTAACTTTACGACATTAAAATCGATAGGACGTAGAATGTCAAGGCTTATTCCAAGTGAAGACGTAGGAAATGCATTTAACTTTTCATGGCAATAAAATATTCAATCCAACTTCCATTTTACGATCTTTTTACCAAGAAAGTACTTTTTCACAATTTAGCAGGCAGCCCGATTAAGGGGAAAGTAAAACATTAAAATCGCTTCCATAATATACATTAAATGTCAGTGTGTGCGTGAGACGAACCATAGCAGTTTTCGAGCTCGTGCTTACATTGCACATCCTTGTTAGCTTATCAATTGACTGTCCCACTCGACTATTGGTAAAAGTTATAAAACTACTGCAGTGCTTACATCAAATATAGTGTATTTAAAATGTAATGGAGCACACAGCCAATGAGTAATTAAATATCATAATATGAATCAAAAAATGAACAGTGGAAAAAAGAAACATTATAATCATATTCCACTGGTTCATAATGATAGGCAACGTAAGTTGCAGTTTTTTTTAAATAAACCAAGTAAATATACTGTTCCAAATATGGATATAAGGAACCTATTTCATTACTATCTGTACATTTGAGCAGTTCTTTTGAAAGTAGACAACTCACCGTTCAAACAGTCTGTACAAAGTGTGCACTGCCCACTTCTTGCATTTCCACCACGGTAGTTCCATACGTTCATCTTCTTCCACCTGCAGTGTAGTCTCTGGCACCGGTTGCTCCATCACTGAGCGGAGCACCTCCATCCATTTTGTGAAAATGTCTTTTGTAATCAGGTCCAGGGGCAAAATGTACTGAAACAATAGTATCATGTTTAAAGCTCTCCATAATGAGCTTTATTATCAAATATAACACAAATTAAAAAGACTCTTACCTTTATTAGGCCATAAAAACACTTGAGTATTTGCTTCTGTATCAGCACTGATTCTACAGATTGATCAGCCTGGAGATTCACAATTAAATTGTACATCATGGGCAGAAGCAGGTTCATTGCTTCTATTAGCGGCACTCTCTTCTCGGCAATGTCGTATTCATAGTTCTTTATCAACTGATAAAGGCAAAGAAGGGCACCCATCCAGCTGGCAGGCTCAGGGTTTTGCAGGTATATGTGGATCTTGTCCACAATTTGTGTCCAGCGAGTTGGAAAATCATGTTTGATAATTGTTTTCAAACAGATGCACAGCTGTACTCTTATTATATCCGGGGCCTGTATGATAGCATCTACAATCATATCTCTGGTCATGGCACGATCCTGATCGTGAACGCTGAATGGGATGGGTTCACCCTCTTCAGGCTCTTTTTCTTGCCATCCTGATGAAATGAGGTTCTTGAGGTATACTGCACCAGCTTGTCGCACTGGTATCGGTACATCATTTAGCATAACCACTTGAAGCAATGATGGTGCAAAACCAATGATTTTGTGAATCTGAAATAGACGGATTGTTTAACAAATAATATTGATAAATCATGCCCCCTATTTTGTCATAGTGCCACAGTATACTAGTTTTTGTCATTCACACTATTATGTTGAAAAAGGTGCAACTCTCGATTTAATGTATAGATTAATCTAGCTCAATGTAGCTGAACCTAGACATCTGATCACGTCAGTACAAAATTGAAAGCCAACTAAAGGTATCATGTTAAATTTATTTCAGATTAATGGAAAGAAAGTTATTAGTAGTTAATGATATCATGAAAGTTCAACATTTTACAAAATGTTTTTCAACCCTAAATCTGTGACAAAAAGTAACTGTAATGACATGATAATGGAAGCGTGATAAGGGGATTCCCCTAGGCAGACTTAAATCATAATTTTATCCAGTTTATCCCTGTAATTTTTTTAATGATTTAAAATAAAAATGATAAAAAGGTCATCACTATAGATGACTATTTGATTTGTAAGAAAAGAGTAATCTATGATAGCAGATGAAATAATTTGACATTGTACCTGTTGTATTTCTCCATAAGGAAAGCAAATAAAGATTCATAAGAACAGAACTATTACAAACAAAATCCTTTAGGAACATCTAAACGGTTATTCATTTATTTTTGTGGTTTTTATTAATACTAACTCCTTGTCTCTTAACAGTTACGAAGTCCCATAATAATGTTAATGGAGTCCAATTAAATTTTTCTTACTTTTGTATAATTCTACATTCAAGCTTGTGGAAGAAAATATCAATTTATATTTGTGTATGTACTGATTCTGAGTGGAATCTAAACAGAATTATAATTTATTATGTACACAGAGAATGAAACTCACTTGTTATACTTAAAAACTAATTAAAAGACTTCTGCCTCCTAAAGCAGGTTAGGAACCTGTGTTTTAGGAGATGCAGCGTTTAATATGGATTGGCTCTCTGACTAGTCATTACGATGTCATGCAAGTTACAGAATAACAACAATTAATTATGAACCAACTTTGATGTAATGGATGCTGATCCTTAATTAGTGTTGTGGTGTGTCACATGTCATGTCCATTACTTTTATTAATTTAATACACTTAAACTGCCTCGTTGGTCTAGCTGTCGCAAGTGCGGCTGCTGAGCACGAGGTCTCGGGTTCGATTCCCGAGTCGGGCCGAAATCGCTTTGTGGGTTTTAGAAGACTTTCACAAAGCAGCCCGGAGCCTGGAAGCTGGTGATTGATTCACCCGTGCATCGGAGAGCACGTAAATGTCGGTCCTGCGCCTGATCTCTTACCGGTCGTGTCGGATTGCCGTCCCATCGGGTTATGAGAGTGAAGGAATAGTGAGTGCACCTGTGTCTGCGCAAATGCTCGTGCACTATAATATGTCCTGCGTAGTTGGCTAATCTCCTTACATGAGAACAGCCGCCGTAGCCGATAATCGGCTAGGAGGACATCATCATCACACTTAGAAAGACATACAGCTATAAGTATCATCATCTGCCTAACAAGGTAAATAAAAACTAAGCAAAATAAATAAATCATAGACAACAATTGCCAGTCCTCTCTTATAGATAGATATTCTTTATTAGGCACACCAATTTTACATTTTAATTATAATGATATATTAGAAGACTCACATCATTTGGTAAGTACATTCTGCTTTTAAAAGTAGGTAATATGTGTTAAAATAATGTCTATTTAAATATATCACTTTTATGCACAAAGGTTTGGAAAATCTATACTAATATTATAAAGCTGAAGAGTGTTTGATTGTTTCTTTGTTTGAACACGCTAATCTCAAGAACGACTGGTCTGATTTGGAAAATTCTTTCAGTTTTAGATAGCCCATGCAATGAGGAAGGCTGTAGCGATGTAAGCTATATATTATCATGCTAGGACTATTAGGCGCAGAACAGTAACGAATGTTTCAAAATCGGGGACTTTTTGTTTTTGTTTTTTGCAAAAATTACGTATGACAGAACAGTTCCCCTTTAAAAGTTCAAAAAAAAAATCCGTGCATATGTCTATCTCTTAGGGTAAAAGCAAAATACTACTCACTGATTCATTACGAAATCTCAGAAACCATAAACTCCTACAAACTTGAAGGGAGGGAAGTTCTTTATAGAGTGAACACATGCGTTATGGAGGAATTTTACGAAAATCTACTCCTAAGGGGTTAAACGAGGGTTGGTAAATCACATGGAAGACCTGTTTTTGAAGCAAGGGACTTAAAATTGGTAGTTTACGATAAAAAATATTGTAAGAGTACGAAGTCGCGGGCGACGGCTAGAGAGTAATAAAAATAGCTTAGTTTTCAGTAGAAATATAATAAAAACATTATGGAAAGAGTAAGTAACATACTAAATTTGCAGGCTATTTGAAATACTTGAAACTTGAGCACCTTCTGGCTGATGCCATTTTCCCAACATCCAAGTGGATTCGGCTACCCATTTAATATATTGGTAGCAAGTTGAGTATTAGTAGGGGTTTTAAGATTAACAACAATATAGTTTGAATTGATCTATAGAATAGCGCGAAAACTGCATTAAATAGAATGTTCTTGAACTATAGAAAACAACGATATTAATACACTCTGAAAAAAGCACCAAAATGCTGAATATTTCCAAATAATGGTCAATCTATTTATAGTAACTAAATGACTATACATGAACTGGTCAAGTTTGGTTATAACTTTTCTTGTTTCATTACGCGCAATGAGCCAGGACTTCAGCTAAATAATTGTCCTGTGAAAGATATGCCTATAAAAGCTCATGACAAGAATATCAGAGTAAAAAAACGAAATAATCAGAGTTTTGTTAAAACATGGTGCTCCCTATCATACCAGCGCGGCATGTCATTAGACGACCAAATTAAAAAGTCTCTCATACAATAGAGCCGTCTAACCTGCAAAGAGCTATGCATTTTGGTCGCATAATAAAATTCCCGAGCATGTGGTTGATGGATGCGAATTCGTAAAACTCACCTGCGAAAGCTGTTCTTCAGCCTGCTGCCTCTGATTTGGATCGATGGTTCCCCGCAAAATTTCAGTCAGCTTCCTTGTATCCATTTTTTAAGTAATTATCATGAAATTACAAAATAAATAATTTTTCTCCAAGGGCACAAGCTGCCGCCGGGCGTGGAAGTAAAAAAGATGGTTTGTCTATGACGATGAAGTAGGTCACGTGACACATGGAGTTCCATTCACTTGACAGTTGCTCTTCAATAAAACTTTCTATACATAGTGTTAAAAAAATACTATTTTGTACCACCCCAAAATTCTCAATTATTTTTCTGTATTTTCCTGCAATTACACGCACGATCCGAGGGAATTTCTGCTCATACATGTCTGTAAAATTAGTATATTTTACTTGGGAATGTATATGTTACGCGGGAATAGTACAGCTTTCCAAGCGTACTTTGCTGTAACATTGTGTGAAAAATCGCGGCCACGATTTTTCAGCTTAAAATCTTAGTAATCTTAGTCCAATGAATCTTTCTTTTATTTAAACATATTTGATCATTTTCCGTGTGTGGCGAGTGGGGTGCCGGCTTTATTTTTGTTCCAAGCATAGACAGACCATGCACTTTGCCAGTTTTTTTAGTTATCTGTGGTATCTCGGGGAACATCACAGTAGTGGTGGTGGGGAACATTTTGTAACTAAAAACTCAAAAGTCAAATCGGGGACAAAATTGCAGTTACAGGAGAAAATTAAATAAATATCAAAAGATACGGCCAACAAAATGTTGCAGAAGTATCCTCTAAGCGTATAGAATTCCTACCCTCAGTTGCCTGTAGGGCGTTACCGTTGGTGTTTACTTCACAGAATCTAAATTCTGTATACACACTACCACCTTGAATTGATACTGATTTTGAAAAAATTAAGCTAAAATTGAATGTATGATGCTATTTTTGTACTAGCTTATAAATATGAGATACAATAAACAAGAATTAGCTGCACTAGCATCTCAAACGTCGCAGAACTTCGATCGGGAAGGGGTGTTGGTGCTCAAAGAAAGACAGGATGGCTTCTTCAGAAGATCTGAAGGTGAGTTCACAATTGTTATAGTCTTTAATAAATTATTTACATTTCTTTTACAAGATACTTTTACCAACATGAATAATCGTTAATATATGTAGGTAATACTAGATTTCTTGTACAATGTACAAGTTTACTATAAAGAAATACATGCCCTTTATGTTAATGTCTTATTAAAGTCATCTTGAAGAATGTCCTTGACATTTGAGCCATTGTAGGAGGTAATCACAGGATCTACTTAGCTAATTAAAAAAAAAAAACTTGAATTTCAAAATATCATAATAATGATGTGAGCTACATACCATTGACAATATACAACTTAATTAGTATAGTTCTACTTATATTTGAAGCCATGTCTAAATACTAAAAATAAAAGTTAGTTGTGCATATATTCTAGTGTGCCATACAAGATTAATTTATTATTGTGTGTCTATTACTTTTGCAAGGCTATTGTAGTAAGTCCTTTGTGTCAGTAAGTAATTATCCATACATTCCATGCATAATACAAGGTACTTATCTACCTGGCTAATATTATCTGATGTTTACTAATGGATAAAAGCTCTAAATAAAACCTAAAAAAAGCTATAAAAATATATTTTTATTTGACATCACCATACACATGCTGAGCACAAGTCATAAGCTTGCAGCATCAAGTGCAAGTAGTAGAAGCCCTTTGTACTGCTAGTTAAACACGTTACATGATATACAATGCAGTTTTGAAAGCATTTCACACTTACCCCAAAAGGGCAAGGGGATGATGATTACTTATTTTTACTTGTGCAGCTGCATTTGTCCTCTATCATGTTTCTCTATCTGACGTCATCTCAAAGCTCAATGTGTAGTATTATGTAAATATTCCTCTGTTCATGGCAAGTTCCGCTGGTGGAACAAGAACAAATACAGTAAAACATAAACAAAGAAGGCATAAGAGAACAGATAAAACAATTTTTAAAGGACAATGCCAGGGTGTGGGCTCAAAGTTTGCCCAGCAGTGGGAGTAGTTCCAGCTGGTTCCATAGTGCACTCTGAACACGAAATCCAAATATTTTTGAAATCGGTCCCAGAGGTCCCGAGAAAAACCGGTTCAAATGTTCTCCATAGATAGTCACTTAACAAAGCCTGAGCCATTTGCCCAGTAGTGAAAGTGGTCGAAATAGGTTCTTTACAGCACTGTTAACACGAAATCCAAATATTTTGGAAATCGGTCCCAGAGGTCCCGAAAAAAACCGGTTCCAATGTTAGCCAGCCATTGTTAGCAAGCCATTTTAAGCAGCCACAAACCTAACAACCTCTTTTCTTGAAATAACATTCAGATAGTTAGTGGTTTCACTGTTAACAGGATAAAAAAACAGAAATAGACGTTTAAAGGTAATTGTTGTTTCTCTTGCTTTTCAGCCTCTATCTACCACAATCAATCCTAAGTTCGAGTAGCGTCATGCAATTAATATCCGTAATGGCAATGGAAAAATCTTATCAAGACGAATAAAATAAGCTCAAACACGAGGTAGTAAATAGATACCCTTGAGGAGTTCCCTCGTCTCACTGTCGTCTCCATCGTCAGGTCAGGTCTTAACCTCCACAGTTTTGTGGTGTCGGAGACATATACCCGAATTACAAGTTTTTATTCGATATGTGCTTACAATTCGAGAGTTCCCTATTGTTTTAAGGTTTCTATCACCAGACCCTGGACCCTGGAACTATTTGGAAAGTAAATCCTTTTAAACAATAAAATGATTATTTAAATCGGTTGGTAAACGACGGAGTTTTGCACGTACTTACGTAAAAATAATACAAACGAACTGAGAAACTCCTCCATTTTTTGAAGTCGGTAAAAAAAATCTCGTTCAATACCTCGTATTTGTCGATTAATATTATAATGCATTTCAATCAAGGTAATAAAAGTGCAATAGTTAAAAGTTCGTAAGCATATTTTTCGTAATATTGAATAAGAGTCAAACCAGTTTTTCTCAGGACTCCTGGGATAGATTTCGAAATATTTCGGTTTGGGACCTATTATAAGCCTATGGAACATAATACACTATGCAGTTACTGTGGGCAACTCTTGAGCCCAACTTCCATATAAAGAATAGCATTGTCCTTTAGGAAAACCTACAAAGCGATTTTGGCCCTACTTGGGAATAGAACCCAAAACCTCGACCACAGCAGCTGCTCTTGCGACCACTAGACTAATGAGGCAGTCCATTATTATTATTTTACTATATAATTTGTAAAAGTAAAATTCCTAAAAATCTGCAAATTAAAGAACACATTATAAAGAGGATGTATCATATGTGGTTAGAACAAACTCATGTTCGACATGTTATATCAAGGCCCTGTAAAGTAAATAATCAGCATACGTTTATTTCTATTGCTTAAACAAACGTGCCGCACAAATAAACATTCCCCTCACACACACTTGCACGCCAAGTATGCAGAATTTGTTTGTTTAGCTGGTTTAGCTCTTGAGTAAATCAGGGCAACGTGATATTGTCATAAACCTTACATAATGCATATTTTTTTACGATAGTCTGATTCTTATTTTTTTTTATTCTGAAACAAGCATAGGCTAAGTGTTTTCTCAAAGCTTCAGTTTTTGTCATGGAATTATAGTGACCATTTGCCCAAGAGGCTTAATATTGTCTCCTAGCATCTCTCCTAGCACAGTAATTTCTTACACAAACAACTTTGGCCCAGGCTCTAAGTCTGAGAATAATCTGAGAAGCGAGAACTCTTTCGTAGCTCTGCAGAAACAAATGAAAAAACTTTCTTAAACAGTGAGGCAGAAGTTATTAAGTTTTGTTATCTTCATGGCGGTTTTCACTCTCCGTATTATGTGAATTATTGTTAAAATATAAAACCAAACAATTTTGGCAGCCACACTATGATTCTATGCATCGTTCCAAACTGTATTACAATACGAGTATCACGTCGTGTGGTCATACATATTAATTTCGCATTACAAGCACAATAGTTGGCGTCATCGACAATTTTATGCCCATGTTTAGAAAAAAATGTTGTTCTCATTTTGTTTCTTTTTAAGAAAAATCTGTAACATTTGTTGCACGAATAGACTACATAGACTATCTTCTTCCCAACGCTCGTTTTTAGCAGATGCTCATGTACCTAACTCGAAATTCATCTCGAAATTCTCGATATCAGCGAGCTCGTTATGTTTATCTTGTTTTTATTACTTTCCCAATTTATTAGGAAGCAGAGATTTTCCTGTCTATCCCCTTCCAATAAGAAAAGGGATACAATATTTTTTTTCAAAATTCTACATCCCATTTATCCCCACTATATCGCATTTCGCGGAAAACAACTAATTACGTGTGATAAGTGGGAGAATAGCTTCCTGTTTTCATGCGTTATAATAATCAGCTAACGCTGAGCAAACCTTAAACAAAACACGTGAATCGATCTGCCCTTATCTAAAAGAAGCAATTAAGAGTATGTCTAATGTTTATCCGTATTCGTACAAATGATGACTTACATATTATGAATCGTAGGCGTCACAAAGATTAATTATGTCTTGAATCGCGATTGTTTTAACTGGATTGTAGGCGCTGTATCTCAGGATGTGAAGGAACTATTTTAATGTTTCTTATGTTAATAAGAATATCCGTTTTTCATTGGTTTACCGTCATCCGACGTCACGTAGGTACTAGGTTATAAATCTCGGTTTTATCTCGTACAATATACCTAATTAAGATTTTTTGACGATTGATGTCTCTAGCATCCAAAATCTTTAAATATCTAAACAAACATATTGCAAACAGATGTGAAGCATATTTGGCCTTGATTTAAGAAGTAATTGTAACCCTTTTTGTTTCGTCAGATTATATAAAGGCTAGCTGTTTCTCGCAGTTTCACCCGCGTCCCGGGGGAACTTTTTCCAGTAGGTACTGGGATAAAATATAAAATTCCGTGTCTATTTTCATCCGGGTACTTTACATTTTTTTTTAATCTGTTCAGTAGTTATAGAGCCCGGGTACAAACAAACAAAGGATAGGTTTTGTCATAAAAAGGACTGTTACTCTTGCTAAGGCTTTTCTCCTAGTGTTTCCCACAAGAAGATACAAAACCTCATTGTGTGAATTGCATCAATAGCAATGAGGTGAAATGCGGAAAATTTTTGGTGTACACGCGAATAGATAACCGAATAAATAATTTGGTGTACACACATTTAACGAGTCACCCGAACTAGCTTCTTTATAGAATTTTCTATTGTTCCAGGTTGTTCCGTACGATGGTTTCGTCTGAGAGGCAATCTCCTGTTCTACCTGAAGGGACCAGAGCCATGGTACGAGCCCATGGGTGTCATAGTACTAGGTCATCATCAGATCAAAGTGCAATCTCAAGACGAAAATGGACATTGGCCTTTTCAAATAAGTGAGTAGTCCTGGAACACAGAGCTCCGGCTTGTACACGAAGTTTTAGAGACAGTAGTACTCACTGACAAAACTCAATCATTCACTTATGCGCAAAAGCGTTGACTGCATGGCTCCGATGGTTCATAATAAAATACCAAAACGGAAAGAATTAGGTACCCCTATTTGAATTTAAAAAGAACAGACACAAACTTCTATTGAAAAAAACCTACTACAATATATGCGAATTTCTTAAATTTCTCATTATTGCCTTCCATAGAAACAATCTAATGTTTTTTGCAAACAAGAGAATTATTATCTCCATCAGAGAATATACATATATAGAAGAGAATGTACTTCCTATGGAGAATTCTACTACCTACCTACCTACCTACTTTTGGAAAGGGCAACTAGAGTCAAAGTTATTTATATTTTTGACGTTCATAAGTGCTAGTAAATCAATAGTGAAATAGAATGATATTACTTTGACTTTGTTGGCTAGATAAAACTGTTAGATTGGTATGTAAAACAAGTTGTTACTTTATTCCAGTTTGGGAGAACGGCGTGTGTTACAAAATGGCGACGTTCCACGAGTCGGAGCGCACACTGTGGCTGAAGGCCATCGAGCTGGCGCCTTACGACAACATCCAGGCTCAAGCCGACGCGCTGAGGGAAAGACTGAACAAAATCAGGCCCAACTTAGATATAGCTACTTATAGACTGCAGAAAGGAATTGTGACTGGTAAGATTTTTTAAACTAGCGATTCATATTGGCATCATCATCATCGTCTCCCGAACCTTTTTCCCATCTATGTTGGGGTCAGCTTCCAGTCTAACCGAATTCAGCTGAGTACAAATGTTTTACACGCGACTGCCTGTCTGACCTCTTCGACTCAGTTACCTATGTTCTCATTAATCACTACTTATTGGTGAAAACCACATGAAAATCCGTCCGGTAATTCTAGTTTCACCAGAGACTGACGCATCAAAGGACTTGTTTTATAATATGTAGTGATTACGATATGTACGTGGGGGCATAAAATAGACACGTGTATGCATAAAGCAGGAAGTACTCAACGAAGCTATTTTTACATAATACTGGAGTAATAAAAACAGTTGTGAACATCCTAGTAATATACCTCCGGTTACATAAGTATCTGTATAAGCAGTTTATGTGTGAATGTGACGTCATTGATAAAGTGACTATATCTACTAACTATATTACCAAAAACAGCATGCATTGAGCTCGCGCAAAAAGGTTGCTGTTTCGCGGACATTTACAAGACTCGCAATGTGTTATTGTATGTTAAAGCGATTCGAAAAGAGCGAGAAGAAACATCTCATCATAAATATAAAATAGCTTAGCAAAAAACCAGTCTCTTGAAAATTAAAATGGTCCCAAAATGATTATTCCTTCTGTTTCCTTTTTCTTATATTCCCATCCACCCGTTATATTAACATGAGATAGCTGTATCCCATGGAGTACAAAATTACTAGCGGAGGTGCCATAACGCAAAAATCATTGAGAGATGTCTCAACCCGAACGCAACGAGGCGTTCGGGTTCATTGAGACTTTACTTGTAACATATCGTTTTAGCCATGGCCACCGTACGAATTTGACCTAGGAGAAGGCGCCAGACCTGCCTGCATTATAGCATCTCCGCTCATTTTTTCTCACTCCGTGCTGTTTCCCAATAAAGTCATTATAAATCAATTAAATAAAACTGCTTTCACGGATTTCATCGTGGTTATATTAATATTATTAATCCCGGCAATTCGGATCCTTTACAGCATCCATGGTAACAGACAGACTCGGTGGGTTGTCGGGGATTAATATGTCCGTATGAGCAGTTTTATTTAAATGTTTATTGTTCGCGTAAGTGTCAAAAATGTTCATAAGACAATATTTCCGTCAGATATGAATGAAGTGCCGCTATGCGAGCTAGCGTTGTCGTGCGACAATCTTCTGTGCGACACGCTGGGCAGGCCGCCGTCGCCGGTCGTCGTCATCTACGTCAAATACGACAAAGGGCTCTGCGTTAGATATGGTGCTACTGAAATCGTTGAGGTAAACTATTTAATCTTGTTTAAATCATCATCATTATGCCTATTAGTAATTAGCCTATTACATCCATTTTCCGTTTTCAATGTCAATATTTAAACGAAAAACAACGGATGGATCGGTTGTAGTAATCCGCAACAATTGCAGGCCCCACTCAGGTTTTCCGTTCCCTACGATCTGTAGCAGTAAACTTAATATTAACATTAAAATAATGTGTTTCCAGACATGCAGTAACCCGTGTTTCTCGAAGACCATTCTGTTCCGCGCTAGTGACGGGCTCACGGGGTCGGCGTTGGTTCGCATTGTGGTCTATGACGTCAAAGAGCGCGTGTCTGAAACCGCAGTACCTATGGGATATACCTCCATGCTGCTTAGTACAATACAGGTCACTATTAACAACTATAACAATTTTGTCTTAAATGTGGTGTCCTATATTACTGTTGGAGGCTTTGACAGAACTGAATCAAGCTTTATTCTTCATGTGTTTGTGTGTTACAAGGAGCTACTGCCTATCTGACCTCAACCCAGTTACCCGGGCAACCCAGTACTCCTTGGTAAGACTGGTTGTCAGACAAACTGGCTTCTTAAATAAAAAGACCTGCCCAGTGTTTTAGAAACATTGGGACGAACTTTTTACTTTGTTTAAATACCTACCTACTTGACTTAAGTGATAACAATTAAAAATGATTTTAATATGAATGATGCAAGTTTAAATCTATAAAAACTAAAGTACATTTTAATCAACAGGAAGCCCAAAGAATGCGCGTAGCACTTATAACACGGGACCAGAAAACAGTCGGCTTCGTCACAATAAATGGATGGAGTCTAGAACCTTCTTACATCGGCACGAGCCCTAGTCACACAAACGATAGAAACAGCATAGATATACCTCAAAAAGTGCTGTGTCACCGGCGATCACAGTCTTTGCCACCAAGATTAGGCCTGAAGTTAAAGTTCCCGTCGTATGGCAGTTTGTTAAAGCAGAATTTTGTGAATAGCCATCAAGTCACGTATAGATTCCATTCAGGGTTGGGCGGCGATATCACGGTGCACGAAATTATGGCTGAACCCAAACTGTGTTTCACGATGCCGATACAACTGTTGTAAGTATCAGATTATTTGTTGTCTGTTTGAGCCTCCGGTGCTAGTCTCCTTATTCAATCTGTTCCTTTAAATGTCCTCAAAACCGTTCACCGACATTATTTATGTTATTGTGTCTTACTTATCGTGTTTTTCAAACAAATCTTTAAAATGTCAGTTTCAGTGAAGATTACAAAAATTATCGATTTTAAAAATAACAGCTCACCGTTTTGGCAAGACTAAAATCGAACCATATTTTTTTATGATAGCAAAGCCAGTATGTACGTCTATAATATTCAAGCAATAACTTAACCTTTATATTTCCAGAGATATCTACATTCAGCGAGAAAAAGAGCTTTTAGAAGAACTGCTGTCCGTAGGCGAGATCTGTGGCCAATGGCAATCAAGACAACTGGACCTGGTCAGCACTCACGTATCGTTACTGAAGCACTACTGTCACTCGCGGAGATGTATGCTTAATATGGAGAGTCAGCATTTTAAAGCCAGCAGCAGAAAAGGTAAGATTTTTCAGTGCTAATATATAAAGAGTAAGGATTTGACTGACAAAATGACTAGCGGAGACGTGATAATGCAAAATCTAAGAAAGTAGTTACTAGTTCGGGCGATTATTCGGATATTATTTTCTAAATAACATCATCATTTCCAAATCAATCAAATTAAGCTTGGTTTTGATTTGACGATGGCATCTCCGCTATCTTTCCTTCCTGCGTGGTTTGGTAATAGTTTTACTGTCCATGTTAATTACAGACATAGTAACATAGGTGAAGGTAATAAAAGCTTGTAAAACAAATATAATGAAAGTATGATTAACTGGTTACAGATGACCCGAGCTTAGAATTCGCTCCGATAAACCTGCATTTACAACGCATGTGGGTGCATAATGACACACTCAATAAGACCGGCTTCCATGACATCGTGACGGCCGGCGCTTTCGCCGCGCACACGCATAAGGCTGAACGAACGGGGGGATTGATAAGGTAAAGTCTACACCAACTGCTTTTCCCAATAGTCTATTTTTATTTTATTTGAAAGGAATAACAAACGGCAGTATATTACACAGTAGGCATACAATATAGATAGAGCTTATAATAATCTATCTACCTATTGCTTGGCTTACTAGGGTTTTAATATTATTTATTAGGTAATTTTGATATTAGCGCAAAATTGTATTAATTAACAAACTCGAAATTATGAAAAGTTTTTTTCGCTGTTGGGATGCTAAACTCTCCCCGAGTAAAGGCTATATTTTATCCAGGTACAGGAAATAGGTTCTTTAGCACACCGGTGAAACTAGTTCGTAATTCGGGTAGTATGTAATTATATAAAAATTGTAGTTGTATTTGTTCTCTAAAACGTAGATAAAACGGGATATGCCAAATCGAATTTCATAGTTAATCAGTAGACAGTGTATGACCAAGCGTTCCTAACCCTATGCGACCACCAAACGGCTCTGTATTATGATCTAGACACACGGCAGTGTGTCCGCCAAGTTCGAGCAAAAAAGGCGACACACCGGCCGTGGGTTATATTACACGAACCATTTCGGGCCAAATTCGACCCCCCTGTAACTCAAAATCTATTTTATTTACGCATATCAAATTTCTAGTATCTGTTGAGACCCCCTCACTTATCTAAAATACAAAATTTCATTAATATACCTATTGTAGGTCTTGAGATATTGACGTCAGAAAATCGCTATTTTTACTATACACTGATTCACTGATTCACTGATTCACTGACTCACTCATCAAAAACCTAGACCACTTCCAATGGTCGTATTGACTTGAAATTTGGCATGGAGGTAGGTCTTTATGTCAAGGTAAAGGGAAAAATCTGAAAATGGCCAAGTGTGAGTCGGTTTCAAAATAATGAAGGTGTTTTATACCCGGTGTAAATTTATACCCCTAAGGAACTAAAACGAACTAAATTTATCTATATTTATATAATATATCTTCGAATGGTACAAAGGTTTGTATTTAGTCAAAGTAAAGTAAAAATCTGAAAACGGCCAAGTGTGAATCACTTTCGAAAATAACGAATGTGTAACTTTGATCCACGAACATAATATATGATAACATGTCATGTCAGTCAGTTGGTAAATCTAGTCATAGTTAATCTAGTTCATTTCTTTGTAAGAAACGTAGTGCATATTAAAAAATCTAAAAGATAGTATAAATGAGACATTTCTTTAACTAACTTCATCATAAGAAAAAAATAAAATAAACAACCTTACAAAAATAAATAAAATCCCACCCAAAACAAAAATGTGAAAGACTGCCAAGTTCGATAATATGGGAATGCTTCGCCTATACAAGAAGTGAGATCTGAATAAGTACCAAGTTCCATACACATACCTCAGTTAAAAATAGTTACTTTTTAATGATGATTACTTGGCAAGTTTTAATAGAAAATTAAATACTTGATTCATTGCGTTTAGTAGGTTTATAACAAGGTGTATGAAAACTTGCCAAGTAACATCATTAAAAAGTAACTATTTTTAACTGAGGTATGTGTATGGAACTTGGTACTTATTCAGATCTCACTTCTTGTATAGGCGAAGCATTCCCATATTATCGAACTTGGCAGTCTTTCACATTTTTGTTTTGGGTGGGATTAATTCTACGCACGTTAAACATTCAATTACTAGGGCCATTGTTACTTTACGAATGACGCAAGTTGCCAACAGTTATTGTGATCCATTTGCGTCTCTACTTTGTATCCATTTTAATCCACACTACAAAATTGGTAGATAAGTGGCAATATTTATTTATTTAATAACATCGGTGTTGATAGCATTAGCACTGCAACTCAACTGGGTTGTTGTAAATAATGATGTTTAAATATTTAATTTATAGTAAAGTAAGAAGCAGTATTATTGAAGAGTTTATCAACAAGTATACGAAAAATAATGAAATTATCATCCAAATGATTTTCCTGGGGAGGTAGTTCCCAGCAAAAACACATAGTAAGTGGTGAAGGGTAGGCGTTTTGGGGGCTGTCTTTTGTAAAGCTTTGTCGTTCAAAAAGTGCTGTTTTGCAGCCAAGTTTGAATAAATGATTTTGAATTTGAGTTTGAACTACATTGTGCAATCGTGTTCATATACTCTGACCACGTTCATCAGGCCGTGTCAATATGATTTGTCAAACAGATTGATTTATAGATATAGGCCTAGTTTCCCTAGTTACCGATAAAGCGCTAGTTAGTAATCTGATAGTTAATGCTCTCCGTCAGGCTAAAGTATGCTTATAATGTCTGCCGATGGCTATCCGAGGCCTTTGAAACCAAAAGTTATAGTTTATCTGTCAGGAAAGTTCCAGAGACTCTATAAATAACAGTGAAACTGGTCATTACTTTCACAAGGTCCGTTTTAAATGCTAGATGCCGACTGCAACTGCTGACCGCATTTACCGCGGCGCATAAAACGCATGTTAAAGGTTTCCCCCCCCCAATTTCCAGGTTAGTTCAACAAGTGAAAGACATAAACAGTACAAAAGCTGAGCTCAGTTCCATCACCAATAAGATACAGGCGGAGTATGACAACTTGGTAGCTGTCAGGAGGTTACGCGAAGGCGTCTCTGAAGATATGGAGAAAATTATATTGCTGATGCAAGCGAACCAGCATTCTGAAATCGGTGCTGTTCTTGAAGGTAAAATAACAATATTAGCAAGCAGTTTTATAATTAAGAACACTCTCGACTGATATACCTACCTTTAAAAAAAAAATTATTAAAATCGGATCATCCGTTGTAAAATAGTTGTAATTGAAAAAATGATGTTCTTGTGAAGTTAAAATTTAACGAGTGACCTAAATCTGACAAGTCAAGATACATATCAAAATATTTGAAATATAAAAATAAATACTGCAACAGTCAGTAAGATTACATGTTAGAACTCTTTCAACACCTCCGACTCTACCTCCGACTCTGCCGCCGACTCTGCCGCCGACTCTACCTCCGACTCTACCTCCGACTCTACCTCCGACTCTACCTCCGACTCTACCTCCGACTCTACCTCCGACTCTACCTCCGACTCTACCTCCGACTCTACCTCCGACTCTACCTCCGACTCTACCTGCGACTCTACCTCCGACTCTACCTCCGACTCTACCTCCGACTCTACCTCCGACTCTACCTCCGACTCTACCTCCTGCTCTACCACCGACTGTACTTCCTGTTGTAAACTTACATTTTAAAACTCTTTCAACTGCATCTGTATGCAAAACTTACTTCCAGAAGCTTTTCGACTAACTTTTTTTAACCTATAGTGTCATTAAAATCGATACCTTGTTTGCCATGATATTTAAAAAACATGATATCTCAAACTACTTTATTTTTAGATCACTTTTTACGTATATTTCAGGAATTAAAAGTAAAGTGAAGAGTTTACTTGCGCAATGGGAACCAGCTGTAGTTGAAGAATCATTATCATTCATCGGTTGGCCAAAAAATAACCGGAGCGACGAAACTGATCATCAGGTATGTCTTATATATTACTTACCTGTACACGCACCTGTACACAGATTTGACACACTGACTTTGCCGCGTGCCATATTGTTTACATAAAAATAATCCACAGAGTACATTCGTAGTTTTTGGTACATTCAAATGATCCGAGTGAGCTCGAAAAATAGAGCAGAGTCCGAGTCTACTCGGATTAGACGTTGGCGTCCGAGTGCGCTCGGATTACGTGTTTACATGATACGAGTAGCATCCGAGTAGACATCCCAGTGCATTCAGTCTAAGCCAACTCTTACTGTGAAAACCCGGCTTTAGGGGCCCAAATACTGAATAACATAACTTAATTTTATATAAGTACTACCAGCCGTTTTCCCTTGGTTTCACCCGCGTCCCGTGGGAACTACTGCCCATACCAAAATAAATTATAACCTATGTTACTCGCAGATAATGTAGCTTTCTAGAGATGAAATTTTTAAATACGTCCAGTAGTTTTTGGGTTTATCCGTTACAAACAATATTTTGTTGTCTTTAGTATAGATAATATAAAAAGGAAAATATTTTTTAAAGGTTCTTCTAACCTCCAGTGTTGGAACTGTCTTTTAAAAAGCTTTTTGTTTAACTTTAAGATCATTTTAAAATAGGTCGTAGTTTTATTTTAATGATACTCTAAGGAATAGTTTCGAAATGTAACTAAAAGTATTTACATTCCTTAGAGCAACTGAGTGAGCCATTACTATGTTACCTCTCTAAAATACAAATTCTATCGGAAAATCTATTCTATACAGTCTTCATACACTGACTTAATAATATTCTAAGCTAAACATTTCAAACTACAATTTCTAATAAACAAAAACATCTTTACAGACCATGGCAACGATAATGAGGTTAACAGAACAACTGAGCATGTTCGACACCAATTCCGATTACGACACATTCGATGCCTCATCCAGTTCGAGTTCCAAAGAAACTTCTCCCACTGGCGACACCCCTACCCTTTCATCGAGCGTCCCGAACATCTCTGACTACCCAAAAAAGAAACTCCTAGAAACAGAACTACAATTCCATAACGATTACTTCAAGAATGATATTGAGGAGAGAGACCGGGGAGGGTTAAATCATTCCTTTAGATCTGTAAGATTGTCGAAGCCAAAAATGGAGGGCCAAAGTCTGTCTTTTGATTACACGAAGAGACACGGCAGTTTGAGACATGATTTCAAAAGCTCGGCGTCGTTAGAGCAAGTGTCGTATCGATGCTTGATTGATGGCTTGAGAAATGATAAGAGAAAGGTGGGTTATATCATGTTATATTGGTGTTTTAGACTTTGCTGTGCTATCGTTTTTATTCTTAGGTCTACCTTGTCATATTTGACACTTATAGTACTCATTTACGTACGCATTAGAAGCTCGCCACGAGTTTTTCTCCTTGTTGATTCTGGTCCATTTGTTATATTAATTACGTTATGTTTATTACGTTAGAATATTATTTTGCTGTGCTTAATTATATTTCTTTGTGGTAGAATCAATTTTAGCTCAGATTGTTGCCAAAGCAATTGTACTAATGCAATGAATATTTTTTAAGAATTCATGTTATTGTAAATAGTTCCGGATTTTGATTTATTATTTAAGATTTTATTATAGTAATGCGATACTGCGATTCGTTATATTATGCCACTGCCACTTCATAGCACTGCAATTTTTTCTCTGCATATTATTGTAGACATTGTCTTCTTTTGTGCAAATGCTAAGAAAATAAAAATAATTATGCTATTGGCTGCGTTACGTGTCATGCGAGCATCTTATTTTTATGATGAAATAGTTTTGCTGTGGTTATTGTGTATTCCCGAATCATGACTGCCATCCGCGAAGTGCGAGTTTTTGTACTCTTTTTATTTTTTATTTATTTGCAAACGTAATTTTAATACTTTGACATTTAGCATAATTATTCTGCTGCGCTGCATGTCGCGAGTTCGATTCCCTCATGCCACAAGTGAATTGTCCCGGGTCTTAGCGTTGCATGTATGTGTGTAAAATCCAAGTACAGGACATTTTTGGTACTTACAAGTTGTGATGACTTTTCAGTCTAACTGACTGCAACTGAAAATATATTTCACACGGAGCATATATTATATACGCAATTTGAATTAAGCGTCTCGATTACTTCGTCACCGAGTTACGAGGTTTGCCTGCCTCGTTGGTCTGCAAGCGACTACTATGTATGAGGTCTCTGGTTCGATTCCCGGGTCGGGCTGAAATCGCTTCGTGGGTTTTAGAAACTTTCACAAAGCAGCCCGTAGTCTGGAAGTTGGTGATTGACTCACCCGTGCATCGGAGAGCACGTAAATGTCGGTCCTGCGCCTGATCTCTTATCAGTCGTGTCGGATTGCCGTCCCATCGGGTTATGAGAGTGAAGGAATAGGGAGTGCACCTGTGTCTGCGCAAACTATAATATGTCCTGCGCAGCTGGCTGACCTCTCATATGAGAACAGCCGCCGTGACCGAAATCGGTCTTGAACGCCATTATTTTTATAGCTACGTTACAATCATTTAGACTAATGTAATTATAATGTAATTAGGACTCGTTTCGTATATTTTCTTTTATAATTTGCGAATTTATCATGATTATTGACTCGTATTTGCTTTGTTAGACGCATAAATATCAACCTAATGCACAGTTAATGCAACCAGATGAATTTGTTTGCTTGTGCGAATTGTCCTGTTCGAAAAAATACGGTAGTTCGATGTTTGATCACTACACTTCATATTCATATCAGTTAATTGCCGTCCACTGCTGAACGTTGGCCTCCGAGGAATGCCAATCTTTGTGCTGGTTTTAAAAACGAAAATATATGTTGCCCACGCATATCTTATTAGATAGCCGTAAGAGTTGTTAAAGATATATTTGACATCTATGCTCTATATTATGATGTTTTGTACAAATTACTGCCTTGCCCAATGGGGTACAAAAACGAACTATAGATACATCTTGGTACTCATATAAGACATACTATAATATGGGAGGCCTGGGTTGACGAGGTCAGATAGGCAGTCGCTTCTTGTAAAGCACTGGTACCCAGCTGAATCCGGTTAGACTGGAAGCCGACCCCAACATAGTTGGGAAAAAGGCTCGGGGGATGATGATTAATATGGGATGCCTGAGATTTCCTATTTTGATAGGAAATGCTTAAGGGCATTGCAGATGACGTATTGTATGCATATTACACTGACTTTATACAAAATGTATTATATTTTAAAGTCCTCTGAACAAAAGATTGTGTTTACTAAATATTTTTTTAAATAAATATTATTTTTAGACATCAGAATCGAGACGCGAGTCGGGCATGCTCCCGGCGGTCGGCCAACTAGACCAAGCCACGAGGGAGAATAACCTAGCATTCCTGAGAAACGTCGGCACTGTCGTCGAAGACTCGCTCACTTGTCTCGTTGAAGATTTGAACAAGATTGCCACGACTAACGGTAATTGTTTCAACATTATATTAATAACTAGCTGCCGCCAACGGATGGTTTTGTATTTTTAAATTTTTCCTTCTAAAATGTACTAAATTTTGATTCTTACACGCAAACCTATAAATATAAAAAAATAATGCCGTCATTGTTATTTTATCAGTCAAGAACTTATCCAAACTAAATCTGTAGGCTTTGTTTGGACTATTTAGTAGATGGTACATATGAAGTTGTCACGTAATCGGTCGAGCGATCCTTCATTTATCACAATTTTTGTAACAAAATGGTCGATATATATGTAGCGAAGTACTTACCGCAGGCCATATCATCATCATTAAATTAAGGCTGGAAACAGTGCTCGACCGACGGTCAGCGACGTAGCTATATCTGTGCAAGGCTGTGAACGCGCACACAGCTAGGCTGACGGTACGCGCGTGATTTAGTATGTGATTCGGTCGGGACGTACGGTAAGCACCGACCGTCGGCCGAGCACTGTTTCCGGCCTAAGAGCAGCATATAGTATTAATTTATATTTTTTTTATCTTCCAGCGTCGTCAGAGGAAGATCTAGAAAGGGTTAAAGGTCTGATGGACGGCGTAAGGGCGAGTGCAGACGACGCGGCGCGGTGGATGCGGATATCTCACGCGGCTTTGCGGCTTAGATGCGAGTCGCCGCAGTGGGCTCGTGAGCACGCTGCCTTACAGACTAGACGGGATACCTGTTTCTCTCAAGCGGTAAGGTTGATAAGGAATAATTGATTAAAAGGGTCCGTTCAAACAGACTGGGTCGGAGAGCATCGGCGCGCATTTTTCATTTCACACAGACCGGAGCCGATCGGCTGTGCGAGCATTAAAGAACACAATCGGAGCCAAACTTCAAGAAAAAGAACACGATCGGAGCCGGTCGGCTCCTCTTATTATTTCACACCGAGCACCTTTGAGCATTTTTAATGACAAAAGCAGCGCACATCCAAAACCTTACTACAAATACTAAGTAACGTGTTAAGAATTTGCTCTTCTCTCCGAGGCGGTCTGTCTCTAAACGGACCTGAAATTGCTTTTAAACTACATATATTAAAAAAATAACACATTTACTGGTTTTCGCTTATATAAGAAACTGTGGCATTCAGCTAAGAAATAGAAAAAAAAATGTCAAATAGGCCTTTGCAAGCCTTTATAAAAGTGTTGACACTAGTAGCATGGTTCCAAAAAGTAGACCTTATGGAGAAGAGCTGGCAGAAACTCCATAAACAGTCATAGCCGATATCTTTCGTAAGATTACCACAACCAAAATTTCATTAAAATTGGTACATAAAGTTACTGTGGAGTATATAATATTTTCATTGACAACTATTTTTATTGAAATAATAAGAATACAATTTATGATAGTGAAATATTAAAACTAAGTATCAAAATATTCATCCGCATCGCTGTCAGCTGGAGGCACGATTCCAGGCGTGGCTGCATTGCCACGCTGGATGGCAATGCATATCCTTTGGCCGAAGTATAGGCCAGCCCTTTGGTCACGAGTGGACTCCACTAATCGCTTACTGATTTCTCGAAAGAGTCTGTGGGCACTTGGGCCCCATGGCTTTTCATTGACTAATTCCAGTTACTAAAATCAAAAAGGGAATTTTACATTTGTTTTGACTCCAAATCAATATAAAAAGTGCGAGATATATTGTCGTTCTGCTAAGGCCCCAGTTCACAGACAACACAAACGTCCATGTTTTCTTAAAACAACTGTTTATCATGAATTTTCACGTTTAATTTTAAAAGTAAACAGTTCACAGTTGTTTTAAGAAAACCGTCGTTCATGTCGTCTGTAATCTTAGCCTAAAGGTGCTAGTAGCGCATGTTGAGGCACATGCGCAGGTTGCATTTTAAAAACATGCGGGTCCAGCGACTCGCGCATGTACCAAAGCAAAATACCCACCCGCGTGCTCTTGTCACTGTTGTTAACTTGCTCCGGCTACATGCAGCGTGTAGACTCACCCTTAGCTTAAGCCTTAGCCTAAGGCCGCGAACGCACAGGCAGGTGGCTTGCTTAGCGCCTAGTGTCTAGCGCGTCACCTAGCGAGTAGCCCAGTAAAACGAACGTTCTAAAATGAACGCGACCGGCTGCACTGCGCGCTTAGCGCCTAGCTAGTCGAATAGCCAGGATGAAAGCCGCTAGGCACTAGGCGCTAAGCAAGCCACCTGCCTGTGCGTTCGCGGCCTAAGTATACTATAATAACAGTTACATGTTCCTATTCCAGCTATCAACAGTAACAGCAGGCCTCCTATGCTGGCTGTGTTCGATGCCGGGTGACGTTGTAGCAAAACTCCTCAGTTCGGGCCTAGGCCCTCTCTGTGGTTTCGAAGGCCTGCTCAGTCTATATTCTACTGAGAAGGCCATGTGGGGCGACATGGTGGTAGCAGTTGAAGATCTACAAACTGTCGTGTTCACCCTCACTAAAGTTGGACATAGGTAAGGATTCTTCTGCTTCCTTCTGCCCTGAGTGCCTAGTGCGAGTTTTGCAAGTTAACTTTCTCGAAGCGAAAATTATCATACTACTTAATCACGTAGCACTAATCTTATCTTAGAATTGTTTATTTCGTAAAGACTGTCATCGGTACTTGGTCGAATAACACTCGCGCTCACTTTTGTGAATGGCAAAATGAATGAAGATGTAACCTAAATCATGTGGAGTAGCATACGACTCTTTATTTCAATAGAGTTATAATTTGTACGTATCGAGGGCGTTTGCTTACAAAACTCGTAATGAGCACTCTGTTCCCAATTTTTTTTGAGGTCTGCGCAATAAGTTTTCCGCTTCCACTCTTCCCTGTCACTCCTCATACTGACTCATTCCTTTCCTATTCACGTCATCTTTCAGACCATTAACAACTCTTACCCTATCAAACACTCTCTTTACATACGTAGGTAAGTATTGAATATCAAAAAATGTACGCCGTTTGAGTAGTCACTAAAGGCAAACAATCTTGATAAGTCTTTATACACAAATGCATATTAAACAAATAAACTACTGCTTTAAGTAATGATTCAATTGATTAACTAATTGTCATTATTGCATTTACATAGATATTTAGCCCCATATCACTTTTGAATCGAGTTTTTAAATAATAAGTACATATCAGGATTGTTTATGTTTAGTTAAGTCTTCACTCAGTGGAAACTGCTTTCCATAACCGTTACTTACATAGGAGTAAACATTGGATAAAACATAGCCTGTATTACACGAGGGTGTCCCAATCGTGAAAGATTTCTAATCGGTTTAGTGGTTCCAGGAGCCTTTAGGGTACAAATAAATAAATAAAAACAATAAAGAAAGGGAGAATTGGTTTGGTTGATCGAGATATTCACATGAAGGCCCGATCTAAACAAAACCTCCTTGAATTTGATACCGATGCAAATCAACAGTTTGTATAACATATTATTTATATATTTTCAGCAATACAGCAGTGCCACATGTGTCGGGAACAAGGGGTGCTCTTACCGTCTTCATTCCTATATCTGATTCACTTTACACCAAGTTCACATCTAAAGAGGTAAGTTCATCAATAAAACCATTATTACAAGGAGTTACACCATAAAAGTTATTAACTATTTTAGTTGTCAAATCACCGATTTGCCCAATGGGCGGCAAGCTTACTAGTTGGTTATGGTTTGACTAACGTTGAGTAGTGCAACCTACCCTTAAATATTCATAATTATTATATGGTTTCATCCGCATCCCGTGGGAAATGCTGCCCGCAACAGAATAAAATATAGCCTATGTTACTCGCAGATAAAGTAGCTTCGTAATAGTGGAAGAATTTTAAAAACCGATCCAGTTCTTTTTGAGTTTATCCATTAAAAACAAACAAGCAAAGTTTTTCTCTATAATATTAGTATGGATATGTCATCTTTTGTATAGCTAATATGGTATTGTTGTTACGGTTATCATAAACTGTAAGTATCATTCGAATATAAGCTGCGGCGTTGTCTGCCTTTAGCAGCTGTGTCACAGAACTGGTAAAATAGGTTTTGTGTGTCATAAAACACTTTTTTTCCTTATAAAAATTCAACATTAAACAATCCAATACACACTTAGTCAAATGATAAAAAGCTGAGTTCTGAGGTTCTCAAAACCTTAAGCAACACAGAAAGTCTCTTTAAAACCTTATTATATAACCACAAAAATACTTATTTATACCAATTTTAAACATTTTCCAGCATCTATCCTTCACAATAACGGCCGTATTCTTCAATATCGGTGTTAATGAAAAGGCGACGTTGGCCGAAGCTTTGGGTGAAACTACACCACAGTATCATTCCAACAGCGATAATCTGGATCGACTGAACAAGTACTATCATAAGTACAGCAAAATATTCCCCACTGATCACATGGCGGCCAGCAGAGGTTAGTCCTGACTTGTTACTAAGGCTGCCCGCCCGCGTCCGATAATCGGTGACCGATTTTTTGTAGTAGTAAACTGGAACACGCTGATAGTAATATTGCAACGCACACGTCCCACAAAGAAAAGTCGGTCAGAAAAGCCTTGAAAGAACGTCCTACGAAAAAATCAGCCTGATAAATCGGATCTAAAAAATGATCGGGCCTAAAAATGTCAGACGTGGACGGGTAGCCTAAAATAGTATTATAATGTGGTTTTACCTGCGTGTCAAGAGATGTACTTCCAACGCGCAGATAATAAATGTCCTTTTTCCTAGACAATAAATACTTCGCCTGTACTTGTACAAAACTTCCTCAAAATAACACGGTGACGAAAGCGTACGGCGTCAGACAGAATAACTTTCTACTCTTCCTTTTTACTAAATTTTTAAATATGAACTTACAAATGCGAACGCAGCTTCGTCTCTCTAACCGTCAGTTGCAGAAAGATCTACTAAGTTATAACTTCATTAAATCTATTGCTGACATTTTCGTTGTCAACAAAGTAAAAAGTGTCATCAAAAGATTTAATTAAGCTTTAACTTTAATAGATCTTTCGGCAACTGACGGTATATTTCCGGCTTTTACGCCAAGAGTACTGTTATCTTCACCAATGTCAATGAAATTAGGTACACAGAACATTCAATGTCACAAAGCACACAAAATTTACTCAGTTCTTCCTTATATTTCAGCATCATCAAGAACTAAGCCACTGGAAGAAGTTATGGAGACTTTGAGGATATGCGTGCACAAGAAGGTTCCCAAGAACGTTGAAGTACTACATCTGGCATCGTTAGCAACCAGACTTATGAATGGTAACAATATAAGTGCATTTACCTACATGTAATACTCTCTGTCCACATTGTAACCTGATTCCTGAGGGAATTACTTTGTGAACGAAGACTTATATGTGTATTCTTACGTATAAGCTGTGTTACTGTAAAGTTTCATGAAGTTTTTGAGTAAATCAATAAAATCATAATCTCCCGAGCCTTTTCCCAACTATGTTGGGTTCGGCTTCCAGTCTAACAGGATTCAGCTGAGTACCAGTGTTTTACAAGAATCGACTGCCTATCTGACCTCCTCAACCCAGTTACTGGGGCTGAGTCAATCATCAACAAACATTAAAAAAATACTATCTTTGTAATAGTGCAGATCTATAATAATTTTTGCTTCCAAATCATGTATAGTTAATTCTTTCAATAAATGGTGACTCGCAAATATTTAATTGTAAATACTGAAATACATATCATTCAAGTTTTACATCTACAAAGAAATATACAACTTAAACTCCCATTTCTCAATTTCAGGTGTAAGATTCACATCGTGTAAAAGTGCAAAGGATAGAACAGGAATGTCGGTGACTCTAGAACAATGCTCCATTCTCGCTTCTGAGTACCATTTAGCTGAACACGAGATGAAGAAAGCTCTGAGCATTATGAGAAGGTAAGATATCTAAATATATAAAACTCAAAGGTGACTGACTGACTGACTGACTGACATAGTGATCTATCAACGCACAGCTGAAACCACTGGACGGATCGGGCTGAAATTTGGCATGCAGGTAGATGTTACGACGTAGGCATCCGCTAAGAAAGGGTTTTGATCAATTCTACCCCCAAGGGGATAAAATAGGGGATGAAAGTTTGTATGAAACTTGCCCACGCAGACGAAGTTGCGGGCAACAGCTAGTTCTTTATAAAATTATATTTGGTGGGGAGTTTGTTCCACCACTTCCGCTTCTTCCCAGCAAAAACACATAAGAAGTGCTGAAGGGCGGGCGTTTTGAGGGCTGTCTTTTGTAAAAATTACCTTTAAAAAATGCTGATTTTCAGCCTACTTTGAATAAATGAATAAACTTTTTATTTTTATTAACTACGGCATTTTCGCTCTGTTTTCTGAGTGATCTTCGTCACCTAGTCGGATAATGCTAGTTTATAAAGTTGTAAGTTTCTTCAGGATTCCATCTGTATTTCGCTAATGTTCATCAGAATTGGTAATATACAGTACAGTTCCATAGCAAAATTGCAATAGATTTTATAGCTCGAGGCTCTTGCCAATCTTTTTGTCGTCACAGATCGTTGAGCATAACGGTGTGTGGTTTATTAGGCTAGAACTATACTAGCATAGAATATCATAATTATGCAGCAAATGCAGATATTGTATAGTAACGTATTCCTTGTGAGAATGAACACACTATGTACTTTGTAGATGCACGCCATCATGCATGAACGGCTAGACCGATTAAGCTGAAAATTATAGGGGACGTAGCTCAAATCCTACTACGGCTACGCTAAGCAGTTATCTCGGGCCGCGGGTGAAACTGCGACTGGAAGCTAGTTTGCTAAAAAACTGTTTTAACAAAATATCTCATGTATTCTAATATTATTTTCAGTGACGGCTGTCGTAGAGAGAACACGCAGAAAAACATAGGCATCAGAAAATACGCTTTCACAAAGAAACAAGTGATGGCGCTTCCACTAGACTACAGACCTCCGGCAGGTACTTACGGCTCCACTCAAACGTAAAGGTATCTTAACGACTAAGGGCCCTTCCCAATTATCGATCTATCTCTTGTTTTCCTTACTAAAGATATGACATTGTATGGGGCTAATGTCAAAATCTATCTCCGGTAAGCAAATTAAAAGTTGGATGGAATATTGGGAACCGCCATAAACTTACCATGGTCGTGACAATCTAATGTTCCTCATATCATTTGGTTTTGTTTTTGTTGTATAAGGCCTGATTTTCCAGTTGTTGAACTATTTGTCAGTCGAGTAAATATGATGTTTACCGAAAGTAAAAGTCTACTAAAATGGGCTTTGCGATCTGAATTTTCAATGAGTAGATAAAACTTTATAAATACCATTAATAAAATGGTTGAAAAGTTTGGAAAATATGTTTGCACTGTCATGATAAATCTACAAATAAAAGCGGTTTAAAAACTGGAAAATTAGTCCTAGATCAATTGCATAGTATCTTCTATCTAGATTAGGAAACAAAATCTATCTCGGCTAAAATCATTCAAAATCAAACCAGTTTGCGATAACTTAGGATCAAAAACTCGATGAATATAAACAATGTCTGAGGTGATGATGCAGTGATATTAAAATATAATAAAAAACCAGTAGTTTTTACTATTGTATTCAAATTGTATTTAGCCAGTATAACAAGCAGGTTGTAATAGAGTTGTAATCTAAAACACAAAATATTTATCTAGGAACATTGAAATAGTTAAGAGACGTATATATTTAACTATGGATGAACCAATTCAAGCGTGGTATTATTATTTATTAGTAGCTATGCTGCGATTAACCGAATATATTAAAGGTCGTAGCACACATGTCAACTTGTCCCGATTAGTGTTCGTTGCAGTAAAGAGTTCCATACAAATGATACTGAACGGCTCATGAAGGAAGGAAAGACAGTGGAGATGCCAAAAGGAAGATAGGTTGCTAGAACTAACGAGACGTTCGGATTCCTTGTCAAATCAAAACCAATTTATCAAAGATGTTTCTTGATTGGTTGGTGATTTTACTTTGAAAATAATGGGCGGGTTCCATAGAAGGCATGTAAGGGCGGAGCTAATAACGTTCCTCACTCGAACACCTGCATTATGATGCGTTACTTTCTTATGGGATTTTGCGAGATGACATCTCCACCAGTCATTTTGTTCTCCGTGGGACGGCTCGAGTTGACACGCTTAAAATCCATGTCGGAGTTGATGTGTTACGACCCTTGTTAAGATAGAATAGACGTCTTCTAGGCGAATATTAGATATGTATGGTTATTTCGCCACGATATATAAAAACCGACTATTCTATAACCGATTCCACTTAAAATCCTAGTCAACATCGATTTATTATCGAAATTGCAACTTTATGGATTGATTGTTCATATTTATTTTTACTTTATTTTTGCGGGAACTTTAACAAAAGTACTTAAAGACGTGATGATCTTGTTCCCAGAACCAGATATTTTTTTTTATATACTACAAATATTATAGACTGTCGCTAGTATACTTGGGTTACAATATAATATTACATATTTTTGAGAGTATTTAGTTTACTTATTAAGTTTTCTTGGATCGCTAGTTTTTTTTAGTATTAAAGACTTTATATTGAAAGGATAAACCGCTGCGGACTTTGTAAATCTTGTATATTCTTAGTAGGGTCACTCCTTAGTACATTAGAATATATCATTAATACATTTTTTGGCTATAGTATGTTTAGTTTTTTTATTTTCTTTAACACAAAGATAAAGTAGGTTCAGTACCTAAAATACGTCATCTGTAAATATCTGAAAATAACTTAATTTAGAAAAAGGAGTTTATCTTTAATTTTGTCATTAAAAAGTTTTGACATCGAACTGTACTGAACTTTATAATAGTTATTTATAACGACGATATAGACCAAAATCTTCCAACGTAGTTGCCAACAAAATGTATTACTTAAATAGTTGATTTATAAACTATTTTTCATTGTTATACAATATTGAGAATTGTGAAACCTGTATATTTATTGTTTGGGAGTTTTTTTAAGTCAAAGATGGATTGGTGTTATGCCGATACATCAAGTTTAAGGGATGTGCAAAATTAATGTCATAGTCAGGCATAAATGAACATTTGGGTACAGTTACTACCACAGATAACGAGGGGTTCGGCACATTTATTTTATATGACAAACATATGCGTAAAAAGTTTATATAGGTACTTTTGCATTCATCTCTTCTCAAAGCAACCGGCATTAATTTTGCCTTACATAGCTAAATATTCGTAGTGACCAAAGGTCAAATACAGTATAACAAAAAAAGTGGCTCCCATGCCTTGTTTTTTGCATTATCATTGGGGCTCTTCCTCTTAGCTTCAGACCGTACATAGTTCATTCATATACAAAGATAGTTGTGCAACATACATTTATTTTAATAGCAGAGTAAGCGCCCTGATTAATTTCAGATCATGTTATGACATGTTTAATCTATGTATATTCCAGTACTGAAAAGAAATGGAAATATTTGTTTGATATAATTCCCATTCCGACCCTTCGTAGCACTGTGTTGTAGGATCGAATTTGTCGTAATACGGACTCAAGTGTCCCATATTTAGAGTACCTTATAGTTATTCAAGCAGTATTCAGTATCAATTTAATCTTCCATAGTAATAGTGCCAAAATATATTGAATAGATTAACAGATATTAACAACGTACTTACACTTTACAATATGTTAGAAGTATTACCAAGTAACAATAGATTTTTCCACATCTATACAATTGTAGATATAATTTATATCCGAAGAAAACGCACTTAGTGAGAGTTTGTATGAAGTTGTGGTGAATTCAAGTGAAACGAAACATATTCCGTTTTTTTTTTATTTATTCAGTCATCAAAAGTTGTACTTACTGTAAACCGCAATGTGTTGCAGAGAATTTATATTGTACACCGCCGAAATCGACATATACTGTCAAATGCGAAACTAATGCTTTAATAGAAATTTACTTAGAAATGAAATGAATATGTCACTAGTTCAATAAAATGCAGGCACGGTAGTAAAGCTACTCTTTGGAGCGATTGGTTAACGACATTTTCACAGTTAGAAAGCGTAAAGGCTGACATCAATAACAAAAATAAACTATTACTGTGACTATTGTCGCATTGTCCGTGCGTTTGGGTAGCCTAGACAACATTCAGTAGCGCAAGTAGTACACATAGATAAACATAATAATATAGGTAAATATGCAATCGACTGAAGATGATTTTCTCTAGAAGCAGTAAATACTTAACCGCTGGGGACGCATCAGTAGATATTTATATATGTAGAATATATTGAGCGATTTAAAGTAGTGAAAAAACTTAGTGCCGCGGGCGGTACCCCTTCTCTGTGATAACGAGCCAAATTAAACAGTTTAAACAGATATTTTTGTATAGCATATAATCGAAGTTGTTATAAAAAGTCCAAGATGTAACCTCAAGTTAAAAGGTTATGTCGAGGGACTGCAATTGTTCAAAATAGACGCTTTCCACATACATATATTATTGTAGATTTACCACATATAATGATAGAATTTTAACGCAAATGCTTCCATCAAAGTTGAAAAGATGTTAATGTTACAACTGTCTACTACACTGTAGGTAATTATAGAAACACCAACAACTATACATTGTTAGCTTTGGTAGATTTTCAAGTTTATATCAGTCATCTTTGTCCCCAGCGGAGTAATTGAAAACTCTTTGGTCTTAATCCCTTTATAGCTTTCCTTCTAGGAAAAATCACTATAAGTACCTCTTGATTTAAATTGATTGTTACTACTGTTATATGACTACTTGACTTTGACCTGACTACTTTTATGGTGAGTTGCACCATTAACTATAATGATAACCACACCATTTGAGTTGTCAAATCGCCGACTTGACCAATGGGCGGTAAGTTTACGGCTGGTTATGGTTTGATTTTCGTTATAGCTGAATGGTGCAACTCACCCTTTGCATTCTATTGCTAGTATTAAAGAATTAAGTTGTATTCTACTTCTAATAGTATCTTCTACTATAAGTTACTTACCTATTTTTACTAGTATTCCACTACAAACTACTGTTATTTCTTCTTAGTTGATATACGTCAGAAACATGTGTTTCAGATTTGTCTTTTTTCTTCGAAACTGTTGGTTCTTTTTAATATTTATTTCGGAGTTAACTTTTCCAAATATTATTATTTATTACGTATTTCTCGTAGCGGGTAATTAGTAAAGATAGTTTGTAGATGTCGGGGCAAAATATTGTATGGTTTATTACCGGAATATAACGGACATGATAAAGTTATAGGATGTTCTATCTTTTTGTGTAAACAAAACTACCTTTTTTTGTACCTCTGTAGCAAGACTTTAAAACCTTGTAATTTCCTTTGGTTTCAATATATTTTAATTTCTTCTTCTAAACGTACATTTTTGTAGCTTTATGTGTAAATATGTTTGTATTTAGTGTAACATCGATGTAAGTGGCGTTCGCTACATTTAGGATTAGTTGTATGTATATAAAATGCGCTGTTTTGTCATATTAACACTATATTACATATATTATCTTTCTTATAAATTATTATTTACATGAAATGAATGGCATATGAAACGATTTTTTTGTACTTTATGTCTTGTCGATAAATATTTATGCAATATTTATTAAAATATAAAAATATATTCTATTAACTACAATGTCAATATTAACTCATATCTCATTCATAATTGGGTAGAGTTTCTAGATTTCGAAAGTGGTTTAAATCTCAATATGCAATTCTTAACATATGGAGTAAGTTAAGAGTATTGATGTATGTACTGACGAACAACGAAGTTTTTGCAATTAATTTATAAAGGGAAATATTTTATACTGATTAGGTTATAAATCATATGCATTCCAGCAAACAAGAACTTAGAATTTTTAAATTCTAACGTTGCATTGCTTTAGTCTTATTGGTAAAAAAATACACTTGGTGATTTCGCCAGCTATTTACAATTATACTTTAGTAAAGTGATTTTTTGTAAGCTCTTTTCTTAATTTCACAAACGTAGTCCGAAAGTCATTACTGTGCAATATTTTAAAAGGGAAACAAAGTGCCTCTTAAGCCACATGCGATTCAAATTAACTGATACTCGTACATCGAGATATGTGTAGTAATAATATTTTTTACTCAAAGTTTCAAAGTGACTATGACTTAATACTAATGTAAATAAAACGAATCCCGCAGTGTTAAAATGACAAAACAACGTGATAATAAAATATGTCTTTGTTGTGCGTTGGCGATCCACTACAGGGATCCATTGGATGGTCATTTATCAACTCCAGTTGTTTTGAGCCCTCTCTAGACAATCAATAAAATTGCGCAACATTACGATCACTGCAAAATCAACCGAGTAGTGATAATGTTGAAGATTGCGCAATGGTTTTTATTGTAATATTGCACAATGTTCAATTGTTCGTCTAGGGGACGCCTTACGTAGGAATGTCTATGTGAGTTGTTTGAAATTTCACCTCAGCTTCAACCTCTTTAGCGGGCCGCCAACGGATTGCCAATAACTACGTATAATTAATTTAACAGTAAAGTGTTATACCTCAATCAGTATTACACATTTTGGTAAAAAAATACAATCATTATATTTATTTGGAACGTTCTTTACTTTAGTGTAACATAATGTAGTTACTTTATGTACATATGTGTAATGTACTTTCTTTATATCAATCTGTGTAATTATGTGTTTAGTTTGCCACTCTGTAAAGGTGGTACACGTATTACTAGCTTATTTTCGTTTTACCCTTAGTCTGTCCGCGATGTACTCAAAAACCTTCTATTTGAAGTCTTCATTTCTTAGGAGTGCTAAATAAAGGGGTCGTGCTGAGTCCCACTTGCTTTTGTTTTAACGAAGAGTTTGGCCTCGTCGGAAAACCGAGCGTAAGGTATCCATTACTGTGTACTTACTGTGGTAGAGATACGTAGCCCGCCTTAATACTTAACAGAACGTGTACAGCGTGTACCATACATATGTATCCTTATAATGCGGATTTCCATAACCTATCTGTGAGTTGTGTTGCGATTACTGATTGAGTTTTGACATTAGCTCCATATAAATTATGTCAAGTATTTAGGATAGATAGGTTCTAGAAATCCACTTTTAGTATTACATAATTCCAAACCTGGACTGTATTGTACTACTAAGACTTAAGAAGATTATGTAAAAAGAAAAGTTTAGGAGATAATTCATCTAAACAAAAGAGGGTTTTCTGCTGAATCCGTTTCGGGAGAAACGCCATATTTAAAAGTGCTATAGTTTATTCTTTTTGTAATTTACTCATTTTTTTAGATTATATTTTCAAGTAAATGTTTACGTTATGTTATGTGGTTATATTTGTCCATTTTTAAAACACGCTGTGTGTGTGTTTTTTAAATATTTCACAATTCTGATTGTACTTAATTATTACCTACTCTAGTTACTTAAAATTAATGTTGTGTTTGTATAAATGGGGTAACTATGTGCCATCCGGAGTTTAGAGATTTTTTGGTACAAATTATTGTAATTTTTCTTTTATAATTTATTTAGACTTAACTGTAATATAAGGGTGAATTGAAAGTAGGATTCAGCTAGGCCAAAATTATAAACGTTACATATAGGAATGGAGGAGTTGAAATCTTAGCGTACAAAAAGTTAGCATCGAATTCCTATTAAAACCTGACTTGCGTCATTAAACGATAGCTGGGATGTTTTTCGAAAAATACGTTATTGTTGTGCATATTATGGTGAATTATTTCTGTATAAAATATTTTCCGGAGCTGGGGTTTTCTTAAAGGTTGTTACGTGTTTTAAACTAACGTTGATTCTAACTAAACATTAGTATTTTTGTTATCCTGGCTGTCTCCTCATGTTATCATAAATAAGTTTACTTCGCACTGGAGAATGTCTTCCCAATTAAAAGGCTTTATTTAATTTGTTTAAAGTATTCATTATATTATTTACGAAGTGTTGTAATATTATGTACCTATGTCACTACGCGCGAGCTTTACATGTAGGTATGTTATGATTCTTCTATAAAGAGTGCTTATCCATTCATGTTAATATAGAGCTATATACTTAACAATATTGACTGAATCATTTTATTAATAACATCTTTGTAATATTCACTTAATTAAGATGATGGAACTTGGGCTGTCAAATCTATCGATATCTTTGAATAACATTTTCATTATGAATTAAAGAGATAGAAGGGTAATGGTTCAGACATTAAGAAAATTGTATCAGTCTTTATTTTGTCGAATTCAGAAAACACGTGAAGCTCGCGCCACGATTAGCAAGAGATCTGTCATTATATAGTTCGTTCTTATTTCTGGATTAGGCTGTGAATCTGTATGTGAATCAAGTGATTAATAATAAATTATTACGTTGCTTTCTTCGGGTTTTCTTTACAAATTCCCTTTTCCTTAGAAGAGTTCTGCCTTCTGCTAAGCCTTTTTTCCAACTATGTTGTGGTCGGTTTCCAGTCTGACCGGGTGCAGCTGAGTACCAGTATTTTACAAGGAGGGACTGCCTTTCTGACCTCAACCCAGTTACCTGAACAAGCTATACCTCTACGTGAGACTGGTTGTCAGACTTACTGGCTTTTGACTATCTGCAACGACTGCCAAAGATGTTCAAATGACAACTGTGACAACCTACAGTTTATCGTGTCCTCGGAAAGAAGGGTTAATAAAATTGATAATTTCTCTAAGCTATTCAGAAAAGAGTAAATTAGACAAAGTATCTTATACATGAACATCTGTTGGTGGATTTTGTACTTTTTAATCGAGTGAGCTGCAAGGCTGCAAGTTCAAGTCCTAGTGTCATAGTTTTCTTTATCAAATACTTACGCCTGATGGCCTCTGACGTGGAATTGCAACGACGACTGCTTATCTGCTACTGAATCCTTGTATGTATGCAATGTAGTACTAGGGGTCGCTGGCTTTACGTGCCCTCCCAGGTAAAGGGCTTACGACACTTTACTTAATTCAGCCGTCTAATTAGGTTTGCCTAATTAAGTTTCTAAATGGTTTAATGAAACCTACCTTCTTATATGCGATTACATTTGTCTGAATTTAGTGACTGAATCATTTAGACGACTGAATTTAGTCAAGTGTAATAAACCCTTAAGAACTGTAGCGCGTAGCACGCTAGGGTACCAGGATACTCGGGGTTTTATTTAAATAAAAATCTTCACTATTTAAACTAAAGTTTTAATTAGGCTCAGAATTGACAATCAAATGAAAAAAAAATAATCTACTCTCTATATTATTTTAAAAGGATATCATTGAAGTTACTACTATTCGAGCAACAACTATAGTTTCTGGAATAGAGCATCCCTGCAAAATCTAATGCATGATCACATTGGTTATCTTCACTTTCCCTCGTACTGATGATGAAGTAGCTCTGCCTGCCATGGACACCATGTTCTAATGAAGATGAAGAAGCTCAGTCATCATGTTATCCCTTCAACTGCTGCATAATTAGGTACCTGTGGGGCAGAGGGGCGACTTTATTAAAAGTTCATTTGATAAAATGCAGAAATTCTTTTTCACTACCTAGTCTTCTTATCGAGTGGGTTTAATCACCTAGCAAGCCCTGGTGTCAGTTTTCTCAAATCTGCCTGGCGGCCTCTGACGTGGAATTGTTACAACGACTGCTACTGAGTAGCATTCGGGGACGCCGGCTTCAAGTCCCTGGCACGGCGGTGTGACACCGCCAACATCCAGACTCCGGGCTGCTTTGTGAAAATTTCAAAAACCCACAGAGCGATTTCGGCCCGTCCTAGGAATCGAACCCGAGACCTCGTGGAAGTCGTGGACAGCAGTGGCGCTATCGACAAGTAGACCAACGAGGCTGTCAACATTTTTTCGCTATTGAAAACTACATATTGGACCTTTATAAATTAAGCAAAAGGTTTCGACCTACATTCAAAATCGTAATTTTATTTGTCATAACTTTTGACGTGACGTTCATGGCAAATTGGCAATAAAAATATTTGATTCGAATAGTAAAATATAATTGATTTAATTTTAATAAATATACAGTAGAATCGGTTATTAAAAATACAAAATGTCGTTCCTTGCATTGGACAAATGGGCAAGGCTCTTCAGGATGATAAAGCAGAGTGGTGGTTTGATGAAAGCTCTGTATAAAATGTGGAGATTCGATGCATTAAAGGTAAGCTGTGAACCCAAGAGATGTCTATCATACATTTGTTACAGCCTTTTTATCGCCCCACTGCTGGGCACAGGCCTCCTCTCATACGGAGACGGATTGAGCATTAATCACCACGCTTGCTCAATGCGGGTTGGTGATATCAGACTTTATAGACCAGGTATCCTCGAGGTGTTTTCCTTCACCTTTTTATTTTATTCCAACGAAAGGCTGACACCAGGTAGGTACGGTAGGTAGGTAACACGTAACACGCTAAGGTCTCTGGGGAATTTAAATAAAAATCTTTTTCAACTTTAAACTTACCTTCTTATGTTGATTTAAGCTCGTTGGCAGAGTTGAAATCTCAGTTTAAAATCTATCTACCTGTGAAGGATAAAAATATTGATATTAATTATTTTTACTAATATTCTTCAAGCACCTAACAAAAACCAAAATTTTTATAATTATCTATCATAACTTTCGGTGATTGAAGTTTTTCTAGATTTTGAAGGAAAATCTTTATTTTCTATTTCCCTCACTATTGCTGCCGCGAAACTGACGACCCTGCTTCTCAAGACGCCGACTGCAGTTTAGTTATACTACAATGTCCTCCGTGGAACATAAGCTTCGCATCCTACGTAGCTTGGAACTTTGGTAGGCGCGCTATATGTACCTACGTCCAGCGAATAGGGATAGCACACCGAAAGCCAACATTGCACACTTCCAGAAACACTCAGACATACCTCGACACAACACAGATACTCAACAACAAAGGCTATAAAACCAGGTAGGTGGGTAGGTTTAGTTTAAAAAGGGTATCAAATTGCGTGAACTGCCGAAACTCATAAAACATGGAACGTCATAAAGAAGGATAAACGTAATCGTAGTCCCAAAAACGATTTCTACCTTACTCAAAGCCCTCAATACCTCAAACAACAAAGTGTCGACACTCATATTCATATTCTTTGTTTCAATGTTAGGGTGCGTCTACACGGCGCATGTAGCTGGAGCAAGTTAACATGCGCAAGTGACAAGTGACAAGAGCAAGCGAGTGGGTATTTTGCTTTGGTACAAGCGCGAATAGCTAGATCCGCACGTTTCTAAATTGCATGTGTCTCAAAATTCGCGAGCTAAGTAGGTACTTGCACCGTGTAGTTGCACCCTTAAAAAGCGAAGTAGAACAACAAATCATCTATCTAAACAGACGGAGAAGGCTACAACGAACTTAGCACAAAAAATATTAGGATATGTGCAAAGAAATTGCGTATGTTATGAACTTATTGTACAATGAGTGTTGCTAGATAAATAGATAACTTTAAAATGTCAATAGTAAAACCGCTTTCCAAAAAGGAGAACAATCTGAAGTAAACAACTATCGCCCAATTAAGTAGTCTAAACAAAACATACCAATTCTGACAAAAATGTTTCTACATTTATTATTGTTTATGGCCTATTTACTGCGAGAAATTTTGTATTATCTGACACCTGGTTTTAATCGAAAATAAGAGGATACAACTAAGTTTAGTCGCCTAAGGCAGGTTAGTCCGGTAATCCGGTTACCTACACCTAGCTGTGACCGGTGAAACCTAGGTTTTACTGCACTTCGGGCTTTATGGTTTTACTAGCTGGTGCCCGCGACTTCGTCTGCGCAGGTTTAGTATTTCGAACAATATGTTTACAAATTGTAGCCTATGTGTTATTCTGATGTATAAGCTATATTATTGTAAAGTTTCATTAAAATCCATTCAGTAGTTTTTGCGTGAAAGAGTAACAAACATCCATACATCCATACATCCATACATACAAACTTTCGCGTTTATAATATTAGTAGGATAAATAACACAAGACACAATGAAAAAAAATTGTCACCAATTATTTATTTCTCCTCAGGATGGTAAATATGTGGGCTGCGATGCGAGTGGTAACAAATACTACACGAACTGTAACTATATGATCGGCCGCAGTCGTTGGGTAGAATACAGTCCCAACGTCAGATGGGCCTATGATGCTAGTCAGGTAAGATTACAAGAAACGTATTCTTTTCAGCCAATCAATTTACCAAAACAAAAAATATAATATACAGGAATGAATTTTATTCAGTGCGCAAACTTTGTCAAATTTTAGTTCAATAAGTTAAATAGATACCTACGTATCTAGACACACGGCAGTGTGTCCGCCAAGTTCGAGCAAAAAAAGCGACACACCGGCCGGGGGTTATATTACACGAACCATTTCGGGCCAAATTCGACCCCCCTGTAACTCAAAATCTATTTTATTTACGCATATCAAATTTCTAGTATCTGTTGAGACCCCCTCACTTATCTAAAATACAAAATTTCATTAATATACCTATTGTAGGTCTTGAGATATTGACGTCAGAAAATCGCTATTTTTACTATACACTCACTGACTGACTGATTCACTGACTCTCTCATCAAAAACCTAGACCACTTCCAATGGTCGTATTGACTTGAAATTTGGCATGGAGGTAGGTCTTTATGTCAAGGTAAAGGGAAAAATCTGAAAATGGCCAAGTGTGAGTCGGTTTCAAAATAATGAAGGTGTTTTATACCCGGTGTAAATTTATACCCCTAAGGAACTAAAACGAACTAAATTTATCTATATTTATATAATATATCTTCGAATGGTACAAAGGTTTGTATTTTAGTCAAAGTAAAGTAAAAATCTGAAAACGGCCAAGTGTGAATCACTTTCGAAAATAACGAATGTGTAACTTTGATCCACGAACATAATATATGATAACATGTCATGTCAGTCAGTTGGTAAATCTAGTCCATTTAGTTAATCTAGTTCATTTCTTTGTAAGAAACATAGTGCATATTAAAAAATCTAAAAGATAGTATAAATGAGACATTTCTTTAACTAACTTCATCATAAGAAAAAAATAAAATAAACAACCTTACAAAAATAAATGAAATCCCACCCAAAACAAAAATGTGAAAGACTGCCAAGTTCGATAAATGGGAATGCTTCGCCTATAAAAGAAGTGAGATCTGAATAAGTACCAAGTTCCATACACATACCTCAGTTAAAAATAGTTACTTTTTAATGATGTTACTTGGCAAGTTTTAATAGAAAATTAAATACTTGATTCATTGCGTTTAGTAGGTTTATAACAAGGTGTATGAAAACTTGCCAAGTAACATCATTAAAAAGTAACTATTTTTAACTGAGGTATGTGTATGGAACTTGGTACTTATTCAGATCTCACTTCTTTTATACTTCGCCTGTAAAAGATTGTACGATCACAGTGGTAATAGTAGGCACGACGGCAACGCGAAACCGGTTTACTGAAGCGAGCGCTGCTCCATATTTTGCTGATTTTAGGGCGGATTAAAAAATGTAAAAAAAATAATTACTGATGATGCCGATATGTTCTGTTAATGTTTCACCCGCGTCTCGAGATGACTGCTTCCCGTAGACGGATGGTGACGAAAACTATCCCATGTCCTTTTCCCGGGTCTAAGCCACGTCCCCTCCAATTTTCAGCTAATCGGTCCAGTCTTTCAAGCGTGATGGCGTGACTAAAGACAATAGGGTATTTTAGTCTAGATGAGAAAAAAATTAAAAGTGTATTACAATGATTGTTTAGAGAAAAAGCAATCGGGAAATGTTAGTTTCACTTCGTAAGGTACATAAATATATTTTTTATTGCAGTTTAAAGTTTTTAGGTTTTTTTATCTGTCTTTGAACACTACGAAATGTCGCCGCCATGCTAATGACGTCATTACGGTAGTAAACAACTTTTAACCAAGTGTTTCTCATATTTATATCCACTGGTACTTGAATCCATAATTTGTCTGGTGTTTTTACACTAGTGTTCTCACATTCAGAAACAACACACCAACGATACGGAGCATAATTACTCATTATTAAAATTTTCAATACATATCAAAATATGTATTACTGACAGCTGTAGTTTGTTTACTAACGTAATGATGTCATGACCAAAAAACAATCATGGCGTCCGTTGTGTGCCACGTTTTCGCGAAATACGCGCGAAATTTGAAATTATGATAAAACAATTAATTTATATTCGTACATAACGTGAGAAAAAAAAATATTTTTAATTTTTTAGAGATATATTAAGACTAAAGAATTTATTTAAGATATATTTCAAAAATGCATGTAATACCCTATTGAATTTATTTTTTAGGTTGCATGTAGGCAGATAGGTACCTACATAATTCAGACAGTTGATGTAAAAAGGTTAGCTTAACCCAGATATGGATTTTCTTACAGCAAACCTGAGATTGATACAAAAGAATCACGTTTATTTGTTTTTAATAAATATCTTCATGCCGTGATTCGTCACACAGGTGACACAAGGCATAACAAATAGGAAAATAATAAAATACAAACACTGATGATGCATTTCTTTTTAACATTTAAAAACCCTGTACCAATTAGCATTGCCCCAAAATATTATTGCATATTTTAACCTGGAAACGAATTGCCATGGTAGGTACCTATGCGACGAGTAGGCAACGAGGCTTAGGTTCTTGGAGGTAAAGGATTGATAGCGAAAGAAATCAAAATAGTGCAACAAAATTCGAATAAAGTTAAAACAATACTACACAGAAGGGTCACACAATATAAGAAACATGTGATAAATACATACATAATAGGTCATGTTGATGATGTTGATAGGAGATATTACTTAATTTGTGTCTTAAAAACATCCAGCGATGGGCTTAAACAAAAGTTAAAGAAGGGTATGAATTCTTTTACCATGATATGGGGCAGATTTTTACGTAGCCTATTACCTATGTACTTAATTATCATTCCAAACAGAAAACAATTTATGTAACTAACCTGTAATCTGAATCTGAATTGCATAAAATTATCATGAAATTGCACATTTTCACTTACTTTAGTGCTTAAATGACACTGAAAATAAATATTGTAAGATTGCACGGTCATTGTCCAGGTTAAGTACCTACGTAGGTATTCATGTTATTGCAAATATTTAGTAACGATGCACTGATATCCAGCTTTTAAATAACTAAAACTCAGTATCTAATATAACTTCCACTTATTTTCCATAAGAAATCCTTTTAATTTACACTGATAAATGAAAAAACACGGTCACACACAACACACAAACATTATTCAACAACTAGATACGATGAAACTACATAGGCGCATTGGATGTTTTTACACAGTAGCTGTTTTTACAGGTCCATTTTATGGTACACTGTTTTATTCGGCAAAGGCGCACGAATTAGTTCACACTCTCGACAGTATTCTTTATCCATCAATAAAATACCTCCAAGTAGCAATTTGATCATGTAAATGACGTTTTAACATAAATATTCAGGAGTTGAAAAACTATCATAAAATACAAACTTACGGTGTGATATGCGCCGAAAACTGCATAACCCAAACGGAGTTTAAAAACGCAGTTTGCGCATGCGTGACATCTCTTCGACGGTTATGCTGCCCTAGTACTCCAATCCGAAATCAGAACATTCAGAAAATTTGGCGAATTTTACCTTGCGGTACCAGGAGATCATGACTAGCGAGGAGGTCGGTCTTATTTCGTTCGTTTTTTTATAAAAGCGACATCTATGTTCATAAGTAGAAACTATGAAGTTCGTTGGCTTCCTATAAACAATGCGCATGGCTTAGTTTGTCAACGGAACGGTAGATGGCGCTAGTCAATAAGAAGCTGAACATTATCATTATCGAGTAGCAGATGGCGACAGTTGTCATAAAATTATTTCTTTGTTATAATATTTTTGGATAAGAAAGGACACATTGTGTGGGTATGTGAATTCATATTGAAAAGAGAGATACCTATCAAGTTAAAATGTACCATTAGCTAGGTAGCTTTCGGCAGCAGTTTAGCCCGCGTCCCGAGGGAATTATTCCACCCGCCTAATAAGCAATTTAATATTAAAATTGACGCGTTCAAACAAATAAACTTTCTTTATAGGTATTAAAAATTTTACCTGGTCATGAAAGTATTGTGACGGTAGTGAATGAATCTGCACTAAAGATTCTTGTTTGGATAAGAAGTGTCGCCTTGTCGGTTTACTATTTGTTTACCTACCTACATGCTTACTTTTCAGAAGGCAGTGTTTGGTACTTCATGACATGAATGACTATAATTAAGACTATTCTTTATTAAAAGTCTAGTCTAAATCTAGTCTTGCTTAGCGAAGTGGTCGTGCAGCCAAGTAGCTAGATTTCACAAAGAATTACACAAAGATTATAATGTACCTACCCACCTTTGCCATACCTTTTGTTATGAAATAAATGCTTTGACTTTGGAATTTTTTGGACTAAAATATGATAAATGCAGAACATGCTTTTATGGTCATTTGAAGCCTGTAATACAGGCAGGCAAATTAAATTGCGGCATTTTTATTATTTTGAGGATTGAATGTAGATAGGCTCGAGCAGGAAGAAAGATATTTCGAATGATAAGTTTTACCACAGATTACTAAATATATAGCTTAATTGGAGGTTTCAACGTAAACGATAATAAGAATCATCCAGCTTACAACTAAACAAGTGCGAGTCGGACTCGCTCACGAAGGGTTCCGTACGTACCATTTATAAACTGAGCAAAAAAATCACGTTTGTTGTAAGGGAGCCCCCAAAATATTTATTTTATCCTAGTTTTCAGTATTTGTTGTTAGGTATAGCGGCAACAGAAATACATCATCTGTCAAAATTTCAACTCTCTTAGTATCACGGTTCATGAGATACAGCCTGGTCACACACGGACGGACGGACAGAGGAGCGAAAGCAATAAGGTCCCGTTATACCCTTTTACCCGCGTGTTTAATATTGTTAGGAAAGTCTTGCGACGATTTCTACGTGCACTTTTATAACGTCATGAAAATTGGCAGCTGTATGTAGTTCTGATAGCAATACAAATTAGGGTACTGTCAATGAAATCCGAAGATGTACTTATAAAGGTCCAGGTGGAAATCAATTTTGATGACACAACGATCTTTGGAAGATGGTTAAAATTATATACTTACATACCTACAGTAAAGGTTGACCTAATAAAAGTGTGTAAAGAGAATGCGATACTAAGTAAAAAATTAGTAGGTGATGGAAGGGTTAAAAAATAGTGATTTTAATTAAGTCGTCTGTCTCATAAAATACCAATAAAAAATTGCACACATTGCATTAAAAATTCACTTATAACGCATTAAAGGCTGCAAGTAAGGGTACCTACCGTAAAACTTGTACTTACTTAAAAGCGACGTGACACAAAATTCAATTTCATTTTTGTTGTTATTTTTATGTGAAACAAAAAAATACGTGTCGTTATTTTAGGGTTCTAACTACCAACAAATATTTTTGTTCATTCATTGCCATATTTTTCAGGTAACTGCCGAATGGTTCGGTTGGCTTCATTACAAGACAGACAGATTGCCCTGTGAGGACTGCGCGAAATACTCCCTGAACTGCAGTTGCTTTGCCCACGCGTGGCTTCAGCCGTACGTTGAAAATGTGACTGGGACTGAAGAAGCGTACTATCCTTACAGTACTACTAAAGCTCATATCAAAGTTTGGGACGGTAAGCTAACACTGTTGGTGATTTATTTATTTACTAACCGATTTCTCTCGCGTCCCGTGGGAACTACTGCAGGTACTGGGATCAAATATAGCCTATTTTAGACGAGTGTGGCTTTCCAACAGTGAAAGAATTGTTCAAATCGGTTCAGTAGTTTCGGAGCCTTAAGAGTACAAACAAAACAAAAGTATCTTTTCTGTTAATTACATTGTATAGATAGATAGACTTACAATTTGGCTATTTTATTCACTTTAAAAGTAATCAATAGTAACAAGTACGATTTTCTATAAAACTGTTACCACTGACCTGAAGTTGACTGTACCAGCTTACAATATTAACTATTAACTACACTCATGTATTTTCAAGATTTTTCTTATAAAGTTTATCGGTGTAAATCCATCAATTTTTAGCATGTGAATGTTATAAATGGGTATTTAAAAATAGAAGTATCAGAATATTTGATATCACTTTTGGGTCTCATATTTTGCTATTCGATTTTACAATAAGTTAACTGCTCAACTATCTTGAAGTGAATACCTACATAGTTGCCAATTTCGGAGCTGCAAAGTCTTTAACTTGTAGAATTGCGGCTGTTCACTAATTGCTGGAGGCCTATAAGGAAATAATGATCATACCTACCTAGGCAACAGGTCAGAAAAATCATCAGACCCCGAAAGACTAAAAAGTATTGAAGCGGTATAAATGCGTTTGAATATTACCTACATATTTGATTTTGATGATTATTTTTCCGACCCAAATATCGACCAATAGAATTGCACCATTCGACGTCACGTGGTACAACCTACATGGTATTATACTGAAAATTTTTTGAATATTTTCTCTGGTCGTTGCTACGTCAAACTGACAGGTTGTGGCCGACATTTGGGACGGAAAAATAATCTCCCGAATACCACACGAGCTTCATAATTATCTGGCATTTCCCTCAAGGTTCCCTGCAAACAAATAAAGTCGTCAAGTTTTTCAGGAAAAATCACTCGCGCTTCGCGCTCGTGATTTTTTAACCTGAAAAACTTGACTCCTTCATTTGTTTGCAACGAACCTATCGGGAAATACCCGATAATTTTGAAGCTCTTGTGGTATTATAAGTGATTATTCGTCCTGCCAAATGGTATTTCCGCTTGGAATCACTGTAACAAGTTAGGATGGTTCAAAAATATTGCGAGAAAAAGTGACCCAGCGCTTTGCTTGCCTCTCTTCTTGTTTCTGACTTCTGAGCCATTATTAACTCCTTCCACATTCATGTCGTCTTCAAACTATCCTTCCAGCATCCACCGCTTTTTTGGTATAGCTTTCTTGCCCTTCCGTCAGTATATTATGTCAGTAATATTGACGCATTCATACGGAATCCAATCCAATTAATATGAAAACAATTTAAACGTATCAAATGGAACTGAAATAAACAATAAATAGCTTCACTGGCTTCAGTTCCTAGAATTATTGCTTCTACGTTCGGTTTATGTAAAATGTTAAAATAGAATATATGTACCTAAAACATTTTCTATTTTACTATTTCCTCCTCTCTTCTACGTTGCCGTTCTTTACGGGGTCCATAATGTACCCAAATAATCTATGTACGTCTTCATGAAACTTATGGAGTGCAATAAAGTATTGAATTGAATTGAATAGATGATTGCAACTGCATTAGAAATAAGAAGTTTGATTTTAATCATTCCACTTAATTAATGAATCTGGTTAAAAAGAATAGAGAAGAAGAAATTTAATACACGTTTATTATACCCACATACCTAGTGAAGGTTGGATTTATTCTATTCTATTATGTAAATTTTTTCTTTTGAACCACTTTTCCCTTTTAAATTCTCTTTCAATTTGAGCTACTTTTAGGGAAAAATAAATTAAAATCCGTTGCGTTTTTGAACGGTACCTACTAAGATGGGCGGGAAGCGATTAGGTAAATGTTTTTCATGTACGGATAGCGGCTAAATTGTACAACTGGATTTTACTAACTGGAACTGGATTTTACCAGTTATTTATTTTAGAGGGACTTAAATCATTGCAATATGTAGCAGTAAGTGATAACATAATTATACCTATTACTACTATGATTACTGCTATACTTATACTTGTAAGGTACTTATTACTTATAATCCCTCTCTGATTGGATGGATTGAAAAGGTTATGGTAATTATTTCGTTGTATTAGGTAGCCATATTGATTTCTCAACTTCCTCTATCAAAATCAAAATGTTTGAAAAAATTTTGGCAAGACAATTTTTATGAAAAACTTTAATTGTACGATTTTTTTATACCCAAATTGTTACTATTATCAAAAGTTACTAAATAATTATAGGCAACAATTATTAACAAATATTTACAATCTGAGCTGTAAGTACTAAAAATATATATCATTTGCTGATTGTTCCAGTTTCCAATATTTTATCTATCTGTTGTTTTCCTTAGGTACAGTAGACGGCATATAACTTGGCATGAATTTGGGTCCTTTAATAAGTAAGTGTTACTTAGCTTGTACACAGTGCACTACTTAAATGATACAAAAAAGTGGTCCATGTTACCTGTATTGTCCAAGTTACGTGCCGGGAACAATACTAGAAGTTTGACATTACCTGTTTAGGGCTGATGTCAAAATTATATCTTTAGTAATCAAAATAACAGATAATTTCCTACATATAAAATTGGGAACAGCCGTTAACTTAACTAAGTACTCAAATTAACTTTAGTAATCATTCCTTCTGAAATACCTCTCCTGCTTAGGTACCGCATGAACTCTCGAGAGAAGTTAATAATGTCGATCAAAAATCATAGATGGCGCTGCGTTGTCTTGCAAGTAATTTTTTAAATATTGTTTTAATTAAAATAATTTTATTTTTATTTTCAGGTTGTACGGTGACCAATCGTAATAAGGCGGAATAGTGAAACTTAAACTGAATTAAGTAATGATTAATATTATTTTGTTTATGTCCATGGTACCTACATATTATATTTAATTTGTCATAGAAGTATTGTGAATCTTTTGTAGGTACATACTTATTATTTATAAATATAAATTAAAAGTGTAAAATTTTGAAATTGTACTTTTATTTTTATTGTTTCTTTCTTGTATTAAGTTAATCTAATTTGACTACCTGATTTTATCCCACAGTAGAATAATTTTGAAAAAAAAGTATTTATTATATCTAAAGTTCTTCAAATGAGTATGAAAACTCAATAAACGTAATAAAATACAACTTTATTACACTTTTTAATTTTGAAAATTGCATATCACCATGTATATAAAAAATATATACACGGGTAAAACTTAAAAGTAATCCTGTTAGCTACTGTAAATAGACTTATTTACATCAAAAAACACTTTGTATAATATTTTATGGATATATAAAAATACAGTATAATAAAATCATAGCCCATAAAATTATCCAAACAATATGATAATTTTGATAAAAACGTGACTATAATTTTTCGCCACAAATGACTGAATGGAAAAAACTGCAAGCATTTATTGCGCCGAAATGCTTTAAACGGCAGAAAAAAATCGTAAACACAGATTTAAAAAAATTGTTAATCTTGGTGGGGAGGGGCGTAGCTTTGGGCGGTGTTCGGCCCACCTTCGCTGGTGGGGCAAAATGCTTCTTGAGCTAGTTGCGCCACGGCAGCGACCAAGATCGCACGCATGTTTCGCGAGTGAGTGCTGCAGTGTTGTGGGGCAGAGGCCCATACATTCGAAAATACCAAACGAAAAAATTGAACCCCAGATGGGAGTATACGAGGAGAGGGGAACGATGCACTGGGTACGGAACTTTTAAAAGTTATTTTTGTTTACAAGTTTTCATTAGTTTTAATTAAAAGTTTATGTTTTCACTTCATATTTTCATGTTTATGTGATACAACTTTATTTATTTTATTTTTTAACTTATTTAAACATAAAATAGTACTTGTATACAACTTTTTATAACATAACTTTAGTCTAATTTTAATTTGCTTATTAGAAAACTCTTTCAAAACATTACAATTAGCTAAGTTACTGCATATTTATGGCCAAAGTTATAAGCACTTCAGATTCATTAAAGAAATATTCATAAAATCTCTTAAAAATGATGTTATTGATTTTACTCTTACCATTTGGCCGGCACAACAGAATATGGGCGGTTAGAACACTCCCTGAAAGAAAATGAAAATTCCGCCATTTTTTTCAGGGACTACATTATTAATATTGTCTTAGACGTATAAGCAGATAATGAGATATAATTTAAAGCAAATTATACAGGCATGGTTCTAATATAATTCCTCTTATTAATTGTGATATATTGGAATTTGAGCATTAATTTACTCTTACAAATCAGCCTGTAGCATATTATACAAATTCCCATACTGCAAATAGTATAACAACTAAATAAAGGTTAGATATTTTCAAACATTGATACTTGAGAAGTCTTAAGATTACTAGGATTGATATAAAATAAAGGAGTTGCCGTACAAATAATTGTAAAGCAGTTTTATATTGCTATCCGTATTATTGGCCTACCAACGTCCGTCCTTCCTGTTTTCCAGGAATTTATAAGTTTACATTTTATTTATAAGTGTAAAACATTATATGTTTTAACTTATAAATAGACTGTAAAGTAAGTTTGTATTTGTATATTTTTTAAATCTGTGTTCTTTGCAATATTTCCTCGTTCTGTTTGTCTGTGCATGCATTGCGCATGCGTTCTTCATTTGTTTTAGTATTACTTAGGTATATTGTCCTAATACTAAATACATGTATGTATTAGACTTTCTGTATACATACTTTTAATGTATGAAGTATATTATTGTTGTACCGTACTTTACTTATAATTATTTAGTCACAGATGGAGTTTTGATATTTAGACTGTAGATTGTAGATATTTAGACTGTTAGATAGAGAATAATGATAAACTTATGAGCCAAATTAATTATTATCAAGATAATTCAACTTTAATTTATTGTAGATAATAGGTATCTTATTTACTAATAATGAAGAAAGCTGTATATTTATAGTATATATTATATTCATTATTGTTACATTATTTTATTTAAGTCAATGAAAACTAACTCGTGTGCGCATGCGTCTATCGTTGCGCCGGAGTTGAATGCAGTTCTTGTTTAGACACTTAACTTGGTTAAAATGCTACAGAAATGTAGTATTTTATTTATGTATTGTATTAATATAATAGTCATTTATTATATCTATATGCTAACGGGTATTGATAAATGCATTTTATAAATTAAATTAAATCTATTAAGTTATAATAAGCTGCAAGTACCTATTGACTGAAGTAACACTATCACATAAGTATTACATACCTAAGTGTACAAAGTAGGCAATCTACCTACACATAGGTACCATATGCGGCATACGACATAATATAAGTATCTATATAATTTTTTTTATGTATTAATATAAGCATGTACCAATGAGCGTACCTATTTGTTAAAAATATCTAGAAGATCTTCGAAGCAGACATAATTTGGACGTATAGTATAGGTAGTTAGGTATATCACATTTTATATGCCTTATTTTACATTGGTAGATATTTTTAAATTTTGTATGGCTACGGGTTTCAGTTGCTTCTGCGTCGGCGCATGCACCTAGGTACTAGACCGATAAGATTTATTTAAGAGTAATCTCTGAGTATTAATTTATAGATAGCCTTATTATAAGTTCTTATATATGTATAAGTATATTAATTATGAGAGTATAATCATACTATTTATTTGGATGTTATACGAGTACTTACTTATATTGTAGTTTCAGTCCCCGTGTTCAGGGAGACTGTTAGTTTTTATGGTTTATATGAAAGAAGTTTCCTTTCAAGGGAGATAGTATTACATATGAATGCACTCATATTTGAAACAATAATAAAAAAAAAATACAATAAAATTCGCTAGTATACCTAATATTGTATAAAAGGGAAGATAGGTGCCGTGGTACCGTGTACTTAAGATATATTTTGTATGTAGATATAAATTGAATAGCAGTAGTTGTAGTATTGAAATAACTAATAGATTTCAATATAGGTTCTTCAGTAGTTATTCCAATTTTTAAGTGTTTTCATAGTTTGACTCAGTAGCTAGTCTAGAAACTTACACATAGCTTGCCGAAAATAAACCTCTCACTCAAATGAAGTTACCCTTATATACTTAAGTGTAACTATACCTTGGACACTAATGATGAGACTCTAAGCTTTGGAACTATTGAAGAAGATGCGACCAAAGCAACTGGTTCACCTTTGTACATTCACTCATGAATTTTGGAAAAAGAAAGTCGAAAATACAGCGCTGTTTAATTCAGCAATGCCCTTTGTATCTACCTAATTCACTCATGAATTTTGGAAAAGAAAATTGAAAATACAGTGCTGTTTGATTCAGCAATACTGTATCATTTACTTGCATAGGAATTATTTCAAACTCGGAGAATTATAGTTGCTTGTTTTGCGATAAACTCAAAACTACTGCAAAGATTTTCATGCAGTTTTCACCAATAGATAGAGTAATAATTAAGAAAAGAGTAGGTTTAAAATATATAATATACCAGAGAAATGACAGCTAAGTATATTCGGATAGAAAATAAGATTTAAAAAGCCTAATTAAATGAAACCCCGTCTATCGCGCTTTATGCCAAAACTACTGAACAGATAATGAAATCTTTTATACAGGTAGTGTCTAAAATGATCATATCTGTAAGTTTATATGCATATGCGGAAATTAGTTCCCTCGGGACGCGGGTAGAACCTCTGTAATTAGCTAGTATCCCATAATCTGTGAATTATATCACTGATATACAATATCATGAAGATTCTCATTAGTCTACCGTTATCCGTATTTAGGTGTAAACGTTATTAGTTCATCAATTGCGGGAAATCATTATCCTTGTACCTAGAACAATGTTCAAGCTTAAATCTGGCGTTGAGCATAGATTTGAAAATAAGGGTGCGTCTACACGGTGCATGTAGCTGGAGCAAGTCAACATGCGCAAATGACAAGAGCACGCTGGTTTATTTTGCTTTGGTACATGCGCGAGTCGCTGGACCCACACGTTTTTTAAATCAATATAACCTGAGCATGTGCCTCAACTTGCGCAAGCTACTTGCACCGTGTAGATGCACCTTAATTATTAAGCTTACTACATTCGGCTACTTATATAGTTGGTATAGTACATTGGGTATTTTCCGGGGAACTACTACTCGTATCCCGATAAAATATAGCCTATGTTACGCGGGGATAATGTAGCCAACAGCAAATATGTTTTCAAATCGGCTCAGCAGTTTCGGCGAATTTAGGGTATAAACAAACATATAAAAATGTTTAAACTTTATTATATTAGTCTAGATTAGCATTGGTAACCATAGGAAGATGCTTACTACATTATATATCAAATTATTGAGCGCGATATAATTGTGCTATGCCTCATGTCGCGTAGTGAAATTGCTGTGCACGACGTCTCGGGTTCGATAGGGTCGAAATCGCTTCATAGCCTTTAGAAACTTTCACAAAGCAGTCCGGAGTCTGGAAGGTGGCGGTTTAATACCCCCATGCTAGAAGGACACGTAAAGTCGGCGTCCTCGAATGCTACTCAGTAGCAGTCGTTGTTATAATTCTACGTCAGAGGCTGTCAGACGGATTTGAGAAAACTTTGATACCAGGACTTACTACATCTATAATATAAAAATGAATCGCAAAATGTGTTGGTAAGCGCATAACTCAACAACGCCTGGACCCATTTGGCTAATTTTTTTTTGTTGTGTTAGTTATTGTCAGGAGAAGGTTCTTATGAAAAAAAAATAGGGTAAAGTAGAGAAGTCAGTTGACGGGAGCGAAGCCGCGGGCAAAAGCTAGTATACAATAAAGATACTTTGACTTGCTAGGTGATTAAACTTGCAGCTTACTCAATAAGAAGAAGAATACTATATTATGCTATTACTTAGCCGCCTTAAACCCCATATTGTATTTCTACTGGTAGCAGCAATACAAGAGAGTGATAATAGATATATAATAACTAATTACTATCTAGCGGCTCGTTATAAAATACAACTACCTCTATATTAGTTGAAAACCGTAACTCGCTTAATGTTTAAATTGCAAAGATTATTATGACGCTTAATTATTGCAGGTTAAATGAGGTCTCATTGACTAACGTGTAATAAGCACCTATGTAGTTGTAATCGATTTAGAACAAGTATTTATTTAATATGTTAGCAAAGTTTTCATAGTTTATTTCTAAATGCACTGAAAAACCTCAATTTAATGAATTATTAATGTACACAATATACATATATACAAACTTAAGCTACTTATCTTTATACAAAACTAAAAATAAAATACTATATACAAAATGTATATAAACATAAAACATAATATAAAAGAGCATCGATCAGGCGTCGAAGTATTCCTCCGCATCACTGTCCTCCGGAAACGTGCCCAGAAGACTGGCTGCATTGCCACGTTGAATGGCAATGCTAATAAATTCTTTGTCCAAAGAATAAGCCAGCCAATTTATTTAATATGTTTATAGCAAGAGTTTATTCTGTTTAATCAACACATTACTGAACGTTATTATTTGCTAAAAGATCAGTTACTTACATAATAATTATTTTATTTTTCAGAATAGTTTAGAACTAGGTGCAGTACAGCTTACGGTTTATATTTTCATAATTCTCATTCAAAATTAAGAACCTCTAGGGTCCATTTTCACCTACAATATTAACCGTCTCATTTTAATCAAAACAATACTGCGTACCTACTTTGAAAATTCATAGAAAACATTAAACAAAACTGACAGACTACACACAAAAATCTGGTGGTTATTTTATATACCTACGTGTATAGCTATTTATATTATAGATCTAAAATCTTATCTTTGTGCTACCGCGGCCCCTTATAAAGAGGCTATTTTCAATATTTAGAACCTTTTTACAAATTACCAACAAACTAGGATAATTTGGCATCGATACACCATCTCTTATTCACTAGTATTGTTTGATGGTTTTTTTTCCCCGTAAGTGCCTACTTACACAGATATATTACGAGTTAATCTCATACACAAACTTTTCCTTCCCTCAATAATATTTATTTTAATTTTAATTCTTTATTTACCATACAAATATTAATTAAGTTAATAAAACAACTTTTAATTAAGCTTATCACAATTTCTCTTTAACCGTTTTTAATCCCATGTATTTATACACTTTATAAATGCAACTATGTTAATCTGTCTTGATTTTACCGCAAAACTGCTGAACCGATTTCAATGAAATTCGGTACACGGATAAGTAAGGGCCTAAGATGGGACATACGCTTTTTAAACAGATGCGGTAGGTTATTCTTTCGGAAAATCCATGGAACAGTTAGTGAAAAAATAATTTGAATTTATCGCAAAATATTCTTTCTTAATACACCATTTTTAAGTTAACAACATTGTCTTTAAATAATGAAATAAAGATAAAATGGGCGCAAAGTGGAACTCAGTTTTATTCAGTAAATGCACAAATGATTCGCTAGTAGTCGGGTCTTTGAAAAGGTTTAGTTCGAAAAGGTTATAGGTAAGTCTATTATCTACAATACTATTTTCAATTATATCTGTCCCTAGATATGGCTTTTAAGTGAAGCTTTTATACAAGCGAAAACCACAATTGTTCTTGTTTTTAGACGCATCTTTTGAAAGAAAATTCCAACTCGCTTCAAATATCCGAATAACCGCTGAATGTGCTCAATTTCAACCAAATCAGTTTAGGCGTTATTTCGTATAGTTGTCGAATTTGTCATTATAATTATGTTAATTAAACAAAATGGTTTTATATTCGTCTCAATTGGAAGAAACTGCGATGAACTTACCGTCGGAACTTTTAATTAGGCCATAGTTAGCCTCCGTGCTTTTTTAAATACAGAAACATAGACTATACCTTGTGTACTAAAAAGTTAAGATAAACTATTACACAAATTACCCATTTAATTAATATATTGTCTATGGGAACTGTCAGTTAAATTCATAATTGGAACATAATTAATTTGTAAGTACTTAAATCAAGTGGTATCAAGTTTTATCTAAGCATAGGACCATTTAAGGAGGATATAAAATAATATTAATTATCTAGGCCATACTTATCTATGCGTTATTTTAAATCAAGAACAGTAGCAAAACTAATTATATCCACCACCATGCAAGTGAAGCAAAAAACTAAATCTGATAGTAAACCATAAATTACCATAATAAAATTCAGTAAATAAACTAAAACTATAAAATAAATATATTATTTAATATTATGGTCGGATGCACTTCTGACCGTTTTTTTTTTAATGAACTCTATGGATCTTGATAATCTTTGGTACCTAATATATTTGATGAATTAATTGCTAGCATAAATTACCCTAACGTTACTAGCTATATTATGACTGTGCTAGTTTATAAATCTCATAGTGAAAATTGCTGTGTGGGTTACGATAAAATTTTACAAAGAGGTACTTGCTGATCTACCTCAGAAATCCTTACAACTTGGTCACTAAATAATAAAAAAAATAGGTGGTAGATACTAAATAAATAAAAAAGAAATATATTTTTGTATGTTTGTATCTCAAAAGCTCCGCAACTACTGAACCGCTTTGAAAAATTATTTCATTGTTAGAAAGCTACACTCTTCTCGAGTAGCATAGGCTATATTTTATCTCGGTACTTACGGGCAGTAGTTCCTATCGGACGCGACTGAAACCCCGGGAAAACGACTAATCCCTACTAATATTATAAATGCGAAAGTAACTCTGTCTGTCTGTCTGCCTATTACGCTATCACGTCTAAACCACTGAACTGATTTAAAAAAAAATTGGTACAGAGATAGAGTTGACCTTCAGAAAGAACATAGGATAGTTTTTATTCCGGACTTTTGAAGAGTTCTCTTGGAAACGCGATATAACCGAACTTGACGCTTGCGAAGCCGCGGACGGAAGCTAGTATTTTATATGTATAAGACCTAATGCAACCTAGTTTAGCGTCACACAACTTTGCGTTGTCAAGAAAGTTAGTTTGTCAAAGAACTTACACTTTTATTCCTAACTTTACCTGAAGATTTCAGCGAAATGGAGTAGTTTTATGCGAATAGAACTTCAGGTTCGAGTTTTGCTTGTTCACAACTGATTTGTAGTGAATAGTAGTAATATTTTATGAACGGTGCATACCAATAATATCTATTGAAAATTATCTACAATTATATTTTTTATTTTCTTGTTTTTTTTTCTTTATTTTGAGGTGTTTTAGAATTGTGCTAAGATTTCTATTTTTGTTAAAGTGTTACTAAGTGGTATAGTTAGTTATACCTTTGTGTCTATCTCCAGAATAATGTATCAAATTATAGAAATTACTTTTTAATTGAATGCAGTAACTTTTCATTTTACAGCCACTTATAAAAAATATTATTTCACGCGTACGGCTCTTCATATAAGCATATGACATAAGAATGTACTGCGCAGTACAATAATCATTATTTACGTTAAATATCATCGGTAAACAATAACCGGCCTAGCTCTAAATCTCAATGATAAGGGAGCGACCCCACCTCGATGAACTCACGACCCTAAGATTATATAATTATGTGTCTAGACGTGTCAATATTACGTATATAGTATATGCCTAACATTGCATACTATACACTACTCCATGAAAGAGTATATGTTAAAATTACCAACGGCTATATTAGATAGGTACGGCCTCGAATATCCACAACATTTGAAAACTACAGTCTGACTGCAGGTGACAGCTGGTTGATGGCCTTTGCACATCATAACACGCTTTTGCTCTATCCTTCCTGTACACTGAAATATGATAATATATAAAGAAATAGATTAAGCATTACTTAGATTAAGCAACTTAGGTTACTAACTATAATAAGGCCACTTTAAAAGTACTGAACGCAAGAAATATATACCTATGCGTTTAACTTAGATGCAATAAAATAATTTTCGAACAAAAATAGCCTGTGACTAATCGTTAAAAACCATAGATAAATACTAAACCTGGAACCTAAATCTATGCTCAAAGCTAAGAAAACTGGTCACATTATTCCCTCCAGTCACTAGGTACGAATAAGCTTCTTGGTAGCATTCAAGACGTTTTAAATATCGGGCTCCTAATTCGGCAAAGAGGGTTGGAAGAGCGCAGGCGTGAAGGGGCTACAGACGTACCCCTCGTTCCCTATGTAAAATATGTACATATATTATATGTAAGTATAGAAATGGTAGGCTTTCCGTCTTTGCGTATTTGAAAAGATGTTTGGGTTGAAGATTTGGACTTGCTGGTTGGATTTTTGGACTGTATGTGTGTAGTCTGCTGTTATGGGATTTTGTAAGGCAATTTTAGGCTCATACTAGTTTAATGGGTATTACTGTGATTTTGTAAGCTAATGTGGTTTCATCTGTTTAAAATTATGCAGTAACATTGGAAGTGTGGGACAATACAAGTTCTGAAACAGGCATAAAATAAAACTTCTACATTTATAAAATGATTTATAAATACTCCCTAACTTAACTGAAAGTGAAATGCACCCAGTTTGCTCCTTAAATAGGTACTAATGAAATTAATTATGATAATTGTAACTTGGTGAGTACCGTTTGCACAAACTTAGACGTTAGGGGTCGCTCCTTAGGGTGGGTGGGGTGAGAAGAGGGGGCGGGAGCGTCCAATTTCTGGAGCCTTGTTCAAGGACTCAAGCTGAAGTTCAACGTTTACGTAAATTATTAAATGTTGTAAGGAGATTTATTAACAATAGACAGACTGTGGATGGAAATTGTATTGTGGATATTGTAATGTTATAGTTTCAGACTTTTGAATGAGTGGAATAAATCAACTGAAAAAATATTTGAATATTAAAGTGAATTTTTATGTACGTGATATCAAGTTCGTAAGAAGAAGCTTTTCAGTATGAATCTGAATATCCGTAAGGAACTTACGATTCAATATTTTAACTTTGTAATAATGTTGATGATAATATGTATGTATTTAAATTCAATATAAGAACAACTGTTAAATATTTATACTTAAGCCTACATTTTATCTTGGTCCTTGAATAAATACCATAAAGCTTGTAGGTAGGCGAAGTATTTATCCTACTTTACATACGATAGTAAACAATGTAGGAATCTTAAACATTTCCTTTCCTAGAAGTACCTACATATATATTAAACTAGCGGTTTCTCTCGCGTCCCGTGGAAGCTACCAGACTTGATAAAGATTTTGATATCATTTATTTTAATTTGAGTATTAATATGTTCAAGAAATACATGTGTTCTTTAGTTCACGAGTTCATAAGCTCACTGAAGGTACTCTGTTTGCACTTAAACCCATTCATAACTGTATGTAATTGACTGCCTTTCACCTGAAAATGTGTCGGTCCCACATCCTGTAACATCCAAAATTCAGTGCCAAAATTGACGTAACACTCATTGTTTCAGCAACAAAGCGAGAGATACCTTACGTCGGCGTACGAGGGGGGCGGAGACCTGTCCCCCGTCGCGCCCGCGACGTCTCCCGGCTCGCCCCGTGACTGCACCTCATGTAGGAAGCGAGAGCCCCCGGACGAAACGCCCCAAGCCCCCCCAGAAGACGCCTGTGCTGGCTGCGGAGGCCGCATAACAGACAGATACTACCTTCTGGCGCTAGAACGCCGCTGGCATACCCCATGCTTAAAGTGCTGCGAGTGCAAGATGCCCCTCGATTCGGAACAGCGGTGCTATGCCAGGGATAGCAGTATTTTCTGCAAGAATGACTATTTCAGGTAAGTCCTTGTTTTTGACAGATCCTTCTTCTTCAACTTTTTTGTCAGAAGGGAATTCAACGGGTAGGTCTTCACCAGGTAAGGTGTGGTGTCTCAAATAAGGTGTTTCTTCACACATGAATCTTTCGTGATGAAAATAAATCCCTTGTTGAATACATGTGATAACTTTTCGTCATAAATGTAACTGCATCGTGTAGGTATTTCAGTAAAAGGTTGTATAATTATAATATGACGCTTTTCTTTAAGAATATTTCAAAATGCAGGGCAATTTCGCTCGTACATTTTCAAATAAAGCGTAAAAAGTTCTAAAGTTACGATCAAAAGAAACATTTATGAAAACTACACATGTAACTGTCATTTATTTAGAATTAATGAGTGCTACGTTAATTTAGTATACATTGCGTTTGTGACAACGACAGTGGTTCGTATGTATAGTGTTGAGACGGCAATGTATCGCGCACGTTAGGATATGAGGGCCATAATTATATCAACGTTGCGAATTATGAGGACGTATCGTGAGTCGCATTGAATATAAATAGGATTCACTTATACAACTGACGAACGGGTCCCGTATTGAATAACTGTAGTTGCAAAGAATTTTTAGTTTTTCTAATCAAATATTACATTTTATGACCGTGTCTACGTACTGATTATAGTGAGTATTACTGCGTCCCAAAAATAAACTTGGGATCATGACAGATAACTTTCTATTTATAAACCAAATAAAACATGATAACATGCAGTTAAAAATATAATGACACATTAATAATTACTTCTGGTATCACAGCCCAATTTAACGTGCATGAACTATTGTTTAAACTATATGTACAAAAGGAATTAACTATAGAGAAATGCTGTTATAAGCCCCTTAATTTTTCCGTCTAAGAAATAATTCTTCTGAAAAGTTGGACGAAAGACATACGTGTAAGTAAAACAGCCCACAGTCCTAAGTAGCATTCAATAAATGCAGAGCAGACTGAAACCTAAACCCTCAGAAACAAACCATTGGTATTTACTTTGCAATACGATAAAACATCGTTCAATTAAATCGGTTACTGCACAGTGTGAAATACTACCGTCCCAACAGTTCATAGTCAATATTCCTGGAAAATCACGCGAAATACTTGGAAATCTGTCTACGGAACCCTAGTGGTTCCAACGTGTCCCATTCATAGACGCGTCTGAATAGGTTATTTCAAAAGCATAGTTGAAAGGTCAAAGGTCATATTTTTAATTACAGGTTATTATTCCGTTGTGCATTTATGATGATTCCAGTTATAAGAAAATTAATATTATATAAAAGTAGTATTTTCCAGTAAATAACTGAAAACATGAATGGCGAACTGATTTATTTTACAGTAGCCTTAAAATATAATGTAAAGAATATTTTTATTGCTTAACATTTTTTTTCTTATATCCCAAACTAGTAGCTCCAGGTTTGCTGAGTTTTTTACCCATTATTGCAGTTAATAAAACAAACCGCTTGAAAATGTTTCTGTAACATAGCCTATACTTTCTTTAAATAAAACTCTATTTCTATCGATGGAATCAATCCTTTTAACAATATTTATAGTACACAGCACAACAGCATAAGAAACCCGAATCGATTGCAAGAGGTGTCAAAATGCGTTATGTATTTTAATTATTTCTCTGACAATGTTTATTATTAATAGAACTACGCACAAAGGCGATAAAATTGTTAAACATAGCACCCTTTACTTAAGTTATTGTTAATCTATATTCTATAGCATTCTTGATACTTGTTTAAGTAGAAACACAAAGTACTTTACGGGTAGTCAGAAGCCAGTAAGTCTGATACCAGTCTGCCGCCCGGGTAACTGGGTTGAGGTGGTCAGATAGGGTAGTCGCTCCTTGTAAAGCACTGGTACTCAACTACATCCGGTTAGACTGGAAGCCGACCCCAACATAGTTGGGAAAAAGGTTCGGAGGATGATGATGTTTAAGTAGAAACACAAATAACGCAGCTACTTAATCATTTTGTTAAAAATTAACCTAACTATGTGAAGAAAATTAAAATCTAATTGAAGTTTTAAGATAATTTTCTGGTCTAAAGGTTTAGATCGCAATCAGCGGATTAAGAAAGAGTTTTAAATGTTGCTTCTGTCTGTTAAGTATAATTTGCGGCAGTTTACATAATTATATTTGCAAAGTTTGTTTAGCGTTTAACATTTTTGATTTAACTTCAGTTTTGGTTGCCCTTGAACTTCTATTTATAGACCAGCTTCTATATCTATACTTTTAGGAAGTACTCTTTTTATTTCCATAAAACCAAAGCACTCAGAGAGGATTTAATCCTAAAAAAACTTCACCACTCCTGCCTATCGGTTCTTGATAAACTCAATAAGCACTGCACGGAATTTTGTGGTTTTCACTAAAATACAGAGTGTGATTCATTAATCAAGGTGAGGTTTGTCAAAAGTAGTCTTTAGCATTGCTCGATAAATTGGTTATGTGACACTGAAAGAATTTTACTAATTGATCCGATAGTTCCTGGAATGAGTCATTTGTATATAATCCTAACTAGAAATCCCCTAGCTACATTGACTAGAAAAGTAACCATAAGTAGTACTTCAGTTGGTTGTCTCCGATACCTCAAAGGTGCTCAAAGGCATCTTCCATCCGTATTTGGTACATTTTGTATAGCCAATAGAGTAGCTCCGATGTAACTATGTAGCAGATGTATGCGCATCCTTTATTTACAATGTATTCTTCTTAGAATGGTAAGACTTGATTTGGTATTTCGTGACGTGTATGTGAATTGTTATTCGGATTGTCTTGAGAGTCATGGGATATGCACTGGTACTCAGCTGAATCTGGTTAGACTGGAAGCCGACCCCAACATAGTTGGGAAAAGACTCGGGAGATGAAGAGTCATGGGATATGCAGAAGAATACTTAATTTAGAGTTGAGAATGTTGGTTTGTTACGCGTTCAAGCCAAAACGGTTGATTGATATAAAATGCTTGGATATTCTATTGGTATCTTAGAGATGTACCTACATAAATAAGGAATCTTTTATTAGACACGGGTCATAGTTCCCTAATTAGGTGAACGAAGTCGTGGGCGAAACCTAGTTAAAGAATAGAGACACACAATAACGACAGGATACGATTACTCGAAGATAAAGAACAGTTTTTATGGTCTGAAAATTCTATAAACTTATATATTGTAAGGTTGTGTATAAATAAATAAATAAATATTATTTCTATATCTTCTGCAACCAGACGTCATTATAATATGAAGCACTAAGATAGCCCACACTTTCTATCTGAAATACATATATTATCTTAGGCAAGTAAGTCTAAAGCCTATTTAGCAGGAATGAGGTGCCATATAAAATGGCAAGCCATTCATAGGTTTTGAATGAAGCATAGGAACTCATAAATAAAGGCTTGGTATTCATACTAACACCATTAAAATTTATGTCCAGCTTCGTAGTCTTAAAATTAATAATGTCTGGAATAGTGATATGTTGAATTATATGCGTCTTTGAGACTCAAAACTAAGCTTTTGATGAGCAAGATGAGCAGATACGAGAAGAGGCCAAAACGTACTTCTATTTGTTAAATGTTTTTTAAAGTACTTTAATTTCAACCTATGTATGGTGATGTTATTCTTATAAATCTGAAGGGTTTTGTTTTTATGTTTCTTTGTTAGCCTGAATGCATTAAACTCAGGAGCAATAATTACTGGTCCGATTTGAACAATTTTTACAGTGTATCGAAAGGCTATAGATTAATTTTTATCCGGGTGGGCAAACTTCCCACGGGACACGAGTGTTTGTACGCGTGGCAAAATCCGCCAGTGTGTTATTCAGATCAGCAGCTAGGACTAAATCTCTAATAGACCACCATTCGCCTATCCCAAAACATTTTCTAAATACCACAGTCACCCAGTGAGTCACCGCGGTAGTGCGTCCCGTCACGCGTACATCACCTACGAAGGTCTCTATCAGATGTACGTTTTACATTTTACGTCCTACGGGCTCCACAAGTCACCTGGCGTTATCTGCCCGTTTACTTAGAACACGTACGGTCTATCTCCGCGGGATGTCGGGTTGGATTGAGTTAGGGCCGGTAGCGGGAGCGGATTGGAGAAGCGTTTTTCATTCCTACTAGCTACCTAATGAGGGCGAGAGAATGAAGGGTAATAACATAATTTTGCTTGACTAGTTAAATTTTAGGTTCGTGGGAGGATCTATTTAATTTTTTAATGTTTACTGCCAGAAGACGCATGGTTGAGCGAATCGTTTGCAGTATTTGATGGAATATCGAGATGTGGATTGTGGATGACCCGAATATATGTTTTTTTTAACTATCATCTGTCTTCTTATTAATCTTCGAGGGATTTATAAACAATGTAGGATAAAAAAAAAACAGTAAAAATAAATCATATTTCTCTCAACTCGCTCCCGCTCAACGCTTGCACCGCTCCCACCCCAATATTAGCCAAGTTTCTTTTTTATATCCCTAATATATTCAGTTTTAACCGTTCAAATTGTCGTCGATATTTCACTACCATGCAGTGACGTCATCGTCCACGTCATAAAGTATGAGAATTACGATGTTCCGCTTTGTAACTGATACTCTGATACTTTCAACGTTCCTCAGATTATGACATATTACAATATAATAAAGTTATTCTATCAGATAGTGGACATTTACATAAATAAACTATTGAGGAAGGACATCAATTTTTATGTGATAATGTAGCCAATGGGCTACTGTTTTGCTTTGCAGGGGAGTTGAAATAAGGTTGTCATTATGTCGGAATTTATTTGAAAGATAATGTCCTGATACTGATATAAAGTCGCAGCTAGCTCGTTCAATGTGCCATTAGGATCATTTCATATGACGACAAAACTATTTAATTACAGGAATTGAATAGATTATTACACTGACAAGCGTGTTTGTTTCACCGCTCAGGTTCCCTCATTCCGAACGAGAGCGTACAAAGGTGCCAAAACCATAACCTTATTGAGTTCAAATCGATTATATGTCCGCTGACACATTTGATTGCGTGCACCGATATGAAATGTTAATTGGTATTGACATCAAGCACTCGTCGTCTTCAATAGGAACCGACAAGCTCGTTGATATGTTTTCATTCCGTCATGACAGTTTTGATTATGTTTGACGCGTTGACCGACCGCGGCTAAAAGAGTATTCGTCTTGTCAAAAATCTGTGATATTGATTTCGTTGATGTGATGTTTTTTGCCTGTCTCAATGTGCATTGTAGTGTGGCAGCACACTTTTGAAATATATCACTGGTACAAGGCGGCTTCGCTTTAGAACTAACCAATTTATCATTGAGTTTACCTAATTATTCTTCATTAGTTTGCTCAACGAATACCGGATAGACATTTTGTCACATTCCTCCATCACTTTGTTAATTATGTCTTGCGAAGAAAAATAAACAATAATTCATGGTTAGAGTTGCAAACGAGATGTATATCTATACAACAATAAACTGCTTTAAAGGGAGTTTGTGGGTGTTCGTATGAATATTTACTTTGTTTATGCAACATTCTAACTTAGCCTCCAATTAAAATGAATGAGCGTAACGTCGCCCATTCCCTTGCGACATTTGGATCACATTAAAATCTGGTAAACATTATAACGCGTTCGACGACTGCAGGCGGACCATTCGAAGGCAGCCGAAAACGCCACCTTATAAATTCCGAAGTAGTACCTCCAAATCTCAAATAACATATCGGCGCCCAAACTTGATATACAAGAAGCAATAAACGTAAAACGTGCATTATGTGTACATAAATCAAATCGTGGTTCGTCCACGACACTTGTTAAATTGCTAATAAAAGTCTTCAACGCGACGCGTACGCATATATTAGAGTGGTTTTATTGCGGCCGAGTGCATCGGCGCTTTTGATTGGCTCGGTGTCGGCGGCGATCGGGTGAAGTCGCCTGTTCGAATTTCAAACTGACTGCGAAGTTAAATAGATGGGTTGTATGTTTAACGTCTGTAAGTTTTAACCTTCTCTCCTTCGGCGAGGTCCTTCGAGAAATGACCAGATGAGGCTCATTGCTGTATAACCAATAAAATCTGGCTCTATAGTCATTCTTTATACTTATGCTCACATTTTGATATGTCTGGTGGCATGTTGTTTGCGTAGAGAAATGCCAACCTGCAAAGCAATTCTTAACTAAATAAACAGGTTCATAGAGTTTATTTTGTTCATCAGTTGGCTTGTGAAATCCTGCAAAAATGTGATAAACTGATTGTGAACATGATGTATTTGTATGTAGTTAAGCATTACCAGCTTAAAGTTCCATATACAGTCAAAATGTTTTTACCGGACAAGCGTGCCTTCTACAGCGAAGTTTTAATCAACACTCAAAACAAACTCGTCTCAACTTAGACACATCACATTATATGAAAGTCAATGAAATAAATTATTTTTTTTACTAAAGTGCCCACCGGTTGGCCTTGATCGCTCATACATCGGCGCCCACATATGCCCCGACTATATGTACCGTTAAAAAAACTAGTACAGTTACTAACTAAACTGGATTGCTTACAATTTTTATAATAAAACGTATAATGTTTAATATAATCTCGGATGAATGTGGGAATTTTTCGTTCATTGTTAAGACGCTCCATTCGGCTTGGCGCTTGCGATTCGATGCTGTTGCGGTTTTTGCGTCTGAGCTTAAGTCTTGTAAAAGTTTTTCTGTACAAACACTTGCTTACGTTGTGACATTATGCATTACTTTGGCTTTGACGTATTGATGACCTAGGACTGAAGTGAATAGGTAGGTGCTATTCTGAAATAAATACTTAAACACAAAAATATGCAAAAACTCTCCACGCTTGGCACTTTGTCGAGCATAAATATAGCATACCCAACAAAGCACCTAATTGAATGTAATCTCTCAAAAAAACCCTGTATGAAGTAAATTTTGACACCATCATTTCTTATCAATAAATATCCTTAATGACATCAAAAATATAACAAGCGTGAGTGTAGACTCAAAATAGGCTTTAGAAGCGTTTCGTTGTCGGAACGTTGAGCGCTTGAAAGTGGTAATTTTGGTTAATATCGCCTACAGACAGACAGGTACTACTCATTTGCAAAGCTCAAAAAGTAACACATTTGTGTGTACTTGCAAAGCGAAACTACATGTGTATATTTAACCAGGCCCACATTATCGGCTTAATGTCTGTGCCTCGTTACAATTACCGAAAACTGGTTTCGAATTCACTTTCATCGTCCTTTCCGATGTATTCTCATCAGGGCTCCGAGAGGGGACAAAATATGGGCTTTAGCAAGATTGTGATAGACTTTGTTGCATCCTAGAGGAAGATACATGTCGATGATAGAGGAAGGTGACTACCAAAGAAACGATGGTTGGATTGTGTGAAAGAAACCAGTGCTTGAAAGATTGCTACTCGTGAGTTGATGCCAGATAGAAAAGCATGAGAGAAAAAGCTGCACTCCAAATAAAATAAGAGTACAGGCATATGATGATGATGATTAGCAAGGAAGACGGATTAGAGTCATCCTTATGAACCATGAGCTTTTTGTGTAGGGTGACAATAACGACGATGATTTTTTTATATTCTGTGGTTAAAAATATATGTACAGGTCTATACCGATACAAAAATACACTAGTTATTTATAAAGCTCACTTAAAATTGTTCTTGTATTAAAATTAGAAGCGTTCAAAAGCGAGTTTCGTACTTAGATAACATACATTAATAACGAGGTTTGTTTTACAAGTGCAGTGCGGAGCATTCTCCCTCGCATTATTACTTAGTTCCTCCTTTTATGAGTTGCACGTATGCACATTATGCAATGTCGCTGGATGCTTGTATGCGATGAATAGAACCTCGTGATGCCGTACAGTAATCAGGCGAGGATTTGTATTGTATTTTTAATAATAGCATATACTTGCTTTAGAATAGAAGGCTCGCGTAATTCCGGGTTTTTCCTAGACAGGTGCTGAGCGGAAGAAAATATGACATGACGGAGTGAAGAATAAAAGAAGCAAGTCGTAGGGATTTTGATGTTTAAGTATTCCTTAGTAATGTTTTAGTATATAAAGGAAGTATGTTTTATAGCGGTCATAAGACAGGATCATGTTTGAAGGGTATAGAAATCTGAAGTGAATCTAAGTTTGAATCGCTCCGTTTGCAAAGAGTAAAGCGTATTCAAATAATTTAGAGTTTCTTCAGAGTTGTTACAGATTTTATTGCGAGTACACGATGGCTGTAAAATTAAACTTATGTTTACGTTGAAACGAAAAATAAACTTCGATACTGAATAGCTTTATCAAAAAGATAACGAACAATAATAATGTTTGCCTTTTATGGATAATAACCAGCTCCCATGGTGTTTTATCACCAAAATCTCCGTGTTTATGAAATGTAGATATATTTTTATGGTTTTTCGGCTATCCATGGGAAAATACAGTGGCTTCATTACATTAATGTTTAATGCTCTTGAGTTTGTTTTAGGAAAAACTAATTTGAACTTTCTTGTTTGTGCAATAGAGTTCATTTTTGTTTGATTATTTTGAGAAGTTATTGCTGTAATATGAAGAAGTATGTTTTAATTTTTATCCATGCTGTGCTTGGAATGGACTAAGAAACATAGTATCAAATTAGCTGCTTATTAGTCAGAGACGGATTTAAGATTATGCGATTGTCTAAGATTTATGGTAGAAGCTAGTACACCAACCTTGAAGTACACAACTTAGTAACATAAGCTTATGAGAAACTGAGGAAGTAGTTTAACTGTTAAGTTGATATATAAGTAAAAGTGGAGTGGATCTTCCTGGCAGATTCACATAACTTAAGAAATTCAATGAAGTCATTAACTAATCGAAAACAAATATCAACAATGATTGTTATAGTCTGTTTATTTTTGATTATGAGCACTAAAATTCAATATGACGATTTCCAAATATTTTTTGTGTTACAACGTCCTAATTCTAATAAATGATTTTTATTATGAATCGTTAATTGTTAGTGGCTTTATCCACAATGTGTTGGTAGGAAACTTTTCCTGGAACTCATATTTGGAGCGCATTCAAATATACCAAAATATTACGTAAAGTTCTTGATAGTGATTTCCTGTATTTATTTCGTTGGTTTTCCTTCAAGTGTTCGAAACAAAAGCGTAGCGATTCGGAACGATATCATATCAGCAACACGTCTAATGCCAGGGTATATATAGACGAAGCTTCATGAATTAAAATACTAGCTTCGTTTTTACTCGCTACTTTGTAAGTGAGGCAATATGCATTTGCCGTCACGTTAGCATGAAAGAATAGGTGTTATGTGCACCGAGTGTTACGTCATTTATAATCCTAATCACACTGCGTCCACTATTTCATTAGGGTTTTCAACGACCACGTTGAAGGGTGTAATTACGCCCTTACTTCCAGGTATCTATAGCGTTCCCACCCTTGGACATCGGGAAAAAAATCAATTACTGTTCGCGTGTTCTAAAGAAGTTTGATCGCGCTAATCCGCCGGCCAGCGCGCGCGCACACCATGACGTCACGCGAGCTTCCGGCGGGAAAATCATTTTAATTCTTTTAATACATCCCAACAACTATTTGCCGTTCCATTGTAAACTCTATTTTCTCTCAATTAAAGTCCTTTGCCCATATTTTTGGGTGCATATATATTTGTCAAGTTTATGAAGATACGGTCTGATAAAGAAGTGATTTTAGACATTCAGGTCCAAGAGTTATGTCTGTAAGTTTGTGCATCCTACTTATTTATGGTATTCGGTAATACGTTGACTGTGTGGTATGTGTATGCCTATTAAAATAAGTTTTTGTGGGGCTTGAAGTCGAAGGTAATGGTTGAAACGGTTTATTATAAGTAATAGCGTAGTGAGAAGACGCGGGCTTTGTTATAGTAATTATCTCCTTTACTACAATTGACGCATTCCAAGTTATTTGTTGTTCGTTTTCCTTCTAGTCCCATGCATTGCCGTCAATTCACGTGAGCTCCAGGAACTTTGAGAGCCGGAATGTAGTTATCATGGTTTGAAATAATTTTACTTACCTATTCAGGTTTAGTTCTACGTCATTCAATTGAGGAATGAGAAATAATATTCTACAGACCTATGTATTATAAAATATAATAATCCTTACCTACCTAATAGTAAGAAAGGGTTGGAAAATCATAAGCTTTATGGGTGAACTATGAATGCATGCTCGCTAGAGAGATCTGGTAGATGGAAGCTGCCTAAATCGGTCGAATGTAAATTTTAAGTGGATATCTAGTGTACACCGTGTGAAGATTCGAAGACAGTTGCCTATAGTAAAAGTAAGGCCTGAACTTTATGATTTTCAGATTATGCGATGTGTGAATTATAAACATAATCCAGACGGAAAAAGATTTTCAATATTTATGCAGTAAGAAATTTGCAGTATGTGTACGTGGATATAATTTAAAATTCCTAAATCGGTTTAGATGCATTGAGTAACATAGCATTCACAGTCTTTAAGCCCAGTATTGAAAACCTTCAGCTTCCTCAATAGCTGGTAGTTTTATATTAACACACTTGTTTGTAAGCGCCGACAATACAAGTTTTCTTATAGCAAGTGAAATATAGCTGACTTTTATCGTAGTGCGAGCGTCTTGGAATGCAAAGCCGCACTTTTAGCACCGGCCTGTGAAATACGCGGCGCGAAGTTTTAGTCTATTATGTACCTGACGCTAAACTTAATCCATTTCTTAAGCGCGGCATCAAGAATCGCTCCACTGAGTTTATTCACGATTGCTATCGTATGGGAGCGAGTAGCATTGTGTTGCAGTTCACACAGCGGCGCTTGCGACGCTCCGGAGCAAGGAAACGGTGTAGTAAAAGCGGGAAAATGCGATGCGATGCAGGGGTCTACTAGATCGTAGACTAATCTACGATATGAAACTTCTAAAACACCCAATCCATTGGTGGATATACTTTCAGACTGTCATAAACTGCTTTAAATAAAACAAAAAAATATAAATAATAAATTTTTAAATAAGATACAAGTTACAAAATACACCAATAAATTGTAAACAAACCTAAAATACATTTCTGAGAAAACACTGCTATCATTCCGTCTGTACTGTCATAAAATGAAGGCATCAAGAAAATACGGACGGCTGTACTTACATTGCAAAACGAATACATGAGGCTTAAGCGAGCGATACGTTCGAAGTTGTACCCAACAATGTACTTTTTGTAATAAAGTCGTGAGCGAAGTGATAATCGGCCTTTTCGCGTCATTATAATCCCATGTTACTCTTATCTTTATCTTTACGCGGCATTTAAGATCAGTAGTTATAATTTCTTATTAAATAATGCTTGTTATAGTTTACGCTAGCAGTCTGCAGTGCTAAAATTACCTTGGTAATGTTTCTTTAATTTAAGTTATCAGCTGAGCAATTATATTAATATTACTAGGTAGTTTAATGCTGGGGTTGCACTATGCCTTCATTACCACAAACAGACTGCTTACAGCGAGACTTCTGCGTATAAAAAGTCAGGCATTTAAGTATTATGATGCGAGAAAATTGTCCTAAGTCATCATCACGCATTCTGTTGAACTAGGAACAGTTTATGGGCTAATGGTTGACATTTGTGTCGGATATTTTCGTAGTCTAAACTTAGCTTAACGTTTAAAGGCGAGCCTAATTTCGGAGACGTTTCAGTTAATGCAGAACAGACCAACACATCGTAAACTAGTTGTTGATGTGATTTTGTCAGGTGTGCTACTAGATATTAGGTCATGTGCTTTTCGATTCTGCATTCTGTCTCTATGAGTCTGTGATTGTACCATTGTGGTTTCCTACGTCTTGTTCTTGTATTAGTTATCACCGATGAAACATTTGTTATTAAATCTTGTTAGGATCATTATAATGAGCTCAGTTGTACCTACATAGTTTCCTAGCTGATGATCTTAGATCTCAGATTTCCAGTTTTCTAACGATGGATGGATTTTGTGAAAGTCGACATGGTAAGAAATAATGTTACTTGTGAGATGACGGCAGGTAAAATAACATAGAAGGCGAAAAATAATTGAAATTTGGATAAGGGCAGGACATTAATTGTCTTTAATAAAAGAGGTTGATGATTTGTATGATTCTCTTTAATAAAAAGACAATGATGCAAATACTATTGTCTAATTACTAACGCGATATAATATAGCTTCTATTGGATGTCAAGCATTAGACTGCATGCTCGGATGTCTCAGCATAACGGAATATGAAATGCTTTGTTTTCGGCAAGTGATATGTAAGGAGGATAACACGACATACATTGATGTTTCATAACTCAGCCACATGCCGAAGTTTCGCCCGAAAACAACCATTAGTTATCTTTCCGCTCGGTCTCTCACACGGGGAAATAATGCTGAGTGAAACAATCCAAGTGAATTGCCTAATAAAGTTAGTAGTACGAATGTTTTATGATGTAGATTTTGACGAACTTGAATTTACGCGAGAATGCATTGATGTTAATAATAGAATGCACTACTTAGTAGCTAAATTGATACAGTGATTTTGAGATTTAAAGGTACTTTTACGGCTAAGATTTAACACTTCAATTTCCAAGAAGAGATATCGTAGTGAGTTACATATTCATACGTGAATATAGTTGCTCTTTCGATTACTGGTCATCAGTACCCAAAGGCATGGGTTCAAAGGGCTAAGCTTTATGGGTCCCGCAATAAGACCTTAATAAATTCCTTCGACGTTTGCAATTTGCATAAGTAGTTTGTGTGCATTTTTATTCCCAGTTATTTATAACTCCAATTTCCTTGTAGCATAAATAAAAGGAAGGTTAATTTAGCATTAGAAAGATCCCTCTTTTATTTCACAGAATATACAAGGACTGCTTAACGTTACATACTTATATTATCTAAACATAGCTTTAAATTAAATGACAAAAGTTGAAGTTAGGTTACCGCAAGATGACATTAGAGTAGATTTTGAGGTGGAACGTAGTACCGTAACAGCTACTCAGCTATCACCATTCAACAATGTGATTTCGTGTTATGAGCAAAGTGCATAAGATTAGCACGGTATCATTCAAGACGAGAGGTAAAGATGATCGCACGCTCGCGTGCTATCCATCACAATATCCGGAATCGGGCACGAGCGTAGCAGTAAACATAAACAGTGTTTTCACGCGCCGCGCAGACGAACTTATCGTACGCGTCCGGGTCAGCGGGCCTCGAACACTTATCGGTCGGATAGGCGATGTGCACACTAGCAGCCGATAGACCGCGACTGCAACCACCACTAATGTGTTCCATGACGTTGATGCGATCGGTGTCTATACGAGCGTCAAGGTGTGATTGCTGTATTCGATACAGTGCTTCTAGTTAATATTATCTCGTTATATTGTTATGCAAAACGTGCCTGGGATTAGTTTACATCGAGATAAACAAAGTGGACATAGATTTGGTCAGTAATTTATAATTTATGTTGTTAAATTAATAACAACATTACATATATAGCAAGAGCGAGGAGTCCTTTATTTACTATTGCGGATTCTAGCAGCGTTAGAACAAATGATGTCTTAATATGCATCGCTGCTGTGTGACCGCGGCCTTACAATTTGTACTCGCATCAATAATTCGACTAACGTTAAGCATTTTGCGCACTACTTAAATATGTCAGAAGGGCTAGACAAGTATTGAAAGATGAGTATTTTGGCGATCGACTACAGTTCATTTGATACTATAGGTTAACTATAATAAGATCGGTTATCAAAGAGCTCTATTTTCTCAATGGGTGAGATTCCTCCGCCAAATATAGAATAAATGTCAGCTGCTTATCAAACTGCGCATGAGTTGTAGACGTGCGTGTAGGCAGAAAGGTCTTTAGTACGCAGAATAAATATTTATTTTAAATATTTGTAAAATTATCATCTTAACAGAATCGTAGCGTACTCTGCCGTCTTTTGTTACTTCGACGATTGGAGAAGCTATAATATAGTTCCTACTGCTGTCTTATAAGTACCAGAGCTATGTATGCAGTTATATAATGCTTATCTTAGCCCATAATTTACTTTCATCATACCTGAATTGATTTCTTTTTTTTTATTTCATTCCGGGACAATCTGTACTATGCAATACAGACTTCTCCATTTCTAGCTTTTGAGGTCTTCTTGACAGATCACTGGAACACGTAAAAATGCGTTGTAACATTATAATAGCGAACAGGTGGATGCTACTTATCTGCCTATGATCTGAGTTCCTAAACGACACCCACTGAAGATATGACATATTTGTCATTCATAAATGGTAATTTCGACAATTTAAATTCTGTGTTCGTAAATATTCACTTATCGAGAAGTACAATCTTAATCTTTTTGTTTAGTTTTGACCCCCCGGCACTTCGTAGAGGTTCGCATGGTCATAGAGACTTCTTTCTATCTGATTGGAATGTCTTCATTAGAAGTACAGTCAGTACCGTAAGTCATAATACTCCTTGACTGCAAGATTAGATAGAAAAAGCTTATTTTGCCCTTTAATCAATATGCTTTATGACCTTTTGAAGAAACCAAGTGAATTAATATTCAAGAATGTTACCTTCGCACATCACTTCGACCTAAAACCACGTCCTTCAGTTTAGAAACGATGATACCTGCCAGTTGATTTCGAAATCCATGTGTAGTTTAGTGGTACAAAACTGATATTTTTTCTTCGAGCTAAATTGACTAATATAAGTTTTGAGCAGAACTTACCTCTATAGGTACCTGTCTATCACTGTTTTAGGGAAGTTTAAATGTTCTGCCCAGCTGGCAAAGAGAATCTTCCACTAATATTGATCAACGTATCTTACAAAAATGCTTTTTAAACTTGAATGTCCTGCCTTCAAGAGTCTTTTGGCATTTGCTCAATCCGTTGAACGATTCGTCATCGTATTCATAACCACATCATGCTCAATACAGACCACTGTGCGCTAAGAGTCCATTAGTATGAGTCTGACATTACACCCAAAACAAATTCCCAAACTATCAAAAACAAACGAACCAAATAATAGTAAATAGATTAATTGACTAGAGTATTTGTAGGTATTTATATTTACCTAACAGTTATGTAGGGGCAAGCTCCCGCGATAAGTTATCGGTCAAAGTGCGCAGACTTTGTGTGGCTTATGAACATTAGCTGTGTGCGTGAGAGACACAGATATGTTCCACTGGATGTGGCGAGCGCAGTTTGGTGGAAGTAAAAAGCTTAGTTGGTTCAACACACTTAAGGTTGCGCTTCGAAGATGTAGTCTGTTCTGAAAAATGTTTGACTCATCCAGATTTTAACTCAAATTATTTTCAGTGTTGATACAGTCAGTACAGTCATTATCTCATTCCATAATTACCTTGGTTAAATACTCCTATGACTTAAACGAATACTTTGATGATGTTTGGCGTTAAACTAGCCAATAGTATTTTGTTGCTCATAGCAAATAAGGTTCTCCTTTTCCTCTTGGAGGAACCAAAATGTAGCAAACCGTAACGTAGTATTTAGATGTAAAAATTAATATTACACAGTGGTGACAATAAAATTCGTCACAGAAAAAAATAGACTATAAAATTATGTCAATAAATTAATAATAGAAGCATTAAGATAGCCCCCGATGGTTTCAAGTTTCCCTATGCTGTGGGAAAATACTAAGTACCGTTTCTGTAAAGAATTTCAATAATTTTCTAAAATAACATTGTCCTGTTAACCACAGTTGTTTCTATAAATGTAAGCGCCTTAAATAGATTATCCTGTATTGTTTCCAATTGATTCATGTCTAGTTTTTTAAACGAAATTGTAGGAAAATTGGGTCGAGCAATTACAGCATTAATTACTTGTGAAACGACTTTTATTTGGTAGGAAATAAATAACTACATAAAAAATGGGCAAGTTAATTTTCAAGTGTATTCCAGCAATACTAATCTTAGAATACATTTAAAATAAACGTGCATATGCTCATTTAATCGCATCTATCAAATTCTAGAAGAACTTTTAATTATGCCAGAAAGCTGTTACGATAGCGAAGAAATACCTCAGTTGTACGATCGCTTAGTGTAGACGCACTTTTCAGGAAAACTCGAGTAAAACAAAATAATATAACTAAGTTGCAGATAGGTACAAATTAACCCGAAGCCAACTACAGACAGGCGGGGCAGCGTAATCGTAGCTCAAATGAAAAGCACACACTGAATACAATTTATACAAACGAACGTTTTACGCGATTCCGGTGTTTCCACTTTGAAGCCTTTTAATTGGTGGAAAATGAATTATTTGAGCCACTGCCCCGCGAATGGCGTCTGGTGTCGATAGGCAGAAAATGTTCAATTATTATCTCTACACAATTCTATGAGCCGTTTTTGTATAGAGGCTAATATGTGAGGCAATAATGGCCGACTCTGAGACTATTATGATTTAATATACCTAATGCATTCAGAGATTTGTCTCTAACATAACAAATACTTTTCTGAAAACCGCATCCAAATTGCTTCAGCGTAACGCTAGGTAATGGCATGAAAACATATTTACATACAAACAATCAAACTGAAAACCTCCTATTTTTGAAGTCGGTTATTGAAAAAAGTGACAAATGACATCACCGATTCCGTCACCAGCCTTCAAAACGCACCCTCAAAACCATAGCAAGTTCCCACGTACATACTAACCTCCTGATACACCTACTGGCACATCAATTGGCCCTAGCTCCGTACTTATCGGCCAAACATCAGACACAACCGCGTTAGTCACCTCTGCGTGATAAACTCTGAGGCCGTTACACGTAAAACAATGCTGGTTTATCATCACGTTTATCTGGCAGTTATCACTATGCGCCATTCGCATCAAAGTGCTGACTTCTTTCAAGAGGAACGTGTCTAGTGTTGGGTGCTGCGGTACTGTTTCTTAGTACAGCTTGTGAGTTGGTTGATGCTGCGTTTTTCATTGCATTTAGTGGGAATTACTTTATGTATGCAGATTGAACTTTAGGTACTAAGGAGTTCCTAAAACCTCAAATTTTAACTCGTTTTGCTTTTTTTGACAAAAGTTTATAGAATAAGTTTAAAAATAGTGTTATCCGTAATATAGTGATCACAACGTGTTGAAGGTGATTTCATGTATGATCAATGAGATGATTTTATCGATATTACATCATTTTCAATTCAATTCATTAACTTCACAATTTATGGGTCAAGCTATTGAATGAAAACAATAAACATACGGTCATCATTATTATTAACAAAATTAAAGTTACATTTACCTACAGATTTTTAATAGCGTTCAAACTACAGGTACTCAAATGATTCATTCCTTGTTCCGGAAAGTGTTCAAAAACACCAAAATGGAGTCATAATACCGATAGAAATTAATTTTAACACTCGATGACAGTCAAATATTTGATGCAATTAATATTAGCGTAGTGTATTTATAAAATATGTACGTCAATTACACTTAAAATATTTTAACAGAATTTAAATAATTTTAGTAAATATTTTATTATCAGTACTTTCTCGGTTGTGAAATTTATATGCAGCCCACTAAAACAAGTAAACTGTATAGTCAAATATTTCATTTTTTTTTACGATTCTTAAAGATCAGGCACATACGACGAAGCTTGCTATTCTACTCCTAAAAGAGTCTACTCTCCTAGGTTTCTAATGGATTTAGGTAATATTAGAGTAACGTATTATAGTACACAGATATACTTCTTACCAATACGAGAAACTAGCGTTAGTATATGAATGCATTTGATATATTTAGTGTTTAACTCTGAAGTTACGTCATATCGTTACGGACAACTATCGACTTTGTTATTATTACGCACAGTGGTCTACAAATGACCCACATTTGAATTATATTGCAGATCTAGTTTTACTATGCAAGAAATTCTATAAGAAACGCGTCTTTAGAAACCGACAACTACACGATAGAGCCCGAACAATCCCTGTTTACGAAACCATTTGACCTATAAACGTATTGTTGTGGCAGATGCCACAAGCGGAAGCTTTTTTTTTCTCTAGGATTGCCGTAAGTCAGTTGTATGGCGTTGTAATAAGGTCCGCTGCATCCCGTTTTGTGAGGGATGTTGACAAATGAATGATGACAATTTATATTGTGCCTTTGTAGTGGTGACGACTATATTATGTTGTGGTGAGACCGTTGCTAGAATAGCTCTCTGCGTGTTTTCGTAAATTATTATTACCCACTGCTACTTGTTTGAATTTTTAATTTTATGAATTTTGCTTCAAGTACTGTTGAGTATTTCTTCTCATTCTTGAACATATTCGCATAATTTACACCTGAGCTTTCAAAAATAGTTAATTGCGTTTTTATGGAAATTTTATACATAAATGTTATTCGAGAAAAAAAATGCATTGTTTCTCACAGTATTTTTCTTATAACAAGCATCGAGCGTTACATTTCCGTGCTAGAATATTAGTTAACCAACACGAAGTCTAAGTTTTAAACTGGACTTTTAACATTACCAGCCCTTTGAATGTAACGGCACCCCAGTACTTTTTTTACTGTATAAAAATTATAAATTCACCGCAAACATGACACACAATGGGCCCGACAATGTACACGCGAAACTAGCAAATAATGCGATTTCGCGCATCGCGACACACTAATATCGACTAAAGTTTACAATCGACTATTCATTGTGCCGCTCCATCACTATTGTGCGTACACTTTTGTTTAGTCGAATTGTTATAATCGCCTGAATAGAGTTGTCATACACTTGAAGATGGTTTTTATACTCTTTTTTATAAAAGGGTAGGTCTCTGATGTTTTGTAAATAAACATGAGTGTTTTATTCCGATTATTTGGAGTGGGCGAATGAAATGTTGTGTCGAAGATGTTGTTTCAGTCAATGAGTGTTCTTTATTGTTTGATTACTGTTTATTCTTTGATATATTTTTTGAACAATGTTATTTATATTTTTCATTCATCTAACATTGTTTTTGGTATTTTTGAATTTTACTATAAAATATCACATTATAACAATACGGTTGCTTTCGTTCATATTCATAATTATTTGAAGAATCTTACTAGATCCTCATTTTTTTATTACCTACTTCTTTAAATAATTAAGAGTTCCTTGACTTCTGTTTTATACCTAATACTGGTTTAATAAAAACAAGCGATAAACGGAATTAAGTGTAAACCTTTATTGGCATTTATGAATTAAGTTTAATTACCTGCCATATGTAGAAAGAGGAAAATATACTGAAATAATTATAACTTTTAAGTGTTTACAGCGGTTAGGTAAATCGAATTCCAGAAACATTTTTGATTGTGAATAATAAAGTAATAACAAAATACTTCCCCGATGTACCTCACCTTGCTCACACATTGTAATTTGGATTTTTTATACATTGTAATATTCATATCTCAGGCACGATAATTACAACACAAACATTCCGTTCGTCCCTCGGATATCGCGGTAAAAAAATATTTATTTCCTATTTCACATGAGAAAGCACGGCATGCGCGACACGTCGCCGGCAACCCGCTGGCTGGTATTGTGGTATTGTGCAACCGGGGTTGCCCAAGCTTTGTCCACTGCCCCGGGGAACGGCCGGGTGTTTATTTGCAAACAAACACACAACACCGCCCGCTGAGCCCCGCACTACGCCGATTTGTTACGATTTCTGTAATACGATAGTTTTGAATTTTAGTCGATTTTTGTTTCCGTAGTTGGGGTGTGTGAACCCACCATGCACACTGCGCATACCCCTTTTCACTTCTCGACGGCGGGAAGATATTATACATATTTAAGGCGAATTCTCACACACCGTGAGCTTAGACCGGTCCTGTAGATAAGTCTGTAGGTGTAATTACAATTTTGGCTTAAGTAAAAATATAAGTAGCTATCATGTATGTAATTAATTGTAATGAGTGTTTATACACTTTAAGTATCTCTAAATTCAACATAGCTTGTTAAAAGTGCTTAAAATCCTGCTTTGAGGAAACGGACCGTGTCGACTCATCCACGATACAGTTACTTAAATAAACAAATAAAACATTGATTTTATTGACGTGCACTTTAAATATTTCTCTCTAAAATATAAAGTTTTCGTGTTATATGTATAAGGGCATTATACTTTAAAAGGCGGGCTATTCAATCCGGCATGTCACTCTTTGATTTATTATATTTTTTCAAATCAAATAAAAATCTCGTTCCATTAGTTAGGTTCTAAAATCGTTATTAGGCATATACTTAATAAAATTCCCACGAAAGTTTTATCGTGCAATAAACTAAAAACGGTAGGCAACGGAGCGACGAATAAAAACCGATATAGATAATTTTAATAGACACTGTAAAATCGAAATGACAAATCCGAATCAAACATCGAGTTATATCGATGTTTTAAAACGATATCTTAGTCGATATTGTAAAATTTGTTATTCGAATGTCAATCAACATTCGGATGTTTTAGTGGTTTGAAGAAAGTTTTTAATGCCCACGTTATCTCCACGGGTAAGTGTGCTACCGAAATATGTGAGAATGAATTGCTTTTAGTTCGTTATAAATGATGTTGATTTCAATAAAAATCATGTCTTTACTTGCCGACTTTTAGGCAGCGGCAGTGGTTTACGAACATTTTTAAAGTATTCATCAGAAAACTTAAGCATACCTTGTGTTTTAAAAACGCTTTGATTCTCAATAAAGGGAATAAGGTCACATCAAAATCCGTATACTTAGGTAGGTACGTAGTAAAATCCCCTCTTGGTCCCGATAACAAGATTGACTAACTCTCGCTAAAGCCTCTTACAGCTTGTTCTTTATTACTTTTATTGGTGTCCAAAGTAAACAAATTAAGCCCGACGACTGTATTTTATATTCGTGTTAATTGAAAACATCTCGGTGACCGCTATCAAGTTTATAATTTTTTTTATGTTATTATCAAATAGTTTTGTTGAAGTGCTTTCTATCATTTTTATGTCTGTCTGTTTGTTTTGGTATTCTAGTGTATACAGGTACTTTTGTTACAAAGGGGAGAAAGTTAATTGAGAATTAAAAGAAATTGACTATACAGGCTTTTTTCTTTTTCTTACCTTCTGAAGTTAAAATACAGTAGTAATTGTTTCTAGTAGTCAGTTAGGTATAGTATAACAGTTTAATCCAATGCCAATACAAACATAGGCACTGTCCATCGCAAAAGAACATTAAAGTATCGGTCACAAAAAGTTTCTTATACAACTAATCTAAAGTCCAACTTGAAGTAAAGCTTGAATGTAATAATACGAGCACTATAAATCAATGTGAAGTTAGTGTCAAGTAATATTCTATTCACGTCCACGTTTCAGCTAATGTCGACCATATTGGAATCTCTAATCATACCGGCTCACACGTAAGTTGACATCTCGAGATAAATTTTAGACAAGCGATAGTCCCGCGCCCGTCCCGAGATTGTTTTAAGACGCTCGATCATTCCGTGTGAAAATACTAGAGATGTGACATTATACATATTACTTACAGTTTTTATCTTAAGAAATATTCCAGCGTTGAACCAACTGTAGACAAAAAAATAACTCCAACTTTGAGGTAACCATGAAAAAGTTTCCTGAAATAGTTATGCTCTAACAGACCGTTACTAGTGCATGTAATTCGCACTCCTTTTTGCGAGCAAGTTCGTTGACACCATTCAACTGCTTACTATCACGGCTAAGTACAGGTACATACAGACAGACCATCATGACCGATTTATGACTCAAATAAATTCTCTAGAAGGCACGCTGATTTTATGCAGCAAAAACATTATACAGGCGCAATAACTTTTATTTCATTTCGAAATGCATCGTAATATAGATTTTCCGAATCATTTGCTAACACCACACGGAAAAAGCTGCCGCGTACGTGCAAAAAACCGTACACACTACAAACAGCTATTAAGTAAACTGTCCGAGTGTGTAAACGGGTGTGCTGTTAAATTGCAATGCAGTGTACGCGTTGTGGTGATGATAGTTTAATTGTATAGGAGTACTTTTTTGATGGAATAGTTTTGGTTGTTCGGTTTATTTTGAAGTGAAGATTAATCGGTAGAGTGTACTGAAACTAATAAATTGTTTGTTTATTTGTTGGTTGAATATTTTTTTACAGCTTATCCTTCTATAATAATACACTCATAAAAATACTCGTCGTATTTTTAATGTCTCTATAGTGGAATTATTAATGTTTCATTTACGACATCGGCGCTCGTAATGGCTGGTACGTTATGTCGTAGCATTTGTTCTCCACGCGAGCTATCAGAAGGAAAAATAACATTCGATACAAACTAGTTACGTAGGGTTCCATTACGAAATAGTTTGGGAAACAGGAAACATGATCCAGCTACCGTTGTGTTCGAATGCCATTAATTACGATATTATTCAAAATATTTCGTGTTTTATGTTAATATGTATAGCATTCTATTTGAAGCAACGGCTTTATCTAGTAGAATTTGTATTAATTACTTCGCTAGAGCTTCTGTGGAGTAAATTGATAAAATATATTTTTTATGTTTTGGAGACAAAAGTATGCACGTATAAATTCTTCGGTTCGACATGGATGATCATTTTCTGCTTTTTCTTGCTTTAAAAATATATATGTGCTTATTGTGGGTACAAGATAGAATATAGGCTTTTTAAAACGGGTGGTTGTCTTGATATTAATTTTGTGTAGAGATCATTTCAACTCAGAAAACTGTTATAGCTATTCAGTTTACCAGAAGAGATTTTCTAGCAAAATTTGAATGCTGTTTCTTCTCTGTCGAGCAAAAACAGCAGTACATCATATTTTATTTTTGTGCATCACATTTGTACGTATAATGATCGTTTGTCCTCATACGATGTTTTTAGCATGAATAGTGGGTGCCCGACAAGGATCTTAGTACGTGTGCCGATAACTTCTGACATTTGCACGGACGGTAATACAAGCCTTATTAGATATGATTCGTATGCTAAGACGTGGTACTCTGTTGCGAAAGTGCGACTATTTTGTACGAAACTCCTTGATGATACATAGATTAGTTTTTTTTTGTTGTTTATGGTTTATGTACGGTTCATTGGGATAGTCTTTTGTTTAGAATGCTTTTATGTCTATTGAAATATTTTGAAGAATCGCTTTTTACGCTTCACGATCTTACTTATATTATAAATGTGAAAGTTTGTGAGAATGTATGGATGTATGTTTGTTATTCAATCACGCAAAAACGGCTGGACCGATTTGATTGAAATTTGGTATGTAGATAGGTGATACCCTGGATTAATACATAGGCTACTTTTTACCAACACACCACGCGGGCGAAGCTGCTGGCGGAAGCTAGTAAGAAATAAATCTATGTTTAAGGAGTTTAGTTAGATACTTTTCTTAAAGTTATTTAACTTTAATTAGTGATTTAGTACAAAGTAAGGGATGTCTGTGAGACCCAGGTAAATCTGTGTGCCATCAATTCCTTCTAATTTAGCCGTACGTGTCTAAAATTATGAGTGTAAAAATAAACCCGTCGGTAGACGCCCTTACTATTTGAACGCTCTCGAAGTAGATACAATGTTGATAGAATGATAAGGTTTCTTTATATAGAGTTTTACTTTTAAACCCCCTACGCAAAAAGAGGGGGTGTTATTAATTTGGTCTGTTTGTCGGTCCGAGCCGATTAAGATGTGACTTTTTAATTGAAAACTGGATTTTCAGTTTTTTGAAGTTTCATAAAAATCAACTTATTGAGACTTTTGTAAGTTTTAATTTAGCTACTTACCTATTAAACTTGGCTTTTGATACTTTTTCTCTAACGCGGATCAAGCACGAAGGTAACTTCAAGTCAAACGCACCAACTCTTCAAACGCCGACCCAACTCAATGAGGCGAACAAATATTCGAAGTCAACTGAACCGAGTTCCTATAGTAAGGTCGCGTGGCCGTCGCGGGCGATTGGCGCGCGACACCGCGACGTCCCGGCGACTCAAGTGCGGGGCTAATTAACGACTCCGCCATATATGTGCGATGCCCTATCAATCTTAGGGCGACAGTTTTGTTGCACATTTGTCGCCAAGGAATTTGGGTTGTGCGTTTGTGTGGAAGTGATGTTAAGAAGTTCAAGTGGCAGTCAGAAGGTTAAGTGGTAAAATTTTTTGTGGTGAAGACTTTAATGCTGTAAGGTTTTAGACTGATGAATCTACTGTCAGGCCTTCTGGGCAGAGTATTTGGCTGCTGGTGGTCTGCTTATATATGTTTATTGATTGAATAGGATTTGTTTATTGAACTAGCCAAGCCATCTATTTTTAATTTCTCTTTAGGTGCATTTGCAGATAAAATTACTGAGTGTTATTTTACACATATTTTATTCATGGTAATCTTATACAAGTCCATTAACGTTCACTCTGGCCACCCTTTGAAATATCTGTTCTAACGACGGTTATAAATTGTGATCACATATCATAGTTTATGTGTCCTCGCCACTAAAATTGCGTGCCTTTGCAGACGTCTGCTGGCATTTAAAGTATTTCATAAAATGACAGGTGTTGAGTCGGGTCTCACCCTAAAGGGTAGGTCACATTCTCAATGATAGACGTCCTTATTACTGTTCCTTTAAGATATATAGAAGAAAACTTTACGGCTTCCTTGATAGAAATGAGCTTAGTATTACGAGAATCATTCATTTATGTTGAATGAGGTAATTGAACACCCACGTTTGTAGCTATTTCTATTAATTTCAAATGTAATGTGGGGCTAAATTATTGCTGTTTTTGCTGCGTGATACTTCGTCAATTTTGATATTAAATACCAATTGACAGAATGTAGGTATATTAATTTCAATTACGATCTAAAAAATACATTCTTCACCATCACAATAATTCATCATAAACTTGCGTCACTTGGAACGAGTTTAGAGAACAACCGAACGACCACAACTTAGAGCATTTCCTAAGAACCCAAGAAAAAACAAAAGTCTAGCGTGTTAAATCGTAAAAGACTGCGTAGATAGGAGAGTTAGTGTTCACGCCAAAACGTCGTATTTCTGTGCACGGCCCAGATGGCGCCACTGACGCGCAACCGATGGCTTCGGCAGACAGCCAAGGACTTGAAGGAAACTCCATGTTATAGGGTTTTTTTAATATGTAGTTTGAATTTAGGACAGTGGTTTGGTTAAAGATGATTTTTAATATTATTATAATAGACTAGCTGTTTTCCCGCAGTTTCACCCGCGTCCCGTGGGAGCTTCTGCCCGCACCGGAATAAAATGTAGCCTATGTTACTCGCAGATAATATATCTTTCTAATGGTGAAAGAGTATTTAAAATCGGTACAGTAGTTTTTGTGTTTATCCATTACAAACAAACAAACAAAGTTTTCCTCTTTATAATATTAGTATAGATAGGTAACTATGAGCTAGGCCTCAAAGTAGTCAGTAGTTAAAGAATTCTTTAGGAAAAAAATAATAAAAAAATCAAAAACATAGATAAAAAAATGAGACATCAATTAAATATATGTTATTGCAATTCGTGAACTGTTTTTAATGGTTACCATAATATTCATATAAATGTGCTATATTGTTTTCGTCCTCAAATTTTATTTCGCAAAAAGCTTTCGTACTTACAATAAGCAGGTGCTGTGTCAAAACGACACATCTTTGACCTCTCACGTTTTCGTGCCTGTATAGTACATAGCTGTAACATTGTTGTAGCGAGCAATTACAAAAGGTCATAAAAGGAAAGCATGTAAATTCAAATTGGAACCTTCTATCTGGGGGCACGGCAGTGCCCCAGCCAAGTCTCGAGCAAAACGGGCACGGCCGTACCATCTTTTCTCGAAGCGATTCGCGGCTGTTTCGCCCCCCCTATATCTTCGACGTGGACAAAGCTAGGAGTTTAGGGTTTCAGTGAATAATAGTAGGCATTAGAACAAGCTTAAGTTCGAAATTACATGCCAATTGAATTAATAGTTTAGGAGTTACGGTCGATCAAAGTTACACCATTTTGTCACTCACTGACTCACTGATTCACTGACAGATCATCAAAAATCTAAGGTACTTCTAGCAGACTTAGAAACTTCAAATTTTGCACCAAGATAGGTCATTAGCCACATATAAAGGAAAAATTATAAAAACATTAAAAAATAATATGCCATAGAAAACAATTTTATATTTGCGGTTTGGCAAGAACATTATGTATGGATTTTGACTGCATTGTTAACTTTGTTCGTTGTTTAAGTACCTATTCAATTGGATGAATACATACATAGAATAGAAAAGAATAATATAAATGTAATACGTAGACTATCATTAATACAAATTAATACATAAAGTTAATAATTCACTAAATTAATAAAGCTAAAACTCCATTGTATTGCGATAAATATTGTTTGCGCGCTCGATAGATGGCGTTGTACCTGTCTGAATCGCGCTATGGTTTCGTTACAAAGCGCAGTCTAAGTAGTACTTCAAAATAATTGACAGCGCCATCTGTCTATGAAGAACCATTTCCAAACTAAAAAATATTGTAGTGATAATTGATATTCGGAGAATTTACGTGTTATTTAGTTTAGTTTAGTTATAGTTTGTAAGTACGTAGTAAGTAACGAAGCCTCAGAGAAGAAACAAAAGAGATAGAGATAGAGAATGGGTTCTAAGCAAAGCAGTAGCTGAAGTCCAAGAAATTATGAGGTCACCTAAAAAAAAAGAAAGAAATACACTTACAAAAAATAAATGAGATCCCACCAAAAACATTAAATGTAAAAAAATGCCAAGTCTCTCGATGCAGTCTTTCTATCGTAAAAAGTTTTGAGATCTCATAGAAGCCAAGTCCTATTCAAAATATTTTGTAGTTATAAATCAACATTTAGTAATTGTATCAATAGTTTTCTTTATATTATAATTATAGTGACTTGGCAATGAGCACAAGAATAAACAAATAAAACGGCATATTATACATTAATATCACAAAATTAATTTTCTTTTGGTTTATCCGTGTCGTCCCAACCGAATTTCGGCAACGGCAGTCAGTCTTAGTGTACATACTCTCGATTCATTTACTTTCATAAAGCGATGGCCCGTAAGGTATTCTTAATTATTGAATTGGAGCATGTAGTCCATCATGATTCACACATAACAAATAATCTGATCACTGGTCTCGTCAGTAACATTTGCACATAATTCCAGGCAGCAAGCAGCTTTTAATTTGTGCTCATTGCCAAGTCACTATAATTATAATATAAAGAAAACTATTGATACAATTACTAAATGTTGATTTATAACTACAAAATATTTTGAATAGGACTTGGCTTCTATGAGATCTCAAAACTTTTTACGATAGAAAGACTGCATCGAGAGACTTGGCATTTTTTTACATTTAATGTTTTTGGTGGGATTTACAAAGTAAGCTGCTCAATTAAACTTAAAAGCATACTGCAGACTGTGTCTGAAACAGTCGGCCGATAGTTGACCCGACGGTTGATAATTTTTTTTAGATAAAATCGTATCTTCAATGAAAGTTTTCAGTTTGTCAGATACTGGCTAACTACCTGATCTTTATTATGTGCATAGTACCAACAATCAAAGATTAATGAGTCACAACAATCGGCCGACTACAGGATGACAGTATGCAACTCGTAAGTGTTGCAGTAGGGAGTTTCATATAAATAATTTTAAGCGGCTCAAATTCGTACGGTGACGATCCCTAGAACCCTTTACAAGTTGGTATGCCTGCTCAGACCCTAAACTGCACAATTACTATTGCTCATTTGTAACTAATCACAAACCATGTAATAATTTCCCACTGTACTGTCATAATGTACTGTCAACATAGTTATATGTCAATACCAAATAATATGTAATTAAACCGTGAAACGTGAGACAAGCTTAACCAAAGTCGGCATTAGTGCATGAATATAATATCTAGATCTGATTAAGTGCCAGGAGCACTTAATCAGATCTAGATATACTTTCAAACCTGCACTGATTTTAATTAGAATTGCGGCTGTTCATTGTTTCAGTAATTACGATTTATTATAACGCCTTTAGCCGTTCCCGATATGCAATCTAACTGTTGATTTGCTTGCCAATTTGTAATGATTTGCCCGGGTAACTGGGTTGAGGAGGTCAGATAGGCCGTCGCTTCTTGTTAAACAACAGTACTCAGCTAGATTCGATTATACTGGAAGCTAACCCCATGGTTGGGAAAAGGCTCGGGAGACGATGATGATAATGTTGATTTGCTTACTAGCAATAGACTTTAGCCTCATACAAGAAATGTCAAATTACTAAGCAAAACAAAAGATAGAATATTTCCATCTTACTAGCCTTTATACTTCAGTACTATGCATGTAAATCAGTAATACATATCAGCACTCATTAAGCCATACAAAAATTGAAATAAAAATCTTACATTCAGTTTTCAGATATTTGTACACAGATACAAAGTACTCAGATGTCTAAAAAGTGTCCTAGATTAATCCAAATGTGTGCCGCATAGCTGTGTAAATATCAGTCTAAGTTATATACAGTACTACACATATACGCTTTTAATATTGGCCATGCGAAAACTTTGTTTGACAAACTGACGGCGTCAAAGGCACTCGTTATTTTTCGCGTGCAAATCTAGCCACGTATCAATATCTATGTTACTTTGTCAACGTTCATTTCCATTAGAGCATATTTTCTTTTTTAGTCATATCTGTTGAGATAGTAGTCAAACGTAAGCCTGTCGACAGGAAAAAAAGTTTCATTTTAATTATACTGGTAAAACTATCGAAGTCATAAAAGTACTAAAAAGTTCTACTACTACGGAAAAAGTATAAGTTTAATGTGTGTCAAATTCTGTGAACATTATAAAAAAAATTACAGTCACGAGTTTGATTCAATAGCAAAAGGGATGGTGAATGAAAAAAGTAATTAGTCGTCGTTTTTCACAAATCCTCACTCCCAACCTTTAATGCCTTATATCTTCGTGAATTATTAATGTAAAATAAAATAAAAAAATATGTCCAATATTTCTTGGTAAATTAAAAGACGGATTAATTAGAATTACCATTGTTCAACCATATTTTGCTTGGTGCAATGTTTTCACTAACACAATATTCTAGAGCCAAAAAGTCACGAAGAAGTCACTTTTATATATTGCAAAGTGTATACACACAATTGCATGTGCCTCTACATAATATCATCGAAATTCCATATCGATATTGGTCTGACATTACGCATGTTTAGGGCCTAATTAAAGAGGCGTTATTGCCGTCCGTCAGCGAGCGCATGCCAGAATTGATTGAATGATTAATTGAATCTACGCATTCCGCAAATTCTCATTTAACCTGCTTTGTAAAATTCACTTTTTTACTTTTACATTGTATACATACGCTACAGATCATTGTGTTAGTCTTGTGGTCGCGACTGCTACCATGGTGCCCCGGTTCGATTCCCGGATCGCTGCGAACTAACTACGTAGATTCCAAGAAACTTTCACAAAGCAGCCCGGGATATGGTAGTAGTGATGATATGCCCTTGTGTTCCTACAAAATTATTGGAAATCATCTACCCTGTCCGAAGCTTATGTTCTATCTTCAAAATTCAGTATGCATTTTCTACTGCCTACCAGGAATCAATCAAAATAGGTATGTCCAATACGCATAACTTATAATGAACTTACGTTCTAATATGTCGGTCAAATCGATAAGTTTGTTCTGAATACTGACGTAATTTGTGGTTACAAATATTAATGGAAATGGGTACTTATAACTAAATACTGTTTTAGATGCGATATGAAAACACCCACGCTAAGTATCACGTATTAACGTCAAAAGAAAATAACTAATTGAATTCGCTCGCACAAAGGAAATTATTATACTGAAACAGTAAACAAAAAATACATAGTTGAAAGTTGATTGAATATTTGTATCCATACCAATTTAATAAAACATCGTGTAATTCATACTCGACCCAATAAACCGATACCTTGTATCAATTTGATACATAAAGTAAAAAATAATTTGAATTTTTCTTTAACTGATTTTCTGAAAAGCTTGACATTACTGCATAACAATATACAAAAGATTTCCTGGAAGTGTTCGCGTTGATAAAACTAGAGCTCCGTTTCATTTAATTTCATGTTGCACATTAAATAAGATCCCGGATGACAAAGCTCACCATTGTCCACATGTCTATAACGCTGAAATATTCTTACAATATCCAATCCAGGAATAAATAAAATTGATTCATAAATACAATATTTATTATTCGCATAGACTAGAACTACCTAAGTTTAGCTATGAGTATCATAGCCAAACTTAGATAGTAGTATGCCTACTATCTAAGTTTGGCTATGAGTGATAAACACCAGTCTTGTCCCGACGCTCCTGCAGCGCGGTCCTCTGCACGGAGCGCTCTCTGCATATATTCGCATCATGTTTCATAAATAACTTTAACTTGTGAATGGTCACAACTTGTCAAAATGACTGACTTTTGTGAAATTGAGGTTTCCGATATTTTCAAACCGGACTCCTCGAAGAGTCCCAACTTTTCAGGAACTGTTTCCGAGCCGCTCAAACTTTCGGAACTAAGTTTGATGGATTTGGAAAATTGGAATCCCAATGGAGACCAAGAACCAGAGGAGTAAGTAAATGCTAAACCGAATGTAAGCTGAAAATAAAATTGCTGCTCGCGTTAACTGCCTCGCTTTGGAGCCATTTTTCGCATTTCTTTTTCTATTGATTTTATCGTCGAGCGAATTGCCGTGTCATATTCGTTTGGCGTAGCATATTATTCACAAATAAAGCTTGCCGCGGTCCATTGTTGTTGACGGCGTGAAGAATCGGCTCGTTTCTAGCCTGCCGAGCACCGGCCGAGTGCCGATAAAGGGTTTCGGATACCAAATATTTAATGTGATGCTTGTTAGGCTAACTCGGCGACCGAAACGGGAGGTATTGTATTGTGGTCTCATATACTTTTTGTACAAGTATTTTGTGAGTTCTAAAGGTGGCGGACAAGTAATTCTGGATCGTAAGCTTTTGTTTCACCGTAAACATACACAATACAAATGAAAATTGTTACGCGATAAGCGATAAAAAAGTGCTTTTTGTAAGGGGTTACATGAGAACTACAGATTTTGGTTTTACGATACTACACTTGTATTTTGTTTTTTCAATAATATTGCTATTTTTACTCGCCTTCTTAGGAATTTCCTATGAAATGTGTAGTTGGAAAAATGTCTAGAAAAAACTCTGAAAGCTGCTTTATAAAATTAATGAGGCTATAAATACACTAAGATTCTGCGACTTTTTCAGCAAATTAAAAATACTCGAATGGAACCAATCAATCATAATGTATTGGTTCTTGTCGGTCGCGGGAAGCAGGCGTCCAGTGGGCTTTCGAGAGCTTTTCAATAGGTACATAGACGTTGGATGACAACAAATTATATATTTTTTTTGGGAACTAAATATGATTGGGATAAAATTAGGATATTTGAATGGCTTCTTAGTTGCGCTATTTTAAAGCATCGTTTAATAATGATAACTATTTATGGGTTTTGCTTTTTCACCTTAAGACGCGACGTAGAAAAGTTTAATGAGCATATAACTTTTTTTTTTATTCTTTATCGAATTGTTACTATAGTTTCAGGGATTAAGATATTGAATTTCAGAATTAGGTCAAAGGTTAAACATTGAATCTTTTTGCTGACTATTGAACGATGATGTTTTTTTTTTGTTTTCATGGCTATGTTCATTGTCCACTGTGCATTCTAAACGTTGTTCTCATTTATTTTTACATGGTACAGTATTGTTTTGTTAGAGAAGATTATGTTTGCTTATTAGAGATACAGTAATTACAGACAGAAAGCAAATATGAATAATAGATTACAAAACCTTACAACATGCGACATCTTCTTTTATATGGTTTTAATACTAATTTAAAGTATTAGCTCACACTTATACCTAGATAATTACTATAAAATCTATAAGTGGAATAGTATTATCGATGGATATCAATATTTTATTTTAAAGTATATGATGTAAATTTATTTTTATTTTATTTTATTTATAAATATTTACTAATAAAAGGAATAAATCGTAGTTCAAAAGTTCGATTCCCAGAAATAATTTGGAAATATATCCAATGAGCCACTGGGTGTAAATTAGCAATAATTGAGTATAATTATGATATTTTATGTCTCCATATTTTTATTTACAATTCATATAATTATTTTAATTACTACAATAAATAATATATAGTTTATTTTAATTTCGCACTTGACATTTTTTTATTCATATTACTTAGCACAACAACCGGACCGTTTTGAAGCTTCTTTTACACCCACGAAATAAATCATCAAATATTTTTCCATAAATGTGGGCTACATAGTTAGCAAACAAAAAAACTCAAACGAATATAGACTTTAAATCATTCACATATGGCTACAAAATTGCATGACGGCGCGGCGTTTCCCTTATTGAAATTGGTCCTAGAGGCTTCTGCTGAAATGAATGACCAGTATTTATTTTTTAGTGATTTTAATTAAAAGTAGGTTTGTGAAATAAAAACGAGTATTATTTTTGCACCGCTATAATCCCACTCTATACAATTTAAACCCTAACACTTTCATACAATTTCAAAATAAACTAACTTTCAGTATTAGTTGCAAAAATAAAATTAAAAAAATATCAATTTCAAACAGATACAAATGTTTTACATGACATGTGTGCTGTTATTTATTTAGTTTAAACCATCGAAATTGAAGCTAACTGTCATTAGGACAAAAATCCGAGATTCACATTCATGACGTCACTACGTATAAGAAGTGCGAAGTTGTATGTAGTCTTAAAGCGTGTTCACACTAGCGGATTTTTATAGCGCGTAGCAAAACAGAGTGGGGAAAAATCTGTCGTGTGGTTTTGTGTCGGTAGTCAATTGTATCGGTAGTCAAAATACGAAATGCATTAAAATTTGAGGCACCCTTGCGATACTTTTTATTGCGATATTTTTCAAGAACTTTGCATCTAGGGATTTTGTTTATTACCGTATACCGAACTTATGAATTTTACGAATATTTAATCTGAATTTGCGTTCTCGCTTCAAATATTCGCGGGTTTTAATTGAGCACCTCATATCGAAAAGGTTTCATATTGAAAATGTTGATTTATTGATAGGTATTTAAATTCAACGTACGTAAGCTTACATAAATTCTATTGTAAGTACGTAAACCATCGGTACTCGACTGTGTCTTTATTGCTATTGATATTATTTTCAATGAGCTATTATCCTTATTATGGTATTATTTGCCTCTTCAATCGACATACATTTCTCCAAATCATCAGTGGCCTTTTACATCTATAAAAGATGATTTAAGCTGCATCCGTATCAAGTTGTTTGACTTTGGCACTTGCGCTGATGACTAACAAGGCCTATGCGAGAGCGACAGCGCCGATCGCAACGTCCACAAACGAACTGTGTTCCTGGTGACGTTGGAGGTTGTGCCATTCGTTCGTGACGTAGATCGCGTTTGTGGGATAGCAAATCGAACCAGGCTTTGTCATGCGCGACCACCCCATCAGATAGTATTTTCCTCCAACTGTCACGGTCACCAGAAGCTTTTTCCCAGATGTTCGGGTCAATTTTAAAGGATACCATGTCGCGTTTAACTCTGTCCTTAAATCGCAACAATGGCCGCCCAACTGGTCGTTTGGCGTCTGAGATTTGTCCCAAGAGAGTTTGTCTTGGCAAACGAGAAGGCTCCATCCTCTGCACATGCCCTAGCCAGCGCAATCTTCTTTGTTTAAGAAGTGCGGTTATGCTAGGCATACATTTCTCCAAAAGAATAGTATAAATATCTTGCCCAATTTACTATAATTAATTCATCAGAAATGATAATTGTTTCTGATACGTACAATGCAAACAATTCCTTTTAAAAAATTGCACCGTCACATCGCAAGTGATACATGTAAAATACAATTTGTCTCTTAATTAGAGCACCGGACACTCAATTACCCATATCCAACGCAAAAAGGTAGGTCATTGTATTTCATCTGCATTGGTATGCCACGGGGACATCAGTTCACCAGCTCTATAGTTCATTATTGTTCCATTGAAATCAAAGTTACAAAGGTACACAAAAATTCAGCTCGATCGGATGCCAGTACGTCCAAAATGAATAGCCAATTTATGAAGCCGGTACACACGAGCCAAGCAAATTAAATAAAACCTCGGAAAGGGGTGAAAGTGAAGTGACGTGTCTGCGGTTTGGGTTTACCGAATAGATGAGCTGATTCTAGCGATCTTGTTTTGTTTAGCGAGGCGAATACACTGTAAGCAAATACAGACACTAAGTAATTTGCTTAAGTTAGCTAATTTACAAGCTAACAAGGCTACAATTTACGGAACTGGCCGATGGTACGATAACCGTTACGGTGACGGCGCCGCACCGTGTTACTATGAATTACTTGCATTTAGTCAATTTGACCGGTAATCTTGCACTCGGGTCTATCTGAAGACGAGATTTAGTTTTGCAAAGATTTTTTTGTTATCTATTCGATGAAATAGCAAAATTGCCCGACTAGACTACCCCAGCGTGCTGAGTAATTTGATTGCCGGAGGGGACAAATTTCCTGCTGTAGGGAAATGTTAGGCTTTTATTAGCTTTCTATAACAGTGGACATACATAGTTTGTTTTTAACAGTAAGTGAAACGGAATTAACATGTTCAATCAAATTCTGCACAATGTGCATTAACCTGATCAAAGACTAACAAAATGTTAGTCAAGGCTTTAATTGGTAATTAGGCTGTTGACATAAAGACAATTGGCATTGATATGCTGAAGCCATGCTAATTAATTATCCTAGCAAACAATAACCGTAATATGTACTTATTAGCGAACAATTGACCCAACGTCTTTTATTGCGGGTCTCTTGCATTGCGAATAATATTATGAATTAATAAGAATCCAATAAAGATGCCAGCATGCGTCCTTATTTTTGCGAAAGAAAAGCTCGGAGTTTTCTTTTATTTTTACTTAGTTTTCTCTTTGTTTGATTTTTTATAGAGTAGCCGTGTTTTGTTCATTGCCATAGAATTTTATGGATTCGCATAATTTAATGGACTTTAGAAGAAAATCTTGGACTTAAAATTAAAAATAATAAATACTGCGGTGTACCTATTATTTCATATTGAAGTTGGGTTTTTGCACTTTTTCCACGCTTTTGAAGCCAGTGGCTTTTATGGGTTTTCGGTAGGATTTATTACTGAGCCCTTTTATATCAAATGGTACGTTTTGGCGAGAGCAAACATTGCCCAGTGGACAAATACGGCGCGGCTTTAGGGCACAGTCATCGGTTTTTACTTTTGTATTTTTATTTTTTTCGTGTATGGAAGCGGTTATTGCGTTTAGAGTAAACAGTAGACGGTTTCGCACGGTAATCAATCGTTTTTCGTGTCATATTCTGTGCAGTACGGTGTGTGCAAGCTACCTAGCAATATTTACAAATGCAAAGAGACAGGCTTGATCATTCACAAGCGCTTCAAATTTATTTCCATAACGCACGCACTCGGCACATCAATCTTTTTCGCATGTTGCTCGAGAAGTAGTATCGAGTCAAAGGTATCGATACCTTGTATGGTCGATGGATGGAAGTATCGATTTAGGTGTAGCGAGTACTTGGAAAAAATATTTTAACATCATCTGGATTTTGGGTACATATTATGTATTTTTAATCGTAATATTTACCCATGGATTTTTTTGTTAATAATTGCGATTTTAGTAAATAGCGACCCTCATTTATTGACGTATAGGCTTTGTAAGATGTTTGTAAATGTAAACGTGTATCAAATAAGGGTCGCCCGACTTAGATTGCAGAGGAAATATCGATATATTTTTCGCATCCCTAGTACTAGCTGCCTGTATTACTTACGTTTTTCCTCTACTAGTGCTGCGGCCGCATCGCTTGATGATTCTGAAACTTATGATCCAGTATAACTCACTATGAAAAGACTGCTATTTATGAGTGGCAACTGTTTTTTTTAAATCACTTGTGAACAAGCACGTACAGTTGTAAATTACTTTTATTCGTGAAGTGTTGAAGTACCGCTGTCTTTTAGTAATATTTAGTGAGTTTTACTCATCATTATAAATCGTAGCTACCAGGTCATAAATGATTTTTAGGCAACTTTTTAAAATCCTAGCAATATCTACAAAAAAAAAATCCGATAGATACGATGAAATAAAATATTTTGAGCTGCATTGTTGATATTTTTATTTTAGTTTCAGAATTTTTAACAATTGTGAGCACTGTGCAGTGTCAATACCTGGTTTTAACAGAAGCTTTAAAAATTGGTGGACAATTTCAAATTTCAATTTTCATTTTTTATTCATATTGTCTTGTTTATAATAATTCGTCCTTTTATTTTTGTTTTAAGAAGATTTTTGTTTTTAATACAAGTCTATAGTGCAGGTCTTTGAACAATGGTTTCGCATCTCGGGACGCAAGGGCCGAGGTTCGTAAGACCTGTGTGGTCAAGATACGATCGTTCGTGACTAACACCCACGAACCTTCGATAACTTCATTTCAATGCTGTACAGGGTATGGTCCTAGTTGGGGCGAACATCTTAACACCTAGAATCTATATGACATTGTCACCTTATCAAAATGTGATGTTGGGAAAAAATTGAATGTTTAATGTCGTTTAGCAATTGTTTTTTGCAGTACATTTTTGTCAGTGTTCTATAAGTAGAAATATGGGTTCACTTGTTTTACTTTTTAGTACTAGGTGTGTCAAACGGAACTTAAAAATTGTTCTAAGTTTATCATACATTAAACACGGCTAACCTTTTTGATTAAAACACATAAGTGAAGATTGCAGAAAAGGCCAATTTATTACAAGTTGGTGCAGCTTTTCGTTCGATGTCTGGCTTAATTTTCCCACATCCATTAAAAAAAAACACACGCTTGCTAATAAATTAACGTTTAAGTAACCATGATAGTCCAGTCAAAGTCCTTTGTTCTCCAGTTTTTACACTGATAAAATAAAAAGGAATGCTTCGCCATAATTATAATTCAACAACAGTTAGATTCCTGTCCGCTATCATAGCATACCTACATTCTGCTTAGACGTGGTTTCAAGGTATTTGCACAAAAGAATTAAAATTATCGGGCTTCATGCTTTTAGTTTGCGGGAAATTCCTCAACGTATACCTACTATATTTTTTAATTATTATATGTATAGCAAAAGTGCCTTCTTTTCAACAATTGAATCTATCCATTTCACAAAAGTCTCATTTCTAACACAAATATAATAAAACAAAACACCTGTAAGAGTATTTAAACAACGCACGGAAATACGCAAAAAATATTTTTGAACAGAAATTCTAGTACAAACCAATAGCATTTCATTCGTGAAATTGAACGGGCGCTAAAATAGTTCTAAAATCTAAATTGTTTAAATAAAAATAAATAAAAAACGCCCATAGAGAACTTTGTTCATTCAACTAAACTACGATTCAATAAATTCGAACATTTATTTTATTTGATTTTTATTTATTTTACAAAAAATTGGTTGAATGCTTTATTCAGTTCTCATATCTTGCTACAATCGGCTCATCGTAGTTTTTCATTATTTTCGTAATGTAAAAAAACCGTTTACAAATGAAAATAATATACCATAACCACTGAGCTATTATTTACTTTCAAATAAAATGAAGATTTATAATTGGAACGCATAATATTAACTTACCACGTTTTTCAAGTGAAGTATGAATGGTAGTGAAGTAATATGATAGATGGTGTGTAATAGCATTTGTATTGAAAATCATTAAAGCCTTTGAACCCTTAACATGATTTCAATATAGTAAGTAGGTAGTATTGTAAAATATCCTACTAAGCATGTACTTAACTGAAACAACATAATTCGCTCAACGTATCTTTTTATGAAAAATAATATTTTTCACGATGCGGTACTTGTTCAGTGATACTTTAGATATAAGCCATACTTCAATTAGTGAAAACATTATGTTTTCAAAGAAATTGCAATAATACGAGTGCTCTTGACTGCAGTAAAATATATTAAATCTGTGCTTTTGTTGGAGCTATTGTTTCAAGACGGATGCATTGAAACTGAAATAATGAGCTGTAAGAATTATGGAAAATCTTTTATTGAAATATCTAATTGGATACATGAACTGTAGAAAGGGATTTATTCGAGAGCAGTTGAAGGAGTATGTAAGTTCGTAGGTGCTATTGATTCCAAAGGCATGTACAGAACTAGCCATTAAAAAGGTCATTAACAGAGATTTCTGGCGATAGTCAGTTAAGTATCTAAAAAATTCTAACGTTCTCGCGGCATTTCCTTAACGTCTTATTTAAAGCAGCTAAGAGTACGATCTAGATAGGGAAGGGACCACACGGGGATGTCTCACTCGGGAGGAGAACTCGCTATCTCGGATCTTGAGACCGGCGGATGCATTTAATTATCATTTTAAAACCAAAGGCCTCGCCCGGTCAGCACAGAATGACATTTATTTTTGGACACTGAACTGAGATAAAATGTTTTTATGTTTGGACGAATATCTGTTAGTTTTGAAATGACCCGCTTCTACAATATTGAAACATATTCCATTTAAAGCAAATAAACCAGTCTTTACCGAAACCAATATACCAGAACCAAACAGGGCGAATTGTATAATATTACATACAAAATAATTTCGGCATCATAGAATTAACTTCGGTAACGGTAAACTTTTCTGGTTTGTGGTTTACCAAATACAGGTGTAGCTTCACCAAATTTTCCCGATTCTTAACGAAAAATGTATTAATTGGGGTTTGGATACCTTTCAATTTATGGGTTTAACCGCAGCGAGTTTAGAGAGCTTGGCATGTGGTACTTTAGCTAGTTAGAGTTTATCGAATTATTGGTGGATTATCCTGTTTTTGTTGAATGAGCGTGGGCAAAAGTAGAGCCTCATCCAGTTTGGGGAATGATGAACATAGAAGAAGTTAGACTCATCGAGCTGCATTCATCAATGGTTTGTTGGCCGTGAAACTTTTGCCCAACATACAACTCAGTAAGCTGATGGTAATGATGGACAAACGCAGACTGAACGTAGCATAGGTCAGCACTAACGAGGTGGTCAGACGATCTGGCAAAGGTCGCGGGTAGCCTAGGCACTCGTGGAACATCGAACTTCCAACTTAGTTCGACCGCTAACCAATACTTAGTAGTTTAGTAATAATTCCTTATAATATAAATTACCAATTTTTCTCAGTTTATTACGCAAACACAGGCATACTGATGTCATTTGACGCAATACCCAATTGCTTGATTAATACGTTTTCCCTCTAATTTTGCACGTACTTGCAAATAATTGTGTGGTTAGGTAAAAGGTATTACATTTATAGGTTTGAGTGTATGAAAAATATGATTATTTAATGTTTGGGGTAATACCCGACTTTATAAATATTAGGTACCTTTCAGCAGTAGCAAATGGTTTTATAAAAATAATTTGATCATAAGGTTTTGGTAAATCCAATTCATCTCGATGTTATTATTGCTTTGTTGAATTTATTTCTGCATTAATAAATATGTACACGGAATTATTTTTATTTTGGAATGTCCTGTGTTCATTGTAACATTTCATTATGAGTACATCTAATAAATATTCCATTTATTTCTCTCACAAGAAAAATCAATTTTTTCGCAGACTTCATAAAGTTTTTCTTAAGCATGACTTGTGACTTTATCCTAACCGCCGCGCACACAAACGACCCTGGACAGACAATGAGCGTTCGTGGCAAAAAGCTATAAAACTTTAATATTTAATTAGCACTCTGATAACAACAATTAATTGCTGGCTTGTGATTTGACACGAGTTTGTATTAGTTTATAATTAAAATACCTTTAAGTTTTATTTTATGAAAAAAATGTTTCTGCATCGTCGGTGGTGTATTTACTAATATTCTCATGTAAAGCTTTGATTCAGGTGTATTCATATCAAGCTTCAGTGCCTAAGTCTACTCAATAGACTAATTCAATATCACGTTAAGGTAGAATTCCGTGGATAGCGGCTACGACAGCCGCGCGCGGCTTACGACAGTCGTCGGCCGCGCGCGACAATAGTCAACCTATGAAAATGTATGGCACCGTTGCCGAGGTCCGCGACAGTCGCGCGCGGCCGACGAATTTCGTAAGCCGCGCGCGGCCGTATGCATCTCAACATGGTCTAGCGCTTAGTAACATCTATATAATTTTAGTAAAACCAGAATTGAATTGTTTTTTATTTAGTCGGCAAAACTTCCTTTTGTTTTCATTACAATACAAATGCTTTTGAATCAGTATACCTTCATCATTTCTACTTTTTAAAAATAGGGTCGGTAATATTGGTAATCTATTTTCATAATACAGCCACAGCAATACGTCATCCTCTTCTTCTTCAAGGATATCAATTAGCACTTCGACTAGAGGAAACGGACGAACAAAATCTACTAATTTCAACACAATGCCGCGCGCGGCTTACGAAATTCGTCGGCCGCGCGCGACTGTCGCTTACCTCGGCAGCGGCGCCATACATTTTCATAGGATGACTATTGTTGCGCGCGGCCGACGACTGTCGTAAGCCGCGCGCGGCTGCGTAAGCCGCGACCCACGGAATTCTACCTTTACCGCAAAACTGTTAACTATTTGAAGCGAAATTCCATCATATTAACAAAAGCTCAGCGACAACTAAAATTGAACTTTATAGAGCCTTGCCTAAAGATGAATTTCTCTTGTTGCAGGTTATATGGATCGAAACGCTGCGCTCGCTGCAACACGCCAATCTCGGCTTCCGAGCTGGTGATGCGAGCTCGGGACCTGGTGTTCCATGTGCATTGCTTCTCATGTGCTTTGTGCAGCACGCCCCTTAATAAGGGGGATACTTTCGGCATTAGAGACTCGGCAGTATACTGCAGGTTAGTATGGAACTCTATGTCGAAATATTACCAGTAATGTTTTGAGAATTTCAGTTATAATTACAGCTGCAATAATTTCCATAAGCAGAAACTAAAAGCTATTTCTCTTCACAGGCTGCATTATGAAACTATGCCGGAGTACGGTCCTCACATGGCTGTGCCGGGGCCCCCACAAATGTGCCCCGTGCCGTACGCGGGCCCTGCCCCTGGGCCTCATTATCCCCCATACCCCTCCCCGGAGTTCGCTCGGGTAGACAATGATGTTCCTAAAGGGCCGTTCTTCAACGGCTCTGCAGCGCCCCCACCTCGACAGAAAGGACGCCCGCGAAAAAAGAAGCCAAAAGACCAAGAAATCATGGCTGCCAACCTTGGTGAGTTCCAACACAATGCGCCAAGCGAATTCAAACAGCGAACTTATAAACATTGAATAATTTTGAATCGTCATCGCATGTTGCCATCGTGTCGGCTTTACACCGAACATCGGCCCTCGTTTCGCCGACAAAACGCTAACAATTTTATTAACACATTAAAGTCAAAACCGCACTTACCATCGCCAGATTATTGGAGCGACTTCCCGTGTGTTTGTTTTTTTAAATTTATTTTTCTCGTGATACAAGAACCTGTCTTTATCTGGCCAGTTCGGTCGAGCGACGGGAACTGTTACTTAAATTTGAAATTAGTACGATGCGTGCACGCCGAGAGAGCGCATAAAGAAACATTAAGTTTACGGTAATACTTCATAATACAGGGAATAATCGTTACGGTTATTATGTTTACGTGCAGAAGATAGGGAAACGGATGCTTTTTTATTTGCACAGATAACGTCGCTTAGTTCGAGATGCATATTTAAAATTCGATAATATCTTGTTTCATCAAAAATATCCGGATTAATACCTACACTTTATACCGCCTTTAATCCTAAATATTTTTAATAAACACGATCTTAAAATTGTAACGAGTCTAATGACCTACAAAATATTCAGATTCTCTTCACACTACTGCTCTTCAATAGAGTAGTTGGAACCGATTATAATTATGAAGTGCTTCAAACAGTAACCGTAAGAGTTTTTGCTTTCATTACGAAGGTACTTGCAGTTATTAATTATAGGCCATAAAAATTACCTATTTATACGCCTGACTGGCTTCTATGTGGTAATATTATCGTTACGAACTATTTGATATGCGGCGTACGCACGCCTGCGGTAGTCTTTGATTAAAGAAATCAAGACAACTTAATAAGTCATTGTATTGGATATTATTATGTTGTTTGTAATAAGAAATACTGCTTTTCATGAGTTGATTAAGTTAGTAAATATATCATTTTGTTACAGAACATACAATAATTATTATTGTTAATAGAAATATTTATAGATAGCTTTTTATCCACAATATTACTAGTATTTTAATTAATACTTATGAAACTTGTTAGTATTAGAGTAATTGAATAAGACTTCAACAGAAGTGCTAATTTAGTAAACTTAATCGTCTGTTAAGATTAATTACATTTAACGATCATTATTATTAAAAGTTTATTAAATGCGCCAAGAAATTAACTACAAACACGCTCTGATAATTTTTATTCAATAAAGTATTCAATGTCATAGTTAATTATAAAATATATTAAAACTAGTTTTTTAATAAATTAAATTATCTTTCTACAATGATCATACTTTATCATGATATAAAAAATATTACACAGGCTATCAAAAAGGTGCAATACGTAAAACAAATGAAGTCTGTCACTAAAAATAAAAAACAAAACACAAGCGAAACCGTACTCGTGGAAATGTATGCCAATTTCGTTTGTTGGTGTTCTAAAATCTCGCCTAATGGTCTAAAATAGCTTCGGAACCCGTTTCTCACGTGCGTTAGCGCAGTTTGCGTGTTCGCTCTTCATCATACTCCCGCCATTTCAATGAACTCGGCCCTCAGGATTCGCGAGTACCGTCTTCCAGAAATTCAAGGAGTTTTAGGTATAAGGAGTTTGCTAAGTCGGGAGTCGTGGTTCGGGATTAGATCTGTGGTAGTGCTTAGTAAGATGTCTTGATGGGAATTAGTAAATTGATTTCGGTCCTAAGATGCACGAGAGTTACGAACTTTAGTTTAATCTATTATACAGATACAAAATTATAGGTTGTATTACCGGTAATTTTATTTTTTTGGCGGATTATCTCCTATTGAACAGTGAGCTTAAACAAATAAGACGCGTAAACAAAACAAAAGACCGCATCTTATAGAAAGGTTTAACAACCCACATAATTTACGATCACAGTACATTCAACTTTCAGAATCCTTGCGTCATTCACACATTTTGACGTAATACGCATCAACCTCATGATTTACATATACAACCTTTATGATGTTTTTTGCGAACATCTTGCAAAAAGTAGACTAGATATAGTACGAAGGTTTTTTCTCACAGTTTGTCGGAAAAAGAGGTGGGTTAGCGTGATTTTACGGTGTTAACCTCGAACGGGTAACTTGATTTTATAACTTGGTCACAAGCATTGTCATGCAGAAGAAAGGAGAAGTTTTTCGGTGTATTGTTACCATTGAGCGATGTGGGAAATTCGGTGCGCTTACATTATTATTTATAATTTAATTTCCTCTTATTAAAGTGGTGGGTGTAAGTTATAGTTATTTGTGTTATGATTTAATGTTGATGGTTATGTTACTGTTTATTTATAGCTGGGTTTTAACAATGACCGATTACAAGGCTGTCTGTTTCTTATTAAGAGGTCTTTGAAGCATGACTGAAAATAAGTAAGCGACATTTTTAGTAAAAAATCACCTGTTAAGTTATTTAAACTCATCCAAAAATTACCTTAAAATATAAAATACATACGGCACCGATAATTGGCAATCTTGGAGATAAAATTCAAGATCACTTTTCAACTTTACGTCTCTACAGTTGAAAAATAAAACTTGGTAACTCGGCAGGGCAATTATATTTTTTACTGAAATATATCTGTCATAGGGTGCCACCCTACGTAACGGTACACCGAAATTCGAGGTTCGATTCCCGGTTTATGTACACACATTAATCTTAGTGTCGGATGGGGGTGGGCACGTAATTTTTTGTTATGAATTTGTCGCTTATTATTATGTTAATATAGTGGTGGCGTATTGTTACAATTATGTAGAGGGGCTTTCATATAAAAGATTTATTTCATGGTGTTTGAACTTTGATAGTTTCATTGTTTGTTCATGTGTAAAAGATTAGCTACTGTAGAACATACACATTTGTCATAAAAATCTTGCTGTTTATTTAGAGTTTTAATAATTATGATTTGTCTATTAGTTTAACTGCCATAAAGACGTTATAATGTTTTTGGTGAATTAGACTGATTAACGTGGGTAAAAATAAGAAGTGAAATATAATGACAAATGAGTATCGCGGCAATTTGTTCAAAAGGCCTTATTATTCTGTCATTATACTTGATGCCATTTAATTAGCAATGAAAACAAGCGAGTGTACGTCGGAGTACGCCCACTGACTACTCTTATTATCCCCTTCAGGCTACACAAAAGACACGTCAAATGAAGCTAACATCATTAATAACATAATCCAATGTAATATTTATAAGACAAACCCATCTAAAGTATAACAGTAACAATGGATTGCACAAAAATAAACTATCACTAGACTTGAAACTGTAAACATCCCCGTTTTAAAAACAAGCTCTACTATAAACAATTCTGTAGCTGGATCGTAATTGGCTCATGACCTACATATAAGAAAATAATTGGCAGCTACTATAATTCATTGCCTTTTAAAATATCATTGAACATGTGCAAAATACCGATGTAGCGTCGTCCCCGAACCGCATCGTTCGAAAAAAGTCGCCTCAAAAAAGGCCGCACGATCCCGACTTTTAATATACGTTTTTTAGTTTTCTCTTCACGTATATGGTTCACAATTTGCCTAATAGGAGCTGGCCGGCACCTGTCCGTTCTAGATTAAGCGATTACCGCTTACAATGCTGCCGTACGGAGACACCAATAAATTATATGACACTGTATTGGATATTTTAAATACTTATAGTCCGACTTTAGTAAAGCCTCTTTTTGCTGCGTCCGGCCATTTTCCACAGTCGGTGGAGTTTTTGCGACCAGTTTTGAAGTAGTCGGGCGGCCGTATCAATTATATGGGAACGTGGGTTTGCGTAAGATGGTGAAAGGCGGAGTCGGCGAGCGGTGCTGCTACTCCTCACATGGGCGGATTACTCAAAATTACTGGCAGGAATGTTTCGACATGGTTCGCCTTTGAGGCCAGATAAGGAACAATGAAAATTGTGGCGTATTGCAACGTGACATCAGTAATCTTTATACAGCAAACCCACTTATCTACATATAGGTACTCACCTCTTGGGAATTATCCTATACTTTCTGTACAATACTTATGATGTTTACTCCATAAAATATTCTTGCATGATACATACCTATAATAATTACGGTATAAAATGAGTATGTTTCATATAAACGTAGAGCTTTTTTCAGATAAAGCCAACTTGCACTGTGTTATCTTCCGTTCGAAAAAGTATCAGTTACTTACTTACAATTTTATTTTATTTTAATATTTTATTTCATGAAAATTGTATTTCTTACAATTCGATTCCTGTGAAAAATACTTCAATGAGTGCGGTAAAACCGAAAACACTTTACAATATACTAAAGAATATTTTTCGTAATTTTTCTCCATTTATTGCTACAGAGTATTTATGTGTTTTTCATGTATATTTTTCCTTAGATATGAAAATCGATATGATACTTCTAGCGAAACTTAATTGCAAATGTACAAATCGAGAAACGCGCCAAAATATTGACACGCCAAAGACAATTAGCACCACCAACCACCAAATAAGGTGACAAAAACAAATGACTGACCATTAGTGACCATCCCTCCTGCCATTCATAGTTCTAAATTCAACAATAAACCAATTAAAAGTTCCATCGTTATTCCGAAAACTTAAGACGTTTACTATAAACAATTCTTACACATTATCGTTTGATCGCCGTAGCTTCTCGGCGGAGGCGAGTGTTATCGGATCGTGGTGAAGGCGCCCAGAGTGAACGAGAATAGGGACGCGGACTGGCCACGTACGCAGTGATGGCTTAGAATGTTGGTACTTGGAATGTTGGTGTATTGGGCCAATATTGGTAACAGTCCTGTGGTATATTGGACATATAATATTTTATGTTTAGTTTGAGAACTTAGTCTTTACACTGTTGGTCACTTTTTCGCCGTTATTAATTAAACATAAGTAGGTACAAGATTCCAAATAATTGACGTTGTAAGCTTCAATCTATTTCTATTAAAAATTATTGATGTCATAACCATATCGTAAGTTTGTTTACCATCTAAAATGCTAGACAATTTTATGAAATGTTAAAATAATAAAGTGGTAGATCGGCTTAAGAGCGAAGGAGGCGACTAAACGCGACACACCCACGCGAACATGTGGTATCAATGATCTATGTGCCGAACACCCGCAAGAAACTAACATGAATAACTTTGTAGCATTCGTTTCTTAGGCTACGTACTCACTAGGCGTATTGAACTACGTAGAAGCACATTTTTAAGGCGCCAGCGAAGCCAACACCGCGGATTTCAGTCAGTAAGCATGTGGACTGTAGCTTCTGATCTATCGCTCGCTGCTCCCAATATTGTTGTTCTGATTACTAGATATAGGAATTTCATATTACTTGTATGGAGTTAATGTCAAACTTATATATCTAGTAAGTTGAACAATGGATATATAGAATATTGGAAGCGGCTTTTAGTGACAATGCTTTGTCTCTTTGTAGATAGTCGGTTTGAATAAATGAGTTCTTGTAGGCACTAAATTGGTTACGTTTCCATAGAGGGCTGCTTTATCAGATAGGTATCTGGTAACAAATTCTACGGAAAAATAACACAAAAATGCAGTAGAAAATAGTATCTGAAAACAGGAATCTTTGTACTCACACAAGAAATGTAGGTACGCAATTTGAACAATAGAGTTCTTGTAGGCACTTAATTGGTTACGTTTCTACAGTGTGTTGCTTTGACCTATCTGGTAACAAATTCTACAGAAAAATAACACAAAAATGCAGTACAAAATATTCTCTGAAAACAAGAATCTTTGTACTCACACAAGAAATGTAGGTACGCAATCTGAACAAATGAGTTCTTGTAGACAGTAAATTGGTTACCTTTCTACAGTGGGTTGCTTTGACCTATCTGGTTACAAATTCTACGGAAAAATAACACAAAAATGCAGTAGAAAATAGTCTCTGAAAACAAGAATCTTTCACATAAGAAAATGACAGGGGAATATTGTAGAGGAAAATTCTAGAAAAGCAATCAGTTTTTCGGTTACAGTACAATTTTCAATTCTTTGAATACGGTCTTTGGATAACTTCATCTCAAAAATAACGGGAATTGGGCATAAAGGTCAGTATGTACTAGGTATATGTAGGTGTACTTCTGTTGAAGATGTCTTTCAAAGTCAAAGTCAAAGGCTATTACGAAACGTCACACTATTTACACGGTTCCAAAAACCACAGTATACAAAGGGATAATCCTTATCATGCTAAATCAGGCTCGTCATTGGCTACTATATATCCTATTTACTATATAATATACCGGCAAATATATCTAATTCAGAGATGAATCTTTAAAAAACAAAATAAAGCATGGAACCGCTGGCTTTCATTCCCTGAGAAACTTCCACTTAGAAGTCGGGACTGCTATTGTATTGAAATGATTCACCCTTTTAGCCTTTCAATTCGTAACATGAACTGGTTTAATATATACCAAACCAGTTTAAGTATCATATACTGTGTGTATTTATATAGATATGCTACTTATATAGAAATAATGTAAGTAGCATATCCTAGTAACAAATCAAAATATAGATGATAGTGTCATCTATATTTGCTACTAACATTATTTCTATATATCGTTTTCTGTGAAATCTTACAATCAATATTTATTACAATCAATATTTTTACTTAGAGATTGTGAAACTGAACAGTACGGTAACACTTCTACCGATTTTTATTCTTGAAAGACTTTGTACATAAAAAAAGACATTCTGCGCAACCTGTACTGCGCAGTCCAATGTATTTAGCAATTTCCTTTTTTCCCAGCCAACTGAGTTACGCAGATACTGTACATTAGTGTACATAATACTAAATAAATATTTTAAGCACTAGTATTTAAAACGGCACCCTTGCATCAATAATAGGTATCCAAAAATTCAGGTCTTTCAGCAACCAAAAGACGGCTTCCCAAAAACAGATAAATATGTATAAAGCAATTTATTTAACAGCCCACCAAAAACGGACTTCGTAGATAAATATGTCATATAATTACGGTTACCTTCCCTAAATATCTTCGAGAGTAGTGATAATAAATAAAGCGTTAACTGCGACTGTTAAAAAAAACACGTTTCCTACTTCAGTAACGGGAGCGAAGTAATAGGGACCCATCTGCTTGGTTTCCTGCGGTGTTACCTTTTAGAGATCCTTTGGGCTTTGGTAACGTTGAAAAGTATAGGTAACGTTAGTAACAAGTCTCAATATGTTGGTTGTTGAGGTTTGCCAGTTTGGATAGAGAAAGATTAATTACAATTTTTAATTTGAATGCTTAACAATAGTACAGTGACTCAATTACTACAGGTAGAAAATTCGCATTTCTGAATGTAGTGTTTCTTTTGTTCTGGTAGGAGTCTTATTTTTTATTCGGCTACGGAACCTCTACATTCGAATGGAACTCGTATGTGTTTCTCACCCAACCGCGGCTGAGCCCAAAAGGTGGGTAATGTTTTTTAGTCTTTTGTCTTAACTTTTCTACCGAGTGCACCGTGTTATACCGCCATAAATTTTGTATAGCGTCCCTTCCGTGATTTATTTCCCGCCAAAATATGTGACATTTCTTATTTTTTTCTTTTAAGTATCGGACATTTCGAGTAGCGTCCACGATCAGTGATAGGGTGGGCGCGTTCCTGTACCGCCGGTAGTTGCTTCGGGAAACTTTTTACATTTTTTATTATTCGAAACAAAACGGATTTTGGTGGTGTTTCTTTTTTTTAATCGTGACCGAAGACAGCCTCGTATCGTCTGTTTGGTCGATTTCCATTTTAGAAAAGGAAAAGTTGATCGCAGTTGTTATGGCTCCTGTAGATATTGCCTGTGTTTATATATCTGTATACAATGACGGATTTGTTGTTTTGTGTCGGTTGGAGAAAAGGATTTGTTTTTCAATTTTGTGGATTGTCTTTTGTAATCATTAGGTAGTATTACCTCTAATTATTGTTTCAAAATTATTACTTTAAAATTACATACAAAGATTTGAAAAAGTTTTACAGTTTAGTTGAACGTAACTCTGTAAAATAGTATTGTTTTTTAATAACAAATAGAAAATTGTACACTGCAAGGTATGTGTTGTAATGTAAAAATGATTAAAATTCATAAATAATATGCTGTGGCTGTTCTTGAATGGATACAATAAAACATATTTTTATCGCACATTTGAACAAATTATAATAAGGCTGGAGCATGTTTTGTATCCTGAGGCCTAGGTACTTTATAATATTGTGCTTAGTTGGAGGAATTGTGAGGCAGTAACAATCCAAATATTTACATTCAATTAAGATTACCTATTGTAGTTCTGAAAACTACAAGTTCGAGTTAGTTGCGTTTCAGATTTTCGGTATAAAGTGTGAGCTTTTTATTATATTATTGTAATAAAACGTTGGAACGGCTATTGTATTTTAACAATTCGCAGTTGTGCGGCACGGGAATGGATATATTATAATAAATATCATGTTTCAACGCCAACCTGACATGTTACTAGCCTTCTGTCCTACGAAATTCCCATTAAACTATGTTTTTCTTTCAACTCCAGATCAGCATGAATCCAATTTTATTGTTCAAAAGCGGATTTATATCGTTGAAACATTATAATGTTTTATAACAATTTATATTTACATTCGGAACGTACGAAGTTTTATTTTAAACTTCACGCTAATATTGTGTTTAAAGCCGTTCACCTATTTCAATTTCTTGGATGGATGCAACGGCCATGTTAAATGTGCAAACTGCAAAATATTATAATTCGGTTTTAACCGATTATAATCGGTTAGAACGATTTATTTATATTTGTTTACGATAATCGATTGAGGTAAATATAAATAAATTTGTTATTTGATTTAACGCGTATTGTGGGTAAAGTTTATGAATATTCAACTTTTGTTTATCTTAACGGGTGTATGGTTTCGGTACATAGTTGTTCATGTCAAACATAGTTCGCTGTTCATTGATTGTTTTACAGGAAATGGCAATCGTGGGAATGGAAGTCTTAGAGCAGTGGATGTTACAGCAAAAATATCCTTTGTTTACAGATTAAAATTTGCTCTTTGCTATTAACTAATAAAACGCACAGTATTAGCAAGTAACTATAGTAGATACTAGTGGAGTAATCACCAAAACCACTATCAAAAACCAAATAAAAATTGAAATTGTAAGAATGAATTGAATGCTCGAAGCCTCGCCGCTACCTCAGTCGACGTAAGTGAAGAGAGGCTAAAACCTTTCATCTTGGAGTATACGTCACTGGCCTAATGTGATATCCGTGTACATTTTGTACCACCGCTATCTCTCTCGGGACATCTGTATCGGTGGCAAGACCAACATTATTGAATCAGTAATTTATTGCCGGGACAAGGGGACGAATTAAGAAATTTTCGGTATAAAACTAAGATGTTAGGACTCTTTTTGTTTGCTTTACAGATTAATGGGAGTTATTAAGGTTTTTTGGACATTTCTATTATGAGAAAATTTTATATGTCTTCGTTGCTAAAATCGCTTTGTGGGTGGGATTTTTTGCTATAGAGGAGAATGAAATTGCAATTTGTAATCGCAGTTATCAATCACGGAGATTATTAACAGTGTTGTAAACTAAACAGTTGAAACCTTAAACATAAACAATGAATATTATCTTCTGGAAGCGTATAAAATGTTCACACGTGTGCGTAATCACCAGCTCAAATCGTATATAATATTATTCATAAAATATTTTTAGCATCTAACTGTGAATAATTTTAACTGCAAATGTGAAATAGAATACACCTACTACATCTTACACGTGCCTTGAAACTCATTCACTAATTATTATTCTGAAGTAAAAAAATGTGAACGGTTAAATTTTATTGAAAGCCAAATAATCGCGGAAACGCAATTCTTGAAATATTTTATTTCACGGTGTAACTCATAAAACGGTCAGTTAATAGCACCTCCATAATTTAATAATCTATCTTTTATTTATATAAAAAATACACATAAATCAGAAGTTTAAGTACATTTGTTATAGTTTCATTCATAAGGATTGCGTAATTTTATTGCCGTGTAAAAAAACACCGTGCATATTTTTTTGTTTTATCACGTCGCGGTCACTCACTTATTTTTTCCTCTATTTTCATTTTATTAAAACAATTTTATTTGTTAATTTATGCCAACATATAAAAATACATTCGTGGATACATTAAAAGCAATGTGCTCATAAAATTTTTGTTTAACCCGTAGGGTGCCATGTTCTATAGTGAAGCGATGATTTTTTGTCGATGAAATTTTATTATTACGCTGTATAAAACTTTACGATAAAATTAAGTCATAAAATAATTGATGATTTACAAAGTAGCCATTCTTTTGTATCGTTCGCTAATTAGTTTTATGCGTGCTGTTTTTATTTGTTTTACAAGTTAAACAACCCATTTCACTTCTTGTTTTTTTTTTGCCTTCTTCTGATGTGAATTATTAAAAGTCACTCTTCCTAAAAAATAACTGTTGACGTAGATTTGGCTAGTCCATTGTTTAATTGGTAAAAAAACAATATGATACAAAATTAATTGAATCAAAAGAAATGAAAAACAAACAACATCATAACATTTCTAAACCGCTCTCCTCACTAACTCATAAACATTTTAATATTTCGTCGTGGTATCAATGTACGTTTGATATCTATCGTTTCAATATAACTCCAACGTTTTAAGTACTAATAACATGAGGCTTGCTCTGTTGCATGATATAGTGTCTCCGGTAGCACCCCCCGTGGCCATGTTATGCGATACGACACATAATGCCGACGAATTTAATAATTTTACATTTTTAATCGTGTCGACGACTCGAAAAAATCTTTAAGTGAGCAAGATTCCTATCTACGTATAGACTTTCTCGATGTATGCCCGACTGTTAAGGTTTTGGGGTCTGTTATGCAAGATTTTTTAGTCAGTTACGTTAGTTAGTATTTTGCAAAACGTTTACCTGTGACAGGATGTCATCAGTTTGAGAATGTACGCGTGCTGATACTTATCTCTAGTTTAATTTAGTTTACTAAAGTCGTTCCTTTCTATTTATTTTTCATAAAAAATCTGACGAAATATTAGACTTCTGGCAATGTGTTGAAAATGTTTATAAAAGTATAAAATGATTTGTTTAAAGATTCTCCCACAAATTCAAAATACCGGTACTAAACAAACTTGAAAAAAAAAAAAACAATAAAGATGAATTACTTTTATAGTCCACTGCTTAATATGCGACTTGATTATTACTGAGTAGAATTAATAAAACAATGATTCTGTCATAAAGAAACATACCTATTACCATTACTACGGCGGTCAACCACTTCGGCGTTTCGTTTTTGCTATTACAAAAAAAATGTGGCCACCGGACGAAGTGTTATCGTTAAGGAAATCTCATTTTTTTCTTTTCGGCGTTAAAAACATGAATGGTACGTACGATTTATGATATCACAATTCTTTTTATAACCCACCCGGTGTTTTTTTTTCTTAGTTTTTTTTTCGGACCACGCGTTATCTTCACAATTTTGTGTCTCAATCTATTAATAACGTCTTCTTTTAAGACGCGACGTTTTGTGTCGATGTTTATCGATAGTTGACGTGTCAGATGGTACATCACTAGATTCGTTTTGTGATTGGTCAGATTTATGTGTCGAGATCGTTATTGTTTTAATTCGTGCGTGAATTTGTGTTTTCGCTACAGTTATTGCAGTGGTAGTGAATTATAAGAAATGTAGTTCTTTTATTATTTTGGGGTTCTAATCGAGCATTTTGTGTACAATTACTTATTTTAAAACAAGAAGTTATGAGTGGTGGGTGAAAAACCCATCATTATTTACACAATTGTAAACCCGATACGTTGTTGTTCATGTTCAAGCTTGACACGCCACTCTATGGCTTTGAAAGACGCCGACTACATGGCGCGAGGAAAAAATCTGTTTACTTTAGAAATAGGAGAAGTTGTAGCGGAGGGTTAATGTCAATGGCATAACGCCCACATTAAGAATCAGCTTTGTCTAGATATCTACGTCACATTACTTCGGTCGAGAAAGCTCGCTTTATTTATCTCATCCCGACGTCTAAGATGCTACGTATAGATTTTTGTTCTTAAATTATAATGCCGTTTCCCTAACATCTGAAGACGTAAAAAAATCGCATGTCTCACTTTCTGTTTGCGGAGACCGTATCATCAACTTGGAGCACGAACGCCTCAGGCAGCATTGTGCCAACCGGCGTACTTTGACCTCCCCTGCTTCCCTTACTAACCTATTTTATTGGTAAAGGGGGGTGTTGACATAGTTTTTAAGGGGTCTTAGTGTATTGGTGGCAGTTATCAGTAGTTGCGAAGTAAATCATGTCGAACAAACACAGGACGGGCGTCAACGCTGCGCATCGCACGATCAGTGTGAATTGTGTGTTTTTATGTTCGCGCTTCTTACGCGCCATTACCAATAATTTCAATACTGCTATGGGAAAGAAATAAAATTTTCTAGGCGGTCAATGTTATTTTAATCAAACTGTCATTCCATTCTCTTCAGTATTTTTTCCCTCCAAGAGAAATTAATATATTAAGTTATTATAACGGAGTTACCTTACATGATAACATTAGGTATTTTTAACCCAGCTATAACAGTTTTGATGCTAAAGAAACAAACATTCTCCACAGTGCGTTCGAAAACGCGGTTCGTTTTACGTATCGGTTGCGGCCATTATATCGCGCCAACGCAACGGGCCTCCGCATAATTACTTACACGCTAATTGTTCGGACTTCGGAACGCACACTTGCGACTAAAAAACAAATAAATTGTCAATTTTGAATTTGGAATAGGTACTAAAGCTCGAATCTTATTCGTTATTTGAATGTAAATGACGGTTGGTAGCCATGTTTCCTGGAGCGGTTTCTTTACTGGTGATTACTGTCAGAGGGTTGCCATGTGAAATATTATATTTCAATCATTGAAACGCTTTTTAAAGTTTCAGAATGTTAATGTTCGTGATATTTAAAAATATTCCAGAAGAGAAAGTTGGCAGTAGGCTGCTGAATTAATTAAAACATTATTTTCTGTTTTATTCGGATGATTTTAAATAAATAGTTCTTGTAGTGTATTACCTCAATTCTCCTCAACGAATCAAAATCGTTCAATAGCCTAGACTCGAGCATCTAAAATAGTGTAGGCAGACAATAAAAGCTTGTCACAGGATGTCATAAAAATAATAAGCAATTCTATTAAGACTGGTCTATTGTGAGATCGCCTCCACTATCCGCTAGACCAGATTCACTACAAACATCGTTACGCAATTGTTCTAGTGTTAGCCACATTCTTGACTAATTGCCACTTGTCACTTCAGTATCAAACATCACGAAACAAATGCATATCAATCAACGATGCTGAAATTCCCGCACTAGTGTAACTCGCACTTCGATTAGGATTATCGAATCAACCTGCCCTGTTAGTTCCCAAATTATTCGGTATCAATCGCGGCGATTTCCCGAACGATTCGCCAAAATGCAGCTTGGATTATTCGAAAATTGCGACATTCATAATAGTCCCGCTAATACTGGTTTGCAGCCGCTGTCCGATACCCTTAACCGCAAATCTCAAAGCGTTTCTGTAAACATCGCAGTAAGTTTCGGTTTATTTATTAGCAGCATTTATCGGTCGTTAAAACGAAGTCGCGGCACCGTGCCGGCTCCGTCACGGGGACGTCATGGTTCGTATTGTAACGGAAAACAATGCGGCGTGCGTGTTACGATCGATTTATGACCGTAGGCCTGCCATGCGTGCGGATTTTGTGCGGACTCGTTTCCAAGCTGGACTCGAAGGACTGCGCGAATTCCAATTCCAAATTTGAAATGTCGGAGTTTCCGAATTCAACGAAATTTAGATATTCTTTGATTCTATGTAGGTACAAAGGTCCAATTAAAAATAGAATATTTTCTAGACTACACGTTCCATATTTCATAGTAAGCCAATTTTGACTTCTGATCAAATAGATATTCGCAGATACAAATTCAAAACAAACATTCCAGCAGTAATTGAACATACGCGTATTCGTTTGATATCCAATCAAAAATAAAAATGGAGCAAATCTCACTAAAATTAAGCCTGAATGAAAAGGATCAAAGGGATTTTTGGAACGAGTAGGACGAGATTTATTTCAGTTTTCTGGAAATTGAGATGGCGATCGTCCGGGCTTCGCGCACTGCGTGGTAGACTAGCGAACGATACGCTAATGATTGGCGATTCTTTGCTTTTTACGTCCACTGTTTGATTTTCACCGCTGCCAGCACAACTCGGAATGTTTTCAACGGCACATTTTGTTCTATTTGCCCATTCTCTCCCATTAGCCAGATTATTACCTGCACTTTTAAGTAGTCATTGTATTTCTATGGTCGTATTTCAAAACTCTAATATAATTACGTCAGTTGCGGTAGCCAGTTAATTTGTCGGTAGCGGTGATACGTTATATTTAATTACGCTCCCATATTGGGTCAGAAATTAACTGTTCAAAATAAGGAAAAAGTTTATCAAACCTTAAAGGAATATTCGGGTCTTGCTCTATTAATAACTAGATATGCTTATAAATTCTTCAAACACATTGGAATATAGGATTTTACAATAGTTGTCATTCAACGTTTTTATAAGACCGGATTCCGTGAATAACGCGTAAACAATCGTAAAATAAGCCTATGAAAATGTAAACATTTTATATATATTTTACATACAATTATCTTTATAGCCGTTTACGACCGTAATACAGACAATAACAATTAACATAATTAAATATAAACATGTCAATATTGGCATTATCATGCAATGTGCAGATATAAAACAAATTACGATAATTTGGTAAATTGATAGTCGTCAATCGGGTTTTTCTGCTATAGGTACTTAAGTAGATGCAATTTTGTGCGAATTGTGCGATGCGAATGTGACTTTAATGTTGTTGATAATTGTTTGTTGTATAAAACTGTTGTGATTAGCTACGAACTGTTAATGCTAATAATTGTGACGTACTAACATTATCCTGGTCCGGTTAACGGTCTTTTTCAAATGTTGTAGACGTAAAACAATGTTGTAAATACCAATTTGAAAGTGTCATATCTAATTACGCGGAAAAGATTCCCCATTTTTTTTTCTATTCCATTCTATTTTAAAATCTCCCCCCACCAAATAATGGAAGTACAAAAAGTCCAGCATTGAGCAGTGTAACTGTCGTTGCCCAATCAGATCTGAACCCTGAGTATCTGGAGATGGGGTTCCGCGGCGGAGCTGGGCTGGGCTCCTCGTCGCGCACCAAGCGCATGCGAACCAGCTTCAAGCACCACCAGCTGCGCACCATGAAGTCCTACTTCGCAATCAACCACAACCCTGACGCCAAGGATCTGAAGCAACTCAGCCAGAAGACTGGACTCCCTAAAAGGGTGCTTCAGGTAATATGACGTTTTTATTCTGGTCTTGTTTTGCGTGGACGACTGTACCTTTTGATTATGATGTACCCAGTGTAATATGTAGGATACCAGTTAGACTAAAGGTCTGTATTGGATTTCTTTATGCCTTTTGAGACATTTGAGTTGACAGATAAAATTCAGCTTTTAGTAAAATAGAACATAAACAATCTAGTTAATTAAAACAAACAATTAAAGACTCGTATTTTTGTGAAAACGCACGATGTAAAAACTAAATCGAAGATAAAAATAGTTCATTAATTATTTTTTTCTAAAAAGAATTCAGCGTTGGACGTGAAGCCGATAGTATCGAATAATATACTATCGATTTTACGTTCGATACATAACAAATCGAGAGGTGTTATTTCACGCGTAGGAAGCCGCCTCATTAGCATACTGATCAAGACGTTAGGAATATGCTTGACTATGATAATTACAACCAATATTACTGATAAGATACGTGCCTCTTGGAATTTTCAATTATTGCCTTACTGACCTCGGGAGAAGCTTTCTCAAAAACTATGCAAATGAACGCCGTCAACGTATCGACGTACGTAATCTTTATTTATAATTCCTTTAATAACATTAATATCACTCAAACCACCGCAAAATGGGCTTCTGTGTTTAAATTAAATCAATTATAACTATAATTATTTAAATAAGGTGCAGACATAAAAAAGCTTTTATGAATTTTATTATTATCAATCAATGTAGGTCCGTACGCAATGTTAAGTTGTCATTAGTCTCAAATGTTAAGCTTTAATGATTCGTTTATTAAAATTAACTACTTAAACTACACTAAAACCAACGGACGAGACCGTTGGTTTTAGTGTAGTTTAAGTAGTGCGTAGTGCTATAGGCGTGAATAACATTACGATTTTGGGATTAATCAACATATTTTAATGAAATTATACTTCGCTATGTATGGTAGAGCGTTATAAAAGTCGTTGATTTCAAAATGCATTTATGAGCCGAAATGTCTTTGGGAAATATTCAAAAAACTCCATTTAGACCTCGTTAAAGCCATCGACGGAGTGAAAAAGTAATTTTCAAAAGTTTAATTGACACACAAAAATGATGTTATCTCAGTAAAGCGTCAGATGGCCGGGGCGAGTAGCATGTGAAGGTGCTAGTATGTGAGTTACAATGCAGTGACTAAACCAGAACTCAAGTGTGTCAAACGCATAAAATAAGTCTTAAACAAACCGGTAGTTGAAAGCTAATGCGAATTTAATGTAGCCCCGATACCGCGTCGCTTTGCACACTATCGACTTTATCAACATTTTGCATTGCGAATGTTTTATAAAGTACAATTTTATTTATTCGTTTTTATCGTCCGCTTTTTTATCATCACTCGTTTTGACGGCTGACGAGTGGTATAACCGAGTTGTTTTAATTTATAAAATGATAAAGTTGCAGGAACGTTTCTCAAATTTAAAATAAGTCACTACTCGTATTTTCTAATCTACATGTTTTATTTTTCAGTTGAAGGGAAGGTAATGTTATCAATTTTTTTGCTTCCCGACAGGAGGTTGTAAGCTTTGATTATATATATGTCTAGATGGAGTGTCACCATACAATCCCAACAAAGAAGCAGAGACAAAATTGTTATGCATGTGTGCGTGTAGATGTCATTTTACACTGCGCGTTGACATAAATAATGATACCAGCTTCTACGATTCTCCCATAAATAATGAAAAAAAAAAATAGACTAATTAAATAAGTTTGTATACATAGTGTTATTCGGTTTAACTATAACTTTATAGAAAATTGAACCTTGCTTGGCACTGCTCCTTTTGTAATTCTTCGTCGCCCTATCTTGTCGACAGTACTCATGTCCTTGCTGTGGAAGTGATCGGAACACACTACGGTATTTTTTGCTGGTGTCCACATCGCATCTCCGCGGCTTTTTTTAATGCGGTCTGACTCCTAACAATAGGATTACTTGGAATTCTAAAAAAAAATATGTTACGTCGATGACCATAATTTACTAATCAAATAATAGTAGATAATATTTTGGAGAATCAGAAAATGTCTATCCGAGCAATAAAAATAGAAATTATGCCTATTAATTTTTTCCGCAGTGCTTAAAAAAATATCCTTTATACATAACATAAACACGTGAAGTTGGGAAAATGAAAAACAGAAACTGGCAACACTGATACAATATGGCGTGATTTAATAAACATAATTACAAAAAACAAATATTTATTTTCTGGGTCAGTTACCGATGATAGGTGATGTTATTGGCACTTTTTAGCCTTCTTTTATAATTCCGGCAGACTTTAATTGCACATTTCGTCATTTTACCTCTGTTATTTGTATTTTAGTTAGCGCGCGTAATACGTTTTGACAGTTAAGCGGCACGATCTGTTCTGATTGACAGGAAAGCTAATGTCGATGAACAGTACATTGACATTTTTTTCCACGCTTGCGCGCACTCGACGCTACATCTAGACATATATATAATCAAAGGTTGTAAGGTAAGTAGAGGAAAAATCTTTCGGAATATGATGGCCGTGATTGACCACATGACGAGATGTCAACATGATTGGTTTCACAGAAATTGCGTGTTGCAAGCTTAAAATTGCACTTCTCGTAATGGTAATTGTGGCGTTATTATTGACCGCCATAATCAGTGCCGGCAGGTAACTGAGGAATTTTGTGAAATCGAACTTCAAACTAGTGTACGAAAGTGAAAGGTACGGAGATGTCGATAAAATTATCAAAAGTGTAATTTTTGCCATTGATTTTCGAACAAATTCTGACTCATTCTTCGAAAAAAAAAATCATTTTTTATACATTAATAAACATGCTGGAAATTATTAGGAGCATGAAAAATATAAACAGCCTGTATTGTTCCCACTGAATTTCTTCAGTTTATATCAACGGTTTGCTCGATACAAAATAATTACCTTTGCTAAGAGAGTGGAGTGGAGTTGCCATTCTGATAAAAGCTGCAAACATTGAGTGCATGAATGAGATAGGTAGAGCAAAATAAATACAAGTAGCCAATATTTATTTGAGCTGTCGCGAGAAAAATACACGCATTACGTAGTAGACAGTTTAACTTCGGTGTTCACGAATGAGGAAAGATGCAAGTTTCTTTATTCACATGGTGCAAGGTACACGCTAACTGTGGAGCCTGCCGCCTTCTTTGAACTTAGATTATAAGTAGAAACGCACACATCGGCGCGTCTTCGCATTTAACACACTATATTGTATTTAATTTGTTAACTAAATGCGGCACTTTAATGTAGGGCTCGGCAAAGCGCTACCCTTTGTTCTTGAAATTACTCGAAAAATTTCTTGAGTAACACGTGCGCTTGTGACGTCATAGGCTAACAATTGAACATCAAATTCGGTTCGTATGTGTTTGTAGAAATATTGTTTGGTTTGTGGTGAAGCTCGGTACTCCATTTACTATTCAGACACACAGAGTGGTTATCATTCACAGGATTCTGAAAATCTAGACACACGGCAGTGTGTCCGCCAAGTTCGAGCAAAAAAGCGACACACCGGCCGTGGGTTATATTACACGAACCATTTCGGGCCAAATTCGACCCCCCTATAACTCAAAATCTATTTTGTTTACGCATATCAAATTTCTAGTATCTGTTGAGACCCCCTCACTTATCTAAAATACAAAATTTCATTAATATACCTATTGTAGGTCTTGAGATATTGACGTCAGAAAATCGCTATTTTTACTATACACTCACTGACTGACTCACTCACTCATCAAAAACCTAGACCACTTCCAATGGTCGTATTGACTTGAAATTTGGCATGGAGGTAGGTCTTTATGTGAAGGTAAAGGAAAAAATCGGAAAATGGCCAAGTGTGAGTCGGTTTCAAAATAATGAAGGTGTAAATTTATATCCCTGAGGAACTAAAACGAACTAAATTTATCTATATTTATATATCTTCGAATGTTCGTACCGATCTGAAATTCGTTACAAAGGTTTGAGTCAAAGTAAAGTAAAAATCTGAAAACGGCCAAGTGTGAGTCACTTTCGATAATAACGAATGTGTAACTATGATCCACGAACATAATATATGATAACATGTCATGTCAGTCAGTTGGTAAATCTAGTCCATTTAGTTATTCTAGATCACTTCTTTGTAAGAAGCATAGTGCATATTCAAAAATCTGAAAGATAGTATAAATGAGACATTTCCTTAACTAACTTAATCATAAAGAAAAAAATAAACAACCTTACAAAATAAATGAAATCCCACCCAAAACAAAATGTGAAAGACTGCCAAGTTCGATGATATGGGAATGCTTCGCCTATAAAAGAAGTGAGATCTGAATAAGTACCAAGTTCCATACACATACCTCAGTTAAAAATAGTTACTTTTTAATGATGTTACTTGGCAAGTTTTAATAGAAAATTAAATACTTGATTCCTTGCGTTTAGTAGTTTTTTTAACAAGGTGTGTCAAAACTTGCCAAGTAACATTATTAAAAAGTAACTATTTTTAACTGAGGTATGTGTATGGAACTTGGTACTTATTCAGATCTCACTTCTTTTATAGGCGAAGCATTCCCATATCATCGAACTTGGCAGTCTTTCACATTTTTGTTTTGGGTGGGATTTCTGAAAATACTTTCACTCGTGCGAAACGACATTGTTTGAAATGGCCGAGGGCTATTTTTCCATTCCGAAAAGTTACACGAAAAAACGGCAGCCTAGTCATTTTTATCAGAATCGTTTATTTGTATTCGACTATTTATTTTTGTACACAAACAGATAGTAGATGTGAAACGGTAAAAAAGTATTAAACATAGCGATTTGGAGTGCATAGGATTTTTTCGAAAAAAAAAGAATCCTGTTATTCACCAGTTCGGATCTTACAGCCATATTGAATTTTATTTTATACATTTTAGTAAAACAGAGACCTAGCTCTAGCTTTTGCAACCAGATACCTTGCTGATACAATTCATCTTTGTTCTATTCAGAGAAATGTTTGCCCAATATTCGGACTACCGAAGTTGGCCGACTGTTTCCCAAATAAGACACGGGGACAGTTCGGTTCAAATTCGAACGGTAGGCAAAGCTAAGACAAACATTTGTTTGGACAAACAATTTTGGGGGCACGTGGGTGCTTCATGCTAATAGGTGTATGAACAGGCCCGTGTCAAGAGTTGGGAGATTTCCCAAATTCTGTCGATATACCTCTGGCCTTAAGGCAGAAGGCAAATATGGTATGGCTTATCGTTGGTAGAAACGTGGTTTTCTCTATTGAAGTCCAAAGGATATGAATAGGTAGTTATCCTACTAAGAGTAAAATGTGACCGAAACTTGGTTAGGTCGGGATTAAAAGACAATAGAATATATTAATTGTAGGTATTGATAATCTCAAAAATATGGTAGAAAAAATTGGTTCAGCATGTTTCGAAAGTGTTTTTTTTTAATAATAAATATATTGCTGCGTTCCAAGTTTTTGATTATTAAAAATGTACCTGGTAACGGGATATTTTAACAGAAGCTTTTAGTGTTTTTCTTCTTTTCGGAAAATAAAATGAAAACTATTTTATTCGGAAAAAATACTGCACGTATTTAATGATTTTTCTTTAAATGATTTCAGTCCGTTCTGTATTAAAAATAAAAATCATTGGCTTGGAATAAAAAGTAAATACTGGCTGAGCGCGAGTTGGTATCGCGCACGAATAGTTCCGTACCAAAACTTACTTGTGTCAAATTGTATATTCTGACATATTCTGTGATTTAATATTTCTAATGTCTGGTGGTCATTACGGATCATGACGTAGGTACAGCTGAGTGACAGAAGGACAGCAAAGAGAAGGAGTCTGAGTAATAGTGGACATTTTTCCCTTTGGACACGGAACTCTAAAAATTCACTCAATAAACTTGGACCTGGTTACTTTTTCGAGGAATTGCGTCCGATATTGCTTTCTGTACCGATACAGAAAAAAATTAAATAAGTCGCACATTGTTCACTATTTATACAAATTAACATTTATTTTATATTCGGAAAAAAATAATTTGCTTATCGGAAAAACGTAAAATATTTTTTAATAAAAGAGTTGCTGTAAAAATATTATATCATAATGTTTGTATAAAAATATTATTTTGTGATTCTTCATGATCTAACTAAAGTAAAGATTATGCTGAACATTAAGTAGTTTTAGGTGCGTCAAGCCCCTTTTCATCGAAGATTTTTTACAACCTACATAATAACCTAATTATTATAATTAATTAAACACATAAAGTTCGCTAATTCAGAACTATTACATGAGCTGACTGACAGCTAAGTCTATTTAGTGAGTGCCTACAAGAGTGACAGCTAAGTGAGAGTATAATTAGTACCTTTATTGGCAGGCGTCTGTTGATTAGCCATGTTATCCAATAATCTGCCAGTTTAAGCTTTGTTAACAATATCGTATTTGGAATTAGAAATCCGTAGCTCATTGTAGCTTATGTTATTATTTAGAAGTTACTGGAAGGTTATAATTTGATGGGAGCAATCTTCATCTTTGTCCAACTAGATTTGATATACCTACATATATAAATCAGTATTTTTATATACTTCATTCTTTAAGTTTCAAAGAAAAACTCGCCTACTAGGCATTGTGCTTTATTTACGTATCGAAATTTTTAAGACTTTTCTTCGTAACTTTTCTTGGAACCTTCATAAAAATTGTAAGTTCTCCCAAATGTTTTGTTACGCCAACGCTTTAGCAGCCTGTCTTTATCGTAGCCAACTTCCGATTTCGAGATTCCGAGATTCCGAGATTCCGAGATTCCGATATCAGCAGCATAAATACACCCAGTCAACCAATTATGCGAGGCCCCCCTACCCCTCGAATATTGATCGAGATTTTTTCCGGCAAAAACCTTTCGACTCGTCGCCATATTGCGGAGATAATATCTTATTCGTTTTTGCGCCTCGTCGCACTTTTGGCTGAACGACGCGACGCTGCGGACAAACGTTTTGTTTTACCCTTTTAAATCTCGATATTATCACTTTTAGATCTGTTTTGTTTTTATATAGCAGTTGAATCCGAGGTTGCGGTTTTCAATTGTTCTCTTTGCACACAAATACGCTTCGCAGTAAACCCGCACCCACACACCTCGTTGAAAACTCCAAAAGAATTTAGTTTGAAAACTCGTTTCGAAATTTATAATTAACCGTTTAATTTACTAGGCTAGGTCGTATACGTTTTATTATACCGCCATATCGAGAGGCTTATTCACTCACTTGTTCAATTGACGTACCCCAAAGGTCTTTACAACTCAATTCAATCACAAGAAACGGCATCAAAGAATTATAGGCACCAATAAACCCATAAAAACCGCTGTCGATGCCGCAATACCGCAGCATAAAAAGCTAAGCATTTTCAGCTATCCCTAAATAAAACACGACACGAGGGGCTGAAACCAAAAGATTTATGTCTCTCACCTCTCAAGTTATTTACGAGAATTACGAGACTAATTGCTTTTGATCACAATTTTGAACCTTATTCCGATATAGATAAGAGTGTAGTGCAATTAAAGTTTGCAAAGAGCTCAAAGGCTGGCATTTGAGTCCACCTTTGGAGGAGAGATGCAGCGTATTGGAGGGCTGGTCCTCATTTTTTCCGCTTTCTATGTTCGTGTGACGTTTACCGCGTGGCTGCTGCACTCGAGGCCTCAGCCCATGGCGTGTTAAATGGACTCTTTGAAATGGTCTTTATGAATGCCGTCGGTTTTGTACCTACACTTCACGTAGACAGCACTGGTAGCTGCAATGAGTGGGTATACTTATGTGAAAATTGATCGTTTTTAGCGAAAGAAAATATGTCAACCAGTTCACATAGGTTCAGCGTTACTAATGCATAAAAAAAGTGACTTCCCCGTGTACTTGTTGATATACACAATTTATTCGTTATTTACTCCCGCTTATTTATATTAACGCTAAAGTTCAGTTGATACAAGATGAAACTGAAATGACTAACAAACATGACACTGAAATTAAAGCTGAAATTATTTCAGTACTCCATGAATATAATATAAAAAATCCATTTTAAATGGGCATTCACAACAGGTGCTGCTCATGCCGCCGCCTAATTGCCTCGGGCGCCCCCATAATATATAGACGCCGTGTCACCCGAACCGCGTGCGTTGGCGCATTTAGAACAAACCACGCCATATATCTCTCCTTGCGTCCGCAATTACGTGATTTGTCACTCCACTCTCTTTTTTTCTTCTTCCATTCTGAAAAATGAGTCGAGTTCAACTGTTCAAGTAGCTCAGACGTAATTAGTCGACTGAAAAAGTGCCTTTCCCTGTTCACTTTATTGTGCGATCAATTCACATAGCTACCGTGTTTAATCGACTATTAAATTTATCTCATTCGATTAATTAGTCGATTCCCAATAATGTGTTATTGGTTATTTTTTTGTTTTAACGGGATTTGTGCGCAGCTGTGCTACTGGTTGCCCAGTTTTCTAAAGTTTTTATGAAACGTTTTTTACCAACCGGCCAGATTAACTGAAATAAATATGGATTGTTTACTTTTCTCTCAGTATTTAATTGTAAACAATTTAATTTTTAACTTTTAAAATAATTAATGGGTATTTTTTAAATAAGAATTGAACACGCTATATTTTGTGGTTTTCAAACTACGAAACACATGTTATATTTATCACTCACTGAAAAAAAAACTCCTATGAAAAGCAAAACATCTAGTGATGTATAGCGTTGCTTTCCGATCTCACAAAAATTAATTACGCAGTTCTATTTTTAAAACGTTTTCATGCCATGATTTTGAACACTATAAAGATGCTTCTTAACGGCACACAAATATCTCGACCCAAAGGCGATGGCTCACAACCCTCGCAATTAGTATCGGATGGTCACACCTTGACGTTCGACCGCGTATAATTTTACTTTCTAAGTACATTTTGTGACAATAATAAGCAAATTCCCGCATTCAACTCTAAACTTTATTACACTGGATTAAAGTTAAAAATTCCTCACACAAATAAGATCAAATCAAACAGTCTAGTAATTAGTACAGGCGCGCTCAGCGACGCTCCGTTGGGCAGATAATTTCCGCTGTGCGTTCAAAAGACGTCCATTTGTCATTTGGTCGCGCGAAGTCTCACAGAGCGGACGCGCTTCTCCCTACTTAATTTATTCAAATATTATTTATTTAAGGAAAACGGGACTATTAATCACATTTCTACAGTTTTTATTTACATACGCGGAACGCTGTTCTCTTTGATCGCCCAGACATTTATTAGAGGTCCTTATGCGGTATTTTATTTACATTTTAAATTGGGTGTCAATTATCAAATAATTATATTGCTTGTGTAATTAGACCGAATGATGTTTGATTTTCTACGGTTAATTTGTTATTAATACTAATTTGTTTGCAAACATTAATTTAAAAATTCCACTAATTTGTGTGTTCATTTTGTTGGTGTTTAATGAGCTCTCTTTCCACGCGGGCTTTCATGTGAAATTAACACCTTTTAATGGTTTTTAAATATTTGTTACACCGAAGTGGTATTTGCGTCGGTATCAGGCGCTTGTTTACTTCATTCACGGCTGGACTACTCATCGGTTCATTAATTAAATTCAACGTTTATTAGATATTCAAATGTTTTGCCTGTCGTTTTACTTGTGTTAGGTGTTAGGGAAAACTTTGTGTGCAACGTTTAAAAGTTTTACACTTCGTCTCTGGCCTAGTTATGAAACTTGATGTGGCAGTTTTCAATTGAAGAATCCGATTGTCGTTTGTTAAGTTTGGATATGTGTCAAAGAAAAAGAAGGGCTTCAGCAGAAATCTTTGTAAAAACTTGCCTATATTTCCGTCAACTTTAAACGAAAATAGCAACAAGTACTAACACTTAGGTACCTATAGTTATTTTTACAACCAGTTTGTCAGCAGCTGGTGTATTACAGTTAGCCATTAAAATTGTCGCGAGTGTTCTACCACTATTATTGTGAGTTCAGTATTCGCGACATCTGGCTTCAGACAATATATTAAACGCATTAATATTACAACATCTTTTATTATTGCGTGTGATAAAATGACTTAATTTGCGACTGCCATTCAGTTACCTGTAAACCGAGCATGAAATGCTAGTAATCAGTCATTTTCGCACATTAAGTTTGGGTTCAGACGGTGCAATTTTTTAAAAATTTTGTCTGATGTATGCAATATTTTTGTCTTTCAAGACTTACTGAAGTGCCAAATTAAGTCTTCCTCCTACTGAAAAAATCTCTTAGTTTGATAGCCATCATTCAAAACAAAAAATAATTAACCTATGCATCCAAAACCGTACAAAAACAACAACGATTCCATCTACAAAGCTCGATTCACAAACACCAATTCACGATTCATTGTGCATCGAACCGTCGAGGTGTTGCGTCGTATGAACCCGAGCTTAATTCGCTCAATTTTGTCTCATTTGTTCTAGCGGGTGCGAGGGGCAATTTGCAACCGTTGGTGTCATTGCGCATTGGTTAGCGTAATGGGCCGTGACGCGAAATGAGACGTCAAAACACCAATAGGAGGGGAGCTTATTACAGTGGCATCTGTTCCATTGTAGTTGATGTGATAAAAAGAACGGCGTAAATTGACCACGGTTTTTTTTATTGCTGTGTAAAAAAGGGGTAATCATCTATCTATGGGAATTGCTGTCGTACTAGAAAGTGTGGACTGACTCTGAAGATAATCAATTCAGATAAAAGGAATTGCTGAACTATTAAGAGACACTGTTTTCTATATCTTTATTTCTTCAACTAAGTACAAAATAGGAGCCCGAGTGGTTCCTTAAACGGACCACCGCGTAGTCGATCAATGGAAGCTGCCATCATATTTCAAACCTCTTGCAACAGTACTCTAATCTGTTCCCATCGACTTCCAAACAATCCAAGGCATTCAACACGTTGCTATATTATTTAACATCTCCTCACAGAATCTGTAGCACGTTCACAAATGGACTTGCCTTACAAACGGGAGTTATAAATACTGCTCAAGATCATTCCTTCAATGTCTGTCTTTAGCTACTGTTCAGACGGCAGATCGTATCTGAATGACAAATAGTGCTACCGTTGTACCCCTCAGCTTCTAGTTACGATGTATTAGTAAGCTCTTACTACTCTAGATATTGAGTAACGTGTAAATAAACAAAAATATGGTTTATATTTCCCTGTTTGCACAAGAGGATTTATTAAAATGTAGAGTTTTCAAAGTTAATCAATGTTTGGTTTTATGTACGTGTAATTACCAACATTCGTAATTGAGCACACCAACTAAATATCAGCGGTAGCAAAAATTCATTAAATGAAATACACATTGAAAACATGTTTGCATTCTCGTAAATATAAAAGTAACAATCTCGTATATTTCACGCAAAATACAGCTCAATCTCGCACTTGACATCAATATATCTCAAAAATCTGACAATTCAATTTTTCATTAAACATATATCATTCAGTTATTTCAAAAACGAAATATATACGTGCATAAATAAAAAAATATAGGTATTCGTTAACACTCGACCGCTGAAAAATCACTCGCATGAATATTTTCAATTGTCTTAAATTGTGCGGCGGTGAAGCATATTGAGTCGTATGTTTCGGTTGGTAAAAGTTATTTTTGGTTGGCGGTTGTGCGTGACGGTATAACTAATGATGTGTCCGAGGTAGTGCTTATTTATTCGAAATGTGAGCGAGAATAGCGTGTCGTGTTTTTGGCCTTTGCTTCGAGTACGTACGTGATATACATTGTTACTACGTTTCAACTAGTTATAAGTCAGTTATCTCCTCCTTTTATCAATGTTTAATATTTGTTATGCATTTAAATTTCATTTTTTCAAACATCTCTCTCATCTTTCTTGTATGAAGATTTTTTATTTCCTCGTTAAATCTGACATTCTAATGTTCGAGGTATAAGCTATTATATTGCTTTTAGTGCAGTATTCTATATTTAAAATAACCAAGTGTCTACCTATTTATTTGATTATAAAGTGGCCAGTGTTAAAAGCTATCAAGAAAGATTCTTCTTTCTTCCTTCATAAGTTGTCAAGCATCTACGCAAGACAGCTAACGGAATAAGAGCTTAGCCCCAATTGCTTAAGAGATGCATTTCGTACCAAATACTTTGATTGATATAAAACAATAAAGTATCAAAATCATAGTTGCAAAACAATTTTTTTTATAAAGATCTTCAGAACAAGCTCAGTAACAAATCGCTACTAATAGACCAACCAGTTACTCTGAACAGATGGTTATTTCAATGTTAGCAGTACATTGTCATAGTGTAGCATATTGTTTCGGGACCACCTAGATAGTTTTATCTTCTCGTGACAACGCGTAGTCATCAATCGTCTATGGCTTTCCAGACATTCTTTCAACTAGTGTTGTATGTTGGATAAATCGTGCAAGCATATCGATAAAAATGACGTTAAAGTTTTTTTGACAGTATTTTTATTTTAAAATGAGAAATACAGCAGGAAATGTTTTAAAGTTATAGCGCTATTGTCAAAAGATGATTAAATCATTATTTGTCATGTCAATAAATTGCATTTCTAAAGTTAGAAGCTCATGCCTAGTGTCTTTGCCAACTGGCAAGTGCTTTTAATTTATGAAGTCAAATTGATTTGCAAATGAGAACTATAAATTTTAAACAGTCGATTAATTTCAATGGTTTATGTTTAAAAATAGTTAATTATTTTTTATGAGCAGTTGCACAATCAATTACAATTTTTTAATGAATTATGTAGTTGTCCAGATGTTTTAATTAAATAAAAAATATCTACTTTTGTATCAAATTACTCTAACTACGCAGAAAATTACGACATTATTTGTAAAAAATAATAAATAATCAACCTGAATGAAGTTATCGATATTAATATTTACACATCACTATTCCAGAGGCGGACACGCGGGCGGACCGAACGATTAGTCACAAACAACGACGTGAAAAACTATTAATACATACAACGAAAAAATAGCTACTGAAAGGGATATTATAAATTGCATATCAAATAAATAATCACCTATCAATAAATACTCATCATTTATACTCTTTTTTACATCAAATAACTTACTTCACTACAAATAAACTAAATGTTTAACAAAACTCAAACTGCAGATATTTCGAAATGATACATCAATATGACATTGCTTTTTTTATTATAATGCAATACAGTTAAATTTATTATTGTGCAAAAATACTACATACATAGCATTAATACTGACTGCACAGCAAATTTTCCATATTTCATAGCAAAATAACTATCCCAGTCGCATATTAACCACTAAGTACAACAAAACCCATTCATCATATTTGTCTTAATTTTCAAGAAGCCATGCTCGGCCAATTTAATGATTATTATAACAAAAAAATCCTGTCACATTGCATTATTTCTAAAACCAGAACAAATTACCTGAAAAGGTTCGCGGCTTCGCGCGCTTTTTCGTCACTGGAGTGCAGAGTGGCGCGAGCGAGTAAGATAGAGTTCAGTTAAAAAACATTGTATTAAAAAGTGAAGCTAGTAACGAAAACGAATCGCTGCAAAACCGACTCCACGTAGTCTTGTTTGCCTACCCCTAGAGTGCAATTCAAAACCGCGTAGGCGCGGAGGGGCGAGGCGGCCTGCGAGCTGAGGAGCAGGTAGTTTTAACGCTCGCCGACGCGGTTGAGGCTGGCCGGCTCTGCCGGCCAGTAAGCCGAAGCTGCGGTGGTGAGCGTGAAAATCATCTGCGACGATAAGCTCGCATGGGACCGCCGGAGCCCCGCAGCGCCGGAGCCGTGACAGAAGCCATGCTTGCTGTATGTTGCATGCTTACTTCCATGTTGCATGCCTGCTTACATGCTGCATGCCTGCTTGCATGCTTCAGGCTTGTTTGCATGCTTTTTACAGGAAAATAAAAATTCCAAAACTATGCCAAAAGATGATTCTGACTATAAACATTCTGAAATATGATATTATAGTAGTAGCCTTTTAATGACTACTTATATGAAATGTATGCTAAAAGGAAATACTGACAATGACTGACAATGCACCAGCCCCATTTTTTTTAAGAACTATAGTATGTATGTGCAAGCATATCATCGGACTTGCGATCCGACTCAAGTACGTGGCGCCACCTGCAGAAGCTAAAAATGTTGCCTATTGGGCAAAAAAGGAAGCGTGAACGCTTATAAATAATTCAATAAATTACAATTTTGTATTTAATTTTATATTTTTTTGCTGATCTCATTATGCCGTAATTAATAAATAATAAGATGACTGTGACTAATAAAAAGCTGTTTTATTCAGAAAAACTGCTGTAAATAATATAAAAATAGAAGCAATATTTAAAACAAAAAGAGTTAACATGTATAATGTGCATTAAGATTATTAGCTGTGCATTGATGAAAAAGCTTTTGCTTTAGGAAAAATCGCTGTACGCTGCGAAAATAAATTGTAGTGTGTTTAGTGATATTTTGAGTTGAATATTTTGCTGTGCAATCAGTAATTTTGATGGGAATTCGGAATCTTATTGCATAGAAAAAGGATATTTTTTGATTTGCGTTTAAATACTACCCCTACTGAAATCATTTCGTTTAAATGAAACAATTAATCTGTATTCATGACGAAAATGCTTCCATCTGCTCTTGCTTTTAAGAAATGTTAAAAACCTTTTTATTTCAATAATTGAAATTGCCTTCAATGTTTAAATGAAAATTGTGCAAATTGACTGAGAAATCTTTTAATTCAAAACAATACCTAAATCAATGATACATGCAGGTGACAGGTAATACAGGCTACCATTATATTGAAGACCAGTCGGTACGCATCACAAGAAAACAAAACATTCGACGAAGAAACATTATTTCTCCGCGGACGCAGCTATAGTTAGCATGTACTTATAGCGGAGATATGTACCTACTTACGAAGTTATTGAACTTTTCGCTTTTTCCGCACAATCGCCAGCCGAATGCGACTTCAGGGCCAAGAAAGAAACGGGCATCTAAATTTGGCGTAAGGCAACATCGGCCGCCATGACGCGGGGGGCGGGGCCACGGAGCGGCCGCGCGTGATTGGTTGCGCGATTCGCGCGCTCTTGCGCCGTCCGCATTGAATCTTTAGCGCGAACGTTATACAAGTACGGATAAAGTCGGTCAAATAGTCTAGGTTAATAACTAAGACCGACATTACTAACAATTCGGTAGCTTTGTTACAGTGAGTACATTTGGCGCATGTAACAACGGCTCGGAATGTTGCGCTTGCGACGGTCACGCACCGGCCGGTCAGCTCGCTAATTATACAGATAAAATCTGTACTTCGGAACGCTCAACGGCGGGCAAGAACGCAATCACGTGCCATATAATCGAGCCAGTCAGGAATTCAGCTTCCACGTGCAATGCGGTCGGGCGGAAGCCAGGACCTCCAGAAAATTTGGAACCTGATTTGGGTTTTTTCTTTACGACATTTTATTTTACGAAGCTTTGCGGTCGCTTGCGTCAGTTGTGGTACCTATATATGCACGTACCAACAGTTTTATTTATTGTTCGCAGGTATGGTTCCAGAACGCTCGAGCGAAGTGGCGACGAATGGTGACCAAGCAGGAGAACAAGATGTCGGACAAGTGTTCGCCCGACGCGTCCCTGGAGATGGACATGTATCACGGGCCGATGGGCTCGATCCAGTCGCTGCCGCCGCACAGCCCGCCCTACAGCGTGATGGGCGGCCCGCCGAGCCCCAACTCGATGGATTGCCCCTAGCCTTTATTGCGCGCTTTATGAGCGCCATAAACTTTGTTACGAGTGGTGCGCCAAGCCGCTCTCTGCGGTGGCGTTTGCCAACAACGTCGTTCTCCTTCGCCGGAGCAACCATTTAATCAATCATTTTCTAGACAGAATTTTAATCAACAAAATAATTTACAATCTTCAAATAATTCAGACCAACAAACTCCCCTTCAGCGAAACCGTTTTAATGGGCGTACAGCTCATCAGCCTGAAGCCATGCAACGATTTTTTACGCAACCTCTGCAGCGGCCTAACCTATGCGAACGAGGACGTTTGGTACAAGGCTCTCCACGTGAACAACCTAATCACAATCAATCTTTACAGCAGGGCTTTATTGGACAGTCATTTAATAGGTCCCAAAACTCTCATTTTAATCATATCCCAGAACATAGGCATTGGCAAGACATTCAGCTGCGTCACCATATGCAATCTTCTCGATTGCCTTTTCGCGATCCGCATATCCAACAAACAAACGCGACATGTTCCGAGCAACCACAAGCACTTAAGTTGAATACGCATACTTCTGGTACCTTTAATTTTGATCCATCATTTTGGGATCCTAGTCCACCCCCCGATCAGACCCGTAGGGTGAACTCTCAAAGTTCTTTGCATGCGCAAGGTTCCCAAAATATCTTAAGCAATCAGTCTTGTCGACCTCCGTTGAACCAATCTTCCCAAATATCTGCCAATAGTCATGAGTTTCGAACCCCTTTGAACGGTTATCATTTTCCATCGCCTATCAACAGTCAAGCTTCCTTACAGTCCGGCCCTCGGCCGACGGTCAGAAACCCTAATGATGAATTTATGTCTCAACGATCTGTTTATGAACCAGCTCCCGAAACCCTCGCTTATAGGCAAGCCCTATTATAAGCTGGGTGAAGCTAATTATTCCAACGTATTTTACTTACTTTTCAAGAGCTTTTTACGTGGAGGCAACAAAAGTTTCAAGGGGAAAACTCTTTATAAAGTCTCTAACCGCTGTTGGTGAACTATAACCAACATTAATTTCCAAAATAAAATGATTGATTAATTTAATGACTTTCAATATAAACAATACAAGTGGCGAGTGAAGTATGTTATGTACAAAAGCAAGGCAAAGTTAAAAGGACTAATTTACTGAGAGCAAAAGAATGTCAGCCGACAGCATTGATTCTGATATTCTGATTTGTGACAGACTTTAAAGGATTGTGTTGGAAAGTGGACTTTATAGAACTTTCATTGTACTCGTGATTACATTTATCTATTTAAGTGGTTGTGAAGTCAATTTTTCTGTATGATATTGAATGAACTCAGCAATTTTTGAATCTCCAAAAATATTAAATGTTTACGTCATCGTAGGATAAACGCAACCGGTAAGTATATTGTCCCATAACAGAGTAAGAAAAAGTCATTCCAGTAAATGTAATTACATGAAAATTTTAAATAAAATTTACCTGTTTCTCTGTGTGTTTGGATATTGTCTCCGAGTCAAGATGTAATACATAGATAAGTACATAAATAGGTAAAGATTCTCAGATACTCGCATTTACTAAGTATCTCCGTTTTGAACATTAAAATAATAATTGTTGTAAACACCTCGAAGTAAAAGATCCATACAATAAATTCGGAAAAAAATATACAAAAAAAAACTGTTGAAATAAAATTATTGGAAAAAAATGCTATCTGAAATTGTATGACTAGTTTACTTTGTGAATGTACATACTTATAAATTATTGACTATATAAATGTGAAATGTAAATACGTTAAAACATCAATAATAGTCCATATATTACCGTGTAACTGTTAAACGATTTACCTTCTCAATGTAAGTAGCGTCGGAGGTCAAACTTGTTCTGTGACTTGCATATTGTAGCCCCGTGTTTATCAATAACCCAATTATAAAATTGTCGTTTAAAATTGTTGTAAAAATAAATAGGTGGTATAGAATATAAGTCGTTCGAGAACTAACTTGTATGTACTTACGATTGTTAGTTTTCTGTTATCTTTAAAAAAAAACTATGATATTCAGCAATGCGGTTCCTTGAACCAAGAGGAGAAAGTTTCGTTTAATAATATATTTACTATTTATTTATTGACAATTGATATTTAATTTAGTTTAAGAAGTAGTCTGTAGTTAGGGACGTAAAATGAATGTGAAATTTTTCCATAGATGTAATAATTATTACCTAGGCTAGTATAGTCATAAAGAAAATGATTTGCCGGCAAGATATTATTTGAACTCTTCATTAATTTGCAGTTAAACAATTTGTTTCTAAAATACAATATTGTTATTCCTACTGTCTTTTAAGTAGTTCTAAGCATTACCTAAGTAATATTCCGGCTAAGTAAATGCACTGTTAGTTCCTTTTGTATAGATTTAAAGTACATTATAATAAAGTAATCCACATAATATATAAATGTAGTAGCTGACACGATGTTTATCGTTCTTGATTAAAAGTAGCAACAATCATAATGTTAATATTTAATGAAATCAGTAACTTACAAATAATTCGACTGCATTTGGCATCAACGGTTTTATTTTCGCAAAAAAACCTGTGACTAAAAGTTATAAAGATCTGTTAAATAAAAAATATTTCAGATGTGATTTTTTTATTTAATTTCTGTACTTTTCCCTTTCACTGTAAACACGTTGAAACATAAAAATCTCCACTACTATGACAACACATAAACATACTTAGCAGCTTTTCGAAGACATGGCATGAATCACAGTTTTACAAAAACTTACACACTTTAGGACATAAAGCAGTCTCACATCATGATCACATTCTCTAGCCTATCCAATACTGTAGATATCTGTCTTCAAAGGAAATACTCAAGAAATCATACACACTAGAAATACTCTATTTTTTGTGGAGCTCATTACTACAGCTTATATATCATCGGCGCGACAGATATTCGAGCCAATCAATGGAATAACAGAAAAATATCTTCACAATTATAAATTATTAGCTTCCGCCAGCGGCTTCGCCCGTGTGGTGTGTGATAAAAAGCAAAAAGCAACCTATGAGTTAATCCAGGGTATCACCTATGTACACACCAAATTTCAACCAAATCGGTCCAGCCGTTTTTGAGCGAAAGAATAACAAACATACGTCCATACATTCTCATAAACGTTCACATTTATAATATTATATTATGTAGTAGGATACCCTACCCTAGAGTTGCCTGTTCTCTGTGTGGTTGTCACAAAGAATCGCCCAGAAGCTTCCTTAAGAGTAACTGGCTGTCAGAGAGGCGCGCGCGCTGCCTTGAGTTATGCTGTTTTAATTAAAACAATAAATAAACCGCAGCTGGGCGGTTGGGTGGTCCCTTCGGATGCCTCTTTTAAAAATTCCAACTTTTATCAGTACGGAGAATATCTTTTTACACGTAAAACTGTTTCCTTATATATGGGGACGGCTGAATGACCGAGCTTCGTTTGCGTTTAAAAGGTCTTTATTGCTGTGCCAGTATATTAATCAATAAGTCCAACTGTCAGTTCTGTGGCAGTGCCGCTGTTACAGTTCAGGCTTCTGTGTTAATTGAGTAGTATATTTTATTTAAAAACAAACGGGCAACTTCTAGTAACTGGTCACCGCTGTCTTTTGACACCTGTTGTATGCTCAAGTAATCAAGATAACGCCATCACTAGAGAGATAAACCTGATAGATAGAGAGGTATAGCTCATGTGTTTTCATAGAAATTGTGCTATACTAAAAATAGGTATGGTGCTGTCAATCTTCTCTGGACTGGACTCCATCTGAAAAATATTTCGCAAAAAATCATGTTACGAGCCCCGAAAGGTGGTAGAGAGCTGATCATCCAGAATCCTGCTGATTACGTAAGTAAAATGTGGCTTCAACCAGACCTTTCAAGAATTATCTACAAGTGGCAAATTTATCGCAACGTCAGGTCGGTAAGTAGGTATTGTATCAGAATAAAATAGTACACAACTTTGTCTATGTGTCCAATGCAATGAGAGTGTCGTGCTAAATCAGTTTCTGTGTTCTAATCAGAAATATCATAGGAATTGCGATTTTTCCAATTAAAAAAGTTCTCGGGCACAGTTTTCGTGATGACTTTGTCGTCTGAGCTTACTAATTAGACTCTCTACACATAGTATTTCGTTAGTACATTTTGACTACCGAAAAGTAATTACTAGCCTAATGATTTTGAAATGTCTGTTAAAAAAAAAAGATTTGATTAGAATGGCACAGCTTTCATCAATCAAAACTTAATTTGTGAACTGACTGTGATTGCATGCAATCATTGTATGATTGGCAAATAGAAGATTGCTAACATCCTATAAATTATAATTATCATCAGCTAATCTAACAAATCATGACTGTTACACGTATTACAATAAAGATCTACATAAAGCTATCTATTAAAAAGGGTGTACAAAATCGGTAGCTTGTTCAAACAAAGGGTCGCACTATGAATACGTGTTTGTTGATACAACATTAATAGTGCTTGCACTAAAGATTGACTTTTAGTTGAACATGGATTAAGTGCAGTTTGGACCCATATCTCGAAGTACACCTGCTACTTTATGCAAATGTGTACATGCATAAAATTAAGCTTCTCATTCTTGATGGGGTATAACAATTAGTTCCAACGTTTTAGAACTATCTGCGATCACGATTGGCATATAAACAGCTGTTGGGAATTGCATTCCAATTTCAGAGGTATGTGGAGTAATCTGGAATGTTGTTTTTGCATAGAATGTCAGTAGCATGACATCGTTGGATTTAATGGAGCGACCAGGAGCGACTTTGTTTTTTATTGGCAAGTATTTTTATTTAATCGATGATTGCTATCGTATGTCTCAAATAAAGCCTTGTAAGGATATTCTAAATAGGTCTCATCTTCGCAATAACCAGCAGAGAATGATCAAAATAAGCTAAACCAACCAAAGGCAACAAGCCGATAGCCATTCGATATATTCACGTACAACTATTATACCTTGGTATAGCAAGATGTGACTCCATGATGATTTCTACAGGAGCCTGCGCTGCAAAAACTGGTCCTGCTGTCTGCGACTTCCATTCAAGGGGGACAGAGACACCGCCATACGCATTTCAACAAATACGATAAGGACGAAAATAGAACCGCATAACGGGATTCGTTTTCGGGTTCTCGGCATTGTTTTTGAGTTCTGAGAAAAGCAACTGGTCTTATACATAAGTATATAATGTATCAAAAGTACATAGGTGAGTGCACTGGAAAAGTTTCTTACCACCGGTAGTTTCGGAATTTTTAACGAATGCGTACTCCAAAAAAAGGATGCGGCGTTTTCGAGGTTAAAAAGTGCATAAAAACTTTACTTTGAAGGTAGAAATGAACACGTAAATGCATAGCGGAGTGTTTGCTTTGAAAGGGTAGTGGTATAAACCAAAAATATTCCTGAAGCACTTTGATAAAGTCACTATATTTTTTCATATAGCGGTGTAACTGCAAATATCATATGTGACGTTCGTTAGGTTTATTGCTTCTTTGATACACGTGTATATCGGAAACCAATAGTTTCGGGTGTTTACATGTGGCATGCGATGCGGCAACAGCATTTTTTCAACATAACTCATACCTACTTACATGGGAATGGAAGTTCCCATCAAAATGTAAGTAGTTATGCGTTATACAGCTTATGCTGAGGCGTAATGTGTAAACACCCTCATGCTAAGCCACAAACAGTTGCAGATGACCATTAAGGATTATCGAGGTTTTGGAAACTATTGTCTGAAGGAAACCGTCGTGTATGACGACTCCTTTGTTGACTGCCCTAAAGATGTTGCGTAGGTAACTCATTTACGAAAAGAAGCAAGGGACCAATTGGAACTTCTTCAGACCAGAAATTCCAGTCAAACCTTGAAATGACACCAACTTGAATAAATCTGTGTTCTTCATTAAAGACAATTTTCAGGTCCAAACATATAACTGAAACTACAAGCAAGTACAGGCATAAAAATTGCATGAAACAAATTGTACGACTTAAAAATAAACGTGAAATATTTAACAAAACAATGTATGGAGCGATAACAATACATGATACAAATGTTCACAATTACTTTGTTAATGGTGACAGGTTTTTAACATTTTATCAAAGGCAATGAACTGAAGGGATAATAACTGCGCGCGGTGAAAAAACAATAAAATATGCCGGGAAATACGAATACCAGTGATATGGTGTGATGATCCCCTGGTTCCCAGTATCCAGTGAGTACAAACAATACATTCTTTTATTTCATAGCCTGTTTCTAGAAAGACAGATTAGCGACACGTCCTCGGCTGGATACAAATCAAAACCGAAATTTAATCATATTTGTGGTAGGGAGAACAAATTGATTATGTAATTTATAGCAATGATATTTCATAACATTTCGCTATATAGTAATGCAATGATATCGTTATAATCGTTCATAAGCCCCTTGTTAAAAAGTAGGTCTAGTATGATCATTTACAGAGTTCAACAACAGATTAAAGGTGGATTTCAATAACCTATCTCCCGAAATACAGGTGAATAGTGAAAAATATCAATACCTGTCTAGATAGGTTATAGAAGTCCATCAGTAAATCTGTTATAGAAAACCGTCAGTTACAGATAATGGTACTCACTTAAACAAACTCTTCAGCTGTACAAAAGTATAGATTACCTTAATTATTATTAAAAAAGATAAGCGACACATTTAAATACAAACACACTAATCCTGTAAGAAAGACGCTGCGGCCTCATTTAGACAGTTTTTGTGACTCTCAATAAATCATGCGCGCGGGTAATGTGGCGTGCAATTTTAAGTTTTCGGGTGTCACACATTTGGTACAGTCATGTTCAACGTGTGTAAGAAACTGTATGATGGTTTGATGTTTTTTTTTGTTTGTAATATTCATCTTGGATAGACGAAGTTCATGTTTTTGTTTGTAATTTAGATTTTATGAGTGATATGTGTCATATATAATTGTGAAAATGTCCTACATATATAATTGTTGCCATAACTTTTAATACCTACAAGTTAAATTATGCTCTGTGATATCGTGTAACTCCAGCAAAATATTAACAAACAGTAGTAGTACATTATACATATTTTAAATTTTAATTATAATAAACAATTTATTAAGTACGTCAAATGGAGATCACGCATCAATTGGATTACACTGTCATACACAGGAAAGTATATAAATACCATAAATACGCAACACGATGTTAAACGAGCAGTATATATAAATATTTCTGATTTACTATTTAAATAATTATTATAAAAAATCTCTTAAGCTCCAGAGATTCAATAGGGAAATAACGACATCCAATTTGTTTAACTATGCCAATTTAAGAAAAACTTCTTGAACCAATCTTCTGCCCCGACCCTAAGAATTAAAAAGATGGGTATTTTAATACGGGAGCATTATATGAATCTAGGTTAAGAAATACGATCGTCATTTTCAGATATTTTTATGTTTGAGAATTATTTCGATCTAAGTAATGGCCATTAGTAAGGTAATATCTGTACTTGGTGGGTCGCTAATAGTCATTTAGTTATCCGATCTTAGCTTCAAGTTTACCCGTAGGTTGAGATGCAGTGAGAGTCTCAGCATCAACCATTTTAATAGAGTACATGATTGCAATTATTAAAATACAAGTTGAATTTTAGATTCTGATTATGATGGCAGATTTACCAATTGGCTACTAGTTGTGAGCGTAACTCCCACATATTAACTCCATTGTTGATTTTACAAAACTTTTAGTCATGAAAATGATATTAAACTTTCATCACAGTTAAAACTTTAAAAAATAAATACATCAGATTTCGTTAGTAACGATGTGTATCTATCTCAAACACACCACTACTTCTGCAGCAGTCGGTAAAAGACCTCCGGCTCAGCCAAGCTAGTTTTTGCGTCCGTCTCGGTCCATTTGGCACCGGAAGGGAAGTCAGATGCTACCATTAGGTACGACCTATTTTCTGCCCCACGTTTTTGTCGCAGGCGCCTTCGGTTAAGCTTCGAACTACGCCTCTCGACGGTTGCTTTGATCAAGAGAAAAAAAGATAACCTTATTTCGTAAATATAATTTTATATTAACGAGAAACCAATTAACTTGTTTACAATGTTGGGCGACTTTAAGCTTGAGTACTTAATGAAATATTCATTGAAAAATTGCTCAAAGAAAATTAAGATAATCATCTTTTAGTACAAGCTTAACGGTCGATTAGTTTTATTATAATCAGAAAAAACGTTTAATAATGTTACAAGGTATTAAAAACTACCCTTGCAAAAGGGTGCTGTAGACGCTAAAGTATTTCTTTAAAGAATGTGTCTTTCCTTAAAATACACGAAAATCACTCACGATCGTCAATTTAGATTAGCTCCATTGTTTCATCACAGATATGACATCTGAAATATTACAAGCTAAAGCGTAGCTCAGAAAAACAAATGGTATTCTAAAATGAGCCTTAGTAACATGTAATAAAGGTCAATGATTTTGAGTGTAACGGTAAATGATACGTCATTATTGATTGTTTTCCGATTCATTGAGGAGTGAGGTAGATGGCGCTGTGTGACAAAAAATATGAATGTTCATTGGGTCGACGACGATCGTTATCTAATAAGTGTTAGGAAATGTCTCGACAGAATACGATTACATTTCTTTTTCGGGAACTGTCATCGTTTGTAGTTCCTCTGTCAGTTTAAAGTGGGCGGTAGAATTTTGTTCAACGTGACATTTAGACACAGTATTTTTACAAATAAGTACTTTTGAGTAGGTACCTATGTTAAGTATCCTAACTGAGCACATCCTGAATTCCTTGGCAAAGTAGAGGCTTTATTTTGAAGATGATGGAAAGGGAGAGATTCATTAGATATAAATATTCTTGATCCAGTTTATTTAAGAATAAATAAAGTGCATTTTCTACTACAATATGAATGAACAAAGCTGTTGTAAGCATCAGTTCAAATTAGATTCACATGAACTGAACGTAAAGTTCGCTTGACACACTGAGGTCTCCATTGAAATAATTAAACAATGACAGATCTGAAGTAAACGTTTCATGTTCAAAGTTATTTTTTCCCAAATACCCACAATGTTGAAACAATGTCGCAACAGATTTATTTATTGGAAACATCGATAAAATCTTAAAATCATAATATTTTGGATCGGGGCTGGCTAGTGACAGAGCGTCGCGCGCGCAATGAATCATACATAATTGATCGTCCAACGAGATCGCTCCAATGACGTTGTCATCTCGAACACGGCTTTTTGTCACTTTCGTGTTACTTTTTTCTTTTTTTTTTGTGGTGACCTTTTCGTCGCTCCATTCGGTCCGATAAATGGATGGTGTGGTGATAATTCCTGTGTTCCTTTTGTTGGACTTAAATGCTTTTGGAATGATTGTACAAAATTGTACATGTAAATATTTTTGCATGCAAGTCTGAATACTTTTATGTTTATACATCATCATCTCCCGAGCCTTTTCCCAACTGTGTCGGGGTGGACTTCCATTCTAACCCGATGCAGGTGAGTACCTCAACCCGGGCAACCCAATACCCCTTGGTAAGACTGGTACCAGATTTACTGGCTACTGACTACTTAATCGTAACGACTGCCAAGGATGTTACATGTAATGTTTCTACAGTCATACAAAAAACATTCGACTTCTCTTACTACCACTTCAGAACTGATATACTCTCACACTACATAGAAAAGTCCCACATATACCTACCTACTTAACGATGTCATCTCCCCCAACCCCCGTTTTCCCTAACTCAGCGTGAAAGTTGCGAGTAGGTACATACAAATGGATGGGAAACTGACGTCAGTCGATGGTGCGAGCCAGTTGTACGGGTGTAATAGTAACTTATCGATGGGGCCTCGGGAACACGTTACCCCACACTGTAACGTTGCTAGGCGTTTCAATGGATCTGGGGCGCAATTTGGGAATATACGGCTCTATATTTGGGGCGTTTTCGTCAGCCCATAATTTAGCTCTAGACATTCCCCGAGAGTCCTGGATGATTACTATATAGAGGAATACTTATACTGGAGGACAAAGTGAGACTTTTAGATCTTCGATCCAATAAAGTATGGTGATACATAACTGAAATTTTATTTTGCTCCCTTTGTATGCTCTACTATAAAAACGGTATAAAATGCAATCCTTGGTTTAAAGTACCTATAAGATATACCTACTAATCATTCTGACTCCATGACTGATGGACGGTCTAGAGGTGACAAGCGACATTTGATTCTGATTTCTCTCTGTTCTCGTGAAAAAGGAAAGAGAGATTGCACTTGTGACTGCGAATATGAAATCGAAAACAAAATAGTTACAACATATAAATACCAGTAGTCCAATAATTTTGTACCGAATTTTAAAATTGCGAAATAACTCCGGGAACGTTATCAAAATCCTCCCGTATATTTCAATTCAACATCCACCGCAAGACGTATCACAGCACTCCACTCCAAAATGGTATTTATCACGATGGCTCTAAAGCTCATTTTCTAATATCATTAAAGACAATGGTTTTGCCATGCCACGTGGCTCGGCCTAGTGCCCTCTCCCGCCCCATTGTTAGGGTCAAAAAACAAACCTAAACCCACGTATCGCCCTTTTTAGGGGTCCGCAGTGGTATAAAAAACTTTTTGTAGTTTCGCTGGGTCCTTTTGTATCTTTTGTTATAAATTGGTCGGCGGGATGTGAAGGTTCAAAGAGGCTATTTTAGTGTCCAATATTTAGGATGCAGATTTAGAGAAATAGGAAAAAAATTGCAGGAATAATGTTAGATTTAACATAGGTGCAATTATATAAAACGACCTTTAATCTTAATAATAGCACTTTTTCGCAGCTAAAAATGCAAGTGAACTATTATAAGATATACATATTTTGAAGTACCTTTATTTAAACGGTTTTATTTAGCTCACCCCGTTTTTTTATTATTTATTCATTCTTGGGTCAAATTTAGAAATTGAAATTTCAGTGCCTTTCTGTTGTCAGATTGGTCTGAAATTTGGTACACACCTTTATTTCTGATGACAATACAATATAGTAATATCAATAACATTGCAAATCCAAGATGGCCGCCGGTACAAAATGGCGGATAACGTAGGTTTTATCAATCCCGTCAATGTGGGTATCAAATGAAAGTGCTCAACCAGTAGAATACAATGTACTATATAAAATTCAAATCCAAGATGGCGGCCTCTACAACATGGCGGATAACTTAGGTTTTATCAATCCCATCAACATGGGTATCAAATGAAAGGTCTCAACAAGTAGAATACAATTTACTATGAAAAATTGAAATCTAAGATGGCCGCCGCTACCAAATGGCTGATAACAATTTTTAAACGGTTTTATTTAGCTCATCCCGTTTGTTTTATTCTTGGGTCAAATTTAGTAATTCAAATTTCACCCTCTTCCTGTCAACCGATTAATCTGAAATTTTGTATACACCTTTTATTCCGATGACAATACAATATAGAAATATCAATAACATTGTAAATCTAATATGGCCGCCGGCACAAAATGGCGGATTACATATTTTTCCACAACCCCCTCAATATGGGTATCAAATGAAAGGGCTACACAAGTAGAATACTGTCAGCAACCCCAGCGGGGCCCAACAGGGCCAAAGCCTGCCTGGGCTGCGGGATTGTTCGAAAGAGTTACCGTGGCCCTGGTATATAAAAGGCCTACGACGAAACATAAGTATTTTTAGTCAGTAAGAGTCTGGCACTCCCTTACCGCTGCTGACCCAGGGAGGGGTCACTTGATGATTTTTGGCGTCGTTAAAAAAAATGACTTTTAAAAAAATTAGATTGTAATAAATTATCAGATAAGAGACCGTGTAATAATGATGCACTAAATGAATTAGATAGAATGAGGAATATTCGGTAGGCATTTTCATTAAATACTAAAAACTAGAAAATAAAAAATCGGTAAAAAAACTTTTAAGTCAAACGGTTTTATCTTATGTCATATGTGCACTGAAAACTAGAAAATAAAAAAATAGTTACTTACCTGTCAACCTACGTAGGTGGTCTTGGTCATATTAGACTAAAATAAAAACGTGGGGCCCCTCTGAAATCCTACCTATGGCAAAGCATATCTTTATATGATCCGAGCTCATGATCTATCAAAGCATTACTTTGGTAGATCATGAGCTCGGCGTTCGCTGGTGAAGCCGCTACGGCTGATTATTGATTGTCAAAATCTCCAGTTACGATTATAGTAAGTCGATGCAATCCACACCTACTATACCTCTAGAAGAAAGTACTACAGCAACAGTTAATGGGCCCCACGTTTTTATTTTAGTCTAATATGACCAAGACCACCTACGTAGGTTGACAGGTAAGTAACTATTTTTTTATTTTCTAGTTTTCAGTGCACATAAGATAAAACCGTTTGACTTAAAAGTTTTTTTACCGATTTTTTATTAATTCATTTTTCACCCCCGTACTACGGGTCCCTATATAATGAACAGGCGGACACACGCTTTACCGGTTTCGTTAGAACAAAGGGCACCGTTCTTGGGAAATGGTTTTTCGAAAGTATTGTTTGGGTATTCATTGTGTATTTTTCCCGTGGCACGAATCATAGTTCATTGTTCAATAGTTTAGGCTGAGAGGCGTCACTTATGAAAAACTTGCGAATTATTTTTTAAAATTATCTTTAATAATCAGGACTTACTGACAAAAAGGTTCGTGGTCATTTGTGTTCATAAATTATAAGCAAATACCCGTAGGTAAGACTGGTTGTCAGACTTACTGGCTTCTGACTACCATAACCATACTATACCGTATTTGGTTGCCCAGGTAACTGGGTTGAGGAGGTCAGTTAGGCAGTCGATCCTTGTTAAACAATAGTACTCAGCTGCATGCGGTTTGACTGGAAGCCGACCCCAACATAATTGGGAAAAGGCTAGGCCTATGATGACATCTTTTGTTTAAACAATGGAAATCAATTGTACAAAATTTTGACTTTACTTGGTCGAAGTGCCACTTCTAGGCAAAAATAAATACTTTATTGTACTGTAATTAAGTCTGTTTACAGGATGAAAGTACATTGTTTTTCCTAGAAATTATGCGAGAGCTCTCTTCTTGTAAATAGTCTAACCAAAGGTGTTCATGTATCGGTATCAGTAGCTTCCATTATCATTTTCGATATTTTATTACTGATGTTATTTCGTAACTTTGGAAACAAATAAATAATTTAATAAACGGAAAGGATTAATCTTGAAGGATTAATATTAATAATTAATTAATTAATATTAATTTACTAGTGAATGGAAACGCGTCCTATACAGTTATTTTCAGGAGCAAATGCATGCATTGTTCAGGATTATTATCGCTTCCCAACAGTTGCACTAATATAGAAAAAAGTTGCGTTTGTATGTGAGGGGTCAAAATACGTAAAAAAATGTACAGCTAGTTTGCTAAGTACTTCATAAAAAACGATTATATCTCCTATTTCATTTCAAAATGACACTTTACTATCGTCAAACGTCATACTTTTTCACTCGAAATCACTCATGTCGACACGACAATTGTACCTTCTTCGTTCGTGCATAGCCGACTGCCTACAGCCAATTTATATCAATTAATAATTATCAACAAATGAGTATGAAGCGACACCTGCACCCATGGTAGTGAACTAAATAAGATTATCCTTATAAATGGGGTACTATCGCAGGTGGTTCCATCCCTCTGTATAGCCATTGTTCAAAAAATTCGCTACCGAGTTACTTTCATATTTTTTGTTACTCTCTGTCTATTAATTTATAAGTACTTAATTGATTATTGTGTAAAGGATTAAGGACGGATTATAATTTTTGTTCTATATATTTTGTTTATTATTTTTAATCCGTGTTTAGGTAATTGATGGTTCTGAGAATTGATTAAGAGGTAAGTTGTAAATAAGCCGGTGATTTTTTGTTGTTGAATTTTGATTTTGATAATAAATTCTTATTGTATTCTCTAAGTTTACTGTATAATACCTAATTCATAACTTTTGGGCCCATTATTACAAAAACCTATATCGGGATTTCAGTATTAGTATATAACCATGCTAAACCATCTAAACCGCATCAGTTATTCAACCATGAATGGCAGACACACTATCTACCAAATTTCAATAAACTAAAAAGAGATTATTATTACGCTCCATAAACAAAACCACACCAGCAGATTAAAAGATTATACATACAAACCGCGGCACAACACTCGCACAACACAAACAAACTCGTCTAAATATCAAAAAGTTCGAATAAAAATCCGTTCGAATAAACTCGAACAAATCAGGTATGAGCAAATACGGTTGAGGGTTTGGCACGCGGTGGTCACGTGACCCTAAGTCCTCACAGAGCAGGGAATCCGACAGCCTTTGCTAATGACCGTGGCCTCGTCTCCAGTATCACCCCATGGGGCCCATAATGTACTCGAAAAATGAAGTGAAAACTTTTTGGGTTCGAATAGAAAAGAGTTCGCATAAAGTCGCGTGTAATCTTTGCTATTGAAGCATTGAAGGGTTGAGTTCTCTGTTTAATTTTTTATTAGATTTAATAGAAACCATAATTTTTATAATTTAATCGATTGCTGTAACTCCTCGGAGGTATTGAGAAAAATAATGGTACTTATTATAAAACAAACGATGTACAATTTCAAACGATAAAGTATTATAATAGTTTAAATTATACAGTGTTTTCTTTCTGGGAATAATGATTTATTTGCAGAGGTTTTATGTGTGCAGACTGCATCACACACATTTTTAATATAAAACAAACATGAAAGAAAATTCTTGAGCGTGTACTAAGCAAATAATAGACCCAGCCTGCGTCTCAACAATAGACGTTTCTACTTACTTGTGAATTTGATGGGGGAATATAACACGATTTCTTTTTATTTCTTAAATATTTTTATGCAATAGGTAAGTATACCTACGTGATAATACGAATGATCATTTATCTAAATAGGCAACTTCAACAGCGATTTGTTTTGCAATTAAGAAAATTACGTAGATACTTGAGATTTGCGAGAGACATCGCGAGTGCTTTCCACAAAAAGAATCTTCGTTATTTATCTTCGTTATTAAAAAAACGACTGAAATTCTGATAAAGGAAAATTCTCTGAAGATTTGTTCACGTTGAAGAATTAGAATATATAGTAAGTACCTAGTTTTATAAGAAATACTCGAGAAGGAAAATAAACTTAAGTAAAAAGTTCGCATTTCCCGCTCCGCTTACATTGAGACGTGGAAAAAAGTGAACAATACTCGCCATTTTGTTATGCTAGCGAGAAGATCAAGTTAGTCTGGTATTCCCGGGTTATTTAATGAAAACCAATGTATGATGAACCCGCTTTTCTTATTCGTTGTATCTTTACACTAAATATTTTTGTTGTATATTTAGTTGGAATGTAAGTCTGGTTTATTCTTGGATATTATGTAGAAATAGCGATGCTTTTATATATATTATTGTTAATGTATTATTATATATTTTGAAGCTTATCTGGGCATTTACACTTTCAGCTGAAACATAAAACGAAATTGTTAATTCATAACGCAATTATGAAGGACCGCCCACCAACCAAAAATACAAATTGCAAACCAATAACAGATTTCTACCAGCTTAACTAAACAAACATTTACCAAACCCGCCATCACAAACGATGACCATTAACACCACTATTAACCTCTAAAACCTTTAAATAGCATGTTTATGTTGATCGAATCACATATCACTCGGGATCGACTAATCCCTCGCGATCCGATTACTCGACTAAAAAGGGAAAAAAACTGAAACCACTATAATAGACGCGTGGCGGAAACAATAATGTTAGGCGAATGGTTGGTAATGAAGACGGGAGCGTGGCGAGCGCGTGCGAGCCCGCCGCGGCCCGTAATGAGAGCACGCGGCCCTTGTTCCGCCGATGCTGTGCGTGCAAATTCCAAATTCGAAATTGAAAAAAACAACATAGAAAAAAAAATGTTTTGTTATCCGATAGGTTTGAGTGCAAAGAGGAATAATAGCGCGCTCAATTACGGGAGGAAAGCGGTGTGAACGAATTTTGAGCGCTTTGATCCGTATCTGTAGTGGATGGTGGCTAAATAATTTGCTGTGTAACTTGTTTTACACTAGACCGCGAACGGGGAAGAATAAATAGACTGTATTTACTTGCTATTGCGATACTATCGCGATAGTACCTACATACAATCGTTTGAAACAAGTAGTCCTGTTTTATTAACTTCCATTGACGCTTTCCGTTATTATTTTATATGTGCTTGTATTCTGTACCTTTAGTTTCATAAGGTAACTGTTTCATGGCTTAATAATTTAATTAATGAATGAATTCGAGCACCTATCGTAAAAAAAAATGTACTCGTTCACATGCGGTGTTATCCCGTGGAGCAGTAATTATTTCCTAATAAAGATATAATAATATTAAGCACATAGGTACTTAAAAAAATGAAGAAACAACATTATCAATGTCTTACCCACCATACATTCAAATACTTAACCCTATCACCACACAAGTGATAAATACGCGTCCTCGTGAAAGTCGATTCTCGATTCTGATCCGATTCTCAGTCGATTAATCAAAACTCGGTCACCTGCGCTGTCCTCGCTTTAGTCGTGTTCTGTCAAAACTCTTAATCCAAAGGTTTAGGGTATGTGATCGATTGTCATTTGGCCTGTGAATTTGTGACGGCGTGGCCACGAAACGAACGATTTCAATTTTATTATAAATTATTTTTTGTTAGTGCTCGTTCTTGTCACAATACAATTCTTTACAGATCTTGGAATTGTAGAAAAAGACTTCGCGTGTTCTTGTATTTTATTAAAATTCTCTATTTAATTGCATGTTATTTTTTTCCTTCTATGTGCTTGTCGTTTTTCAAAACAGTTTTTAATTACTCACCAACTTTCTTCAGAGCGTCAAAACACTATTTTATATAACTTGAAAAAGTTTCAATCGATAAAATTGTTTTCTCATTAAAATCAGCAATAACGAAAGATAAAAACCACTTGCTTAATGCTTTCTTATCGTAAATCTGATATTTTCAATATATTTTTATAAAAAGATAACATAGAGAAAATGTATTAAAATTATTAAATTCCGTGTCGAATAAAGAAATAAAAACGAATTGTATTCTAACTGTATAAAATTCCTAATATAAAAAATATGTAGTTACCCAGACAGTTTATTAAATGCAAAACAATTTAGAGAAAAATAAATTGTCTATATTATTTTGAAAATTATTTGTATTGTTTTATTTGTATTGTAAATTAAATAATATTGTAAAAAAAAATTGAAAATACCCTCCTTAATATCTAAAGAGTTAACGCGATTCTCAATAACTTTGAAGACAAAAATCACTTGCACACAAAATTCAGTTGAACGAAACTTACGGTACGTATAATTTCGTGGCCTCAAACGCAAGGTGCTCTCTTTTTGTAAACCTTTTTTTCGTATTAGATACAAGTGAACATTTTGTTCGTCAGCGCTGTGTTATCAGCACCTTAGCATCGCCGAAGGGTTGGGCAGCTCTGATATTCGGCCACTCGTGACGATAAAAATATGGTGTGGAAAGATAAAATTATTTCCGCTTCATTCTCTTTTTAAATTTTGTAATGAAATTAATTGAGTTTTTTTTAATAATTAGAGTTTTGGATCCTTGAGTTGGAGTAATTATGAGTATTCTAAATTCTAGCGTTGTCATAGTAAAATGGAACTCCACACGTCGGGATAATATTATGTCAATTGCTATAATTAAGAAAAAAATCTAGGAAGCAAGCATAAAGTACATAATAGTAGTTAGTATGTCAAAGTTCTAAAAGCTCTCCATAGGCTTTAAAACAATTATACATCTTAGAGGAAAACTAGCGCGGTTGGCAACTGTTTCATATTGCAGCCTTTTTACATTAAAGGAGTTTCCTAGTTGCTATATCGTCAGATTGGTAAGGGCACTGTCTCGAAAAATAGTGTGGGAAATCCGAACCAATGTGAAAAGTCTGTGAGGCTTTAAGATCATACAACTGTATCTAACCTCCTTTATGCATATTCCAATGTTAACAGTTGGTTGGTGCGCTGTTATGAAGAAAGACTGATTCACGACAGCTACTTGACGTTTTTTTTTGTCGATTTCATAAAATGGCATTCCGGAATGTTAACTCGGTGGGTCCATACACAATGTATATTAAAAATGATGTCACGAACCCAGAAAGCTGCAATTAATTTACATAATCATAGAATAATAGAGCCACAGGTGTTTCTATTTATCAGTAAACTTAGTTACCCAAATTATCGGATACGGATTTTAATGAGCGTTAAATTAATTAATGCTATTGTATTAGTAATTGATATCATGCTGACCTAGTGTTTGTGTGTTGTGTCTTTAAATTAGCTTCAATTGGTATAAATGATAATGTAATTGTGTTCCTGGTTAGATATGTGGTGCAAGTATTAGATGGCTAATTATTGATATATGAGATTAGCTCTGTCAATGCCTCCGGCTATAATTTCTGTTAACTTATTAAATGGTTATGGGTATACTCATGATAATATGTATTTAATTTTGGTCTTGTTATAGATAAACGGGAGTGAGGTTTACTTGTGTGTGTAAATGTAATGCAGATTGTGTTTGTATGCGTAATCTCGAGCGTGTTTGGTAGTGGTGGTTAGTACTGGTAAGCCAGAGTTCGGTAGATATTTGGTCAGTACTAGGTGCTAGTAGGTACTGACCAGTCCAAGGTGTTAAGAAAGAAGTACCAATAATAAAATTAAAGTAAGTATGTACTCTGGATATCTCATCAGCTCCTATACTTACCTACGTGGTATAAATCACAAACGAGTTATTCCGCGGAATTCGCGCTGTAAATTAATTATTAATAAAAACATAAAAATACAAAGTTCTGAAAACTAAAAAGAAAAATTTTAGAAATCCCAAAAGTACGCCTTATTTGAATAAAAATAAAACATGTACAGCAATAATCATATTTAGTGAGCAGTGATGCGTACCAGTCTTTAACTTAAGACTTATTAACGACCCTACAAAGCAAGGACATCGAAGTACCTATTTTCAGATCCCGAAATTTTTATTCCGAAAATTCCTTAATAGCCTCTTAACTGAAAACTGCCTAAACGTCTTCAAACTTTTACTTTTTCATACTTTGTTCAAAAAACATCGAGTATGCGTACAAAATATTTTTTATGTTTTTCAATAGCTCCTTTGAATGCATTTGGATCGGAAAACCTTATTGAAAAGTAATCCGCCGTATAAGTTTAAAACTAAGTCCAGGATACGGGAAGGCAGACAGACGCAGTGGCTATCATCCGTCCAGTGAGATTATAGTACTGTGGACAAAACAAACATACTTTATGTATGGAATACTCTTCTACTAAAACAAATGAAGTTCACCTATGGGATACCCCTGTACTTTATTTAGCGTCAGTTTTTTTGTTTAAGATCAAGTGGTTCTGAAGTCTGACTTTGGAGTGTAAAGAAATGTCTTAGCGCCAGTATTTTTGCATAACATTGGAATAAGTACATACCTAAGTAAAATATGTAAATTGAAACTAGTGCGTTTGACTGGCTTCCAACTGAGACCTTCCATGAAGTTGTTTTTTACGTCATTTCTAAAATCTGACAAAGAATATAAATCCGGATTACACTGAAGGAATAAAGTTCTTACACATATTCAGCCCCGGATCTTCAATTTTTTTTAGGCGGGGCAAAATCTGCAAAATGCCGCCCCGCCTACCTACTTATGTTTATTTTCACCTTTATCATCCATATAATTTTTGCTATCAATATATGTAGGCAGGCAGGGCCGTCTCTAGCTCATGTAGCGCCTGGGTGCAATCATCACCCAAGCGCCACCTATGTATTGAAGTACTTAGAGTAGTTACAAGGAATATAAATAAGAACGTTCGAATGAAGTGCACTATTTGGTAGGTAAAGGACTTTATAAAAAAATGTGTCCAATTCATTGTAGGCTCAAACTGTTGGCGGTTTAAGTTATGAAAGTCGAGACAGAACGACGCAATGAGGGTTTTCTAAAATGGCAATCCACGAGGTGGCAGCACCGAGTCGTCAGGTCCAATAACTGTCAAAGTGCTTATCTTTACTATGAATAGTGAACGATTTTAGTGTTTTTTTATTTTATAATTAAAGCACTGCATTATTGTTTTACTATTGCGGTTGAGTAAATAAAAAAAACTAAATCATATTGTGTTAACAAATTTTTCAACAAGCTTTTCCTTAGTACCAGTGACTTTTGCACCTTCTCTCTTAGCTCAATTTTTAGTTCGGAAACCTTATTCTGACCGTAGTCCATAATAAAATCAATAACACTTCCAATATAACAGAATTTCAATAAACAATAAGTTCGGCACCTACAATTCCATACTATTTGACAGCTGTTTGGACCAGACGCATACGTGGCGCCACCCGGAGGCAGAAAAAATTTCAAAAACCACCTCCACCTAAAGGTTGACTGGTAGAGAACGCCTAAGGCGTTAAGTCCGCCTTTGTACATTGTTTTTTTGTAAAATGTGTGCAAAAAGTATAATAAATAAATAAATAAATAAAAAAACCCTCATTGTAAAAAGAAGCGCGAGCGAAGCGAGCGCGCAATTTTTTTAATTTGGGACACAAAAGCTTAATTAGTTTTAAAAAACGCTGTAACACGCAGGCGGAAGCGCAAACTTTTTTGTTTTTGAGGACTCCATAAATATATTTTTTTTACTACATTTGACTTATAAAAGGTAAGGCAGCGTGGACTTGAGTTATGAAGACATCAAGGTAATGCATGTATCTATAATATTGCGCGAGCGAAGCGACCGCGAAATTTTTTGTGCCTGCGACACAAAAATCAAGGACATTGGAAAGCAACAAGAAGCCGCGAGCGTAGCGAGCGCGCCTTTTTTTTAATTATTTGTTTGTACACTCACAAATTAAACTGGGAATTATCTATACTAATATTATAAAGAGGAAAACTTTGTTTGTTTGTTTGTTTGGTTGTAATGAATAGGCTCAAAAACTACTGGACCGATTTTAAAAATTCTTTCACCATTCGAAAGCTACATTATCCAGTATACAGTAGTTACCACGGGAAGCGGGTAAAACCGCGGAAAAACGGCTAGTGTACAAATAAAAAGAAAACGTGATTAGAGACCGAATCAATGACCGACGAACGAGTCAATAAAAATAATAAACAATCAGAAAAACAGCCGCGTTGTCATTTAGCTGCGATCGTAGCGAGCAAGAATTTTTTCACTTAGTTGGAGGATGTTAAAAGTAAAAAATAATCAAAATGATCAATCCAACAAAGCGAAGGTGACTTTTTTAGGAACTTTGCTTGTCAGTATACAATGTGGAACTTCCTTATCAAACGGGTGTAATTTCATCGAAATTTCGTGGTGGTGGGGCGTCCCGCGGCGCCCCTGAGACCGAGCAAGGCGCCCGGGTCATGCGCACACCCTGCACCATAGGTTAAGATGGCGCTGTAGGTAACCATTACAGTAATCAGTGATGTAGGATTTAAAATAAAAATAAATATATGCGATAAGCGTTCCTGGCTCACAGATGATCGCAAATAATTTTTAATCATTTTTAGTTTGCTAAACTTCGCCTCGTGAATAAAAAGGGCCTTACTACAAAAACTTTAAACCCTGTTTTACACTTGTCTAATAAAATTTTGACTGCAAAATGAACCATATGTCAACGTCATAATTTGTCATTTTTTTAGACAAGGCATAAACTGACGTTTAAAAGTTTTTGTGGTAAGACGGTAAATGTTCGTGCAGTGGTGCAAGGTATCGGTCAAGTTGATATGGCCATGAAATTGCTGTAGGTACTTGTGCTATTATTTATTCCGTGGTCAAAGTTAAATAAATGATGAGTTATCCATTGGTCTGTGAAGTGTGAATTTGGCAGCCGCCTGATTTTGCCGCCCCCTGAATTTGCCGCCCGGGGCACAGGCCCCGGCTCGCCCCCCCCTAGATCCGGGGCTGCACATATTATACGTACCTAATTAGCTACTTAGAAATCAACTGATCCACTAGCTCTCTAGCTACATATCGGTCACATAAGCAACTTCAATACTCCAACCCTTTTATATATTCATAAAGCAATCTCTTGCCAACGGTACTTGGAATGTAGAACGTAATAAGATTTTTATTTTCTTTTGCTGCTTAGCTGGTATCTTGTTAGTATAAGAAGTTAGCGACCGCCTCTACGTGAGAGGTCACTTTACATAAATTTCCTTCCACTGTACTTGCGAGAGGTCTTTTGTAACTCTACAACGTTGAAAAAAGCGGCCATGTATGAGTCGGATTCATGTAGGAAGGGTTCCGAACAAAATGGTTCATATAAAATGGAGAAAAAATCAAGTTTGTACATATGATTTTTAGGATTATAATTTTTGGTGGAGAAAATTATTTATTGTATTCTATGTTCCAGTATTTGTTAGAACAACAGCTATATATATACCCTTACATCATTTCTGCAAATTTCAACAGTCTACTTTTCATGGTTCATGACATAAAGCCTCGTGTGTAGGGCTGCCATCCGTCCGGGTTTCCCCGGATTTGTCCTCGTTTGGAGACCGTCCGGGGGCCGTCCGGGCGGGGTTTCAAGAAGTGTCCGGGGAAAACCCGGACACTTTTCATGTAAGGAATCACCTCATTGAATTTAAGTATATGTTAATAGTTACAAATTAGGTATTTTGTTTAAAAAAATCGTACTCGTTCGGGGAAAAATGCGATTTACGCCAAATGTCCGGGTTTTTTAAATGTTTGTCCGGGTTTGGCGAAATTCGAGATGGCAGCCCTACTCGTGTGAGATGGACGGACGTACAGCGAAGTCTTAGTAGCAGGGTCCCTTTTCACATTTTGTACAGAACCCTAAAAAGAAGGCTTGCACTTAACATCCATAGTGGAGTTTACATCTCTAGGTGTATTTTTGCTTATTTTATTTTAATAGTGCTCTGAAAGCGCTCGAGTTCTCGATAGTTCTCGAGCGTACAATGCCTGACTCAAGTTAGTACTTATGTACTTAGGTATTAACTTATACATATTTTTAATACTGAAGAAAAAAGGATATTTCATAAACAATTTGTTTAAAAGATGTTTTACATAATGAACTGTTAATTTTATTTAATAATTATTACCTATTATATTATAGCTTGGAAATTAGCTACTTGTGACGTCATCAATTTACCCTTTTACTTAACTCACCGGAGACACTGAAAGTGAATTATATAATAAGTATCCCACTTGTCAATAGTAGTACCTCTCTTATAATTTCCGACCCTCACCAATCCCATTTGGATTATAAACTAACAAAACAAAAGATTTCCAATATTTAGTAAAATTGCATTAATCACGAGAATCCTCATATCTCTGAGGTGAGCTTAAATATAAAAAATATTATTATGCAATAAAACTTACCTTCACATTACTAAGAATCACTTATTAACACTGTGTTGGTTAAACTTTGTATATATCTGTAGCTACCTACACGAGGGGATACCAAAAGAATATGACAAATATCCGTGAATTTACTATTATAATGATTCTCATAATCCACAAAGTTTATAGAATAAATAGTGATATCTAAACAAACAAACAAGCGAGTAATAATGTCGACACTAGTAGCGTGTAATTGATAATATTTCATTATATTTGCTCACCAACCCCTGTTGATAACACCCCACATATTATTTGCTTTTTTTGTAACTATAGCTACCGATTTGAAGGAGGGTCAAACTATGAGCGGTGAGCGGGTTAATATAGTGATTACTCGATTTATAAATCGAGTAATTGAAATATCTATTGAAATAATTTATAATCAGAAACTCAAGTCAATTGTGTGTGTGTGTCAAGTGGTCACTTGTTTCTGCGAGTATATCAGATATTTTTATTTTTTATTTTTCTGATCATTTACTCTTTTCACATTGTAATAAAATCTTAAAAAGAGCACAGTTTTCATTTTTATGTAAAAAAATTGTGTTTGAGACTTAAAATTATTCCATGTTTGACTCTAGAAGTAAAAAAGAAAAAGTAATTTATTCCGATATGTAAGTCGACTTGTCGCGCAATCGCTCAGCGCTTATGGCACTCTCAAATAAACAGATTTTTTATTTGCAAGTGTTTTTAGTGACGTTAAAATATTAAAAAGAAGGGTTTGTTGTTTGTCTATTGTTAACTGTAGTACTATTTGAGTTTTTTTGTTGTTTCAAAACAATAAGCTGTAATTATGACGGATGGCCTGTTAACGTCTATTGGTTTTAGGGTCAGTACAATGCACCGGTATAGTCAAGTACCTACCTAAGTTGTACCGGTTATGTTAAAACCAATACAGACAGAGTTTTAGCTTACCTACACACTGCAGACTATAAACAGTCGGATGACAATTGGAGCGATTCGGGTTATCTTTTTTTAAATCGTGAATTTAATTAAAGCTTATTTAAATATCTGATCCGTCTTGCCATGTGCATCTCCGACACATCTCCGTACTAATCAATTGCCCAACTGTCGTTCGACTAAAAACTCTGCAGTGTGCGGCTACTCTGAACTAAAGAGGGCGGAAAAATCAATGTACAGATAACTTTTTATCACTATCCAAATATCGTCGCATAAGAAAACAAAAGCTAACTTTGTGTCACAAAATCGAATGTTTTTCTATAGATCGTTATTAGAACACATCTATGCACCATTCTTCATATATTGTTTTATATATAACAACAATACAGAAGCACAAAATTCAACAGAATATAGGTACTTTCCTACAGGGATACACCAAAGAATCATTAAACCAAAACGGCTTAATAAATCAATTAAAACCTTAAACTTGGTCACTGAATCTCGACTAGTAATTAACAATGATTTTATCAGAGCATTCCCCTTTTCACCCCTCAATAATTGGCGAGGGGTAGCGAGGGATGATGAGAGACATATGTCCGACCAGCCAACCGTTTGGTGCATCATTATCGCAAATCAGACGGAAAGTATTTTCGGTACGATATTTTATAGTAGTATTTTGTTTTTGCTTTTTAGTTTGTCTGCTGTCTGTTGTTTTGTAGTGGTATTATCATCTAGTGGTGTTGTGATATTATCTCTATATAGTTTTTTAAAATCATAAAACAAATGTATCTGGTACTGGCTGTTTTAGTATATAAATAAATCATCTTAGTTCTGCGTAGCCTTTCCGTATACATATTAGTTTGTAGTTGGCTTCCAGTCTCAGACAATAAAAATAATAAATATTATTTTTTATTCGTGTTCACGGTAAAATGTCGTGACCTATTGAGTACCTAGAAGTTAAGCATCGAATCACGCGAGATCTTGGAGACGAGATCACTCAAGAAGCTTGCCAAACCAAAGACGACATTTTGAATATCAACTGGTAACAACATTTGTTTACTTCTAAGGATTTTGTAAAAATAAAATAATATGCTTTGTATAACAATAAAACAAAAACAACAAACCCCAAAAAATCTCAAGTTACAAACAACTCAATTGAAAACAACATCCAAAAATGACAATAACACATTAAGGCGGGTGACACACGAGGCAATTTGGCGGTAATGAAGTCATTGGGACACTCACTACGAGTCGTTCCATCCGTTGAATGTAACCCTTGCTTTAATTTTATGGCTTTCGGCAAGCGATATGATAATCATCGTGATTATAATTTACTTGGGCTAGGGTACTAACCGCCAATGGGCTGCATATTACAAAAATGATACGCTACTTATTTTGTTTTTTTTTTCTTCTGTATTTTATTTTTAGGGTTACACTATTCAGTTGCGGGTGATTTTAAATCGCGACAGCATTTTGTGCGACTGGAATTTCGACCGTAATAATTTTATTTATGCAACATTTAAGCTTAAGTAATTTTCTTGGTTCCTTGAAATATATTTCAGGAATAAATATTTTTAATTCGACTCCAAATATGTTCATTTTGGAGGATTATGTACATAGTTAACTTTACTGATATATGGTGCACAGTACAAGTACTAAAGAAGCAACAAAATATAAAATTTACAATGACTTGCCTTTGTATTCAGAGAAACAATTTATTGACATATTTAAACTTAACGTCAAATTAAATTAAGCATTAATAAGTGTAAATGCAGTGGCATGTTTCATTAAAAGCATACAACATTTCATTGTATAAATTGTTCTGCCGTGTTCGCCAAATTATTTATTTAAACGGGGTCTATATTTTCGTTGTCATTTTACATAGCAATTATAACAATGAATAGTAATAATTAAATATGATTTTATGAACCATTTAATATTGGAAATATTATTTTTGAAACCTACAGAACCCGTGCTGTATCGAGAAAGTCGCGATTAACCTCATCAATTTAGGTTTGCTGAGCCGCTGATGTTATTTAATTTTATGAGTAGTTTCCGCTGTTCGACATCGTTAACGCTCCTGACTTTGATTGTCTTGTGCCACGTTTACTGAAAAGCTTTGACAATGTAACTTAGTGGAGACGCCATTCCACGCCTCCCCTTCTGCCTTTTCATACTCGTCTGTATCGCTTATGACGTTTGCGTCTTTACGCTTATATTTGTAGATTGTGTGATTGAGAATAGGTTTGATTTTTAAGTCTGGTTACCCATTAAAAAAGTAGCTATGGAGAACAACGAGCAAGAAACTTCATGGTTACTCTTTTTTTAAATAGTGGATGTCACAGTATTATAGTATTTATTGATACATGACAACTATCATTATTATGTGCTGACAAATTGGCAGACGTTTTCTCACACAGATTTGTGTTCACGGTTCCAGTTGTTAGAATGGTCTAAGCTGCAAGTTATCCTTGTGTGTATTTGTATAGTGTTGTAATAACTACGATTAAGTTATTAGCAAATGCAATTTGTTGCATTGACAACACCTGGGATTTTGATTGACTGTTTTTTATGACGAGATAATTTTGGTGTTGTAGTTTTTAAGTAAGTTAGAGGCAAAATGCTTCTTTTAGTTAAGTTTTCGTAGGCTAATCAGGTTTGGTTTTGTCTAATGAAAAGTTATCAATAAACGACTTCACTTTATATGATTTTGAATATTTGAAAAAATAACTTTATATAGATACATTGGTTTGACATCATACAATAGTGTGTAATATGTAACAGTAAGCAAAATCAAATAATAATGCTTCACGATCAATTTTGTCAGTCTAAAATTCCTTTACTTTATCCCCGATAAATATTAAAATATATTCCATAGTAAAATTTCGTATTACTTAAAAATAAAATTGTTTAATTATTAAATATAAACAAGCTCTTATACTAAAATCATATATTTCCGGTTACAATTCGAAGCTGCATTTTCACAGTCTGATGAAAATTAATTACGTAATTAAATATATTTTCCGTTAATTCAGTATTGCATTAATCAAATATACTTGTATTTACGTTTACACTTTAAGCTTATTATCAACTCGTGGATCGGATGTTAAAATCATTCAGATTCGTAGAATATGGAAGATATACCCATTATTGTTAGCAAAATAACAATAATACTTACTGCGAGTTCCATTGGCATTACCAGAACTATCATGATTATGCAAGTTACGCAGTATATAAGATAATTATTTAGATTAATTTTATAAGCCCTCCAATATACCTAAATTAAAGTAATATTTGTTAATCACACAATACAACTCAACAATATTACACAATTCACTGAAACATCTCAATTAATACAAAAATACTTCATACAAAATCACGTTCACATTTTAGTGAACATTAAATTTTCCGCCAAAATGAATGCATCCGTCCAATTATCCGGACGTTTCATGGATGTCAACGTTTAGAGGGGTGTCACGATGTTAATCCGGGAATCAAGTACTGCTTGACTACGGACGGGGCGAGGACGTATCGAGGATGGGGCGATCACCCCACAGCAAAAACTCGCACCTGTTACCCTTTCGATCTCAAACTTCCCGATACTAGTACAACACACAAAAGTAGCAACATTTGCATATGATAAGCAACGAATGTTTTGTAAAATAAAATGTGCGTTGTATCTTAATTTTTGATCAGAAAGAAAAAGAGAGGCAAGGGTGCGTGACGCTAAGTTTTTTGTACTGTTGTTACAGTTAAAGCGGTGATAACTTTGAAGTTGAACGTTTTGTGTAGAAATGCTGTCGTGATGTTCAAGCGACAGGTGTGCTAATTATGTTACCTATTCCTTATCTGTATCTTTTACTGATAAATAGACTGTCGACTGTATTTATTCTTCGATCTTTTTTAAAGTTTTAACGTTGCGTTTGACAGTTCGGTATTACTTTGAAGAGATCGATGACAAATTATGCGTTTGGTCTCGTTTTAGTAATGTAGGATTGCTAGGACAAGAATTTGAAAAAATGTGCATACAATAAAATGCGTCGTAATCAAGGATCAATTGAACAATTCCTAAATTAGGTACCAGCTAATTCATTATTTATACAATTTAATGGTATACTACTGAATTAGTAACAAATACAGCTCACAAAATAAAACACATGATATTTCACCTTGTAAAAAAATATTTGTTCGACATTTTAAATAAAACAAGCTCTAGCTCAAAAATTCATACAATAGAACAAAATATTCCATTGTTATTTAATAACCGTATTTTACGATATACCTACTTATTCAAGCAAATTAGTTTCAGTCCTATATTATACGGACAAAGGACACTCAAATTTGTACCAAATTACGTTCGCAGAACTTATTACTACACATGCAATGTCGTTTAAAGTCATCGTGGTCGCGTCGCTAAGTCCGAGCTTCCGTTCATGAAGAGCCATCATCAACACGAATGTTATATACGTACCTATAAATAAAAATAAGGCATATAGAAATAAGTAATATATTTTTTATGTTTGCAGGCTTCTATCAGGGTTGCAAGGCCGTTCAAAAGTGTTGTAACCTGTGAACGTATATGAGAGATGAACAAATGTCGAGTCTGACACTTTTTCGATAGTTCATTTGATGATTACTTTTTATACTTTGATGGAAGAGTATTTGCAATATAAGATAGTTTACTGAAAAATGAAAATTGATTTTTCTTCTTTTTAGTTCAATTAGCTTAATTAAATAAGATTCGATGATATTCGGTAAGGGTGGCGGGATATAGGAATGAAGTAGGTACGGGTATGTGAAGACGTAGCAAAGTGGTGTAAAAAAATTAACCAAACAACCACATGCAAGATATTCGGCGAAAAGGGAATAGTCCATTAAAGAAAGTTATCGTCTTGTCGCAGTACCTATATCAATTCACCTTTACAATCCACCGTTGTGGCCTTTGCAAATGCCTAACTTTACCTTCTCCAGGTTTGAATTTCTGCAATTTAATACTAGAAATGCGCTGGTTATCTGTAACCAGAGCAGAACTATCTAACCACCTAGTTAGACTAAACCAAGTCTAACTAAGAGTCCCAGCACACTGTAAAACTTTTATTCAGACGATCGTTGATTGGACTCATTAAACAGTAAGTATGGAGATGAATAGTGGGTGATGCGCTCATTAGAAGTAATAGGTATCCGATCGATATCAGACAGACGAAAAAGTTTGATTAGATTCACAATTACCTTCAAAATGTAATGCGTGTCAAATTACACTTTAGACATATTAGCATACTAACAGTTCTCCGCGGTTTCACACACAATCCAAGAGAATAACTTCCCGTAACAGTAGAGCACATATTACATGAATTTTCTTTAGTATTTTCTGGGCAACTTTTTTCCACACTACAACGAATACAATAACAAAAAACTCGGAATCGGTCTAGCCGATCAAGAGTGATTCGATGACTAGAAAAAATAGGGGGTAACTTATATTTAAAGATTTGTCTTTCAATCCCTAATCGCAAAACAACAGATAGATATATTATAGAAATCCCTAATTAGTCTTCTTTTAATCATGTGTACTAGGTGAACGATATCATTGAGTATAGTAAGAGCTTCATTTGTCAAACAATATGCAACATTGACAACAATGCAATTTCATCGTGATCTGGTTATTGATACCGCGATGTGATTGACATTATGAAACAATTTGATTATTCTAGTTTGCGCTGGAATCTGTGCAGTAATTTGATCTGAATTCTCATTAGTTATGGTAATAATTGCTGTTTAGTTATTGCATTGCGTTAATTGTTTGAGATGATGTAACGGCTTCTGCGTCTATGGTTCGGATACATACTCGTGTATTTTTTAAAAATTGGATTTTGATATAATATAAAACTTATTTTTCATAGACAGTTCTGTAAATTGTACTTAAAGCACTGCATATTTTCACTAATGGGGGTCTATAGTGACGCTCTTAAGACAGTAATTCGCTTATTGCCAATAACCAAGCCCGAATCTAAACTCCTTAATTTTAAAGACAGTTTCAAGATTCAATTGATTAAAAGACCTTTTCCCACTATTGAACAAAAGCCGCTACATCGAACAAACAAACACATCGCAATAAAGACCTACGTTCGGTGGCGGGTTCTTTTAGAAAAAAAAACCTCTTGAGTGTCATTCTGTCAGAAAGTACCGAATTCGGTCGTCATGTGAGTGAGGTTTCGAGTGCTGTCTGCCACCTGTCGATGACGTCACGACTGACAACCCCACCTCGCACTCGGGTGCTTATTCTGTAAAACTAATTGATGTTGAAGGTGAATTTTATTTTATTTATCAGATTATCAGCTGTATAGTTAAATTATATGTAGTGTTGGCTCATGAAATATCTGGTGAAAGTAGAATATTAGCTTAATTTGAGCTTTGAGTGGCTTATAGTTCTGCATCCCAATGAGACTCTGTGACCTGAACAAAAGCATATAAAGGGCTGAGTTGTCAAAATTGTACGCCCTTCTATAATTTTGTAGGCAATTATCGTCACATTTCTTGCGATTTCTGTAGAATGTTATACCTACCTATGCATAATTTTAAATGTAGTTTTTTTTTTCATAAATTATCGACAGCAACACACAACCGAATCGTGTGCGTTTAAACTTTTACCCGTCATTAGAATAGTCGCCGAAACATGCATCGTCACTACCCAGCCTACAATCATACGGTCCTCGAAATAATTCTATTCGTTCATAATTTGTAGTTGAGAAAAAACTTCTGAACAATATAATTATGTTACAAAATGATCAGTTCAGTGTAGCCTAGAAACGCGAGTCATCGTTCGGAACAAACAGACCTAAGATATTATTACGCCTTGTGTTTTACTGGGAGGATTGTAATTACGAAGGGACGAGAATTCAGTTCCTTTTTAGGGTTCCGTAGCCAAAATGGCAAAAACGGAACCCTTATAGTTTCGTCATGTCCGTCTGTCCGTCTGTCCGTCTGTCCGTCTGTCACAGCCGATTTACTCGGAAACTATAAGTACTACAGTGATGAAATTTGATGGGAATATGTGTTGTATGAACCGCTACAAAAATATGACACTAAATAGTAAAAAAAAGAATTGGGGGTGGGGCCCCCCATACATGTAACTGAGGGATGAAATTTTTTTCGATGTACATACCCGTGTGGGGTATCAATGGAAAGGTCTTTTAAAATGATATAAAGTTTTCTAAAAAACATTTTTCTTAAAGTGAACGGTTTTTGAGATATCAGCTCTCAAAGTCGTAAAAAGTATGTCCCCCCCCCTCTATTTTTATAACTACGGGGTATAAAATTCTAAAAAAAATAGAGGTGATGCATGCTAATTAACTCTTTCAACGATTTTTGGTTTGATCAAAGTATCTCTTATAGTTTTTGAGATAGGTTGATTTAACTGTAATTTACGGAACCCTTCGTGCACGAGTCCGACTCGCACTTGGCCGGTTTTTTTAATGTATTAAATTAGGCTTCTGGTTTTGGACGACTTTTTATGTTATATATTAAATGTGGCACAGTTATGATTCTTTCGCATCTGCGCTCGTGATCGCCAATTTTGTAAGTCCAATCAACCAATTAAACGTATGACCCTCCTTAAGCAAATCGTAGAGACAATTAAAATAAAATTAATTATCAAGGCCAAAATTCGGCATGTACTGTAAAGTAACCGTTTCTAAGTATCAAACGATTTGTAGACAAATTGGTTCATGATACAGTCTGCAATACTGCTACATTTTCTTCTTCTTCGTTATAACACTACACACTGCAGACACATTTGGCCGAAAATATCTTTTTTCTAGAGGATCGTGAATTCAATCAAATATGATCAGTCTGATACCAGCAAAATACCTGATCATTGTTATTCACGTACTTCCATTCATTTCAATACTGATTTATAAACCCGACTCTAAACTCGAAATCAATTAATCTAATATCTGCTACTCGGTCACATAAAAACTCAGGTGCTAGAATATTTCTTTCTCCATAACTCCTGTCTTTATTTATTCATGGTTTCACATTTTCCTTTTTTATTTTCGCCACCGCCGTGTCGTCCCCAAAGGAATGTTTTGCCTCAGCGAAATAACGTACGGCGTGTTTGAAAATTAATTTATGCTTGTACAATTAATTAAGGTGAAGACTTTTAATGTTATTAGCTTTAGTTTATTTCTGCCGTATAGGAACTACTTATTTAGCACCATGTTGATATGATATTTTTTTAAGTAGTCAAGCTGGAAATAAGGGATGTAATGCCTGAACCATCTTAATGTTTTCTCGTTAAAGATTAATTTACATAGCTTCTAAATAAGAGTAATTTAATTTAAATTATTATTTCCAGCTTTGACAAAAGAGATGGGCAATCAAAACACTTTTCATCATTCTTTCCGACCACAATTTAAGCGTAACTAAAACTTAAACTATAGGTACCAGATCGTTCTAGTCAATTATAAATTCGTTTCCGACCAACAATATAAAAATAATGTTACATATTATACGCTAAAACCGATTTCTTCGCCATATTTAATATGGTTACCGTGACTTACCGTGGTTTGCCGTGCGCAGGCGGTGGCCCCGGTGAGGCGTGGTTAATTTGTCTCGCACTCTGTTTACAATTACGCCTCATATACTGTTTAAAAAATAAAATAACAATACAATATACTAAAAACAATATGTAAAGTTTGAGCAGAAAATTATTTAAATACATAATTTGATACTGTCCGATTCAGAATTTTCCTCGTGGACGGATTTACACTTGCAAGATGTTTTTCTATTTAAAAAATTAAGTTATTGCTTTAATTCAAAATATTATATGAAGACCCTTTTGTTTTTATTTAAAGTACAAAATACAGAAATCACTTTTAAAATTATCAATCATCATAAGAAAGTCTGATATTTCCTTCCTACATTTAATAGCAATGGTACAATATTACATTCGCGTTTACACCACATTTGTACGTTAGATCATAATTTCCATGAACCGAGACATGCAGACGATGTGGTGTACTTAAGACATACTCGAGGCTCCAAAATTGAATTACTCAATCCGCTAATGCACTTAACTAAGTAGTCTAGACGCGAGACCTCAGAATTAATCGTTTGCTTAAATCTTAATCAGGTAGATTTAACACTTTAGATCATTCAATTGTGCAATGACATCTTAATACATTGTGCGAATATCTGTAGTCAATTCAGTGCTTTAAGAATCATTTAATACCGAAAGGAAAAGCTTACTGCTTTTATGACATAATACGAGGCTCATTTTCAATAAAGTGTTTTCAGATAAATTGGTCGACGTTTTACGCGTTCAGGTCCAGGTAATACTATTCATATTTTGGTAAAGGAATGGCCCATTCAACGTGGCAATACAGCCAGCCTTTTGAAAACTTTCACCCTTTGACAGCAATGCAGGTGACAATTTTAACTCGCATATTCGGAGCATGGTGAAAATAATTTCAGTGTAAAAAATATAGGTATTGGTCCCACGAATGTAAGTATGTATTGCAGAAGATTTTTTACCATCGTGTCTTAGTAGTCTTCTTCTTCTTCCTATCCTGTTCCCAATTTTGGGTCTGAGCAATAAGTTTCCACTTCCATTTCTCTCTACCAATCACCCATGGTGGCTAGTACCTATACGGAACTATAACAAAGGAAATAACACATTGCTAGTTTGCTTGCAATTGCTTGTTTCAAGTTGAAGTTGCAGTACCGTACCAGTTCATACCTGCAAACACGATCTATTTACATACTCGCAAACATATTCAGTATCTAAAACTAAGACTAGGCAAAACTAATGTTAATTCGTAGCTCCGAGTTTGGGTTTAAGTTATTCATAAACATGCTTATTGTTAGAGTACTTGAATGCGTCGATGCAGTGCCTGAGAGAAGTTCTACTTGTTTCAACATCGGCAAACATGGAAACATGGCTTTAAGCATGGAACTCTAGCATAGAAGTCTAGTCAGCGAAGTGGTATTGTATCAGACTCACGTATGAATTTCGGTAGCAATCAAATGCTCGTAGTTGCAGTTTCGTTAGTGGTTCTATAGACAAAAGGGTGAGTCTGAGTGACAAGCTCTCGGCTAGATTGTTAGGTAGAACATGTCACTTCTTAATTGGATATATGATCCCGGTAAAATATAATGTCTTACCAAAACAACGCTGTGCCTCACAAAGTAATAGAAGCTTCCCAATACTTGTCTTTCTTCTTTTATATACAGTCCCAGCTATCTTTAGAACATCTTTAGCTGTCGTTACAGATAGTTGAGCCAGAAAGTCTGACCTAAGGTTGTCCGGGACACTGGATTGTAGAAGCTACATGGGCGATTACCCCATATAAATCAACGGTAATCCGTTGACGGCCTGACTTCAACACCGTTTGAGAGAAGGCATCAAACAACACGAAATCAGAAGGCGAAAATTCTAGCAACAATATTCTTACCAAGTCATGTTACCAAAGCCATATCCGGTTAGACTAGAAGCCAACCAACAAGAAAAGACTATAACGACTTCAAATAAAGGCAGGGGTCATGTACCTACTAAAATTGATCATTCAATCATCTAAGACTAAATAGATGGAATTCTTGCTTCAATCAGAGGTGAGGAACGTGAAGTTGCGCATCACGGTGCTATTGTTGAGGGGTCAGCACAATAGGGGCCGCGGTGTTAGACTACTAGTGTTACAGGAACAAAGATTTGTTTGAGGTGCTCAGAATGGCCAGTGATTGCTCCTTGTTCAGTCTCTAACAATTATTTTGGAGTTGGTCTAAGTTATGAGTTTAAGGAGAAGTTTTTTAGGATTTTGTATGGCAGGTGCATGTGCATCCATACATCGTATATATGGCTCGTATGTAAATAATTAGGCCTTTAAAAAATTATCCCCCATTTTTGCCTTAAGACAACTGCAAAAGGGTTTTTCCAAAGTGGAGTCTTTGAAAAAAAAAGTTTTTATTAATCTCTCTGTTTCAATAAAAAAGCCTTAATAAAAATTGTTGATTTAAGTACGGTCTTTTGAATAGCAATTGTACCTAATACGTACTTTTTGTAATCCTTGCTTTTTAAATATTAATTTAATTTGACTAGCTCTCATTAATTGCGTCGCCCGGAGCTGTGAGATACAAATCCGTTTGAATATCACAAGTGAAGACGCGTCCGCACCACAATGCGTAGACGTTTGCTCATTTATCAAATGATGGCAGAATGTGACGGCCAAGGCTCCAAGATTCAATAGAACTGGATAAGGATATGTTAAAATTTATACAAACTGCCCTGGGGTACAGTTGATTATCCGTGTACAAATACTCAAATATCTAATTAGTACGAAATTAACACTGTTAAAGTTAGGATGAGCAAGCCTGATGATGTTCATTTGTCCTTTGCGAGAGATCAATCGTTTACCAAAGTTAGGGTTAAATACAAAATGTTACTACTCAGCGACCTTTTGACTGTACCCGATTTTCGAGGGAACTGTTTCCGTAGCCGCATAGAAATGTCAGTTTCAGGCTCTGGACTATCTGTATACAAAAAAGGTTCAGATGTTATGACGTGAGAGCCCGATGAACAGTCAATGCTACCCTGGCGTTTATCATATTTTTATATAGGGGATTTCTGTTCCAGCCTCCACGCATCCAAGCCACCGTCAATGATTCAGCAATATAGTAGCGATTGAAATGTTACCGCTTACCACTTTACCGAGCCCCTTGTCATCGCTCATGATGCATCAAAATCCGCCGTCTAACTACCAAATCTCATAATGAAGGTCAAATCTATTGTTTCTTTACCTTTACACATTCAATACGAACTGTACCTACGTACGTGTCATGTGTTTGTGTTTATTGTTATTTCTTTTCTTTTTTGAAATTAGAATTTGGAATGTTTGTTTTGAATTTTGGTACGTTGTGTTCGAATTAGGGCTTTAATTGGTCGATTCTTGTTTGTTTTAAAGTTATTTTTAATTCTGGTTTCCACCGGTTTTATCAGTGTTCATAGACTTTTGACTAGATCAGTGGTGCCCACCAGAGGCAAAGTCCACTAGGGGCTGCGGGATTGTTCGTAAGAGTTATCGCGGCCCTGGTACCTATATAAAGAGCTTAAGCATTAACATGGTAGATTTTAGTCAGTAAGAGACTGACACTCCCTCACGCTGCACCCCGTTTGATGATTTCCCACAATAAATTGGCTTTCTGCAGGATAGTCTGTAAGCTTTTAATATACATACTACAGCTGGATTTTTATTAAAATCTGATTAACCGTTTAACATTGACACAGTTTCACTTGTGAAAATAAAATGGCTTACGTACACAATAATCCTACGATGTATTAATGAAAATGAATGAATGATTTCAGTTAATTCATGAGTATTCGCAGAATACATTCTTATCGGTTAATCCAATCTTATTAAGGAATTATGCTCCTATACAGCTTCGAAGTGCTGGATGGTACTCGTATTAATCAGTTAATTTCCACGTAGTAAGGATATAAATTAATTGGCTGTTTCTGTTTTATTTATAATGTATTGCCAAAAATATTTATAGGTACGCCAGGATGGAAAATTGTGGAAAACATACAACTGATGGTTGTTTTACGGGTAGTTTATAATTATTTTATTGTTTGGTTCATTGTATTTTTCAAACGATTTGTTTTGTTTGAACTAATATTTTTTAATAATATTGATTAAATTTGTTAAAATTATTAATATTTTGTTCAAATAAAATTAAATTCTAAAGCTTAGCTGTCTGAAAATTTGTTAGTTAAATAGGTATGTATAAACCAAACTTGTGAAATAAATAAATCAAATTACTGACCCGACCTACTTGGTAACCGCCCCAATTATTTACAAGAAAAAAAAACAGATATTTAATTTGATAATTTTGTACCATTAGCGGGCAACACCGGCGCATACGTCACTTCCCGTGTCATGGCCGACTACAGATTCGTTGATAATCATTATTGATGATTGCGACTGTATAGATACTTTGGTTTTTGTTGCAACAGTTTAGGTACTGGACAAAGTCATGGGCGGAAGCGATTTTGTGACCTGTGTAAAAAAAGAAACATAAAAGTATCAAATATTTTTTCTTTATGCCATACTTATTTAGTGTTATATCCTTCCTCTCGTGATGTGAAAAAAATCTTAGGCGTTTCTGCTTGATAAAAATGTAAGTCACGCTCTATGACCAGAGAATACTATCATGAAAGCTCCGATGTATTCGATGAAAAACTGGCTACTTCATTTACATTAAAAATTTAGTCACATAGTAAACGAATCCATAATATCCTTATCCATTTTATCATTCATAGAAAGTCTCGCTTATCAAATATTGTTTGAATCATTTTTTACTACATTCTTACGTAAAAGTAAATCTTTCAACACTTGCACCACACCCGCGTATCAAAAAGATAGTGCTAACTCACCGCGGTTTGACGATCATACTGACTTCGGTCAGACATTCCTTCATACAATAAAACTTAACGTGTTACTTGATTGACCGATTCACGTATGCATGACGACTAACATTTGAAGACAGGTAGCTCTGGCCTGCTTTTTGTGAACTCTTTCAATTTAGATTTTTGTCTAGACATCTTGTTAGACTTGTGTAGGAGCTTAGTTTCGGGTTTTTACTAAGTATTGTGTAGGAATTAGACGTCTGTTGTATCGAAAATTATGTGGCACTTAAAAAGTGTTGTAAATGATGGCAAAAAAGGCAGAGAAATGAAATATTATCCAGTAATTTCTTCATGAAAATTAAACTTAAAATGATCTCTGCGTTTAAATGAACTGACGTCAGTATGCAGTACAAATAATTATTGTAAGCTATTTATAAATTGCCAGGTTTAAAAGGCACTTAATGTTTTCCATTCTACAATCAGCACACTTAACGTATTCTCGCTAAATACCTTACATTTGTCTGAATTTTCATCTCACAAATTCGCTTATAGAGCTTGTTTTTAATGCAATAATAAATGGCCAATTAGTGACCTGTAAAACACAGAGACAGCTTAATTATGAGTATTATGAGTATTAAAGCTCGCATCGTAAATGCAACAAGAGAATAATGAAAAGCACGATATCATTATTTTATTGTTTCATGTTTTGAAGAGCTCTCGACCCTGTTTGCTGAAGAATTTAAAGTTTGTATACGGAGATTGTACAAAAGTTACAATGTATCTTGTTTGTGCACGTTCATGCTAACTTAACGCTTGTTTTTATGGAGAAATCTCGTCAGCTTTTATTCTTATTACAAAAATATGAAAACTTAAAATCATTTTCCTCCGGCCCTTATCCCAATTTTATTTTGAGTTAGCGCAGCATGTTTTCTCTTTCCATATTTTTCTACATATCTACCAAGTAACATTGTTATATCAAAACTTTAAATACTGAGCATTTATTGGTGCTTCAACATTAGCTCTCATGACCGCCTATTCTGAGATGATCGCCATTTTCACGACATGTTCACTACAGTTCTTAAGTAATTTCTAATGTATTATCTAGTTTAGTTTAAATGATTTTAAAGTACTAAATCTTCATCCTTGCAAGTCCACCAACTATTTCGAATAGTTGTTATTCAAAGGATGTGCAGTGTTTTTATGTGGTGCGCATGAGTGGCGTTCGGCGGCGCCTCGTGCGTCGGGTCCGATTACAAAGGACGGCCCGAACGCGTTACTAAGTGTCGTCTCCAAGTGATTATTACGTGAGATTAGGCAACCTTGGGGGCGACAAATGATATGTTTTGTGTTTTGAAATTTTCTAGAATTGTATACCTATAATGGCTGAAAAGTAGTGTAAAAGGGATTGGGATTATTTATTCAGCAATATATATTGCCAATGTTATTTCGATATTTATGGTATTTGCCTCAAACTGAAATGTACGGTCTTAAGTATTACTTAATTGAAAGTTAAAGAGTATGGCCATCCAAATTGCAAGATGATTCCCAATTGCAATATAATTTAGAGTGCTGCCCTGTTGCTAAGCTAGACGAAACTAGTTGAAGTTTTTGAGATTGATAGGATGATTAAGTTACCTGTTTATTTTATGAGTAAGATAGGTTTGATGGTGCACCTATACAAGAACACTTAACAGTGTTAATGCAAACATAACATAGCTTCAGCATTGAGTGAGTGTGGGTTTCTCAGTGTAACAGTACGTACTTCATTTCTTATGATTTATATAATATTATAAACAAGTAAAAATAACGAAGGAAACATTATAATATTTTTATATCGTATCGAATGATTATTCCATTCATCGCTTTCTACTTGCGACTGCTTTTATTGTTTCTCATTTTTCAAATTTTATGGTGCATAACAACGTCGTTACATTTATTTATAATATAACTTTATTGTTTTAGCCATTATTGTTAATATAATAAAACTAGCTTTTTGCCCGCGACTTCGTTTGTGTGGAATAGTGACTACCGGCAGATTTTGGTTTTACCAATAGATGGAGCTATATGTGCGGAATAAATTTTATTATATATTTTTATCTTTTTTAAAATAAAAACTAGGTATCCTGGGTAAACTAGGTGTCCTTTCTCAAGTTCCAAAAAATGTCTATACCAAATTTTACACAAATTGGTTCAGAGTTTAGGCGTGAAGAAAAAACAGACATACAGAAAGAAAGACAGACAGAGTTGCTTTCGCATTTATAATAATAGGATAAATTCGCTTCGAGTGCAAAGTGAGATTTCTTGGTAGAGGCCAGGGTGACATATCGTTGTAGTCTGCCGTCCAAAACTGGGTGTTATATGTCATAATTTATGATACATTCGCATTCTGAATGAAAAAACGTACACCATTAAGCGCCTAAACGGTAAACTGAGGATTTAGTTACTTTCCGAAGAAGCATTCAATGCCAACGTATAAGCGAGCTTTGGAAATCGTAATCATTGAATTTTGAACCCTATGTGTATCACTATAAGGTGTATGTAAATTTTGAGTTTGGGTCAAATAAAGGTTGTCAGTCTATAATTCATTAGTTTCTGTGAGGGTCGCTCTCGGTATTTTTTTGAGGCACAATTTTGATTGATTGCGATAGGAAGTCAGCGGGTTCGATTCAGTTTGAGGCAGTATAATGGTTAACATGTTTGTATAACCGACCACGAACAAGATGTGAATGATTCCAATATTCGTATGTTTATTTTCATGATGTTTGTTTGGAATTATTTTTTAATATTTGTTTTATAGAATAAATATAGAACGCGATACGTTTAATCAAGGCAAACTTTTTTCGATATTTTTTTTACATCAATTTATAAATGCAAACAGTATTTTATAAATATTAAAAATATTGAAGACAGTTTCTAGGAAGGAATCCAAATATTTCATAATAAACTTTATACGAAAAAAGAAACCAACTATTCACAATTTACTGACTATTAATAGTTTCTAGGAACTTATCTATATGTATTTCTTTCATGTAAGTATTTCTTAAAGGCGGTTTCAATTTTATTTATAAGATTTTTATTTTTGCGTTTTGATAATCAAGTAAAAATTCTGCTTTCACTAATAAGAATAAAATAAGCCCAAGTAGAAGGTCTTCTCATCTTCTCATCCGTTGAGAAGTTTCCATAAACGTTACGTCGCATCTTCTTGGAGCTTACCGTCGTGTGTAGAAAGAACTTGGTGTGAAGATCTGATCTGAATACCTAAGAACTACTACTGAAAAGTTATTTTCTGTTGCTCCATCATCAGCTTATTATCAAGCATATATAGATTTTGTTTTGTATTCTGGCATCGGTAATTAAAGGCATAGGATATTTAAAAAGAAAGCTTTTCAAATTGATCTAGGTGTCTTCGAGAAACCAGTAACTAGAAAAGAGGTGTCGAATTGAGAAACTTCTCCTTTTTGAAAATCAGTTGAAAATAGTATTTGATAAAAACGCTGTATAAGCCAATTAAAAATACGCGCCATATGATTTAACTGAATATTTTGTTATTTCAAAAAACCTTGCAATATAAATTAATAAAAATCAGTAAATAAAATATGAATAAAACAAAATTGTTAATTTACGATTCCAAGAAATCGGGATCACGATAGTGGAAATAAAAAATAACAGAATGAAAAAAATATATATTCTGGAAGTAGTTATTTTTGTTACAGCTATGTTTAATCAATTCTACCAGATTGTAAACATTTTTTCCTGGATCACCTTGATAAATCAATTATTTGTAGAATTCATGAACATTTTATTTCAATTTAATCAAACATTCTCACAAATATATAAAAAAAAAACAAAAAACACGGGTATAAAAAACATATGAACGCAGTTTATACAACGGATATTGTATTATTATTATTGGAATATTGTATTATTTGATGCCAATATTGAAAGACTTCAGTTTTTCAGTGGTCAAGGCCAGTATTGTTTTTATTCTTTTTACAAAATAGATGTAGTGAATTTTATTTCGGCAGCCGCAATTCTGGCATCATTAATTTGGCATTCTACACCATTCGGGGCATTAGCACGTTACCTAACCTAATCCAAAATATTCATGACATGTAAAGTATTTCAGTATTTATCTAAAAATATGACGACAGAATTTCTTATTATGATATCTGAGCGATATGCCTCGTTCATTAGTAGCGATCACAGATTTACACGGAACCACGGTTCCGTATGTAGTTTAGTCAGCCTCGTGTAAAGTCAGGCTCGCATACTCAGCGCTGACAATAATTCTAGAACCAGATATAACATGAATCTTGTTAGAATCGATGCGCCTAGGAGAAACGCGACATAAATATACATAATTTATTCGACTGTGTATATTTATGCACGAGTATCTTCCAACGTTTATTTCACTGTTCGACGGGAGAGCATTTATGTTTCGAATCAATCGCGGTTGAGCTTATTTATACTATGTGCGTTTGTAGGTTGATGTCATCGGTGACGTAACATCAGATCTTACGAAACTCCAATTTTTTAACACATTTTTTTTTTTAAATTTATTGTGATTGGGACATTGTTCTATGTACGGAGCCCTTCTCACCACACTACATTACCATAGATGATAGAATCAAGAAAACATCACCCTTCTAGGCAGCCGTTTAATAAAAACTACGATTTTTTTTAATGACGGTAACGAAATCTAGACTCTCAAATCTTAACTAAACTACGAGGAATAAAATTATGTACATGCCACAATAACGTGAAGTTGAATAGTTGAAATAAAACTCTCACAAACCCATTCATTCAGAGATCCTCAAAGGTTATTAAAAACTTTACCCCACGTATTTAACAGCTGACATCGATTCTCTTAATACAAATAACAGTACTAGGCGATCATAAACCAGAGTTGGTCATAAGTCATAACTCACGGTGCCTTAAAGCGAGTCACCTCGGGGCAGAAAGTCATATGTGGGAGATATTACCTGTCACTTATTGTTGTTTCAATATACGTGTACTAGGATCACAGAAAGCTATTTGTGGTCCATCTATCACTTTCCGAGTTTAAGTTTGACAAAGGAAATAGAAAGGAGTTTCGTATCTGCAAATGTTTGTAATGAGATAAGTAGGTGCTAGATGTTTCCCGCTGTTTCACACGTGTCTTTAAAATTAATTATTGGATAAAAAAATACTCCCTGTTACATGAAGTTTAGGCCAATGAGAGCCCCTTCTAAAGCAGTCCAGATATTAGCCGGATTAAGAGAGGAATTATTTTCTTTTCATCTTAATAACACCTGAATGTTGTTGTGCCTACGATTAACTAAAGCTTATCCTCTTATAAACCTTATTAAAAAAAATTACAATACAAGTGCTATTAAACAATGTAGTTTTACATTAAAATACATAAATTATGTCTGATTTTCATTACCAAACCGCCCAAACCGCACTAACACTAATCTGACGATATAACAAAACATTCAGCTTTAATTTTAAGCTCAACAATTTATAATTTACTGTTAGTACTACTGTCTGTTTATTACTAGCTTCATCCTGAGGGAACTACTTCTCGCATATGGATAAAAAGTTTCCTCTATGTTAGTCTGATATACCAGCTATAGTAGTTACAGAGAAGGATTGAAACGGATTGACATCACCACACTTGCTCAATGGTTGGTGATTTCAGACTTTATAGTTCAGGTTTCCTCGAGATATTTTCCTTCACCTTTTTATCAGCTATCTAGTATGTACGAAGCGCACTAACTAAACTTACGAGCCATAAGCTACATCAAAATCCTTTCAAATGATTCATCTTTTTTCAGTCGAAGAATTAATTTCTCATACCTGTCCTTAACCATAAGACCTTTTAAAACATTTGTTTTTCGAATCGATCTCAACATAAACAATTAGCAGATGGAGAAATGCGCAGTTTTTAATTACACCACAGATAATAAAATTCCATTATTTTTATACGCATGGTAATTTTTTTCGGCGCCTGTGCATAAGTCAAACATTTCTTCCATCCAATTTTGACAAGGTAGTAAAATTTTAACAGTTATTATAGATTAAAACTGAGATGAACAGGTACCAGCACTCAGCTATAAACTCTAAATCGTTTACAGTGGTTTTTGGCTCTGTAATAATTATAATTATGAATTTACGATTTTTTGAATGCAATTCGAAACGTCGAGAGTCAGTAGTCGATTTTGGGTTGCAAGCAGGCTGTTCAGTTCAAAAATGGTTTAAAAGATATTTTAATGAACAATTGTATATTATTTTATAAGCTAGAAAACCTAACTACTAACAAAATAACATAACATAAACGATGTACGTATTTCTAAATTTCTTTTTAAACATTGCAAATCTACATAGACAACCAGCTAAAATATTACCTACCTACATACCCCGTACATCTATTTAATTAAATCTGAAAGGCTCCCACAACCTTTGCACTAGTCTTATTAGTAGTATAAAATGATCTTAGCTTCCATTGTCCACAACGAAAGCACCCCGTGCGCACACACCGCAATAAAATCTTTCTCAACGTTAAGCGAATATTTCCTTATTTGCATTTCGAAATGGAATCGACCCACAGTTTATTTAGCCGATATAATTAAACAATCAACGTTTAACACTGCCGTTGTCTCGTAAATCATAAATTATATCTCCAGTTAATATGAAATTGGGTTAAGCTTACACCGTAGCGAATGCTTCGGTGTGGAAGAATCGCGCGCGAAACGAATGCTCGCTCGTAAAGCTGACCATGATTATTAAAAATTCGCGCATACGACAAACTTTTAGTCTGACGATAGTTGATTTGAGTTCATTAATCAGTATGAAGATTAATGGAAGTACACATGTAATAACGATCACGGTATTCTCTCAGTATCAGACTGACTAAAAACTTTGATTTGAATACACGATTTAGGAAATCGTCTATTGAGTGTGTGTTAAAAAAAACCCAACCACCTCGAGTCAACAGTCGGCCGACTCTTTAGTCTACAGTGTGCGCGCAGGAATAAGATGGTTATTGTATTTGGAACTTTATTTGAAAGAATTAAAAGCCTAGGTCTTATTTATGGCGCTTTTAATTTATTGAATTGAAACTTCGTCATTGATTTTTTCAAAACTTAAATGCAAATAAACTGAATTATTGTTTTGCTTTTCTTTTGTGTAGAGATATGTCGTGGGGGCCTAGTGGTTAAGAACTAAACTCTCAAGAATGAGTGTGGATTCGATTCGAAATCAGGCAAATACCAATGTCTAAGTTTGTATCTATTTTCTAAGTATAGGTCTTGGACTCCAATGATCGTGTTTAAGAGGGCACACGATAAACCAGTAGGTCCCGTCTGCCACCATTTCAACATTTTGGCATTCATTACCCCAACATAGTTGGGAAAAGGCTAGGCAGATGATATTCATTGTCAGTTCCTTTATTAAGTATTCCAGTTTCCTAGTTTATGTTCTTTATGGTGTAATACGCAGCCACCGCAAGCTAATAAGACATTTCAAACGAGAATTTCTAATTTTCGCTGTGCGTTCAATAGGCCGTAAAACTGTGCAACGCAATATTTCCGGCAATTACCTAATTACTAAACTATTAAACTATTAAATAAATAAATAAATAAATAAATAAATAAATAAATAAATAAATAAATAAATAAATAAATAAATAAATAAATAAATAAATAAATAAATAAATAAATAAATAAATAAATAAATAAATAAATAAATAAATAAATAAATAAATAAATAAATAAATAAATAAATAAATAAATAAATAAATAAATAAATAAATAAATAAATAAATAAATAAATAAATACTATTATTAGTGCGCCTACGTAATTCCTGGGATTAGTCATTTTACGTATTGACTGATTTAGACGAACCTTTTTGACACGTTTTGGTCAAATAGCTGCAGCAATTGTATTTGCTATGATACTCAGAACTTTTAGAACCGAAAACACATGTTTATGCCATGCTACACAAATGTACGAATTTTTAATTTTGTGTTGCTAGAACGACTGAAAAATAACTTACGCACATTCAAGTATGTATCCAGCTGAAACAAATTGAATTTTACCAGTTGTCGTGTACTTTTTAACATAAGAGCCATACTAGGAACACATAATCATAATTATACTATACTACTCAGATATTGGTTTCTAAGATAGGCTTAGAAAGTTTTGTACCCAAATAACTTACTGAAGTTACATTGGGCTAAGGCCTCTAAGCTGCACTACCGCATTGACAATCTCTGCTCACTTTCCCTAGAATCGAACACACTCAAACTTGAGAGCTACAGCTTTTCCCACAAAGCTACCACGGACTATGCAGGTATTAATGTTTACATGTGCTAAGTCAATAGTTAGTCGAGGAGACCGCTACAGCTTTTCGTATTTTATACTGATTATTTTTCCGACCCAAATATCGACCAATAGAATTGCACCATTCGACGTCACGTGGTACAACCTACATGGTATTATACTGATAATTTTTTGAATATTTTCTCTGGTCGTTGCTATGTCAAACTGACAGGTTGTGGCCGACATTTGGGACGGAAAAATAATCCCCCGAATACCACACGAGCTTCAAAATTCTCTGGCATTTCCCTCAAGGTTCCCTGCAAACAAATAAAACGAACCTATCGGGAAATACCCGATAATTTTGAAGCTCTTGTGGTATTATAAGTGAATATAGTGAACATTTTCCGAGAATCGCAAAAGAGCGCCAATTTTCCAGCCGTATTTTTTTACTGTGTCCAATATTCATACGAGTTCGTCTAGTTTGACTGTAAAATAATATTTGGGGTAACGAAATATTTGTCAAATGTAGTGTAATTTAGGTTTGAAGTGTCATTTTACTAGATAGGTAATATTTTATTTGAAAATGAAATCAGTGCAATTATAGACTTTTTAATTAGACATTTTATATGTTTGATGATTTTCTGAATAAATCTTTAAGGAGCGTTATTCTGATTACAACCTATATTACTGCAGAGTTTGAAATAGGAGCTATGAACATCAAAACTTACAAACTTTTTATAATTTAATTGCAATCACTACAAAACTAAAGAACAACATCAGAATCACGAGCTTTACAAAACATCACTATCACACAATCTACACCACTAGCGTGATCCTCATACATAACCCTAAACAATTACGTCAAAACCCACCATATATACACTACTATACACTACTTAACAAATAAAAAAATAAATCAAATTCAAATAAAAACGGCCAGCATAGCAGTAAAGCAATTAAAAAGCAAACAATCAGAGTTTACAACACCGGGTCGTCCCGTACCTAACCGACAATAAAACTGAGGACTTCGGACAGAAAAAAGAGAAAAAAAGAGAACCTATAATTGTTCAGTCGTAAAACGTTGGGTCCTCGTGATGGTAAAACTCCAGGCAAATGATGGTATTGAGCACCATTTTTACTAGCATAAAACGGTTGGTCAAGTAGCTGGACTGCTGAGATTAAATCTTATTGGGAGTCGGGATTTTTAAATTAAGAATTTTGTAAGGTAAGCCAGTATTAAGGCTAGATGTTTAATACATATTTTTTTTATATTCTATCACTACAAAGATATTCTTTAAACCAAAGAAAATATTTAAAGAAAAAATAAAACAAGCTTAGTATGAATGCACAAAATTATGAGGTGTCTCATATCTTTCCAATTAATTATCAAGATATTAAAAATCACACACAGATCAAAAACCTACCGCAGTTCACAAACCGAATCTCTCTATTGAAGCAGTGACATCAAACAAATCGCTCCAATCAACGAGACAGCCAAAACATCGAAAGCCGTCAACAACTCATATATTTGTCATCGATACCAAAACCCATTTGTGCATTGTTAACATGCACTCGTATAATTTATCGCCCAATGTCCAACTCTCGGGGCATAAATACTAAAAACAAAACACTACCGACATCGAAAAAAATGATTAACATTGAAAATGAAGTGTTAATTGTGTAGAAACATTGAAAAATGATCAACATATGTTATATAAATAACAATAAATAACGTTTCGAAATACAGTTTAAATAATAATAAGTGCAAGACTGAGGTTCCAATAAAAAAACAACGTGTTATTAATTTCGTGGTTGTAGAGGTGTGAGTTCGTGGCACAGAGGCAACCGTGGAGATGTCTCAACTTTGATTTATTACCATTCTCATATATTTTTCATTAATTTTAAATATATTTTCGAAAATTAATATGCAACATTCAATTCAATATACTTCGTCAAACAGAAATGATATATCAGTTATTAGAAGGTATTCAGAATATGTGTTAAAAGGCTATTGTTTTCAAACAATATTAACACTGCGGCAGTAGCTGAATGCGAAATAGAGAGAGTTTTGCTAAATTGTCGTCCAAAATGATATGCAATTAATTTCGAAATAGGACAGTTATCATTTTACATTCGGGGTTTACAGAATTTGTATTCGAAATCTTACAAATTAGATATTACATTTTCATCATAATAATACCTGAATTTAAAAATGTCAAATATCACTTGGAATGCCATTAAAACTACGTGAGCGATCCATTGAGATTAATCATTGAAATTAATAAAATACTCGTTCATGGCATACAATTGACCATCAATTGAAAATAAAAAGACATACCTACGATGGTTTGAATTAAGTAACTTTTGACATATTTTGTTTTACTATTATAATATTATTTAATATTTCCCTGCACATTGGGAACAAAATGATACAGAAATGTTATGTGAACATTAATCAAATATATGTATGTACAATGCTTTTAATCAGATCAATTTGTTAGTTATTGGTAAATGTATCTACGTATCAAATTACAAAACCATGAATAACTCATAAAATATTTTTGAACAACATATGAGCAATTAATGAAGCTCAATTTGGTAAATTAATATAATTTGTAGCATAATTTTGACTTATTTTATACGCATATGTATTGAATCAAGAATTAATTACAACAAGCTTTGAATTATATATTAAATGGAATAATAATATTAAATGGAATTAAGCTTAAGCTTAATTCCATTTTATTTTTAGTGTTAATATTATTATATTTGTCATTATGTATACATATTTTATTCTGATAAAAACTTTTAAATAACTCTTGACATATTTTTGTTCTAAACAAAATAACAATCAGAAGGCCCAAAAAAAAAGTCAAACAAACATAACCAAAAAAAAGCAAATAAACTTAAAATGAAATCATTACCCAAAAATAAAAAATAAAGTCGTCTCTAAAGATTTCTCTGTACAAGCTTTAATTCCGAAGCAGAGTTTGACTTACGACTCAGGTCTAAATAACTGCCGGCCACTCATTACATTCCGAGTCGCTATTTGCATAACTATTGGAATCGAACCTGGGACCCAACGGTGTGTGTTTAGCCTGATGTATGAGCTGTGGACGTTAAACGCGTTCGCTGTTTCATTGGAGTCTTTTTTTTCGTTGCAAAATCATATCTGTTGTTTTCGTAATTTGAACTTTATTGGGGTTCATATAAAAAAAACACACACACTAACGAAACTTACGCATAAAAAATAACGTATTACTATTTTTATCCGTAACAACGGTGAAATAATTCTCAAGAAACAACCTCAGAAACCCACTCGGAAGACCCAAGTAGGTAACTAACAAAAATACCCTAACAAAAATAGGTCTATATAAACAAACAACAAATTATCTTGTATGTATAATTCCTTTGAACAACGGCCCACGCAAATCGCGATCGAAAATATCATCCATTAAAAATATAGCGAACCGAAATAAACTGCCCTTATCGAATGTAGAACACTAGGTCAAGTTAAGTATGACAATCGATAGTCAGGTTAAAACAAATGAAGGGACGATTGAATCGAGTAAAATCGGATAAATCGCATTAATTAATCGCAGACGTGGAACAAAGGGAAATTGTGCATTGCTCAAAACAATGGCATTTGTAGTCTTTTTGTTTATTGGTTTCTATTGACGGTATTAATAAAGCGTTTCATGGACTTTGTGATTATAGAAATGTTTTGCGATTTTTCTGGGCACCTGTGTAAGCCCTAAAAAAAGCTTGATTTATCTACACTTAGGGTAGTGAAAAAATAGCTCAAATTGGTGAATTTTACCAATTTCTAAATCTATATGTTGGAAACCATGCAATATTCAATGATAAGGGTGCGACCTGTGAGGGTAAATCAACGCGAACGCAAATGTGAAGCGATATTACGAAACACAACTTCGCGATGTCACGCAGGCCATCTCAAAAGAAATCGAAAGTTTATTGTTTTGGTGTTACATCATGCCAGTTTTGCGATCGCTACCAAGCAGCTTACACAGGGCGCATCGTAATAACTATTAAGGTAATCTGTGGTAATACCCTAATACTACGCGGTATCTGATCGAATCGCTTCAAATTTCGAATACCTATCGAATAGAACTTCGGCTAATACTCGTACTAAGTACACATTATTATCATTCACTGATGCTATTAATGTGTAGCTATTAGAGCTCTATAAAGCAGCATCACAATTCAATTCAAATGAAATTGAAATCGATACATATTTTCTCAATAATTATTGTTTGAAATCCCATCGTATTTCACCAGTAGGTATTGCATTTCAGACTCAAATACAGCCCAACATTAGTATTTAATTTTTACACCATGCGAGTCATAAATAAATATTAGCTGTATTTTGCATTTCAGGGACTCTTTTTCATTTTCTTGTTTAGCTTCAAAGGGGTTAAAAAGCATAAGTAAATACAGGTTTTATATTTCTGAAAAGAGTGCTACAACCTTACACGCGATGGGACATATTTTATTTGTACTTTGTAGTAGAATTTTCTAAATGGTTTTCATGGAATGAGCGAGAATATGAAAGATTAGAATGCGGAAATTTATTCGTAAAAGTGTGATCATTTATTAATTTTGGTTTGGATTATTTGAACTTTCACGTTTATAATTTCAGTAAGATTTGAGGACAATTTGATGATTTTTCATTACCATATCTTTTATAGGAATCACATAGGTAGAACCATCAAATGTACCAAAATAAATCATCAGTATAGTTATCGGCACGGATATTGAGCCCTGACCTTCACCTGCGCAAAAGCGATTTATTGGTTTATTGCCTTATGTGTACAGTGCGCAAAGCGATCCCCACTCTTACGCCGAGAGCTCAATATCCGTGCCGATAACTATAAGAGCCATCCTCGTCGCGTCACGCTACCGTGTGGATGTCTCCTGTGATTTAATTTTTGTGCTATAATATTATAAATAAAACAATACACGCGACTTTAGCCATTAATCCTAAATAGAAATAAGAACTATAGTCGAGTGAATGTGTGGTGAATTAATTCGCTAGAAACGTAGGCCACCTGCGCCGAGGAAGGCCCCGCTACACCTCGGGAGAAAGAGACGGGCTGCGATTTTTGTGGATAAGTCGTTCGCTTGCACCTAGACTGTATTTCAAGCTACCATTACCTTCTATTACAATTATTATGCAATGTCAAAAGTGCAAAAAAGGCCTATCTAAAAAAGGATCCCACTTTATTTGTCAAGGACCTTGTCAAGGTACTTTCCACCGAAACTGTGTGAAGGGATTGGCCGCGGATATGAAAGCCGGTATTAACAGAATTTACTGCAACAATTGTGAGGAGGAGGAAACTGATGAGGATGAACCAGATGTTGAGGAGAAGACTCATGACCTTCAAAAAATCTTGAAGGACATCCAAAAGAAGGTCGGCGCTATACCTGAATTAAAAAAACATTTGGATGTGATTAAACAAAGCATAAGTTTACTGTCCGATAAGTATGACACGTTGATAAAGGAGCACGAACTTACTAAGGATAAAATTGCTAAACTTGAGAAGTCATCGGTAAACATCACCAATAGATGTGTTTACCTGGAGAAGTGCAACTTAGCTCTAGAACAAAAACTAAACGAATATGAGCAATCATCGCGAAAACACAACATTGAAATTGTGGGAGTAGAATACCTACCTGGTGAAAACGTGAAGGACATAGTAACTAAAATAGGAGATGAACTAGGTGTCAACAGTCAGGACATCGAGTGGGCGAAGCGAAGTCGACTAGTAAAGCCAGGGACAAAACCATCTTCAATAATCATAGGATTCAAGGCATCAGGAGCGGAAGACAGAAATAAGTGGTTGGAGAAACGTCGCCAGATTTTCGAAAAACGTATAACTAGTAACATGATCATTCCAGACGGATCGATGAACAACAGAATATATATAAATGAAGACCTCATACCCCCCCACTTATGGAATTATCATAATATATATTCTATTTTTAATTTACCATACTGTTACAGCCTTTTTATCGTCCCACTGCTGGGCTGTGGCCTCCTCTCACACGGAGAAGGATTGAGCATTAATCACCACGCTTGCTCAATGCGGGTTGGTGATTTCAGACTATATAGTCCAGGTTTCCTCAAGATGTTTTCCTTCACCTTTTATCAGCCATTGGTGTCTAAGATATACTTAGAAAGTACATACAAACTTAGAAAAGTTGCATTGGTACTTGCCTGACCTGGAATCGAACCCACGCCCTCATACTCGAGAGGTTGGTTCTTTACCCACTAGGCCACCACGACTTACCATACAATAACTATAATTATTTTGAACAGTAGCAAGTTATTTCGGCACTATTATTACAATGTGTCCTAATTTCGGTGACAAAAAATGCTACAGACAATTATTGAAGGTGGTGTTTTTGCAAAATTGACCAAAAAAGTACGCGTCATTGTTATTTTTGGGATTGTCCGCTCGTTTTATTTTAAGTATAGCCCTAACATAACACTTTGGAGTTGTTGAAGGAATAGGGTTCCGTGTGAATTTTGAAATTATCAAATATTGATCGATTTCTTTGCATAGTGGTACGTAAGTTTTGGGCATTTTTGTATTTTTGAGCAAGTTATGAACTTATGTATTAAAATTTTTATATTGAATTAATGAAAATATTAAACGTCTTCTGAGTTGAATTAATCAGCTAGGTTGATATTACCTATAATAGAAAGGCGATACAAAAACTGGCTTAGATTGGCTGGATTATTAGATACCTTTTTATTGTCGGTACACTTCAGGAACAGGAACTCTATCAAAGAAAGAGGTTCTATATCTTCCCATGGATGCCAGCTGCAAAGAAGTCTGTATGTTCAGAACCATGTCCACCGAGCAATTTTTTCCACGCGCTACCGTAAAACTAAGACTCAAACTATACCGCTCACACTCTTATAAAAAATAAACATTTATTACACACTCGAACCTCTATTATTCTGAGTAGCAGAAAAAATATAACACCCCAATAGTCCAATAAAAGTAGGATTTGATCTTTATTTCAGATATTAATAGTCAAAGTTTCTTGGAAGGTTGGCCCTCTGTTCTCACGGAATACTGACATGTAACCGTTTGATTGAGTTAACAGTAATAAATAGTTGATTACAGGGCAGGCGCCGTCGTCGTAAATGTATATAGTGTGGTTTATTATTCACGTAAATATTGTGCTCGTCGTTTTGGGTGGACGTTTTTTGATTTCGCTCATTCCGTTGTATGACCTGCGACGTCGAACGAAGATTTTTATGATAATACAATTACATTTTTTGTGTCTTACAGGTATGAATACTGGAGGCATGTAGGTGCCTTGTAGAATGCATTGGGTGGGTCTGAATGAATGCATGTAGTATGTGTCATATAATGTAATGAAGATTCTTCTTGAGGGTTCGTCGCCAATCAGTTTTTGCTGAACACAAAGGCACTCGCAGTTACAGAAACCATTTAGCAGTACACAAGTGCGTCGCTCGAACAATTCACATTAAATTATATGACACTACGTTGCAATTTAAAATCGTTCTGAAGTACTTTGATATACTGATAGCCAATTATAGTTTCAATTTAGGTGTAAAACATTGGAATAAACGTCGTTTGCGATGCTATCGGAATATTGTTGTAGAAGTTAATAGCGCCTGAGTATTGCTGATCATTATTATTTTCTTATTCAAATAGCAATTCAAACTTCAGAATTGTACGATAAAGTAAAGTTTCTAGTGATGTTAAAATGAAAAGAATTTAAGTTATTTTTTTTACGTACAGACAGTAAACACACACGAAAGAAGAAGAAAAAACAAAAATAGTACAAAGGTACTGCTTATTTCTAAAAAGAAATCTCTTCTAGCAGACCCATAGTAGGCACGTGTAGGGTAATCTACAAGATTACCCTACACGCATCAACTACATTCTTTTCGAGCCTAATTCCTGAAAAATTATAGGGAAGTTCAAAAATATTGCTCAATCACACCTACCATTGATTGACAGATTGAACACATTAATTTTTTTATTAACACTAACTACATTAATTTCTACGTCCGCTCCAATCTTGGTGCTAAAACACTTATGAAACTGTAAAGTAAGGTGTTTTAGGTCATAAACGAGTTAAAAGCTACAACAATATTACGAAATTAATCGATAATAATGATTTAACGAGCGCTCAATTACAGTTTACGAGTAGATAGGCTTAATTATTTTGTACTAGGTTTGATCAAACACTAGTTGTTTCTCGACATTTCGCTTGTTATTGCGGGAACTGTTTCGTGCAGTTGGGTAAAAGTTTCATCTCTTACCGGTCCTTATGTCAAATTGCTCAATTAGATTAGGCATTTGTTTTGGGGTGACTATTATGCGCTGACATTGATTGCTCTTGTATTCCCCAGAGATTAAGACAGGTTGGAAAAAAACATTGTTTTTAGTCGGTCTGGTACCGGTCAAATACCTGATCATGGTTATGTGCGTACTACCATTCATTGCTATAATTACTTATTCATTGCGATACCTGGCTATTGGTGGACTAAACGTTTTCAGTTTGCGGGTTACCCTAAGTTAAATATGAATCACGTTCTTTCATTTCAGCGGCATCTGAAATTTTAGCCGTAACGTTTTCCTACAGGAAAAGCTTTTCATCAATTCATCAGTCTACACATACCCTTATATAACTCCATACACACGTACTCTAATTGTAAAACATGTAAACCTGCGACCAAACAAATTGGGCGCACCACAATCCCGTCATTGTTCAATCGACCTTCGTTTCACACCTCAAATGGCTAGCCAGGTCTCAACCACCTGTGTTTTACACAAAAGAGGTTATTGTTACATTTTGTTTTATATTTAGTTAGTATGAAGATGATAATGCAGTGCTAATTAAGGGGTGTTGAAACTGACGGAAAACGTTATGAATAGTCGAAGAGTTGGCTGTTTGTAAGCTGGTTTTTGTGGTAGCAATGAAGGGCAAGGTGAAACATCTGGCTGGAAAGTATTTACTTTTTTTGAAACTACTTATGTGGTTCTGTGGAATCAGGTATAAAGTTCTGTAGTCATCATCGTCTTCCCCTTAGATTTTTTATTGGGGTCTATGCATATTGCAATGTCTCTCCCGTAGAAAATAAATACATTTACACATACAATTGTGTTGTATATAAAAGTGAATATAAAAGTTTTTAATTAAAAAATATAAATTTTATTGTCAAATATAATGTCTATATTCTTCTTACAATTTTTATTTTTTTTATCTCATACTCAAACTTGATACACAAACCCCAATGACTCAAGGCCCAAAATAACGCAGTATGGTCGCTGTCTGGAATCGAACCCGGCGCACTCTTTGATCCGTCGCCCCTTTGTAACCCTACCCGGGACTGTAACCTCTCCACACCTGAGTTTATTAACGGCCGATGACTGACTGGGGTTACTGAAATAACAGTGTGCAGTCATCAATCATGAGGTACCAGGGAAGCAGGAGGCTAAAGGATGTTTAGTGCAATTATGATGTTAGCTTTGTACTGAATGTAGCGGCGAGGGAGTTCTTGGCCTCCAATTGACCAGAAGGGAATGCCTTATGATTAGCCTGTGAATGAAGTCCGTGTGAGCAAAATGTTCTTTGAAATGACGAAAGGCTAGTCCTATCATATTTCAGGTGATGAAATGAATACTTACTACTTCAAATAAGTACACTACGTGCTTTAATAACCTTGGTTTATTTTATTACCTCTTTACCGCAAAAATACTAACTATCAAACATAAGCATAACCTGAGTGGTCAAAACAAAAGATCGTGAATATGGTGTTCATATGTGCTACATAAAAGACACGTGTAAACAAATATTATAACTTACTTATATCAAACATTGGCTGGTCAAGCCCAAACCACTCTCGTTTAGGGTTCAGCACCCTGCTTATGCGTCATATGGCTCGTATGGCTCACCATCCTTCTATCTGAAAAACACGACAGCCAACAGGCGCGCTACGAGCCACGCGCTGCTCAAAGAGAGTCACCAAGCTAGCGCGGCTCCCTAGGGCAAAGCTTGCCGGATTTGCCGCGGCCCTGGTACATAAAGGGATCCAGAAGGAACATGGTGGGTTTTAGTCAGTAAGAGTCTGGCAGCTCCTCACGCTACACCAACAGCAAGACATTCACATTCAGCCATTCAGCCATCATGCTTTGTAGAAATGTCTGATATCCACCGCGTTCAAAGTTTTATAGATCTAGACTTACAAATCGCAGAAGCTCAGGACCTCTTGGAAAGGAATCCTGAAAAGGAATTAGTAAACATACACTTAGGAACCCCCTATATCTCACATTTTTATCTTAGAGTACATAAAGTTTTCCTGCTACATGCTGCTACATGCAATTATTTTCATGCTACCAATAATCGTTGAGTATTATTTACTGTATTTATGGTACAACGTATTAATGTATTATTAACTCGAGCTCAATCAATTAATTAATAAATGAATAGAGCATTCTATAGTTTCATTGGTTCATTTGACATTAAGCTGCTGAACAATAATATCAAAATGTATCCAATACATACGCAGCCTTTAATGGATGAGACAATTGTTCAAATTAACATCCAATAGAATTCTTAATTTACACTCAATTCATAGTAGTATAAGGTAAAAACTTAATAATATTATCATAATTATTTATTAATACATTGTATCGTCATATTAATTGAACGATTTCAATAGTACTTGTGGTCACTTCATACCTTATTAAGACGAGGAGATTTTTTAATATAATTTTATACAGAAACCCAATCATAGGGCTGAATGCTCGAAGGTGACTGAATTAAAATACTAGTAGATGACTAAATTAACAGCCTCTATAATAATTAATAGCACCTGCCGTATGTATCTTCTTTAGTGTTGCTACGCTTGGTTGGGGAAATTCCTGTAAAAGATTGTGAATGCATTTTTTCTTGAATAATGGAACACTTTAAGAATACCGCACAAAATACATACCTATTAACTAGCTTTCATAAAATAATTCAAAGTCCTGGTAACAGAAAACTTATGAATACTGTTGCCAAACCAATCTCAAAGTTTATTTAATTATAAATACTGCTAGAGAATGGGGTTTTCTCATACATACTAAGAAATAATACCACAGGTCAATAAGGTTTCTTATAGAAATCAAATGTAGTGAAAGTAACAAATTATATCTAAGTTTTCATAACTCCTCTTAATTCATGTTCATAAGACAATTACCACTTCAAACTCTAAAATCCTCTCTCCGCGGGCAATTTTTTCCATGTAGCAACACCGCGTATAAGCAGTACCATTCCTGTTCCATCCCGACCGGTCGTTTTTGCGCTCCTATATAAGGCTCGGCCCACAATTGATATTAATTTCATGAGATGCTATTGAGGTAAAAAAACTCGCCCCGTATACGATGGTAGTCTGCTTTTTGCTGTACATAATGGCACCAAGTAATGGTGACTTCCGCGACGGGAGCGGTTGATTGGGCACTGTCTAAAGAAGATAGGCTATTTGTACCGAGTTTTTCGTGCTCCCTGCCTAGAAAGATCCATATATTCATTCTGGAGTTTAAAAACTAGTATTTGTTGTGTTGGCAAGGGAATTTTCTAGAACGCTGGGAATTTTTCATACTTTCGTGTAGACAGCAGTGTGATGAACAGTTTTTTGAAATTCCAAAAATATTTGCAGCTAACGCAATTTCCTGCGATTGTACCAGGACAACATGAACGTAAAAGATGAATCAATCGCAGTCTCATAAAGCTGATGTGTAGGTATTGGAGTATCGATCATCGTCGTCTCAATTGTAAAGAAGAAATTGATAAAATGTACTCACAGTTTCTACGTACTTCAATAAAACAAATAGGCGTGAAGTTAGTGTGCTGTTACGGGTTGGTGTGCCGCGTAAAATTAGCAACCGCGACCGGTCGCTGGCGTTCACACCAATCGCCTTTAATTGGTATTGGGATTACAAATAATAGCAATTATTTTAGTGTTATAATGTGTCTTAGTTAATGTTTCGATATTGTTTATTATTTTGTTCTAAATTCTTGTGCAGCGGCTTGGTTTAGTGTTGATTAACAATAGTTATGGCTCAATTGTAACGTAATTACTAAGCAAAAAGCAAGTAGTGTAGATTAATTTCAGAATATATAAAAATTAGAACTAAGGATGTTTAAAATTATATAGCTACGTACGTCTTTCACGACGGCAAACGGTGAAAATGCTAACGATTCTCATCGCAAGTAATATTATACATAATATGTGACAAATACAAAGATCTACCATATCTGCTTACTTCGCAAGAAAACAAGGATAATGATACAACAAACTTTGTACAGAATCTGTTTACAATATTATTAAGATCATATTTTAAACCTTACGCCTTTGAATTAGGGAACAGAATTGACGGCGTCCGTCAACAGAAATATAATTGTCACTGCATAATGAGATGAAAGCTATGGCGACTATTTTAGGAGTGCGACATACGGGAAGGTTGCGTTACCAACAAATTTTGTTTACTTTCTTTTCAGTAAATTTCGTTCTGATACTTGTGAATGGTTTTTATACAGGTACCACATATTTTAATGAAAAAGTATGATGCGAGTACGCGCGCTCGTATGATGGTTTATCCGTCAAACACACATTATTATAATCCATTTTAAAGCCTTGTCATCAATCTATCAATCTTTCAGAGAAGCAAGTACACAAACATTTATTAAAGTTAAAACACCAAAAAATCTTCACATACAAGAAACTCTTTTCCACAGCCGTGTGTATCATTTCTAATTATTATAAATCTGTCGTCGCCAATGCGAGAGGACACTGTGTAGTCTTTTTTCATCCAGCGAGTAATTTCACACGGACAAGTGTTAGGGATGTTAATTAAATGCTTCGATTTTATTATTGTGCGCGTGTGTTTTTTATTTGTGAGCACAGTGTTCATGCTGGCCATATCCATATTGTGATTTAAAGTGTTTGGGAACACCGAATGTCGACTTTGGGAGTTATTGTTTGTGAGTTTTATAAGAATTGTTTGTGAGTCGTTTGTTTGTCGTTTTTAATGTTTCTTTGTTCGCCTTTAGGATCTGTTTGTGTATTACGTTTTTTGAGAACCAGTCTTTAAGAAAAGCTTTGCAGTGTTAGCTAAGCTTTAGAGTATTAGCTCAAAGGTATGGATGCGCAAATAGACTCATGATGACATGGATTTTGAGATGGGGGGTAGCAGTTCCTCGTGATTTTATCCGCATTCGAAGGAAATACTTCTACCGCCCGCAATAAATTTCAGCTTTTGTTAAAATCAATTTTAAGTGCTTAATAGATTTTGTCTCTAAAGAGTATCAACGTTCTCACAAACTCATACATTTATAATTTACTTCTTGTGCTTAATTATATTACAGACAGTATTTTCTTCTATATTTTTTGTAAAGTTGGAGATAAAATTAAATACAGAAAATCACCAATAACTCAAAAGCGAAGTAGGAGCTGGCGAGCGTGAGGTCGTGGGGTCAATCCCCACCTGTTGCTTTATTTATACAAACTCTGACCTGTATCAGCATATTTACTTGATTAAAGAGAGTAATTTGCGTTATTACTACTTTCAAAATGGACAGACGTGAGTTGGACTCGCCCGTCGAGTGTTGCGTACATCGCATAGGTACATACATTGCAAGTATTGTAAGTAGTTCAGGAATCGAATTTGCGATTTTATTATGAATAATAAATACATTATTATATTTTCCAATAATGCACATCGAGCTTTTCTTAGATATTACTATAAAAGCTTCGATTTGTTTCGATCCATCTATTGAAAGTAGCACATGCATAGCCACAGTATATTCTTAGCTTTGAATATGTAATTACTTATTGTTTTAAAAAGGAGCATACTGTATTATTTTTTAATTTCCACCCAAGCCATGGGCGAAGTCTGTTAATATACCTACTGCTAAAACATTCATTTCGGAACCTCTTTCTTCACAGCACAAGACTGGCGACTTACAAAAGGCCATTATAAACTCATCATAATCTAAAAACAAAACACTATCGAAACAAGAGAATTAGTTCCACATCTTTAAAAATCGAAGCGGGAGTGCAATGTTAATTGGACTGGGGTGCTAGGCGGACGACATCGGACGTTCGTTGCGCGACGCTGAGCTTCGAAGCCCTCGATTAGTGCAAAGAGTTGCGAGACGAGTTGCGGTTCTGTTTTGTGGATAGTTGGGCTGTGCCTCTGTGAGGGTGATGGGTAGGTACTACAGGGTAATGTATCAAAGTTATAATGCATACTACTTTTAATTATTTAGGCTAAAAAGGCACATAGCAAGTAGGTATAAAGCTTACGTGAGTATTGAAATAATTTGACATGGAAATCGATTTCAATATTAATATTGTAGGTTCTAGCTGTTAATTACGGAATAGATGCAGTTTTTTTTACCAACAATAACAGTCAGGTAAAAGTCTCATATGGCACTATGGTAACAATTTTTTTTGGGTATCTAGTTTTTTCTATAACGCTGAATCTAAAACTAAAACGTCTTGAAATTGTAACCATTTCTGTTCTGTCGCTTCTGCCTCCCATAATCTATGACACTCCCATCATTCGTCTGCAAGCGGTCATTAGTCGCAGCTAAGTGGTTAGCGCGCCACGTGCCATGTATTGCGTACGTCACCATACCATGGTATTTTTACCCCATAACACTGGAACAAGGAAAGGTCACCAGTTCACGTATATTATGGCTGTAGGTACTGTACATGTTATGGTGTTTATAGTACGTGTGATGATTGAAGTAAAGTATAGATTCGAATGTCTTTAATTGGCAATGTTTTGTTTACAAACGATAGAGTTGGATTTAAAGATTTTTAGTCTAGGTTGAAAATATATACTAACTACTAAAAATAATAAAAACTATTTGTTGTTCCTATAGTAATTACCTACTCGTTCCTAAGAAAAGAATAGCTCGTGGTTAAGTAAAAGTAGCCAGTCTTAACAAAGCATTAGGGTTCTAGGTTTGAAGACGTCAGGTAAGCAAATGCCATGTAACTGACATAGGTTCTAGCTGTATTTGGTTTTTTTTGGCCTGAAACTGCATTGAGCAGGCACGGCCACGTTTTCAGGACCTACACTTGACTGTAGCGGACCTCGACATAGTTGGGTAAAGGCATCATCTGATGACAAAGAAGTATGTATGAATCATCCGTTGTTTTAAACCGATTCTTCTGAGACTTGCAAAAAAACTGATCAGTGTTCCTTTTCCCGTAATGACTCAACACAGGGAAATGTCGATATACCTATGTATTTTAGGTTAATTCCCTGAATCAAGTTTGTATCAAAGGCTTCTTCCTCCTGCCCCGTTCCTATATTCATATGGCAAATCATATAAAATACCTACATGAGAAGATTTTGGATTGTACTTAGGAGAAAAACTTACCTATAACATCGTAATAACATACCTGCAGTACTTAAGGAAATTTATATCTTAGAGGTAGAATTCAAAGTAAGTAGTTGCATTTGAAAAATAAGTGATATTGCGAGCACTAGCAAGCTAAAGTATTAATTACCAATATTATAGTATAAATAAAACAGTATTAACTTAGAATTATAATCAGCCAACACTACATGTCGCTTACAATTCTCATTAAAGTGTTGTATACACAATAATTAATACGTTTGCCCTTCACTGGGTGTCAAAGTTTATCGGGATACAATTTTTTTGTGTTAGTATCAACGGAAGCTACTGATATGTTATCGTTTCTAGTGATGGCGGTGCTCTTTGTGTTTGCAGTTGAGTTTTTGCCGCGGGTTTGTTTCAGTTTTCTATAGTGATTGTGGTATATACTTAGTGGACACTATTCAAAACAAGTATCTTTATTTTCAGGCCGCATTGGCCCATAGATTATACCTTAAAGACTAACATATATACCTATTACCTATATCATGCAAATATTGTATTGAAAAGTAGAGCAGTTAGTGTAATAAAATGTGAACGTGGCTCCAGATTAATCAAAAATCGGTGTAAAATGTACAAAAACTCACGTACCTACATGCATGGCCGTTTACATTAAGAGTTAGGTAAATATAGTGTCATAATATGAGCTGCAACAATTTCGTGGAAAATAGACGTCCTGAACGCAATATTTACCATTTTAAATGAAAAGTGTAACTTCTAACTGTAACTTTGTTGAGAAGCTGCTAACTAAAAGTGTACAGAGTTTAGTCGTCGGAAACTTTTGCATAATTTGTCTGGTTTGCTTTAAGTCTAAGATTATTGTGAAAACTGTATTAGAGCGTAGCTAATACCGATCAAAAAATATTAGTCAATATTTAAACATAGTGGCAAGAAGTCTTACAATCTGAAAGGTCTGAATGTTTGATCCTAGTACACAAATGGATGCAGATGCAATGGAGAGTAAAAGTCTGATACTATCGCATTGCATCCATAGCAAGAGTGGTCATTTGATGATTTCCCCCAACAAAGGTGTGATCCCTCTAAGCTGAATTTTACTACTTGCCATGATCTATCACAACATGAAGAAAAGTAGGTAACTACAGCCTTGAAACACAATCTGAAAGTTGAATAGGTGGGAGTAAGTGTAAGCAGAAAAATTGCGTAGGTGTAAATGAAAAATGTGTAGCTGTAATAACCTGTCATTATAAGAAAGGTAAGACAATTGATATAGAAAAAACATTTTCTAAGATAAGTAAGGAATATTATAAATAAACTTCGTTCCCTTGATTTCTCTCAATTACCGAAGAAATAGCGATCCCACCCAAAACAAAAATGTGAAAGACTGCCAAGTTCGATAATATGGGAATGCTTCGCCTATAAAAGAAGTGAGATCTGAATAAGTACCAAGTTCCATACACATACCTCAGTTAAAAATAGTTACTTTTTAATGATGTTACTTGGCAAGTTTTCATACACCTTGTTATAAACCTACTAAACGCAATGAATCAAGTATTTAATTTTCTATTAAAACTTGCCAAGTAATCATCATTAAAAAGTAACTATTTTTAACTGAGGTATGTGTATGGAACTTGGTACTTATTCAGATCTCACTTCTTTTATAGGCGAAGCATTCCCATATTATCGAACTTGGCAGTCTTTCACATTTTTGTTTTGGGTGGGATTTCATTTATTTTTGTAAGGTTGTTTATTTTATTTTTTTCTTATGATGAAGTTAGTTATAGAAATGTCTCATTTATACTATCTTTTAGATTTTTTAATATGCACTATGTTTCTTACAAAGAAATTAACTATGTAGATTAACTATGACTAGATTTACCAACTGACTGACATGACATGTTATCATATATTATGTTCGTGGATCAAAGTTACACATTCGTTATTTTCGAAAGTGATTCACACTTGGCCGTTTTCAGATTTTTACTTTACTTTGACTAAATACAAACCTTTGTACCATTCGAAGATATATTATATAAATATAGATAAATTTAGTTCGTTTTAGTTCCTTAGGGGTATAAATTTACACCGGGTATAAAACACCTTCATTATTTTGAAACCGACTCACACTTGGCCATTTTCAGATTTTTCCCTTTACCTTGACATAAAGACCTACCTCCATGCCAAATTTCAAGTCAATACGACCATTGGAAGTGGTCTAGGTTTTTGATGAGTGAGTCAGTGAATCAGTGAATCAGTGAATAAGTGAATAAGTGAATAAGTGAATCAGTGTATAGTAAAAATAGCGATTTTCTGACGTCAATATCTCAAGACCTACAATAGGTATATTAATGAAATTTTGTATTTTAGATAAGTGAGGGGGTCTCAACAGATACTAGAAATTTGATATGCGTAAATAAAATAGATTTTGAGTTACAGGGGGGTCGAATTTGGCCCGAAATGGTTCGTGTAATATAACCCACGGCCGGTGTGTCGCCTTTTTTGCTCGAACTTGGCGGACACACTGCCGTGTGTCTAGATTCTTGTTGCAATAATATCCGACTGAAGTTAAAAGAGATTGTTCGTCAATTAGAGTTCAGCTGTACATCTTTGTAAAATGGATGGAAAATAGTCCATCTGTTTCTTATTTAAAATATAAAGTTTCTAGAATTGATAGCTTAGTAGATATTCTAGTGCGATATTGACTAAAGTTGTGTAGTAGTGGGTATGTCATGTAGAGAAGTTTAGCAATCACAATAGGTTATCTTTTTAATTGTTATTTATTTATTCCTTTACTTATTTAAATACTACTGGATACATTTTGTGGATTGTATTTAATTATGCAAAAAGAATACTTATCAAAGACAGATGAACATAAAATTCTACCTTGTAGGTAAGCTTGGGATTCCATGTTTACCTATGTTATGACAAATGTTTACAAAGTTGTAGCGAACGTAAAAGCTGTACTTACCTATGCTGTGCAAATACTACTTACATAAACAGAACTTAGTGTCAGTTATGTGGCTAAAAGAGAGTTAAATGCGAAGAAAATTTATCTACCCCAGAATTTTCCTTAAGTAGCAATTTCAATGCATCTCTACAAAATATATCTCTTTGAATGAAAGATCCCTATGGTCCATCGATTAAAATACAAAACCAGAAAATGACTTATATTGATATAAATACTTAAATAGTGGCATTAATCAAAATGTTTGTGACGTTTCTTGTGGTAATACCGGCGTCACCTGCTTGAAACTTTTTTATTTTATTTACAAACAAAATGCTTAACTTCACATTAATTAGTAGATATCTCTTGATCGAATATATTAGAAGCGACTTCTGTGTTACTGATGCAGGCAGCGTAAGAATGTGAGACAGTTGCTTACTTTGCTTTGCTAACTATTGATGCTGGTTTTGTTCGTATACTGAAAGAGATAAATTATATTTTCTTTATTTTGAAAATAGGTCAAAATCAACATTTTTTTAGGTCAAAGTTTCATAGAGCAAAATGAAGTCGGTATTTCCTATCTGACTACCTTGAGAAGAAAAACCGATGTTTAGCAAACTCAAATGACAACTGTGCCATGGCTATGAAAATTGAAATTTGATAATGCGATAGGAATCCTGAAAATAAGGGCGATTTATCAACGAAGTTGTAGCAATTTTAAGAACTTATGTAATTATTCATAATCGAAGCAAAATCGTTGAAAATATGTGTGCGTCCAACGTGATAAATTTTGACTTGGTCAAAATCAGTTTTGATGAAAACTACGAACTAAGAGCGAAAGAACTACTCTATTATATTTAGGTACACCTATGTACTCAAGTGTCAATTTAATTTTGCAATCATGCACAATGTTGGTCGCCGTATAACGAATTTCAGACATTAAATCGAATAATCGGAGAGAATCGATATTGTGTATCGATTGCCGATAAAACTGATTGGAGTTGGTAGACTTGTTAAAGTTTTATGTATCTCAGAATGTTTTTTACTATTGTATTTTATTTGATTATTATTTTTATAAAAATTGATTTTCTTCACGTAAGTACATGCAAAGTAAGTTATTGAAACTGTTACTAGGTGCTTCAGTCTTGCCGTATAAAGTAAAAAAAATATTATGATCATAAATAGTAAGTTCATACAAGCAATACATGGGTCATTGCCAAACTTTTATTATAATTATTTTTGATGAATACTTAAATCATTTTGAATGAGTAAGTAGGTAACAAAAGCCACTAACTGAGGATTTCTAAAACCTACCTATCCTTTGTTTTACGATTAGAGATTGAAAAACATAATTCATGGAACTAAGGCCAAATACAATCTCAAAGCAATGGAAAGATAGCTTATAGCAATCCTCAGTTAATCGGCGGATCTTCATTTTTCAGTAGCTGTACATTTCTACTTTGTTAGCCTAGCTTTATTTGAACCCACTTTTCAGTAGCTCTACATGTCTAGTTTGTTAACCTAACCTTATGTGAACCCTTCACCCCTATGAACCAGAATGGACGCATCATTAAATTGTCACATAACATACTTAGAGGCATATCAAACTCGTTGAAACTGGACAAGTGGACAGATATTTGAGGGGCTGATGCATCAATTAAAATTACTGTCTAGTTTACTGTTTGTTTTTGAATGCTCGTAAAATAGCACTGAAACGTATGTAGTTGCTAAAGTAATTTTGTACTACTAGATAAGTCAATAAATTTTGCCTGTGTCAATGTGTGAACCTTATTTAGAAATGCTGCTACTGAGATTTAAGCAAAAAAATGGGTCTACTTCTTAGGTGTGATTTTTTGGGGTTAGTTTTACTTAATAAGTCAGTTTTCTGTTAGGTATCTTTTTGAGTATCAAAATTGAGATTTTTTGTCGTCTTTTTAAATAGTATTGGCTCATTTAACAATGATTGTCTATTTTCCATACTAGTTTATTCAAGTATGTTTTACAACTACTCATTGAAATCAACCTTCCGCATCAATATTAGTCCTAAAAGCCTATCTATACAATAATCTATAACTTTCATACTTAAGGCGGTGCACACACGATCGCCCGCGGGTTCCGCTGTCCGGCACGTCACGCGACTTCCCTCGTGAGCAGCCATTAAGCGCACAATATATAAGCCTCGTAAAAATGTATACGTCGTTGATAAGATTAGTCAAAAATACATAGAAATAATTCTCCAGTGTTAACGAGGACTGTTTTTTTAATGTTTTAAGATACCTAATCAAGGTTTATGAATGCGTTACGGTTTGTAGGAAAGATTTTTTTTAATAAGTGGATTTTCAATTGAGTGTCTGGTTGAGGTTTCATTGGCGTTCCGAAACAAATATTTCAAGTATGTTTTTAAAAGGTAAACAAAAGTACCTATATTTTTTTTATTCTAATTAAATCTCTATCCAAAAAAATATCATAACTTGGTTCATCATCTCTAGGTAGGATAGTTAGGGAATTAAAGTACCTACCTATATAAAATCTTTATAATACAGTTTGATTGCTTTTCAGCCTGAGATAGCGGTAAGATGTAGTCAGTGGCGCCCTCTATTGGGTTGATACGTGAATTATTTATATATCTCAGACGGCCTGCAACGGAGAGAAGCCAAACAGTTGCACTCAGCTCTAGAAGTTACCTAAGTACCTACCTACTACCTACCTGTATTATAAGTGGACATGAAATAAATATTGAATAGTTTATATTTTTTTCATCATTCCTTAATATTAAGGGGTATACCTACTGTAAACAAAGTGATTGAAAAAATACTTGAGTTTAATTTCCTTTAATATTTTTTTAAATAAAATTATTTAATTAGGTTTTTTTTATAATCTTACACATTCTTATTTTCTGATAGGTGAGGCTTATTTCAGATTTATTTAATGTATAGACGTAAAAATTTATTCAATGTGTTCCGTCAAAGGTGATGCTACTTGTCAGCCTATTAGACGGTAATGCAATTAAAACTCGAAACAAAATGTGCGACCAAAAAGTTCTCATCAAGGTCACCACTGACAGGACACCGGATTACGTTCGCCTGGAACACCCTTTAGATAAAATTAGCGGTTAGCAGGTTAGATAAAACACATGCCTCTATTTCAGTTTCTCGGGATATAGGTAGGTACCTATGCTATAAACCGTAAACAATAAAAATACAATGTCATAGTTACAAAAAAAAACAAACTTAAATATATTTTAAAGTTTTACTTTTCTTCAATTGAAAACATTAAGAAATTATCCAAACTCAATAAAAATGTTTCTATAAGAGCGGAGCTAAATACCGCGTCTCTAAGGCTTCTGTTCTTTAAATAATCGATCCTCCACCGCAAACCGTAGCTGTATTTACAGTAACTTGTGTAACGCTTTATTCAATAACTTACTTAAACTTTTAAGACGCAACGAGATGCAATGTCCCGTATTCGTCAACAGACTAAGCTCAAAATACAATATCTAATCGCCAAAGATATGTCACTTTCAAACTGCGGGCAATACAAAATATCGAGCAAGTCGCCCGAACACTCATTGCCACATCTCTCTCACGCTTAAGCGCTCCGGCTAAAAAGGAAAGAGATGCTAGCACAGAACAAAAGTTTTGAATTCAAATCACATTTGGAGCGTGCGCGCATGTCATTGGTGGGCTGGGTCGCAGAGGCGTGGCAACGTCGCACAGCGCCCCTCAGATGTCTGCCGCTCGACAGTCGAGCGTTACATGTACGAACAGTTGAATGCTTGCGCGTTCGCTGACAGCGTACCTTTCGCGACGTTGCCAGTTCGCCGCGAAATAGGAGGTAAATTTGAAATTGAATTGATTTTGACGTATGATGTGGTAATGTTTGAACCGGTTTTTCGAGATTGTTTCTCTGAAAATGTTTTGACTGTTTCTGTTCAAAGTTTTTCGAATTTCTTCAAACGGTTTTCAGTATGAATTTCATGGATAACACACATTAAGTACATACCAAAACTAAGGAATGTTTAGAATTTGCTCGTTTATTTTGTGTGCCATATTTTTTTATTTGCTTCATGTCGTCATGGTCTCATTGTTTGCATTAGGTTTGACACGTGCTTAGGTAATATTGTTACTTATTAGACTAGACAAAAAAATAGGATTTATGAAACATGTTTGCGGACCTGCTCGTAGGTGATTGACATGACATGCAATCATGGAACAATATTTAATTTAATCGACAGTATTAAAACCATGGTTGTAATAACCACGTTGGATTTGTTTGGCTTATATCAGAATAATCAATAATATTTTTGGGAGGTGCAAAAATACATTATTTTTGGCAATTTGTGATAACAGATCTAGGTAATAGGCGTTAGAATTTCCAATGCAGGAAATAGTCTAGTATAAAAATAGTAGTTTAAATGAGACCTAAGATCCGCAGACTTGACGCAGACAATTTACTAGGAAATTACTGAAGGTTTGTAATAGCACTGAGTTTCTTAGAACGACGATCTCGTTTCCCATTGAGTGGATGTTTTATTTTATTCTTTTAATTAACTTAACCTTCGCACTCTAGAGTTCTTAGACCTTTATTATAAACTTTGTTACATATCTCGGTCTGTACCAGAAGATAGATAGAAATTTTTGACATCTCAAACTGAAAATTATTTTTGGTGCTCAGCATTTTTGTTCCCTAAAATTGTTAAGTTACCTTAGAAGTAACCTATTCATAATAATATTTCCAAAATGTTGACAAGCAAATTCACACCTTGTTTGTTTATTTTAAAGTCCTTCTTTGCTTACAATAAAATGTTTTCCTTTTCATTATCTGCCTTCGGTGACCCGTGGCCAATTAGGTTTGTTAGGTTACGCTAAATGTACATACCAATATATAAAGCGTTTTACATACAAACTTGAGGATAAATACATTTTACAATAGGTGGGTATGTTCAAGCCCGCCTTGTATGAAGTTTTTTTAAGTACACGTTTTCCTCCATTGAAAATAAATATACAGGAAGAGGAATCCAAACGAAATATCAAAATACTTTTAGCTCTCGTTGCAGAATTTGGACTTTAAAATAAGGAACAGAATTAGTTTGATTTCAAAAAATCTCTACTCATGTTGGTCCAATAATCACGAAAATATCATCTAAACTCCCAAAAAAAAGAAAACTAAAGAAAAAAATCACAATGTGTAAAAAATCACATTGTATAAAAGCGACTCCAAATATGTGTGATGTGAACTCATGTGCCCACGTACAATCGATTCTGCAAACATTTTTGTACTAAGTTCGTAGATACCATATGATATGCATCAGTTACTCACCTTTTACGAAGTTTCTTGCGCCGTTTCTTCGATCAATTTTCCGATTCCAGTACATACTCGTAGTACAAGTTAGTTAGAGGTTTTTCAAAGTCAAATCGTTCGAGACTCCGTTCAAACTCTTTTAAATAAAATTCTCTGAGAGTACTCAGTTTGTTAGAGTTCAGTTCTTTTTAAAAGGTTTGGGATTCTGATCGACTTGCGATTCTATTTTGTTTTTGTATTTTTCTTTACTTGGTTTAAAGACTTTTGTGTGCATACAGATTTGTAACTGGTATTTGAATTTTAGGCACGATTTAGGTAGCTACTCATTTAAGAAAGTCTTAAGTTTGGTGTACCTCTAGATTAGATTTGATCAATTTGCAACAATGCAGATAGATAAAAAAATAAAGAAAAGCCACTATTTCCTATTAAAACGCTCCATGTCATTGTCCAGAAACTGCGTCAGACTCTACCTACAATGGTCCTGATTCTATTCATATCGTTGGCTGAAATACCGTCGTACCACCCAATGACAGAATCGATATCAGTGAAGAATATGTATGTAAAATCGCATTTTTCTAATTAGATTGACCAATTGATTTGGTAAATCTGTAACGATCTTTAAGAGTGACTAATGTTCAATGCCTGTTTACAAGACCCTCTCTGTGTGGTGGTATTTATTTTCGACATCAGTCACGTAGAACTAAAGTAGAGAAGCTACAGCCTGTATGCAAAAACGAATGTTTTTTCCACAAGAACCGGGCATAGGTTCTTCCCTATCTGTCGTCCAATTCATGGCTGGTTAATGAGCCTCTTGGCCCAGTTTTCAATAGACTACGATAGAGAAGTGCTGTGTGAGATCACAGAGGCTGGATAAAGGTCGAGCAGCTATTGTGCATGCTGCCTCACCTTCAAAAGATTGGGGATGTTGGATTTGACTAGTGTTGTCTGTTCGTTAGTTCTTTTCATCACCAGTGGCCATCAAAGCTACGGTATCTAAGTTGGTGTACGTCAATTCTAATATTATGAACTGTTTCTTTGACCGCGCTAATCTCACGAACCACTAGTCTTATTCGGTAAAATCTTTCATTGTTGGAAATCCCATTTATTCAGGATGGCTATAAGCTGCTTTTTATCCGGGTGAACGAAGTAGTTAGGTATAGAAGATACTGAGAAAGTTTGTAGACTTATTGAGAAAGGACGTACGTAACGAACTTGTAATGCATTATTGAGATCCATTCTGATGATTACGAACAGGGATTTTAAGAATTAAAAATGTTATAATAATTGTTATTGAAAATACTGATAATTTAATTTGCAAATGTAAGTAAAAATAATCACACTGCATGTATTAAATGGAGTGTTAATTGCTCACACATTGCTAGCATACTGCGGGGAACCGACATTTTTGCTAATTGCTACATCATCGAATTGATTCATTATCGTGATTTTGAAACATTTATCAACACTTAAACATATCATTTTTATTAATTTACCTTCTTTTACTTATTTTTTTTTTATTGTAATTCTCTTTTCTGATGAAGATAAGCTTAACTTCAGAGGTAAACACAAACGGCCGTCAGAATTCTATCTATAGAAATTTGATATTATTTGTATGGAGCTGATGTCAAAATTCTATCTCTAGTAAGCAAATGAAAAGATAGATAGAATATACGAACAGCCGTAAATGTTATTTACAGTCACGGGACTAAAACTAGATATCATCTCTATGAAATACAGGAGCAATTTTGGCATAATAATATCGTGCCTGATGGTAACTAACCGAAAAACCATTAGCGCTGTTTGGTGATCCCTTTACGCGTCATAGCCTTCATTTCAATCAATATTAGTACCGGGAACTATTTGTTGCGTTTGGCAAATAGATTATCAAGCATATTATTGTGAACAAGAATTCCAAAAATACTAGAAATGGATTCTGTTGGTTACCTTTTAACACGCTGACTAATTCTTTTTTCAAAATTTTCAATGTGCAAAAACGACTTTTTTACTGATTTGTTATATGCAAAGATTTATAACCATCTGCTAAGGTTTAGGCTTCAAGAATTCGTAGTAGTTCCCTCACGTCGAAGATCTTTCAAGTCCTGAAAATCGTTTCAGCAGCTTGATCTCTTTGTTTACTTATCTGTCTTTATTGTGCAGGTTATTCTAGAAAAGTTTCATATTATTGCAATGCTAAACTCTTTGAGCGAGGAAATTCTATGGAATAGTTCCTGCTTATACAAAGCTGAAAAGCTGCTTCACCGTTATAAACCTCTATAGCTCTGATACCTCAGTAGTACTACATGGATTTTAGACGATATATGTATATAAGGCATATTAACATAATTTAGTTCCAAAATTTCAGCAGGAACATAAATAAATTCAGTTACAAATAAACAATAGTAGTCAACTAGGTTAGGTGCGACAGCCGGGTTGAAATTTTACACAAAGACTCAACGCGAAGTTTTAATTACCCAAAGTAAGGGGTACTAGTGGAACATTTCAATGATGGGTGACAAGTTTAGAACCCAATTACAGTTTGTTGGCATGGGAATCGAAACAATGACCTTCAATTTTTGCTCTTATGGTATTAAGCTATTAATATTCTGCATGTTTATTTTTGTACTCATATGTTTAACATTAATTATGATACCGATATTTTTATATTTTTTCTCCCTACGGTATTGAGAATTGTTATTGTTCTTATAATTATTTTGATTGTACTATTTTTTCTAGAGTGCAAGTGGGTAATTAAAAAGCATTTTAAGAGAGTTGGTTTTTCTTAGGGTCCATTAACCCATTAACTATCTAACCTATCTAAATCAAAAACTCTATAGCGTTACTTTTTAACCAATCTCCAAAATATTATTGATGACCCTTGCGACATAACCATATAAGTTCATAAAATATCCAAGTAAACTCCCGTACTAAGAATAGATATATACTAACCCAGTTACCTACCATATGTATAGAATTAAATTCTTGTGGTTGAAGAGTCAATACAATTAGCGTTGCCAACTTCTCGGGTATGTCGAGTTCAAGAGTTCTCGTGCATTTTATATGGAGTTACAATTTTAATACCTTTTGTCAACATGGTGTAGTGAGTAACGTAACAAAACTGACTCGTGCTCGCAACTTGAGAAGAAAAATGAAAAAGATATGTTTTCTCGTACTGAGATATTTAAGGAAATGTCTCTGTAAGTAAAAATAAAGAACAAAATAATGTTAGAGCTTCGTTTTAAACACCATAAAGGATAATCGTAAAATTGATGGCTTGATTTTTAGTGCAGTTAAAATTCTACTATCACTGAATAAACAGAACGCATCAAAAAAACAAATGACTGCAGTCCTGTCCTCTATAGTTCTCCCATATAATAAAAGTACCTACAAAAAATATTCGCAGCGTCTAGCCTACAAATTGAATACAAGACCTCCCGAGGGATATCTTGGTAACAAATACGGGGTGTATTTGGGGAGTGTCGGAGTGCCGCCCAAACTACGGAGGGCGGATTTTTCAAAACCCCTCACTCGCGCGAAAACGATTGAACTTGGCGAACGTGCTTCGTACCCTTTCGCCAAGGGTCGTGTGACCTGCAGAAAATTCAATATTCATGCAGCTTTTTTATTCGATAATCGAATGGAAGTTTTGTGCGGTTTTGTTAAGCTTTTGATGGTACATTAGTTTTTCGTTCGTGTTTTTTTATACGTGTTCTTTGTGGTACTATTGAGTAGTAATTGTGAAATTGTTTACTAACGGTTGTTTGTCAATAGTGAGTATTATGTTCACTTTATCTTATTTACGTCTTTGAACATCTGTTTTGTGTGTCTCGGGACAGTTTGGGGAAAAATGATGGATTTGCGCGTTTTATTCCATTAATAAGTGTGAAGCTATATATTATATTTTAAGGAAAATCCTTTTAGAAAATAATGAAAAAATATGAACTTGGTATTTTGTACAATATTGGTCAATTTGGTAAATAAAATAATTGCTAAATATTATTTGGAATTACAATTTATTTTGACGCGATTATATTTTATTGACCATTTTTTCATTCAAAATTATATTTTTGTAATCAATATTAATAACCTTAACTTATATAATTGTTCATGGCTTTGTTTTTAAGTGGTATTTTATCAGCATTGCAATAGTATTGTTCTGTTTCATATTATATTAGTTTTGGTTCAGATAACTCAATAGATAGACTGCGCTTGCAGAAAGCTAAACTATTGATCTATTGTGAGCGTTGAGTAGTTCCCTTGTTACGTATTTGTAAGTACTACCTATGTCCGAAACACAATAAGCATTTAGATTTATATTTACTATAGCGATATAAAATCATCATCTAATTATGACATCTCTTCTATAGGGAAATAACAATTTCACGATACCTTTTCCATATTACTTATTCGTACAAACAGCAAAGAAAGAAGCAAAGACCTGACATTGAAAAGAAAAATACTGCACCGCAAAACATTTATTTACTTTTAACCTTATTTGCAGAATGAAAGCACTTCGCAGGTGAATCAAATGAAGTATTTTACAAACTGGTCGCCACTAGGAGATTGCATAACTCAATTAAGTTTTTAACAACCGTTACACCCAGACTATTGGTATTAAATTAAAAGTGTGTGTCTATGAAATAAGAATTAACACCTGAGGCGATACCTTCTGTTAATAAAACCGGAGTAATTACTTTTTATAACTCATTTTTTAACCACTAAGTGCCCTTTCACGCATGGTTGCTTTTACGATTATTGTGTTGAACAATTCTTTTGTTTGGCGGCCCTTTGAAATTAATACTAGGTTCTATATTTTAATAGCATACGGTATTGCAGAGGTGTAGTTTATACCTCTACTGCATTACGCTTGGTTCGGAGTAAAATATAGGTAGTTCCCGGCTGTCGTTTGAACATGTTTGGCAGTTGTTACGGGTAGTCAAAGACGGACAACCAGGCTTGCCTACGGGTTGAACGGGTAACCGGGTTGAGGAGGTCAGATAGACAGTCGCTCCTTGTGAAACACTGGTACTCAGCTGCATCCGGTTAGACTGAAAGTCGACCCTAACATATTATGTAGTATGAAGAAGACTAAGCAAATGATAGAAATAAAAGGTAGATAGGATAGGTAGATAGGTAGTGGAACTATGTTTTTCTTTCTGCTTAACATAGTTGAGAAAAAAGACGAGTAAATACCAAATACAGCTCATACATTGACATTTGCGTGCATAACTCTCGATAAAATCAAATATCGGATTTTTCATACAATTCGAGTGCCACAAAGTTGCTCGTAATGCTGATTTAGGTATGTATTTGTGGTTTCATGTTAACATTTTCGCTGTCCACATATTGTATCCACAATTATTTAAAGCAGGAAATACTTTTGGCTTTTACACGTGAACTATTATCGGAAATCTAAGTATACGGTACAGTTCTATGAATATTATGACTCAGAAATAAGGAGAAATATTTCAAATCTTTTCAATTGGCCGGTAAAGGGATTTAGATATATTCTTAAGTTGGGAAATTCTCAGATTTATTCATACGGCTCATCTTATGGAGCTCAGAGAGCTCAGAGATTCAACTTTGACATTAGACTCACACAAGTTATATGACAAATTCCTACCTCTAGTTAGCAAAACAAAAGATAGATAGAATATTGGGACGCTTGTTAAACGTGCAGGGCTTACTGTGTGCACTTCTTACTGTTTTTTTATGACATGATTTGAATTTGTTTTAAACATGATTATAAATATAAGTAAAATAAAGATTGTTAGATTGTTAGATGGAGGTACCCGCCTATTTCTTTTGGAATTTTCCAAATAAATTCATTGAAATTTTAGTTTACGTTCAGTGAATGCTGGACAATCATTTAGCTTTCATAACTGTGCCGTTAACGATAAAGTGTAAAGTTAGATTAATTTAACGATTTTAGTTTAACCATTACTGATTATTTTTACTGCTGCCGCCGTTTCCTGGTTGAAATTATTGTTTTAGAATGTGCTAGTAAAAATATGGTTTATCAGCTGGTTATCGGCTTGGTTATGTGAGAGCTTTTTTCATATAATTTTACAATATATTTTTTTTATACGATGTTTTGTTATCAATCGTAAATTATATTAAATTCATCCGTCCAATACACATAAGTTACTATTTCTATTTTACCTCAGAATTCAAAACATGATTTCTTTTTAATCCTTGCCGATACAATCAGTGAGCTAACCGATTCTCATACATTCACGATACTTACCTGTCTCAACATTAGAGGTACAGTACATATTCCTACATAGATAATTAATTTAAAAATAGAACGCCATTTTTTTCGTCTAGGCTTGGATAGAGTTTTTCACCTGTAATTCATTCACATTCGTCAAATACTTTTGATGAACAAAATCGTTGCGTGCAAAACACACAAAAAATTGTTCGATCAGGATCGCAAACTCCTGTACCCAGCAAAAATTGCCTACCCACAAGTTAGACCAGTTTGTTTACATCAATTAGGACTTACTAACATCGATAGCAGATTTTATTGTTTCTAAACAAATGAGCCGGCGTACTAATTGTGTGTGCCATATGCCTAATTGATAGTTACTACGGGTATACGCCAGTTTGTCGGCGGTGTTTTACGAGCTCACTCGATAGCGAGGTTTCATAGTTTACAAAGTTGATACCGGGTTTAGTTTGGTGATATTTTTAACGAGTTTCCACCAGTTTACAGCTAGAGGTAACTTCTTCCGTAACCTGGATAAAAACTAGCCTTTATTTTATTCTTATATGTAAGCTATATTATTGTCAAGTTTTATCAAAATCCATTCGGAAGATTTTGCGTGAAAGAGGAACTAAAATTCTTATATACTTATAAATCGATTTTAGAATATTAGTAGGAAGTAGGATAATCATATTATTATATCCGTGTTCCAAGGAAAATACTTTTTGCCGGATTTGTCCTTTTCCAGGCTCGGTTCAGTACTATGCGTAGCGTGGAAGCTGGACAAACAGTCAGAGCTACTTTCGCATTTAAAATAAAAATATAAAATAAAAACTTTTTGTTACAAACTCCACAGAATATTGGATGCAGGTACGGGTCGTAAGAAAAGAAAATGCAATATGCTCTAGTTTCTCACAAGCAAAATTATTATACTTTGTATACTTTCAAGACAATTATTATAAAGTTCAAGTAATATCTTACGCACGAGGCTACAATCATGTATAAATATTATTTTATTATTACTTTAATAAACTATTTTCCTTCCATGAATGGCCTCTTTATCAAACTGCTACTATTAATACGAGTAATCAAGTATTTTGCAACGTATTTCTGCGTAGAAGTAAAACACATAAATACGCAAATTACGAATATAGCAATCAAGGACCAATTTCAGGATTTCTATGCACGAGTAATTTAAACCTTAAAGTTATACAAATAGGAATCAAAATAAAATATTCCATTTATAGGTTATTGTAAATTTTCCTGTTGTAATTTTATTTTATTCAAATATTTTTGGCAAAAGTGTGCTAAATAGATTCTGCTGTAACCACAAAACTGTTAAATTAATAAAAATAATACCTTTAAATTTTTCCTACTTAAAAATAATACTCGAAGCGGTCAACATAAAGTTTTACACTTTTTCCTTAAAAAACATACTTGATTTTTATCTGTGTAATTCGCGTCGGTACAGATGAGAACAAATGATGTAGTTAACCATTTTCAAAACACGTCAAGGTTGCATATATTTTTTATTAATTTCATTTAACCATCGACGTAGTCCTATAAATAAAATATAGAGTGAGCAAAAGCTATTGATAACTTACAATGATTTTGAGTACCTAATTTCAGAACAAGAAATCTGTTTTTTCAGGTTTAAATCATCATATTACGTATAGAAATAACTTTTACCATATTTTACAGAAAGTATTCAGGAAACTACGTAGTAGTTATTAAATACCTACATGAATATTTTTTTTTCGATTAATCAAGCACTTGTGTGCTCGACTGTACCAATGCGTACGGCGGTAGGCGGGGCGGAGCACGACATGCGCAAGAGTTTACTTACATTGCTCAAATATCAATTATTTATGAAACAGTACAATACTCGTTCCCGAATTTTAATCTTTTTGTAATCTGGTTACGGAACAATAATAAATAATTTAGATTTTAAATATTTAGTTATGGAGTTATTGAAGTCGATATTTGACCAATATACATTTAATTTTGGATTTGTAAACCTGGTGAAAGCTACCCAAATCTTTGGAAATTTGATGGAATCCGATGTGAGGTAGAAATAATTGTATTCTTTCGTTATTCACATAAAATCACTGCGGTAATTGTAATTGTACTTTACAAGCTTAAAATCTAAACAAACATTTAACAAACAACAACATTTCACAAAATAAAACACAAGGAACCACAACAAACACCATTTAATTTTCACACTTTTAAAACCTGCAGCAAAACAAATACATAATGTAAAAATCTATTCGCAGTACCAGTTCCACAGAGCCCTAACAGAAAAAAAAAACAAAAGCCACTCTAGTATGATTCCACAGCTCCTAACACAGCCATATAAAGCTACCTAATATCAATGCATATATTCAAAATTATGCGACTGCAGTCCGACTTGGTACGAATGGAAACAAAAAGACTTCGCCCCATTGTCTCATGGCGGACCCATAGGATCCCATTGTATATATAATGTATAGTTATTTGTGCAACCGAATAATGATATGGAAAAGAGCTGCGGATGTTTATTTAGGTATATATTTATTTAAATGCATTCGTGAGGAGTCGTGTTTAGTTTCATATACATGCATATTTTGTATAAATATCCCTTTATGTTTTATGAAGAATTACTTATCATTTTTATAAAAAGTAATAGACAGGCTATTCCCCCCTCCTCTTATGTCTCTCTTGATATAAAGTAAGATAGCAGCCCTTTGATCAGTCAAAAGCTAAGATTATCTTGGTTTGATCGATAAGAATTTCACCCATTTGTAGGTGCTATATATAATATACTAAGGAGCATCAGCGTATATGATTATATAAGATCTAAACTTAACTTCTATGAGACTAGTCCAAACAAAACAATCGAATCAACTAATCTTTTTGTTGACAGATCCTGAAGAATCCCGTTTAGAATCCATACGGCAAAAAGTGGATACAAACCTTGCTATTATGGCTGTTCCAAACGGCAATTCTGAGAACAGTGCACAAGGAGAATTGAACCTTGTTATTTGAGACAGAGAGTTCAGTTCTGCTTGCAGAACGGAGCAGGAAGGCATGTTGAAGGAACGAGAGAGTTCGGAAGACTCCCCCGCGGCGCCTGACGAGTGCGCGGGGTGCGGGGGGAGAATACAAGACAGGTGAACTTAGTTTCATCATATGGCTTGACCTTGAGTTTGATAATTAGTCTCACTGCTCCCCATTCTCGAGTTCAAGTCTGGTTCTCAAAAAGTAAAACATAATTCTGCAAATGCAAGCGTAAGGAAAAGTTGGACTGTTCATTTTCAAACTTCTTACATGAAATATTCTCAGCTTGCGACACCGAATAAGTTGTAGCGGAAAATTTATTTCATTCGCTTCTACATCCTTTATGTAGAAACAAGTTTTTTTAAGATGCAACAAGAGTCAGACGAAGTTTACCGCCTCAAAAGATACTATAAGACAACCATTTACTCAAAACTTATTCACTACAAAGGTCCACATTTAATAACTTCCCTGTCCCATGAGTCATATGTGATACACACCTATTGTCTGCATCGTGGATAGTGAAGTGTTTAAACTTTCTTCATACAAAGGTCACCCGACCCCTTCATAAGCTAAGCCAGAGAGTTAGAGTAGCCAGTACCTACATTCAAGTTCCTCTTCATCAGATATTACCTACTAGCAGTGGACCGACAGTGGCATGGCACCTGCCTCCGCTGCTGCGAGTGCCGGCTGCCCCTCGACACGGAGCTCACATGCTTCTCCAGAGACGGGAACATTTACTGCAAGGAAGATTATTACAGGTAAGCCTGGATAACTTGAAGACAAAATTTTGGACTAGCGGAATTGGTATGGTGAATTGGTTGGCTAGAATTGTGCGTCGTCTGGTCAGTAAGAACGCAAATCAAACTTGTGTTCTCCACGGATTATGTAATCTTAACAGCCATTGTATTATTATAATACATACTTACTCCCGTTTCCTTATGAAACAGTTGTCATGGTCGTGGCTACGTATCGTAGTACAAAAAAAGTATTCTTATAATATTTTGCGCGTGAAGAAGATACAAACATTCAAACCTACAGTAACAAAACTTATGCCTTTATAATATTAGTGTGGCTATTTAATAGATAATATTTTTAAACATTTCGAACCAAACGTAACCAAATCAATACTCGAACAAATATTTATTTCACAAACAAACACTATGCTCGATCGGAACTATGAAAATAAATCCAAAATGTCATAATAGAAACTTTTTGCAGCAGACAGCCTAAAACCATACGCGGAACATGCAACACCCGTGGGTTATCAAAAGAGTACATGAAAAAAAAGTACCGTTATTCAGTACAAAGATTACGGGGTTCCGTGGCCTTCTATTTTTCGGGAAAAATTATTTGAAAATTCTCTTTGAATTGAAATTGTGATACTTTTAACGTAGGTATTATTGGTTAGATTTCGAGTCAAATTAATTAAATAATCAACTTAAATCAATAGGTACTTTTTACGATGGAAAGATTGCATGCATAGAGGGACTTGTCATTTTTTAAATGCATGTTTTGGTACACATTTTTAAAATTTAATTTATTTTAATCGATTAAAATAAATTAAATAATGAACTAAAAACAAAAACAATAAATCTATATCGCCTCTATTCCTAAAAAAAACTTTTTTCAGCGCATGTACGAATCCTAAAAGTGACGCGACAGTAGCCGACAGGTTTTCCACAGCTTGAAATTTCCATGGAATATTCCACGCATTTTTTTGTCAGCAAAATAAAATCTAGGAATGATGACGGCACGTGCCGCCTAGTTTCAAATAAAATCGTTTTGGCAGCCAATTTATTCCCGTGTAGGTATATCAATAACGTTAGTCTATTCTTTTCGAAAAAACCCGATTTTTTTTTTGAAGTTTGTTATCATTGTTGCTTGTACTTATCTTGTAGTAATTGGCTCTGTAACATTGTAAAGCTGGCGACGCGAAATTTTTATTTTTCAGAAAATCTTTCTGCTTTTGCGAAATAGCTGAGCGATGTTTTTGTGAGTCAACACTGCTGACGTGTTGTACCTGATTATTTTCTGTTTCTAGGGTGACATCCACTTCAATTTGAATTACGTGACTTTTTCTATTTTTTGCAGCATTATTCGGGACTTCATTTTTGGAACACGTAGCACAGTTATATCAGGATTATTTTAGGATTGTCTGCTCTACTGTGTTTGATTTTTAAAAGCACTGTTTTATACGATTTACCTTTTTAATTGACAAGATAGTACGTCCTCTTTTTAATGGATAAAACAGTGAACGCTTTAAACATTTTCTTTCTTCAAACTTAATCCAAATAAACTGCAGTCCTTTCAAACAAAAACCGAAGACTATTTGCTTAGCCTTATCAATTACGATAATCCTATAATTACAAGCGCCGCGCGTGGTCACCGCTTACCGCTGTCACATTGTAGGTGATACGTATTAATACCAATTAGAAGGAAAGCCAACGTCAGTCAAAGTCTACCGCACTTGCGCGTTCGCACACCTGTCGAGCGACCTGTTTTTCTAACCAATCCTTAACATGTTTGGTGGTATCGTAAATGTGTTACTAAGTTTACTTTTCGGTCAATTTTTGGGTTTGTTTGTTGGGGTATTTTCAATTTTGATGTAAGCATACACTATTAGGTACTATTCTATGTTTACAAAAAAAAAAACAATTTTTATATTGTTTACTGACTTCTCTAAAAGGAAGAGATTGTTTTCGGTTTAGGCGGCAATAAAACACGAGTACTTATATTTTATTTCTTTACGTAAAACAGACGAACATAGAACAAGTAGCTATCACACGTTGTGGACTGTGGTTACAACTTGACGCGACGCCTATTCTAGCGTTAAACTTTGTGGTTGCACGAGCAAAACTTGAAAGCTAAATTGTACTAAACACAAAAACATCCAGGATTTCTGTGAAAACTGCAAACGTTAATAAACTAACAAATTGATATTATGAATGTGAACTTGACAGCATTAATCAAATGTTGTATATTTTTGTTATAAAAAATGAGCATTTTTACTGGTTACATAATCCAACATTTCTGCGAACACAATAGGTAGCTGTCTAAAATATCATGTTAATTTGAAACCTAATATATCTTTTGCAATTGACAATAATCACAATATGCTGAGCTGACCATTTAGAGACGATAAAGGTGATAATTTAATCTGCAATGACCAAAACGCATACGACAAATAATTGAATAAAATTTCCATATATTTTTCGTGGAAAAATATTTAAAATTTTAACTCAAATAATTAACAGTTTAGTGCCTGGGGGGTTTCACCTGGTGAATGATTTGTTTTAGTTAAGGTTTATTTAAAAAATAAATCCTGACCTACCTGTGGGTACACCAGGACTCTATACTGAATATGTAGTAAAATAAAATATATAATTTAAGGGGTCCCATGCAATAAACGTAAGCTTTTGAAATAAGCACAGAATAAAATGTACCTATAGGTATAAAAAATCTTTTAAAAATAGTAAGGGCAATTATAACGGAAAAAGAAGCTTTTATTCGTAAAAGCATGAATTGATTTCCCTTTCCGTAACGAAAATATAGAGTTCTTTTTACAATAGAAAGATCGAGTTTAAAACAGAGGAATATAGATGTAAACAGCTGTAACTAATTAAACGTTCTGAGCTATCGCGCTCTATTAAAAGTGTTAAACGTCAGGAAATATTGCTTGATAAAATTTTATTCCAAAGTAGGTATGCTTTTTCTTCAAGAAATTAAAAAAAAAACTTAATCGAAGTTCTAACCAGAATTCTAAGTCTCCGACTTTGAACACCTGTTAAGACCGTCTTATCGGACAATGACCCGGCAGGATGTTTGCAAATAATACTGCTGAAATGTTTTATAACATCAATATTGTCCGTCCTTCCTACTTGGGGATGAAAAGAAAAAAAAAACGCAACTGTCAAAATACTGTCAAGCTCTCGATATAATTTGGTCCGCCAGTCACCCCTTGTTAGGAGTCGACATATGCTATAATTGTTTACACGAGGCCCGTCAATACTCGTGATAACGACTGATTGATTATCGAGGGTGTCTAATGTTAAGTTGTCAAAAGGCTTGTTGAGGATTGCCCCATTATGTGTACTTACCTTTATAAAAGTTGTAACTGTTGGTCGGCTTTGTTTGTCTGGACTGGGACTAATTTTTCTACAGATTTCTAGCTACGTTATATTTGCAACGGTATTATCAAGTCTAGGCAGATTATTTCTATAAGCTCTTTTTATACCTATATTTAAATATTACATCAAAAGTTGCATTGTTTTAAAAGCTCTAAAGGTATTCTAGTATAAGCAGCTTAAAAACGTTAAGGAGTTTTCAACTATATTTTGCTTTCATTATTCAGCTTGAAGTGGTAGTTAGAACCTGTTTCAGAGTAAGAGTCTCGTCAATATAAATGAAATAAGCCCAAACACGAGGAACTTGCAACACAGTGGAGAGAAGTCCCTTTGACTCTCTTTTGTTTTCATCGCCAAGTCGCTTTGAAACTTCCCAAAAAGGAGAAGATTTCAACCTTTAAAATAAGGAGTATGGCGATCTAAATTCTGTTAAGTCACCTTTCGTAATTCAAACTCAGTTACAGATTTTATAACCTACAGGCTACAAGTAACAGCTCTGAACTAAGACCCAGAGCAATACAAGGTCTCATTGTTCCAGATTGTTCTGTGTCAAACGCTGTGCTCGCTGCGGCAACGGGATCACAGCGAACGAGCTCGTGATGAGGGCACGGGATCTCGTCTACCACCTCACTTGCTTCACGTGTGTGGCTTGTGGCTCGCAGCTGTCTAAAGGCGATGTCTTCGGTATGCGGGATGGGCTGGTATACTGCCGACCCCATTATGATAGTGCCTGCCTTGATGATTATTGTGATGAAGATATGACCAGCGTTTATAGGTGGGTGTCATTCTTTGTACTGTATTGCATGAGTTGATTTTCAATGTTGTCCTTTGCTCAAAGTACCTACAGTAAAAAGGAGACCATTTTTTAGTCGGTTAAAATTTATGACTAGCTTGGAAAGGAAAATCTGATAAAGATCTGACTAAGACCAGATTAAAATGTTTGCTCCAAATGGTTATTTCTTTTGATCATTGTATGAGCAATGTCACTGAAATAAACGTGTAAAATGCTGTTCATATGAAAGACAACTTTTATTCCGAGAATTAATGCAGAGCGATTATAGACGGCGAGAAAATAAAATGTTTATTTAAGCGTACCAGTTTTAATTTGAAATCGGTCCATTTTGCAAAACCGTTGCAAACAGTGTGAAGCAAACAAAAAAAACACTCATCTGTGGGCTGTCTATTCATCAAAATATTCTGCTTGAAACCAATAAAAAATGTATCAAAACGATTCCAAAAAAGGATCATCACTGTCGACTTAACCCTTCAAAGCGAGCTCCCGGTGATTTTGCCAATTAGCCCGAGCTTACTGTGAATAGGCATAAAGAATTTTAGCCCAAATTCCTTTCGTGTGAATCCTGGAAAAATCAATCAAAATTCTTTAAAGCAAACATTGATATTTAAATTAATGCATAAATCGGGCTTTTTTGTCCAGGTGTCAAGATCTACACAGTGAAGGTGACTCACCGTCCCAGTACTACAACGGAGGGCCGAGCCAGAAAGGACGGCCCCGTAAGCGGAAACTCGCCCAAGGCTCTCCAGACGACATGCAAGTCCAAACAATGAGGATGGCTAGCACAGCTCTAGGTGAGTTCAATACCATTATTTTCATCGGCCCAGCGAATTGTGTCAAATGCGAATTAAATTTCTTTCGTATAAGTAATTAAAAAACTTGCTTACTTTAATTATATCTAAGTCGACTTAAAAAGAAGCTTTGAAAAAGCTCCCCCGCGCTTTCCTTTGAACTCAGCGTTACTTGTAAGAAAATGTACATTTATTTATATTCGCCGGGACGCAGACGATCCGGCCCCAGACGCTATACATATTTCATAGAATTCACGCGCTAAAATTTTTAGCAGAAACCTCAGCAGGGAAATCCGAGCGCCTACCCCGATGTCCCAGATGTCAATTCATCCCGTGCCGTAATCACGACTAATGAATAGAAGACGCACTGTCAAAACTGTCACTGTCCTTTTCTCCCCCGTTGTTTATTCGTAAGTTAGAGGGAGAAAAGTGTATTTACGTAGGTTGGGTCGTCTGTCAGGGTCGGTTTGGATTATTCTTTATAACGTCGAAATGCGAGGCACTCATTGAGGTGAATTCTGGTTGTGTTGACTTGTCGACCCGATTAATAATGGCGTAAGGTTGAATTAGACGCTCGACAAACGTACTTATTTAAGTGTTCAATTATTTAAACCAGCCTAGACATTATCATTTGACTGCTTTGTTTCCTTGGAGATCTTCAACATACTCGTGTAGCTGAACTACGAGACTGTTATCTGATTTTGTGTTTGTCATCTAGGTATATAAAACCAGAGTCTTGAACCTACTTGTACTACATTACATTAAGAGATTCTCTCTTTGGTAAGTTCCTAGGTAAACTGAATAATAGAAACAGACCCTTCAGAAATGTTAAACACCTTTAAATCATCATTAATATAATATCGGAAAACAATATTATGGTTTAAAACAAAACATATCTACATTATGTTACGTAGGGTTGATAAATCGATTTCACGACGTACTTGCAAACCTGAATGCCTAGCGGCGCGAATCATAATAATATCCTATTTTATGCTGAAATTAAATTATAGTATTCGTGACTGTAATTTTTATGTTTGGACTCAGTGTGTGATGAATAAATAGGTACCTACAAAAACGTAACGGAATAAATGCATCTACAACATTTTTTTGGACGCTTGTTTCTATACAAACCTCAGAATATAGGTACGAGCTAAAGCATAGAAAATACATCATCCATATCCTGTATCAAATATTGTTAAACTATGGTGCAGTAAATTCCTTTCAGCAACAAATTCGTGTTCAGATTTTGGATACATTTCGATCGAGAACAACATACATACTTAATATTATATTTTTGAAGAAATTCATTAGCAGTGTCAGTAACGTAACCGTGTAGATCTAACTAGACTTTTCTTCATTACAGCGCCCTAACTAATTGTAATTGCCGCTATATCTTGATAAAGTCACACGCACATACACTCGGTTTTCCCGCCAAAACAGCAGCCATGTTGGTACAACAGCGCCATTCGAGTAGCGCGCGTGACGCCGATAATGAGAACTACGAGAGCTCTTGAGGCGGCGACGTGCCTTATCGATAAATCGAAGAATCGATCGAGAATCGAGTGCCTGTATGCAAAATAGTGAGATAAATTAGCATAGGGTTGGATAGGCCTTTGTTTTCAGTTGTGATGATATGTGGTAGTTTTGGAGTCAGCACTTCGAGTACCTACGCTAGAAAAACTTGCTGACTATACTATCGATAGGGAGAAGTAGATCAAATATGAAAGTTATCGATATTTCGTTTTAACCTTTCACGTAAACACATACAAAATCATGATCAACAAAACCAGAACAGACAAGTTCAAAAGCATCTGCTTCTCAACGTTTGCCACCAACGAATAGGCCCAATAAAATGTTTTTAATTAACAGAATTCGGTGAAAAAATCTATAGGCAACTTTTAAAATGACACATTGATTTTTATCTATGCCCTTTGGAAACGAAATTGAATAATTGCCAGCGAAGCTTTATATGGTCAAAAAACAACTTTAAGATAAACCAAATAAGGTTTAAAATAGTTATGAAGTGTATATTCAAGTATCAAATTGAGGTGGTCGTTTGTGGTCAAGGAGCAAACAGCGGTTCTTTGTTTTTTTATCGATATTCTAAAGGATGTGTTATTAAATAGGTCGGCTTGGGGTGTGAAGTCTCTAAACTGTTGTTTTTATCAATAAATTATGGTAAGTTTGTTCGCGGAGGGTTTTACAAAAGCTTTGGAAAATCGGCTGCATTTTGAAGCATTCTTTATTCTAAACTGCATTTCTTTGCATTATTCATTACTAGCTTCCGCCCGCAGCTTCACCCGCGTAGTTTAGGTATTGATAAAGAGTAGCCTATGTACCTATTAATCCAGGGTATCACCTATCTACATACTAAATTTCAACCATCTCGGTTCAGCCGTTATTGCGTGAAAGAATAACAAACTTACATCCATACATTCTCCCAAACTTTCACATTTATAACATTAGTAGGATAGTAGGATTTTCCGTATTCAGGAACATAATATTTCCTATATACGCTACAAAAGCTCAAACAATACCCCAACATATACCTAGGCTCAGTCATACGTCAACACTAGCACCATATAACAGATTTGCATAACGTCAAAAGCCAACAGCCAACATGTTGGTCCAACAGACTTGATGGGTAACAGCTCCATCAAACAATAGTGTTGTGTGCAAGATCGATGGAGGCTCAACACATATAATAGGGTACATATTAGTTGTGTATTTAGTATTGTAGGATCGTCTTACATGACGTATCTCTCGGTTATGCTGTTGTATTCGGTGTGTATTAGGTTAGGTATTTGATTAGAATAGGGCAAAAACAATTGACTATTTACCTACTTGGGGGTTTATGCAGGGTGAAATTGATTTGGTAAGTGAATATTGTGTAACTGATATTGAATTAGGACCTTCTTCTTTTTGGGAAATCGGTTAAAAATAATGATTAATTGAATGGAAGACTACGTCGTAGTGCGAATCATAATGAAAGTTAAGTACCTTACTGAAATGTTTTGAAAATGTCTCGTATAGTTTTGGCTTTTGATGTATAAAAATTAAAGTTCGATATAGTAGATATCATATCAAAATGAAACCAAAAAACAATTGATACCATTTCTTCATATCGTGATACTTTTATTCTACGTAATTAAATTCTAATGGCTCAAAAACAATAAAAGCGCCCCCGTCCGATTAAAACAATTAACAATAAAACAATACTATAAACAACCTCTGACCACAGAGAAAAAACAATCGTTAACATGATTCTATCACCTGTCTTTGAAAGTGGTCAAGCGTGATCCGGGACAGTTGTTTTAGACTGTGAAATCCCCCACGCGAAGAGACGGCTGTTATAAGTTTGAAAGATGTGACTTTTTCTATGCTAACATCTAAAACAAAGATCAAATAGAAATCTAATCAGCCATATTGGTAAGCGGACCTCGTAAAGGTACTCCAAATGGTGTGAAGAGAAAACCAAAGCAAACGCTTCTACTTTATCTCTTTGTTCTGTTATTATGCTACTGGCTGAAGAAATTAAATTTTAATTTATGGTGACAATACACATAAAAACGGGTTTTTTCGCGCATGTTGTCTAGGTTTTATTATGCTCGACACACTCGAAGAATCGAGCGGAAAGCCCCCTGGGTACGTCACACTTTATTTTGAATGAAAAGCTTACCGTACCATTTTGTATACTTATTATCGTAAATTCATTTCGCCTACTGTTTTTATGTTATTTCATTCGCTCAACGTGTAAATGCAAATGAGTTTTATTCACTTCGTTCGTCATAAACTGCTGAACTTTAGCTTCAGTGGCGTATTTTCCTTCGTTTCACTTTTGTTTTGAAAGTAAACGCAGACGTTAACTTTTGCTATTTTCTAGTCGAAGTTTTCTTACGAGTGATATCCTGTATGAACGTGTAGAAATGTAAAGTCTGTTGAGTTAGGTACTTTTCTAAGAAGTCCGCGGAGATTTGTGTAATCGTAGGATTTAATGGTTACTCTTTTGAAAATACGAGAACCATTGGGATTTTGTAAGGCTTATTATTATCGATGTATGCAGAGATATGGATACAGGCGAGTTTCTTGTCTTGAGAATATAATGAGACAAAAGATTTTAGATTAATGAAAATGAAAATCTTAAAAATTCCCGTGCTAATGATAAAATTGAAAAAATATAATGTTGCGAAAAAGTGGCATTGTCTTTGTACACTGTTTTGCTTACTTTAGTCTTAGTTTGTGTCAGTTCTCGATTGACATATTCCCCTAGAAGTTTACTGTTCTTCCTACATTCATTAACCACATTTTTACCATTGTATCCCGCTTTTCAACGAACATCAACTCTACATTCAAATATCCACATAGATACATATAACTATGTAGGTGTCGAATAGCCCTGACTTGATTACGACAAATATACGACTACCTACCAGCATAGCAGCTTTCGTTTCACATCAGTATCATTTTACAAGGTCCGAAATTTTATTACGGGGCCGTTACAAGTCATGGGTGGTAGCGATTACCTTATAAAGGGTAGGTAAGGATGGTTGTTTTTCTTGAGTCTTTGTAAGAAGAAGATGCCAGTTTTGTAACCTGCACGAGTAGAAAAAAAACTTTTAATTTACCAAATTAAGAACATGTTTTTATTTTTATATTTTGTCAACTCATAATTAGCACCACTTATCATTTCGTCAACTGGACACGCTAAGACTTTCTTCGTGTCCACTTAGTGAAACTTAAATTACTCACATCACTTTTATGTTTTCGTAAGTTTTAAGTCCTATTATAATTCCCGCTGCCGCTTTTACTTGGACCCCAACCCAAAGAGCGGCGCCTATCTGTGTAATAAACCATACACTGACTCGGAGCTTCTTTATTTTTTTTATAGCCTATCGTTAATATCGAGGCTTTTACAACTCCAATGCTTTATTACCGACTTAAAAAAATGTAGTACTTCTCTTTTTCTCAAATTCGGTAACATGTTAATTTCGGCTATAAAAATAAAACATTATGTGCGTACGGTGTTTATTGTGAAAGAAATCACTTTTATTTCCACGTCGATTTGGGAACTGAAACATTGAATTTTAGGTTTGATATTATAAAATAAGAGGAGCTGTAAAATGAGTTACAATAAATATTTTCCTGCCATTTATTGTCGTTGGCAAGCTTTTCCATTCAAATAGGTAATAGGTTTCCTTCTCCGTGTGAGAGGAGGTCTGTGCCCAGCAGTGGGACGATATAAAGGCTGTAAAGAATAGGCTTAAAAAAATCGAGAGAAAAAAAAATCCGCCGACATCTGGATTCGAAATCTAGAATAGATCGAGTCTTTATCAATATTAGAATTAATACCCACTTTCCCGAATGATTGAAAGCTTAATACCAACACAATGAAAATATACAGAGAAATTCATAGTACACGCTATTATAAGATCGGATTTACTACCTCCAGATCGAGAATATACAAAATAAATTGTTCAACAAAATTGATACATTCATAAAGGGGTTGTTTAGAGTTACAACCCTCATTAAGCGACCCGCATACCCTACGAGGAACATAATATTATTACTGTAGAAATATTTCATTATTTGAAAGGCTGAAGCTCAGCTGAATGAAGGTTCTTCGATAACGTTCGCAAAATGGATTATGGAATTTACGTGTACATTTAGGTACTGTGTAGATGTTATGTAGAAATGTTAAATGTGGGAGAAAATTGCTAGTAAGTTTAGTTTAATACTTAGTTTATTTTTCAGTTCGCGTAAAACATGGATTGAAAAAAAAAACACAGACCAATAAGACAGTTTCGGAATTCAAGTTTCAGACAATTGTTTCCTAATCAACATTATTTTAGTAAGAACTTTAACCGCTGACCTACGTAAAGATGAACCCTTTCGTGTTTCCTAGGTGAATCATCGCTATAAGAAGCTACTGAAAAATAGTCAATTACAGATCTTTTTAGCATACAAGATTTTATAATCCTAGAGGGGTAGGCAGGAAAGGAAAAAGTTATAGTTGGGCGCCCTATTTAAGATTCGTCGGTAGGCAATGGACTAATAGGTACAGTATGAAAACATGGTATTTTTTAACCCTCCAAGCTAAAGCCATGACGATTAAAACACATTTTTACTGTAAAGCGATGACACAAAGTTATGATTTCGATAAGATCTTACAACGAAAAGCGCCTGTTTCACGATATAACGCGAGTAAATTCTAACTAAATATTGTAACACTTCGTCTGCCAAGTAATTAAACGGAATTTTGTTTGAGGACGGAAAATTATACTTTTTTTTTTATTTTCTGATATTGTTTCAGTGCCTGATTCTTTAAAAAGAATGCATTTTTTTATATCATGGATATAACATTTGAGGTGCAATTTTCAGGATGTCTTAAAACGTCTAGAAGAAGATAAAAAGAATTTATCTACAACTTCTCTTTAATATTATTCAGATTTCCTTAAGTGTAATTTTATGGGGATTTGTCTGTGTTTTCAAAATCAGTATATTTTACAAGTTAATTAAGTGTGATTTTAACATATTCACGTAAAATAGTTCCTAAGACAAAGATGGTGGGCCAATGTTGTTGCTCAGTGGATACCACAGGATGGCCACCGCAGACGTGGTAGGCCCCGGAAGAGGTGGCGCGACGATCTGGACGCCTACAACCCTGACTGGTGGGAGCACTCTAAAGATCGAGAGGTGTGGAAACAAAATGGGGAGGCCTTTGCCCAGCAGTGGGACAATAAGGGCTAAGAAAAAAAAAAAAGACAAAGATGAGCATAAATAAAACACTAAAATAAATAAATTTCATTGTATCAAGTGTTAAGCACAGCAATTAAACTGGCTCCACCAAGGCCGCAAGGTATAATACACTTTTTACAGCCTAATTGTTTTTTGTATCAACCATCGTAAACTTAAAAACGGCATCATAAAAATGGACTCAACTGTCCGACCCCAAGAATCACACAAACCGTCTAATATATTTAATTATAAATTTAATAATTAGCTAGTTGCGCATCGGTAATTTCGTTACATATAATGCAGCCAACCACCCAAGTTTTGTGGGGAGATATTAATAAAAACCACTGACTTTTTATTACCAACACCCATTATTACTAGGGGCAGTATGCGTGAAGTTTGTAATTCGGGACAGAGACCTAATTTGGGATAGGCTTGTCTGTCAGTCTTCAGAAAAGTGTTAAGTTTTTAACCAATTAAATTAAAGTGGCGTGTGCAGTTGGGTGCTTTTTGGTTAATACAGTAATCGGACTACCTAAGACACGTGTTTTGTTTTTTTTTCAAATAGATGCACTGGTTGAGTATGACACCAATTAGTAAGTGTCATATTGACATTCTCGACATGAAATAAATTCATGAAATTTTGCATAAAAAGCATTTTCATGACATATTTTTAACCTCCTTCCTTATTTTTGGAATAAAGATAAAAACATTGACCTACATATAAAAATCCATAACTAGGACAGTTCCACGTTTCCACCGCCACATACACCCCCTACCTATTTCGTACTATCTATTAGATCAAAACGTGTCCAATTATCGAGACATACATCATTCTACGTTATTTGTTTTGACGCACAAGTCACTGGGTTCCAAAGTCGGCTGCCTTTCCATTTCCGTTCTCTACTAATGAGTATTAACGATGGTTCTGCTTATCAATTAATAAGGGGTTCTTTAACTTGCATAAAAAATATGAAATTACCTAAAAAGTGACAGCCTTTACGTTACATTTGAAGAAATAAATTGTATTTGAGCTTGCTGCGTTAAAATGATTTTTTATGACACTCCGTGAGGAGTCATGTTGAGTTTCGGAAAAGATTAATTTCTTACTGCAGGTGGTTTCGTTCACGTGTTAGTTTAACTTGTTACTTCATTTATCTTAATAGAATAGCTTTATGTATTAGGGTGCGGTCTGGCGATGTCTACTTTTGCGCTTTTGAATGACGTCACAGATTCGAGAAAGTTCTAACACTATCCATGCTTCATTTCCCAGGCCCCGGAACTTTGTTTCCTCTATTAGCACAAGGTGGTACTGTCGTGGTCTGATGCTTGCAACCGCAGTCGCCTCCAATCCCTGCTTCCTCCCATTTATACTAAAAACTTTAGGATGTGGGTTCGAGATGATGGTCTATAAAATTGGAGCTTTGCCATTTGATTAAACACATTGTGATTTTGATCTTGATTTTTAAGTTTGCTTTAGTTAAGGCAGGTTTCCAATTAAAATTTCTTTAATTTTGACATTTATCTAGATAATTATTAATAAATTGGATGGCAATGCTGCTGACGAAAACTTCAATTTACAGTCGTTTCTTTTGTTTCCACGAATGACTTTCCTTTACCTTTCTATGTTCAATAGGGACTTAGAGACCTCGTATATATCCAACTGACCATCGTCATTTGTTTCAGAAATACTTCACCGTGGCGATCTATCGTCTTCAATGGAGTCCCTGGCTTATGACTCGTCAGTGGCCTCTCCTGGCTCCGTCTCAAGCCACACGCAACGCACCAAACGCATGCGCACCAGCTTCAAGCACCATCAGCTTAGAACTATGAAATCTTACTTCGCTATCAATCAGAACCCTGACGCTAAAGATCTTAAGCAGCTGGCTCAGAAGACTGGACTTTCTAAGCGAGTGTTACAAGTAAGTCTTAAAGTCATTAAAATATTCATTACTATAGTTTTAGGGATTCTTCAACCGGTACCTAAGCCTTAAACTCGTTATGTTCTCCACTGGAAGGGACATTCAATAGAATCTGAACTCCAAAAATGGAACAGTTTATTCTATTCAAAAAATGAATTCTATTATTATAATTTTTAAGAATGTTTATGTTTATGTACTAGTACTTACTGAATATTTATTTTCTTAGGTCTGGTTCCAAAACGCCCGAGCAAAGTGGCGCCGTAACATGATGCGGCAGGAATCGAGCAATGGCCCAGGCCACTCCAACGGGTCCATCCTCCCAGGGTCGGGCCAACCTCCCAGTGTTGGGCCTAGCACCATGCTGCTGTCAGAATCCATGCAGCCAATGGACGATATGAGAGGTCACACTCCTCACCCACATCCAATGAGCTTTAACGAACTGTATTGACATTTGCACAAAGATTTTGTTCACGCGGATGCTTGAAGGAAACATTCTGGGTTAGTTATGTATGTAGATTATTGTACAGAAGTTTGATAAGATGGGATTGGATGCAATATTTGAGGATTGAAGCGAACACTCAGGGTTAGATTTTGGTAAGGAAGAAATTTTTTGTATCATGTATGTTATGATGAGTTTTCCTATGATGATCTTTTCAGTCGAGTGTAATCTTTATTTTATGTATATTTTGTAAAGTTTGTGGCGTTCAGTTGACCCAACATATTACGTGTATAATTTATAGACTACCGATTAATTAGACATAACTTTAAGATAAAATAATTTGTGTCTATCCCATATAAGTCGGTTTAATCACTAAATAAGTTAGCAGTAGGTACCTTTAAAGATAGTTCCTAATAAATATTTTGTATTACCTTTTCTATTAAGATGTTTAGGAGCCATGATATACAGCGTACTCGCGATATAGTTAACAGTTTGTAAGAAATATCCTTTAGATAATTTTAATACCTAATTATCAAGTGGTCTTTTGTTTTTTTTTTGTAGATATATCTATGAACATGCTATACATAAACCAGGCTCGTCTATTCACAGTAACTGAGGTCAAAAATACGGTGTATACAACCTACAGTTACCTACACATTTTTTTCAAAATTTTTGTTCAATTTATTTGCGTGCAAAAGGTTCACAAACCCACGACTATTACCAGCTCAAACCCACCTAAGGTTCATTATAGCAAACTATTGTGGAGATTTGCCAGTCTTCTCATATGACACCCACAGCGTCAATTTACATCAAATATCTCATAAAGAAATAGGGAGGGGTCACGGAGGGCACTGCAAACAATTGACTACTACCAGTGCGAAGGATGTGTTATAAAACCGAGTGACAGATTTTTGTCGCTCGGAATATACATATACGGTCGGGTTTTATACGCACGATTAAATATCGTTAGTGTGAAAGCGCTGTAATTGTAGCTTTCGCTATAAAATATAAATATGGGTTTGTACAAAATTGACAGTTTTTTTTTTTTTGTGGGACTTATAAACTTCTTTTGGTTTTTTAAACTTATATTTTATATTCTTACCCCGACTTTATACTTGTAAGTCGCTTCCGTAAAAATTACGCAACAAAGCTTCGTAAGTTCTACGAAATTACTATAAGCGGCTTACGAATGGAGTTTACATTTGTAAAATCGTAAGTTAATGACAAAAGATACTTATAAGTGTAAAGGCGTTAAAGTTATTAACCATAGGTAGCCAAGTAAAGAAGTGATACTAGTCAAAACTAGTATAGTAAGTGTTTGTAGTTCTAGGAGCTAATTACAGGATTGAACTATAAAATATAATTAATTAGTATAAATACATATTATAATATATGCCCAGTTTAATTTAACTGTATCTAGGTATCTAGGAAGTATGATTATATTTTCAATGTTAGTTTGTAATAATTGAATATCATATTATAGTTATTATACGAAGTTTTTACAGTCCTATATTTGTACGGACATAAATGTAATATGTTGTTTTTTTTTATATATAATTGCCTACGAATTAAGTATATTTAAGTGAAACACTTGTTTTTTACCCTATTACAGAAATTCTTTACTGAATGTATTTCTGATGCAATTTAACGAGGGCTCGTACATACATAGACATATGTTTTGTCACGCTCTGAATGGAGAAGGCGTGAGGGTACTCTCAAAACTGTTGCTATGCACTCAGCCTACAATAAAAATGCACGAATCTCGATAAAAATTCATAACACAACCATTAAATCTTTCATTAATAAAAAACTAGCTTCCGCGGTTTCCTCGAGATAACTGCTCCCTGTAGACGGATGGTGACAAAAACTATTTTGTGTCCTTCTCCCGGGTCTTCAACGGTTCAGCCATTCTTGAGTTATATGTAGTGTAACTAATACGACTTTCCTTTATGTAATTAAATCCCTACATATATAAAACAGACACCTTCTGCATTTCTTTTATTGTAGCACAATACACATACCTAATTTTACGATACCAAGTACACAATTAAAACCACGTAGCAACAGTTAGAAAGAGCAATTTAAAAAAAACAATACAACTGTATACAAGAACTTCATGATCCCTTGATTACATGAACTGGCAATAAAAAGTATAAAGTCTAATTAAAACACTCGTAACCCTTGAATTGAAGCTTCCATAATATATTTCCCCAACTTCATATGTTTTAGAACTATAAGTTGTAAATTATGATAATCATGTAAACTATTATATTACTTAGATTTAATCTACGTTAGTGTACATTTATATTCCTGATATGTATTATTATTTAGAACTGTATAAATAGTGAGTTTATTGGTACCTACCTATGTAGATTTGTATTATAAGTTAGACGCCAGGCTGTAAGCTGGTACTTATAAACTTATCCTAACACCAAATTGTAATCAATTAACTGGGATCCTTAGACCCCAGTTAACCGACAGCGTAAACGTCAGTTTTCTAAAAAAACAAATTTCTTCTAAGAATTTTCTCTTTCTATTGTCAAGTTGTTTTAAAAAGGACGTTCATGCTGCTAGTGAACTTGGGCTCTAAATGCACTGTATACGATTTATCCACTATCCCATTTTCAACTGTCAATTTTATGTGTCTGTTATTCTGTTATTCGACTCACTCATATGTTCGAATATACAAATGACCCGTTCGGCAAATGTCGATATTATTTTTAAATGGAAATTGACTTTTCGCCATTCAATTTAAAACTTGTTTGACTCATCAAATACGTCGAATAAATCGTGGCAAACATTTACAATCAATTTTGTAACTGATTGAGTGTAAACTGTTTTTTTTTTATATGTAAGTATACAGTTAAAAGCTTGTAAATTCTATTAAGTTGCGTTTCAGTAGTTTTAAGTTATAAGTTCTAGATTTAGTACGTAGTTTTTAGTGTTAGATAAACATATTTATACACGAAAATGATTTAATATATTGACATCACTTATATGGGTATTTTTGTTTTATTTCCTTTAAATAGAATTCACACCTTGAACGTCCGACATTTTATGCATACCTAAAGACGCAGCAAGTATTTTATAAGTGGAGAGGATAAATAGGTTGTACCAAAAGTTATACATTTCAAAATAGAATACTAAAAAGGTGGCAACAATACAATAAATATTAAACCTACACCTCTTATGTTTGCCTACAACCAATTAGTATATAAAAATCTTTGTTCGCCCTTTTTTTCGAACGACTGAAACCCACATGACATGGTCTCAGAACTCAGACATCATTAAAACGAAGATGCCTTGTTATAAATCTATAGCGAACTAGAAAATATTTTAACAAGTTCTAGATAGGGCGTTTAAAGAAGCTAATGATGTTTATAAATCAAAGGGCCTGCCAGTCAAAGATTTTTGGTTATTTTGGTATTTGCAAATATAATGTTATGGTTCTCACTGTGTAAGTATGGAATATGGTAGGATTTTTTTAACATAATACGGTTTTAATGGTTTAATTTTAGATAAAAATATAGTCAGCCCTAGACGTTACACACCTACTTGAAGTACTCATAAAAGCCGACGTAAAAAAAAAACCAACGTTATTTTTCAACGTGTAGGTGATTTGTCAATCGTTGTAGGTACGTAGGTTTATCGTAGGTATGTGAGAGACCGTAGTTTTGTCTGGTTCATAGCAATAGAAATATTCGACTGCATTAGGCGACCCTGACTACCTAACTTTTTTAGATAGTAAATAATGTAGGGTATACAACAGGATGGTAATAATTTAGAACTTTCCAAAACGGGGTATGCATTCTGTATATTTTAAAGCTTCTTCTACATATATCTACAATACCTATGTTATATAATCTAAAAACTTGAAAGCTGTAATCCCTTACCGAATAAAGCTTATAAACTAGAATAATCGCTAATGGATAGCAATTACTCACGAATTCACAATGAACAGTCGGGAGAGACTGACCACTATGCTAAATGTTCTTGGAAAATTAGATGTCCTATGCCAAATACTCGTGTTACTGCGAAATAAGGCTAACAAATGAATACATGATGGGGCATTTACCATGAAATGGACATACTATGAACTAATTGAAGCTTCAAGCTCAGAGCTACAAAATTATATCAGGTTTATCCTTCAGTGGGTCTGGCTTATACATGATTAGTAGAAGTTATGAATTCGATATTGAATAAGTAGGTATGATATTTGTCTGTTCGCGCTAAGCTCGCACGTATCAAATGATCCCATCAAATTCAGAATCTTATGATGAAAAATTGTAAGCAGATGTCGGGTAAGACTCTGGTATGATGAAGTCTTCGAGATCATGGAGATGACATGGAGTCGAGGGAACTTCTCGAGAGTTGGGCTAACTTTTATCGTATTGACGAGAATTTTACACTCATATAAATTATGACGATGTAACAATGAGTATAGAATTGTGTGGCTTCAAACGAAATAATAAAAAAACTTTTGAAAATGAAATAAAAGTATGGGGAAATAAATACCTACAGTAATATTATAACGTATTAACACAAGGTTTAAGTATTGTTTCTGTAGACATTGCTTAGAAGTTGGTTTATCTTTGTGAAAAGTTGTTACTATGTATAGCTGCTTCCTAGATCAATCAATCATTTTATTTCTTATCATCAAGTACTTACAAGAATTTGGTAGTACAATTTTCATTAAACATAGAGACTGGTGTCTGTGGTAGGTAATAAATCTTCAGAGCAATTTCATTTTTTCAAAACCAATAAAACCTCTATCAACCAAAGCTATAGACAAGCCGAATACTCACACAAAAAAAAATAACAGCAACAAAAACTCTACAATAGACTAGCAGAACGCATCGACTGTCATTACACGCGTCAGATTAATTGCATCGTTACAAAACGTTACAAATCATTGCAAAACTAAACACAATGCGCACCAAGTCGCCAGAGAAGAGAACTCGACAAAAAAACCAAGCCAGGCAGCAAACTTACAGGGTCGAGACCGAGAGGAACCCGGAAACCACTCCGCAGTATTTTCAGGTACTGGTCGCGTTATAAATTATTTATCAAGAGGTAGGGGGTCTATGAGGCTGGAGAAAATTGCAATACTTGCTGCAGAAGTTCCATCTTTGAAGGATTTTTGATGCCTTCGACTTTGGTGCTAGACACAGGTTGACTGTCAGTAGGTTCTCACTTTGACAATAAGGACACCACGTAAACATCATGTGTAGCTTTACCATAGTATGAATTTACGGAGACAATGGTATATAGGCCTTAAAAAGGTGATTCGGATGATATTTGAGATTTGACGACAAATTAAAGATTTTTCTGCCCAGAAAGAAAAGTTAAGCTGTCCCACATTCTGCAGAAACCTGGCCACATCATGTGTAGTCCTTTATTGGTCGTTGTTACGTTTTTGTCGAAGACAATGCAGGCTTTTCACATGTCGGCCGAGAGCTCGCCAACAATTGTAGCTTTAGCCGCTTTACCGCTCAGGCTTTTTATGAAGCGGTGACTTTTCCGCTTATGGGCGCACCTGTCAATTTTAAAAGGGGATTTTTTAGGATATAGTGGCTCGATATTATTGCGCATAGTGGAAGATTTATTTCCTTTAGTATTTATTGGGAAGTTGTTAAAATTGTTGTGTTTTACCTTCATTTTTGAATGTGTTGATGCATAATTGACATCAGACTTCTTCTCTTTTTACACTTACCTACCTAAATGCGAACTCCGCAGCCTACCATTCAATGACTTTGTTGGATGATTCAATAAAATATGAAATGTGAACTCTTCAAATAAGAAAATCATCTGTCTACATCACCAGTTTCTTGTTATCAGTCCATAATTACCTAAAGAGTATGACGTACAGGCGCATACTAAATGTATGAAATTCATCAGATATCCGTCAATGTTCTGGAGGCTCGTAAGCTGATGTGGATGAATCCAAACTCCGCCAACTCCTACGTCATCGTGGTCCTGGGAAAGAAGAAACACAGGACTACCATACGAAGGAACATGGAGGAGCCATATTATAGAGAGGTAAATATCTATACACTCAGATCAAATCATGTCATCATCAATAATCTGAGTCTATACATAGTATAAAATAAATCCCTATATCCCTTGGTGACGCCATCACGCGTAAATTTCTGGACCGATTAAGCTGAAAATTAGAGGGGAGGTAGCTTGGACCCGGGAGAATAGCTAGGATAGCTTTTTTCACCATCCAGCAACGAGAAGCAGTTATCTCGGGACGCAGGTCAAACCGTTAGCGAAAGCTAGTATGTTCATAACAATAGCTGAATCAGTGTCGGTCATTTTCCAGTGGATTACCTAATTACCTACAATAGGTTGGACAAAAAATTGCATGTGCTTTTAACTGAAGGAATAGTACCTATGTATGTAGGTTTAAGAAAATTCCTGTCAGCCATAACCCTTCTTGATATCAGGTAAAAAAAATAACTACAAATTGATATTTTTTTACGCAACAGGGTGTCCAAAAATAACGTTCTTCCATTCACTACAACATAATGATATCATTACATTGTCACCGTAAAAATAACGATACTTACCTGTATAATAAAATGTGTGTAGAAAATTAGGTTATAAGCCATTAGGATTGTTTGCTCTGCGGGGTAAGTAGAGGTAATGAGGCGATGTAAGTCACGGTGGTTGGTCGCCACGGATAAGTGCACCAACATCAGCGGTGTTACTTCCGAAATTGTTACGTGAATAGATTATGCTTAAGTACCTACCTCTGTTTAGGAAAATAAGTTATTTATTTTGGTAACAATTTCAGCTTCATAACGCATCATTTACTTGCCTGTAAATAGTTTTTAAGATGCTGAGAAGTTTATTTAAAATGCTTCGAGTGCAAGGTACTTATAACGCGGGGTCTTTGAGCTGAGTAATGTTTTTTTTCGAGTTAGGTTAGTTAAAAAAAAACATAAATCATTTATTACATAAGATAATAATTGAGACATTTATTTATATAAAATTAAAATTGTGAATAAAAATACAAAGTTCAAATAGCATCTCTAGCGCCATCTATGCGTTAAATAAAGTACTAAGATCTCGTCCCCTATGCTATGGTGTTTGTCCGATTACACCGTGAGTTGATACTCTATCTCGCAGTAAGAATACGAGGTGTGGACATTCGATCGTAGATGGCGCTTATCACAAAACTGTAACCATGAAACCGGTATACAGCTTTAGGCAGTGGTCCCACCGCCTGGCGAGAAAACACCTAAGTATCAGCGATTTTCTCTCTCAAGCAACGCACAATTATTGTACATTCCGTGTATGTAAACGAAAGAGATGCAAAATCAATAGCTGGGGCGCGATTCTACTAATTCTACTTAAGCGACATATGATTCACATCCGATTGAGATCCAATTACGATTGAAGCGTATGAGGCATTTACGCTATTTTTTCTTTTAAATAAACGTTTTTATCCGTTTCTGTGATTCAATAATGAATCATATTGTCTGCAAAATTATTTACGATTGCAATACGATTGTAGACCAAACTAGGTACCGTATAGACCAAATGGCAGACCAATCGCAAACCAATCGAATGTCATTGGAATACGATTGGTCTTATATTAGTAGCAGAATGCCCGCTAAGGTTAAAACTGCTATCGCGATTCAATTTCTATTCAATTTTGCCACTATTAACTTAGCAAAATCGGGCCCCTGCTCTCTGACTGTTCCCACTGACCGGTGACGCGACTACTTTATTTACTCAATATGTACTCAATACTTGTATTGCTTTCCACATCAGGGTGGTAATACTTTTAAATAGTTTACATGGACCATGTCGGGCACAGCAAAATAAGTGAGTTAGGAGAGAGGACGCTCTTATTGGCTATGTTACGTCTTGTTATCGTTATGACTGAGACTTAAAAGTTACCTAGATAGGCAAATAAGTTAGGTATATTATGTATTTACTAGTTTTGTCGCTAGGCGACGAGCTTTCAAAAATAAACTCGCAGAGCGATGCTCGCTTGATCATTTCTTTACAGTGCGGCATTGAAAGCTCGTCGCTCAAGTTTTCGGCCAAATGCCAATATTAGATTACCCATTTACGATACTACGATAGGTAGGTACGTTTGGCAAACTAAGGCCTCTCGCTCACGGCGACGTTTTTTGTATGCGTGCGTTTGTGCAACGCGTATGCGTAGGCGTGTATGTGGATGGAGTAAAATCTATATACGCATGTGTAGGTATAGACTTTATTTTTACCATGTTTTACAAATAATAAATACCTAAATACTTAATTTTGAAGGAGTTGTAACATCATGTCCATCGCGGCCGGACTGAATCTGGTCCTGTGGGGGAGGGAACATAGCTAGCAAGAGCTTCGCGTTTGTATGGGTGTGTGTGTGTCTTTATATCGATGCCTACGCGCGACAGCATCGCTACAAAGACTAGCCGTGGGCGAAAGGCCTAAACGAGCTAGCAAAAGTAAAGCAATTCCTCAATTTTAATTAATATTTTAAATACGTTTTTAGCTTTTTATTATGTGCTACAAATATAAAATTAAAAACAGAGTGCCTAGTGCGAGTTTTGCAAGTTAACTTTCTCGATGACGAACTTAATCATAGCGTAGCATTAATTTTAGAACTGTTTATTTAATAAAGGCTGTCATCGGCAATTGGTCGTAGGTACTATAAACGCGCTTGGAAATAGTCGAAACGTAAAGCTGTGTCTACGCTAGACGAACCGAGCACGAGCGGAGCACGAGCCGAACACAATTCGTCTAGTGTGGACCAACTTACCTACAAGCCTCTAACGAGCGCGCTGCGAGCATTTTGTTCGTGGCTGCGTTCCGCCTGTCGTCGGTTTTGCCCTTGTAAAAATTACGACGCCGCTGCAACAGCGGCGGTTACTGCAATATTATTAATATCGTCCATATTCGCCAAGAGCCGCGAACTCAGTGCGGAAAACTACGTTCGAGAACAGCGATCGTTGTAGGTAGGTACGATGTCGTCCACATTTGACGCCGCGAACGACGGCTCCGCTTGTGCTTGCTTCGCTCGTGCTCGGTTCGTCTAGCGTAGACCCGCCTTCATTATCCGGAATAATGAATGAACGTGCTATATTCTAATCATGTCATGTAGCATACGACTCTTTACTTCAGCCTAGTTATAATTAAATATCGAACGCGTAAACTTACAAAGCTCGGAATCAGCACTCAGTAGTGCTATCATTTTTTTACAAAGAAGTAGGCACTTGACGTGGGTGAAACCGTAAGAAACAGCTAGAACTCTAATTGCAAATGATGATTTAATTTGAGATCCTTACATAGGTTTAGTCTAGATTCCATGCCACTATTAATTAATTGAATAAATGAAACAAACAAGCTGCCCTCTCTGATGAATAACCGAAACTGAATAGCTACCTTCCTACCTTAACAACAGCCCTTCGCTTTGAAATTGTTCGTTGAACTAAAGCGTACCAACTTACGAAAAAAAAATTACCACCCTCCGATAGATGGCGCCACTAGTTACATTGCCGTATTTCTGTTATGCGAACTAATCTCGGCCTCATCGGCCGTTCATGGGGCTCGGATCCCAGGCTCAAGGACCAGAGACCACCAAGTCAACGTTATTTGGTTAGGCCTCTGGTCTTGTTATGAGAGAAAATACTTATGATAATGATATGAGAAAAGGCTATAGAAAAGTATCCTCTAAAAATTAAATAAGTACATTATACACTAGCCGTTTTCCCGCGGCTTCACACGCGTCCCGTGGGAGCTACTGCCCCTACCGAAATAAAATAGCCTATGTCACTCGGAAAGAGTGTAGCTTTCCAACATTGGGTCATTTTTATAATCGTTCCAGTAGTTTTTGAGTGTATCCATTACTTACAAACAAATGTACAAAATGTTCCTTTTTATGATATTATAGTAAGTTCAGATAGATCAGTATTCACTTACTGCTTTTCGTATTAGTGTATGTCGACCATAGAACCACATTTCTTATCAAAAGGCCTGGACTTTCAAAGACAAACAAATTCCGATTCAAGTATCCTTCAGGTCATGTGGAGGCGCGTAAAAGCGTAGGTGTTCGTTTTTAAGATAAGAGGATTTTTAACTCCTATTTTCATACTAAGATGCTAAGCCACCAGACCAATTAGTGCCTAATCGGATAATAACATTCAATGAATTCTAAGAATTATTTTTCTAGACGTCTGGGTTTGGATTTTAAATTTTTATTTTAATTTATAATGATAGAAAATCTTCATAAAAACTATTTTTAGCAGTCTATTGTTTTGTTACGACGTCTTTCAAACTTTCCTTTGCCTAGTAATAAAATTGCGTGAAACAAAAGAGGTTTGGCGATTTTTCCTATTTACAATTCTAGTTTCCTGACGATGAGTTCCTAAGATTTTTTAAATTAATTAAATACTTTTTACAATTTTTTTTTATTCAACCAGCTTCATGAATATTATCTTACTTCGGGACTATAATTATTCTTCCATCTCATTGTGAACGATATCAAAACCGCACTAGCTGTACGATAAGAATTGTAAAATTCTCTTCAAGAACATCACGAAAGCGCGCATACTCGATCAGTTCGAATTGCTCAAATTTTCATGAAGAATCGCAGAAATTAATGTCAGACAAACGATGATCAGATTCGAAGTGGTGTCGACATAAAGTTGCGTAGGACGAGTCTAGGAAGTAGAAAAGATTTCTTCAGCGCGGTCGGCTCGGATCCTTTATTACTTTTTCACCGTGACCAATTTACCCTTAAAATATAGGAACCAATAAACCCTCATGCCCGTTTTCACCAACGAATACCTAAATTTAGGGAGCATTTACGGAACACTTAATAAGAATTTCATTTTCACCAAAGCCTAGGTGTCAAATTATAACCTTAAAATTTGACTTCAACTTGGGGGCCCGATTGATGCCTGCTTAAACAACCCCTATCATTATCATTACAGAATACAAACATATTTTGAACCGTGGATAGTGAAATGTACCTTTATATGTTATGTAACACCAAAAATACCATGTTTAAAAAGCAAAAAAATACAAAAAAAAAATGATACGTAAACTTTTAGAAAGTTTAGAAGCTGTGGAGGTTGTGGATATGTAAAATAATAATCATTAGAAGACCACGTACCTATCTTACGTGAAAGAGCAGATGACTGAGAAATAAGTACGATGTTCATGACTTTTTTATAAGACTAGCCGTTTTCCCGCGGTTTCACCCGCGTCCCGTGGGAGCTACTGCCCGCACCGGGATAAAATATAGCCTATGTTACTCGCAGATAATATAGCTTTCTAATGGTGAAAGAATATTTAAAATCGGTCCAGTAGTTTTTGAGTTTATCCATTACAACCAAACAAACAAACATTTTCCTCTTTATAATATTAGTATAGATATAGATTATAGGTTATCACTTGCTATGAATGCACTTGCTAGGTCGTGATGTCGCTGAATTATTCAAAAATAGGTAGTCCTGCATGTCCATAAATATACAGACCATAATAGATGCAAATCTGGTAATCACTGATGTAGTTTCGCGGTGGCCGGGACATCTATAGGCCTATTCAGACCTAAGCGGTATTCGCTACCGTCTACGGCAGAGAAAACCCTGTGGGTATGCGGTAATATGACTGTTCAGACCTAAGAGGTATTCGCTACCACCTGCGACAGAGAAAACCCAGTGGGTATGCGATAATATTACTGTTGATGTTCGGGACGTATGCCGCTGCTGCCGCGCGGTATGTACTTCTACCCACAGCGGCAGTGAATATCGCTCAGGTTTGAATTGGCCTTAAATACCAAAACTGCAGTAGATACCAATGATTCGAAAATGGTGAATATGGAGGAGCCTATCTCCTAGGTGATAGGGGATACCCTCTGGAGGTAAGAAGTAGGCTAATATTGAACATAATAAAATATATAAATTAAAACAAAGATAGTAAACAAATATTTTAATATTAGTCCTCATATGATGTACCAAACATTATCATCATCCTCCTGCACCAATTCAATTTGAGGTGGGCTGGGCGCAGCATGTTTTTACACGTCTTTCCAATTTCTCGCACCACCTGAAACTAAATAAATATAATAAATGTATAATTTTAACCCCATACTTAAATCCATCAACTCATGGAGAACAAAAATACAATGAAGTCGACAGTAAAACAAGGAACACAGTTGAACGGCAATATCTTATATTATTATACACAGATATTATTCACATTTACCTGTAAACGGTTCCTATCGCATTAAAACTATTTGTAACTGGATCCAAGCTTTGTTTTGGCTTCGTTCGTGGTCCCATCCGTTTTTTGTTTAATATTGTGTCTCTATGAGACGTCAGCAATTTCACTAGCTTGTCTTTTTCTTCTGCAAGAAAGGTTTATCCTCGTTTTCTCTTTTCTGCCAAAATAAACTTATCTATTCAACAATAATAAACCCAAAATTAACCTCACTCTATGTACACATACACATCAGTCAATTTGACAAACGCGCGAATGACATAGGTAAAAATTCACCTATAGAAAACCTCTTTACTGTTTTATTGCATAAAACATAGCGTAATGTAGTTTAAGTTAAATTAAAATAACATCACAAGAAAAAAAACTCACAGGCTTTAGTAATATATACTCGATAGACGTTTATTTCTTAAGAAGTAGAGAAAAATCATTTTATCGATAAAATATCGACTTTGCATTATCGTTTGTAGAACTAGTAATCTGTCACTTACTTAAGGGATCCATGTACAAGTGTGGTGAAAATGAATTTAGGTAGGTGTCAAATTGGGAGGGGTCCTTATTAAAAGTAGCTTTTAGATAGGGAAACGGTAAGAGGTTGTTGGTGAAAACGGGCATCAGTAATTTATAAACATAGTACTTCTAATCAAAATTCTTATATCAGCTACAGAAGAATAATCATCCCGGTCAAGGGCAGCCCGCATCCATGCACTGCCCAGCACCTTCTTTAAATCAGACAATTTAATTTGGGTGCTAATTAAACAGGCTTCTTTTTAATATCATTATTCGCCCCCAAAAATGTATGTTGCCTTCTAAATTACTAAGTCAGCCACAATTAATAAAGCGTCGAGCATCTAAATAATACTATCTTAGCCACGAGTTATCTTCCACTCTAAATACAACCTCAGCATGATTATTATTTTTGCATCTAGTAGCATGCATTCTAACAGTAAACTTCTTAAATACTATTAAATGACATCATAAAAATATTTATTTAGCTTCTAATTTTTTAACTCGTACCTACTGAGTTTTTTGTTTAAAATATAACACATCCCATATTAATTGACCCAGCAAGGAAGTAAGCTTGCAACATGCAGCAGCCATGGCTTCTGTCACGGCTCCGGCGCTGCGGGGCTCCGGCGGTCCCATGCGAGCTTATCGTCGCAGATGGTTTCACGCTCACCACCGTAGCTTCGGCTTGCTGGCCGGCTCTGCCGGCCAGCCTCAGCCGCGGCGGTGAGCGCTGAAACTACCTGCGCCTCAGCTCGCAGGCCGCCTCGCCCCTCCGCGCCTACGCGGTTTTGAATTGCACTCTAGGGGTAGGGCAGACAAGACTACGTGGAGTCGGTTTTGCAGCGATTCGTTTTCGTCACTAACTTCAATTTTTAATACAATGTTTTTTAATTGAAGGTCATAAATGGCAATATGCTAAATAGAATGAATCCAAATTAAATTCTACCATTCGTTCAAACGTTCGAGATCAACGTTTTTCTTGGCTCGTTTTTGGAAAAATGAGGCCGAGTTAGTAAATTAGATGGCAATGTATAAATAAGAAGGACAAGTTACAATAATTGATTATCTTTTATTGAAGCTTTCTAGTAGATGGCGTTGTAAAAAAGACGAATTAGTTTATTAGAGGCTATGTCATTTCCCCGTTGCTTAGTTATAAAATTAGGAGTTTCATCATATTTCCAATAAATAATTTTGTGGCTACGCTTATTATTTCCCATTTAATTTCCACCGTGCAAAAGGACCACCATTAAATAGTTTTCACCATTAGACGGTTTACCCGTTGTATGACGGAACGGAGATATTTTCTATTTATTTTATTATTTTAGATTTTCTATTGTACTACCTATAATTAGCGGCATACGAGCAGTTAAATCACATTGGCCCGCGAACTTTGTATCGTTTAAACCTTTCCTGGAATTCTAAAAACATTTTAAAACCAAAAAAAGCCAAATTGGTCCAGCCTTTCTCGAGGATTAGTGAGACTTACGAACAGAAAGTTCATTTTTATACGTATATAAGATTATATGGCTATATTATTGTTTCACAGTACTTCATGTTCGAGCTATACGTGAGTATCAGGGATATCCAGCGCTCGAGTATCTGGCTCGCTGTGATGGAGCCTCGGTGCTGCGCCCCACCTCGTCTCATGGGGGAAGCCACCATTGATCTCGGAGCTATATGGTCTCAACCTCGTAAGTAGTGCAGTAGTTCGAGAATGTTACATAGTTTATTCTTTCACATCACAAATCAAAATTCAAAATAGGTAAAAATCTAGTGTTATGTATGTTACTGTCACCTTGTTTTATCTACTGTAGACTATAGCCTTCTGCTAAGGCATTATTCACTATTCAGTTAATGAGCTCGATTTTTAACTCTTCAATCCTTATAATTAATCCTTTAATCCTCAAGAATACAAGTATATTAGCCCAGCCCTACAATGAAATGTCTAAAAATTTTCCACAACAAAATAATGAAACAGAGATAGAAATAAAAATCTAACTTTGAATAGTAAACTAACTAGACCGTGAATCACGGTCCGTGATTGGTAAAAAGCATCAGTTCGTTAACTAAAAAAGAACTCTTCAAAAACTCGAAGGTATGATAATATCTCTCGAATAAGCAAGAGTTGTAAGTACGTCACATACGCTTCATGGGTCATCTTCGACAGATGTACTAATTCATTAACGCTCTGATTGTATATTTTTTTTGTTTTGAAAGTGCCTACTTACATTACTCTCCTAGTCGCCAGAAATATACATTACCCTTATCTTCCTGTTCTTAATATGATAGAAGAAAATACAATGAAAAAATTATATTGGTTTTCCCTTTGTGTATCAAGCAAGGCTATTAACAATCTTGTTACAGTTGCATCAGGCCTCCCACTGCTGGTATCGGGATGCAATTGACAGCATTGTAATGAGTTTGCGGTCCTGCGGACCTTTGATCTTAGTTGGGTGCAGTTAGCTTTAAAAATACCTATCTGAACAAATCAATATGTTCAAAACTGCTTTACACCCTGTAAAAAACTTACCACAATATTTATCAACTTTTTGAAGTTTTAAGATTTTTTCGCACGGGATATCATTTCCCTATGATTTAGGTAATGGATGTTATTATACAAACCTTCTTCTTCAATCACTCTATTTTTTTAAAAATACCTTATCAAAATCCGTTGCGTAGTTTCAAAGATGCGCACTAAGCCTATATCCTTATGCGCACATAAGGACAGAGAAAACGGCTTTGTTTTATACTACGTAGTGATGCGCTGGGCCTTCCGATGCGCTTAAGATACGCAGCATCTTAATTGCGTATGATGTGGTCATCACTAGAACCAAGAATTCCTGTAAAACCTAACTTTGATGCTATTCTAGCTGATCTAGCTTCAGTAACCTATACATATTTGATAGGCATGTTAACCTTTGAATACAAATGGTGTTTTAAATTATTTATTTGGGCAGTCGGAACAACGTCCAAAGCTTCAGCATACACGTCGGCCCCCGGCCGGCCGTTGCAATATCGATTGAGTTCCTCTCCCTCGCACTTAATGAAAGGGTTACATGCTGTGACGCAGTTACAATATATTGGACTGGATTATATTTATTTCACCTGTTGATAGTCCATTTTCGACCTTAATGTTAAAGGCATAAAATTGATTCAGGAAATAAAATCTCTTAATGACCCCTTCGTCCAATGCATGAGTAGCATCCTTTGTTGTCATCTTTCATCTTTTATTGCTGATAATTAAATGGGGATAAAATAATGCGTGACCAGGAAGGCCCTTCATGCAGTTGCTGTGGGCAGTGATTTGACATCATCGACTGTCTTCGTAGGTTAAGATGGTATTCCAAATACTTCACTATCTAGCCACTTCCTTGTTGACCCTTGCAAGGAAGCCAGTATTACCTATATGAAGAGCTTCATGAAAACTGCCTCTTTGGTATTCGGATAGTTGGAACTTGGCTGGCAATGAAATGCAAACTCATAGTCGAGAAAAGTAGATATAAATAGTTAGATGAGATTCAAAATCGAAGTCCGTTATGATAAGTAAAATGCGTATTTACACAAAGCGTTCTAGCCTTTGTATGAAAAGTATTTCAATTAAAGAGTTGTCTTATGGAGCACAACGCAGGATGTGCGGTTATTGCACAAACGTTCTGCAAATTAAGTTTTTAATTAGAAAAGATAGGATTCTAAGTCTGGCCGCTTGCAGTTTCCTCTATTAAAACTCAATTTAAAACAAGTCTTAACCAGATGTTTTGCTGTAGTCTTGAACAAAGAACTACCTTATTGTCTTAGATTGTAGGTATTATGCAAACAAGATTTTGCATTTCTTTGTGCTTTTTGTTGTAGCTATTATACGTGCCTCCTTAGGGGTTGTGTAAGGAACGCATACCAATTTTAACGAAACCTGTTATGTCATAATAAGATACTTACATGTTAACTGCAGACTATGGGGATGAAGAAAGTAAGCTAAGCAAAAATAAAACGCCAAAATAAACTTTGAGTTCCAGTCTTTATTTTCGATTTGAGTACCCACTACATAAAGTGCCTCTAGTTTCAAATGTCAATTAGTGAACATCTCGCAAATGCAAATTGACATCTCGACTTTTGTAGTGAATGCGATAACCTGTAGACATTGACTTGGTATTTCAGTATTAAGTCACTATAAACGAAGTTATGTCGAACAAAGGTATGTCGAAGCTCATCCTTAATTCCAGTTACGTAGACTGACACCAGTTGCGCTTCTAACTTTGCGAAGGTACTTTGAAAATTACGTAGTTCCTCAAATGAGCTCCTACGAATATGTAACATTACCTTGACATGAAAACAATGAAGTTCAGATGTTTCAAGTATCCAATAAGACATATTGTATGCATACTTCAAACCTTTAAGCAGGTTTTCTTACATTGAAGAGTACCTGCAATGAATTCAATATTCAGTCGTCATAAAATATTTCAACATGGTACGCAGCACGCAGATAACATCGATTTCACCTTTGGACCGGACGATGTTCTAGATTTATCTATGTAGGAAAATCTGGGCTCACTTAATTTGAGAGACAGCAATATACAAATTTATGTGTGTGCAGGTAGAGGAAACTGCGTATGAGAGACAGGGAGCTTGGACGCGTCACTGTCTGACAATCAATATTGCATCGCACACAGAAGTATTCGTGTAACTATTGCATAACTGCATCTGTGTTCACCTGTATTACATGTGTGCGTTTCAAATCCCTTTGTGAGCTCTCCCGGGGCCCGGGCGAGCTCGGAGCTCTATATACTCCGTTGTTGGTATACCAATTTTCCGGCTGGTAGAATCTTGCTTTGAAATTGCATAGTATGAAGCCTTTACATACAAAGCTAGTTTGAATAAGACATGTTTAGTTATGGGGAGTTGTAATTATGTTAGTGAATGCTGCAAACATTTCCGGTACAAAGAAATTTAAATTGCGTATGATATTAATAATGTTTAAGCTCTTGTAAAAGGAACGATGGGTACCAACGCCAGTTGTGCCTTTGTTCCTATGCTATGCCAAGTATGTACGTCTGTGTCAGTGGTCACATAGGTCTAAGATGACCAATGTATATTCAGTTCGTGTTTCTATGCATGAGTTCTTTAGGTGACAAAATATTTTTAAATATCATCCTCCAGAGATTTGAAAAAAAGCCTTTGTGTTAAAAAACCTAACTTTCATTTATCGCTCAAATATAATTATCAAGTGACAGCCACAAATGGTCATGATGTCGTGAGTCGTGGTAGCTTAGTGGGTGAAAAACCAACCCTCTAATGCAACTTTTCTAAGTTTTTATGTACTTTTTTAAGTGTACATCCGCGTTTCGGAGGGCACGATAAACTTTAGGTCCCGGCTGCCATTGAACATCTTTGGCAGTTGTTGCGGGTAGTCAAAAGCTAGCAAGTCTGACAGCCAGTCTTATTTAAGGGGGGTTCCGGGTAACTGGGTTGAGAAAGTCAGATAGGATATCGCTCCTTGTATAACACCCTACTAGCTGGTACTCAGCATTCGGTTAGACTGGACGCCGACCCAACATAGTTTGATTTTGTACCTGTAAGGAGCTCGCCGCTAAATAGTTTTTTTTTCCATTTTGAAGAGTTTCAAAACAGTAATTACAGGACCACACTACAAACGTTAGTACCAACATCATTGCTGACCGCTGATAGCCCAGGGTCCATAGAAATTTGCTCATTGTCCTTTAATTGATTTTAGTTCAGTAATGTCAGGTTTTATCTATGGAAAATTTCCTAGTGCGCAAAATTTTTGGTTTACACTTTTATTACAGTGTTATTATGATGATCTGAAATAATTATATCGATATCGTGTCGGCTAAAAAAGTTACAAATTTTTCCCAAACATTCCGCGACCTAATTGCTCGGAGGTCAATATAGGTCTTATAAAATATGTAGTTGCTCATAAAATTGTCTACTGAAAGTGTCATTTGCAGTTTTTCTATAAAATTAACAGTTTTCGGATTAAAGCGCTGAAAAGGCGACTGTATTATGACGATGCATTCGTTTCCTCACCACCTTGGAGGTAGAATGCGAGGCGCGTTTTTTTTTACATGGTTTCCCCGGTAGGCATAATCCATGATATGTAATGAAATATTTATTTATTAAAGAATACCTAAATATTTGTTTAGCTAAATTTTGAAAAATACATCATTCATTCACATGTCTGTCGATAGGTTAGAAGAACTTTTCGACAATGTTTTATGTAAGTATACATGAGTACTTCATATTAAATGGTATTGGTGGAACTTAATATTAAATGTTAAATACACAGGCTATTTAGCACTCCTATGAACTGTAGCGCATAGCGCGCTGGGGCCGGGATCTTCGAGTTTATTTCAATTAAAACACTTCTTGAACTTTAAGACTTGATTTATTTGGCTCATTTGGCAGAAGTCACATTCTATTGTAAAATCTTGTTTTAAGAAGAATAATATGTATTTAAATTGTCATCCGACCAGCGTTAAAAATATTAAATAATATCTATTTAATCAAACTTTACAGTACATACTTACCTTATTCACCTGCACCCTACGTACTGAAAGTTATCACTCGGAAATACGGGTGTACTATGCCAAATCGAATAACAAATAATCGAATGCCAATTAATTGATCGACCACTATAAATCGAAATTATAAATACTCGAACATTCATAATATCGAATGGTTATTAAATCGAACATTCAATACATCGCGCAGTCCATGGGGATGCAACTGAAGTACAATAATTTTCTGAGGTTTTTTTTTAGAAATGCGCCATCTAGTGACGGATGCCCCGTAACTTGGGTATTTGTACTTCGTTTTAGTCACTAGATGTCACTGCACCTTAGACCGATATTTCATCGATTTAATAACAAATCTAAAAAAAGTTTTGTGATTAGAAATATTAACAAATATTGTAATTAAATAATTTTATGATTTATTTTTAATTCTTTTTTATCTATGAGGACGTCTTAGTTAATCACAATAATCACACTACTTGAAACCACTTGAAACACTGACGATTGACATTGACAGTCGACCATACTTTTAAATTAAACCGTTTTCCGTTTTCTAACGTGTTGGTTTATTCTGAGTGTTATTTTCTGGTTTTTTTATTACGATTGTTGCGTGTTCCTGGACTCTGATACTGACTGCTTCTGTGATTGACCTGGCTTCGTATTTTGGACCTGTGATCTACTGCATTTTCATTGACCCGGCTTTGTATTTTGGAACCTCGATCGACTGCTTTTACATTGACCCGGCACCGTATTTAGGACTAGAAAATGCGTCCAGTGGATCGTCTTAGGGCGGAATGCCATCAACGTCAAGATATAAGTGCTACTTTGATTGTGACAATGACGGTAAGTTCAAAACTTTTAACTTTATAATGCACGTAATTTATCTTTTGCTGATAGGCTGCACAATATCCATTATTGTCATCCGTGCAATCTGTGGTCATCATAGTCCTTGAGTCATCAAAAATCTAAGATGCACTACCACACACACTCCTGTCCTGACCCTACACAAACAATTGAAACTGCACATTAACTTTTATATCCAATCAAAAGACTCGGAATCTACGTATAAGACAAAGCCCGCTCTAGACGACCCTCTGACCAAATAACTTCATCAGGTTTTAAAACTATGATTTTACAGTGGCGTAGCATGGGATTCCGCCGCCCGGGCAGGTATATTTAGCTGCCGGTCAGTGGGTAGTCTTAGGGGCGAGCCCCCTTATTTAGGTACTTATTTAAATTCAAATGACTACAATTTAATAAAATTCTAAAGATGGTTTTGGCAAGAAAGAATTATTATTGATATCGACTCATGACCAGGTGCGGTCTCAGCCCATGATTTTGGGATTCACTAGGGTGCTGGAAGGAATACTTTCAGAAATTGTTACTGGCTCTCTTTGATATGTAGTGCAGCAGTGTGAAAATTTTAGCATCCTACCTAGGATTTTGTTGATTCATACACTAATGATCTATGTATAACTTTGTCGATTCATACAGCATGCAACAATATTTTTTGCAAACTAGGATATGTTAGATTTTCCTTTAAAGCTCAAAAAACATAAAGCCTTGTGTGGACTAAGCATTTATTGTCAAATTAAACGAAAACAAGCAGATGTAAAAATTCAAGAGCGAGTCGAAAAATTTAGTACCCTGCCTGCCTGATAGGTTAGATCTTCTTTTAGTAGACAAGAAGTTATTGGGAGGTAGGCTAGAAGTATAGATAGATATCTATCTATCTTGTTGTATTTGTTATGGTGGTGGTGGTGGTATCTATACACACTATGTACACCATAACAAATTACAATTAAAACTTAATAACTAAAAGGGTGTAACAATGGGTGGTCTTATCGCTAAAAGCGATCTTTTACAGACAACCTTTAATGTATAGTGACTCTTCTCAAGAAAATTGTATTATGGGGTGGCATAAATAGGAACTGACAATGTAAAGGCGGCAAAAAATGCCTTTGCCTCTACTGTCAACGCTATCAGCTTCTACTTGGCTTGATGCTGCAGCTAGGCGGCGGTGCCGGCCCCTAGAGTAGCGCCACCCAGGGCCATGGCCCCTCGGCACCCCATGCTATGCTACTGTGATTTTATTTACTTCAACTGTGGTGTTCCTGTTCTAGTACTGCTAGACCTCAGCTATTATTTCTAGTGTTAGATTAATATTCAAGGATGGTATCACAGTACATTACTAAAATTTTATACATATGATGATGATATCTATTACGGTATTTTAATGAGAGTGAGTTGTTCATGTATAAAAACTTCTTGATTTCAGGCCCATTGCACCGATTTCCTAAACCTGAATACCCACATTTGGAAAAGTTTAACTCGTGGAAAAAAGTACTAGATAAAGCTTTACAAGAGAAAGGCGACATCTACATTTATAACCAAATTCGATTTTGCGACAGACATTTTGAAGAGTGTTACCGTTCAGCCAGTCACCGACTTACTCCAAATGCAATACCAACTCTAGGTACCTACTATTTAGATGTCTTATGTTATTTAAATCTTAATAGAAACAAAACCACATTTCTTTGCCTTCGCTGTAATAACAAAATTGTTCCTCAAATATTAAATAAAATTTTCTACTGAATAATCTAATCCTAATTAGAAGAAAATAAAATGAATATTATATACCAAAAATAATTGATGCAACATGCTATCTTCTAAGAATTAAATGAATATTGTTCTATATTCTACATAATTATACAGTAACTATAAATAATTTCATCCTTTTGCAGATTTATCTACATTACCAGTTGGTCAAACTCTTGAAGGTCCATCGGGACATGTCGAGGCAGACATGTCGAATTTATTAAACATTTCGCAAGATAAACTTGCTGTCATTGAGCCATCCAGCTCTACCCACTATCATAGTGATGTACAGAATGCATTACAGACAGCTGAACGCCCTAAAGGTAAATATTTTTATTGACAATTGACCTTTGACTTGTAACATTAGGTTTTCTTTCCATCATCAGGATTCCAATTTGTTTCCACTGTAGGGTCATAAAACTTCTTGCAGAGAGAGAGTGGGCATTTAAGCGTACATAGGGAAATAAGGACAGAGAAAGCGACTTTGTTTTATACTATGTAGTGAAGCCTATGTGTTATTACATTTTTTATAAGCTATATTACTGTAAAGTTTCATCTAAATCCGTTTAGTAGTTTTCGCGGGAAAGAGGAACAAACATCCTCACAACATTTATAATATTAGTACTAGTATAGGATTATTTCATACTAACTGCGTCCCGCGGTTTCACCCGCGTATACCGGAATAAAAAATAGCCTATGTCTAATTCCAGGGTATAAGCTATCTACATACCAAATTTCATCCAAAGCCGTTCAGTAGTTTTTTCGTGAAAGAGTAACAAACATCATCCAAACTTACAAACTTTCGCGTTTATAATTTTAGGTAGGATTATTTCCGCACTTGCAGGAATCAATAAATGTAAGACAATAACAAATCTCCGAACTTGTAAACCTGAATTAAATGGATTAATAATAATAACTTGATATAATCCTACAACTTATGTGTCATAATAATTATTCATCCAAATAGCTAGTTCTAACCATCCATACCATTTTTTTTCGTTGGTAGAAAAGGCCCAAAAATGTATGGAGTCTGAATGATCTTCTTTATATCCATTTTTGTTTACCCATAAAATCCCCATAAAAAATATTTATCAAGCTTGTATCTGCTGTTGTAGGGAAGTCTCCACTTTTTGTATCTGTTCCTCGAAGCCTACCTATTCCAATCTCTGGTCATAATATAATAACAGAACAATATTATGTAACATATTTTTATCACAATTCTATTAAAACTTTGTGTAACACTATTTCTTTGATCTGAGGTGTAACATAATTTAAATTACAGGTTCTAGGAAAAGAGGGACTTGTCAATATTTAAAACGAGTCGTCACCTCAAAGAGAAGGAGATAATAAAGTTAAAACAGAAAGTATTGAAGCTGAAAAAGAAATATAAGGAACAAAATAACAAGAAACTCTCTGCAAGGAAAATTTCCACATCAAAATCATTTTTGAAAGAGTTAAATAAAATGCCTGCAACAATAAAAATATTTACTTCCCTCCAAATGAAATGGAAAAAGAAACCACGAGGCAGGCGATTTACATTTAACGAAAAAATCATGGCATTGACCATTTACAAACAGAGTCAGAAAGCTTACAACCTCATGCGAAAAATGTTTGTCTTGCCATCAAAGCGCAGCCTACAAAAAATGTTGAGTAAATTTGAACTGAAACCAGGCTTCAATCCTGATATATTTAAAAATTTAAAAGCTACAGTAGCAAAATTGCCGGCAGAAAAAAAGTTGGTCAATTTACTGTTTGATGAGGTATCATTGGCTCCGGGTGTTTTTTACAACCCTGCCCTAAAACAGATAACTGGTTTTGAAGATTTTGGGCACAGACAAACAAAAAAACTCGCAGATCATGCCTTGGTCTTTATGATCAAGGGTATAAAAAGCAAAGTGAAACAACCTTTATGCTTTTCATTTTGCCAAGGTGCCACGAAAAAGGACGATTTAAAGAAGCTGATCAAAACAATAATAAAAGAAATCTCCAATACTGGATTGATAGTTATTGCCACTATATGTGACCAATCAGCCACAAATATTTCTGTGATAAAAGTCTTCAAGAAGACACAAAACGCAAATATTTACAAGAGGGTAATGAATATAGGACCCAAGCCTTCGAGTTTGAAGACCAAAAGGTCTTCCCATTATTTGATCCTCCACATCTTTTAAAGGGAATGAGAAATAATTTACTCGCCAAACATTTGAAATTTGTACAAGATGGGAAAACAAAGTATGCAAAGTGGGAACATTTGGAGATGCTGTTGAAGTTAGATGTTGGGGATGATGAAATTAGGCTTGTTAATAAATTAACAGAAAACCATGTTAATAAAGAGAAAATTCCAAAATGAAAGTGAAATATGCTGCACAAGTTTTCAGCCAAAGGGTATCATCAGCATTGAGATTCTTAGCAAGTAAGTATGCTTTTATTGTTCTCATTATTTTCTCTATATTTAAAAAATTGCTATTAATTTACTAAATTAGATTTTTATTTTTAATTTACATGTTTTTAACCATCTTCATTCTCCACAGACAAATTAGAAAGTTCATTATTTTTCTTTAAAATAATATTAGATGTCCTGGCTACATTTATAAGTTCAAAAATATTTAAAAACAAACAATTGAGATGCTATTTCTCTCGATAAAATTCAAAATAAAAATACAATTCATATCTAATAATTTATCTAAAATTGGCTATGTCAATATTTAAGATGCATAAGATATATTGTTGGAATAACATTATAAATTGAAATGAAATAATAAATTAAAATTATCATATTGAAATAAAAATTTGAGACATTATGAAACTACAAAATATAGTTTAATGTTGGTTTCTTACTAATTATATTTACACCCACAACTATTTACTGAACCAACTGATAAAGACGCACAGTAAATCGTTACTGCCACTTTAAAGTTTGTAAGTTTGTGCCTTTTCGACACAGCCGTGAGGCACACCGTTTAATTTTTTAATTAAATTTTTGTATTTTTGTTTTTTTATTGTGTCCCCTAATCTGGGTCGAATAAATGTATTTTCTTTCTTTTTTCTTTAATTTCGGTCCACAATAGCAAAAAAGATTGATATGAACTGTATTCTAGTACTTATTTAATATATTGTTTCAGAACACAACCTTCTTCCGGCGGAGTGCGAAGAAACTGCTGATTTTCTACTCATTATGGACAAACTATTTGATTCTTTCAATGGACATTCATATACAGGTGATCCAAAAATTTTCAAGGGGTGTGTAATGAATAATTCTCCTCATTTTAGATTATGGACAGAGGTAGTTCCTATATTGGATTCAATGACTTTTAAAACTATAAAAAAAAAACGGGATGGTACAGAAGAAGTAAGATATGAAAAAGTGCCATCCCTTCAAAATTGGATCCACAATATTAAAACGTTTAAAGAAATGTGGGAGTTTTTAAAAATCAAATATAAAGTTACTAGCCTTTTAACCAGAAATTTCAATCAGGACCCTCTTGAAAATTTTTTGTAACATTAGAAGTAATGGGATACGAAATGTTAATCCCTCGTGCCTACAATTTATTAATGCGTTCAAAACTTTGTTACTTAATAATTTAAATTCGCCCCATTCTGTAAGTGCCAACTGTGAAAAGATGAAAATAAATCACTGCAATCTTTCAAAGATCTTCTTGCTGAAAAACAAAACAATGAAATTGAATTGGTTAGTGGTGATTTTCCTATTGATTCTTTAATTAATACAATGAACCAAATTAAATGGAATGACTCGATTTTGCATGCCGAATCAAAAAAATATGTAGCAGGATACATTGTAAAAAATCGAAATGTAAAGTGTTCAAAAATGTGGAACATGTACTAATGATATATTAAGAAAGGAAATTGATTTTGAATCATTTAATTATGAAATAGATTATACGAAAAATCCTTATTTAATGCATGTGATGATTTTATAAAATTATTAAATGAAATATATTATATGATTGTTGCATGTTTACGAGATTCACCTGAAATAAAATATCTGAAAGAAAAATGAAATTTTACATCAATTGCCATTGTGATTTTAGTATAATTACTTGTATAGTTCATAAAAATAAATTAATTGATTTTATAATTAATATGTCAATTAATTTAATCATTCACAGTTGGTGCACCGGGGTTAATAGAATAATTAACGGAAAAATAACAAATTTCGATGTAAATGATGAAATTAAGTTACAAGCATTTAAATATTGTAATACACATAAAAAAAGGAAATAAAATATACTTAGCCGATAAATGTACTCTTTATCTTTTGTTTTTTTATTATCTCCCATAATATTATTGACTAGACTAGAAGTTGGAAACTGAAAACTGGAAACTGGAACTGGAAATTGAAATCACTGTTTTAAATTCAATTTACAGTAAATTGAATTTAAAACAGTGATTTCAATTTTCAAATTTAAAAACATATTTAAGAGAACTCTTGAAAAGCGCCATCTACCCTAACCATACATGAAGTAACCACGCCATCTTGTGACGGGGGCCCGTTAACTTTCACGCTAGTAAGTTGTTTTGAACGATGAGTTGCGTATCTATCTCTATATAGTGTATTATCTATGGCGCAGTCAATACATCGAGTGTTCAAAATATCGAATGTTCGTTTGATCGAGCGTTAAATGCATCGCATATTCATCCTATCGAAAAATCTATTTTTTTTATGAATACAAGAAAAACTCAAAATTTACTAATAAATCACATTTTAATCCTTAATTCTTATCTTTTAAAGGAAAATTTTAAAATTTTGTGTGAATTGAAAAGGCAAAAGCGGGATTGGGAAGACCTACTTTACAAAAAAGAGGCAAAAGGGATGATAATGCGATTGAAAAAATGTTAAATAATAAAAACTACATTAAAATTTATAAATTATTCATAAATTTTGAGTTTTTCTTGTATTCATAAAAAAATTAGATTTTTCGATAGGATGAATATGCGATGCATCAAACGAACATTCGATATTTTGAACACTCGATGTATTGTCTGCGCGATGTATTGAATGTTCGATTTATTAACCATTCGATATTATGAATGTTCGAGTATTTAGAATTTCGATTTATAGTGGTCGATCAATTGGCATTCGATTATTTGTTATTCGATTTGGCATAGTACACCCCGGAAATACTTAGCTGCTCATAGAAGCTATAATTATTACCAAATAATCTGTAATCATTACTACAGTACATTTTATTTTCTTAAAAAATTAAATAATCAATTTACTCATTTATGCTATTACCCAGCTTATCGCGGTCACTTCATTCAAGACGTTAAAATCATGAAGCTGTCACAACGATGTTACATTTTTGTTGATTTAAAAAAAAACATTCATAAATAAACGAATAAAAAATATTTATAATCATAGCTAAAGTTATAATGTATCTTGTGAACTACTTAGAATCTGTATAAATGGTTTCATAACGACCCTTTGGATGCTTTTTTGTGGGAAATCATCAAATGACCCTCCCGCTCTGTGGGTAAGCAGCATGAATGAGTGACAGATTCTTAGTGACTAAAATTCATCATGTTCATTCTTAGTACCAAGGCCGCGATAATTTTAACGAACAATCCCGCAGTCCCTACAGGCCTTGGCCGTGGTAGTCCCCTATGGGGTAATTTTGGGACTAGCGTCAGTGTGAAAGTCGTGCCCCGACACCAACATGAAGCAAACTAATCGTTACTTTGCTTTTCTGAATTATTGTAGACAGTGAGCCATAGATTCATTAAAACGGTTATATGTAAATCTATCTATCATAAAAACTTAACTGTTGGTCCAAAGTTCTAATTCGTTAAAATTGAAATTTTGAAAATATGTAGGTACCTGCAAATGTTTTACGATACGTTACGATTACGGTTTATGGTAAATTAGTATTTAACTCCCAACCCCACTGTCTCAAGTTTTTTTTAAAGGTAAAAGTCTCATAATATGAGATGGTTTGCTCTCTGCAACACTTATAATTGTGACAGAAGGATATTTTAATGCATATGGATGGGCACAATATCTGGCCAATAGAATGGTTTACAATTAAATACCGAAACTCTTAACGTTGCCATACCTAGACCTCTTGATTGAGGTTTCTTACCCCCGCACTCAGAGACATTTAATGATTACTTAAGTATCTCCTTAGTGACAGATAATAGAAATAAAAAATCTGAAATTCTTCTAATAGAAATTCTGCACTAAGGAACGGCTTAAGTAACCATTGAATCTCTGAGTGTGTGCATTAGACTTCTATTGCAGTATACTATTGCTATACTACCTATACAGGGTGTGTCGTTCACAATCACATTAAATCCTATCGCATACTTTATGATATTCTATGGCGAATTGTAAAAAAAATAACCTAATCCATGCAGTGGTTTAACCACAGGAGTCCATTTTCGTTTTTATAATTTACAACATCATGTGTCAAGCAGAGATAAAGTTAGGAGTATCGAATGTTTTGATCAGTTGACAGCTGTCAGTTTTCAAGGGTTGTTTGTAATGACTGACTTTTATATGGTGTTCTAATTTTCGCACATTTTTATTCTATTTACTTTGTTTGAAAAAATCTTTTTTTTTTTTTTTACGTATTTATCTTTTTTCTTTGTGTTAATCGACATATATTAACCAATATATTAACGCATTTCATTTAATGTGATTATGAACGACACACCCGATATAGGAATATCACTACTGTCCACCGATAAGCCGCGCATTTTGGAAGCACTCTGATACTTGGTTTAGCATTACGTCAAGTCGTGTGATTCAAACATAAATAGGGATTTATTTGCTAGTGTAGATTCGTTGTTATAAATAATGTTTAAAACTGATTATAGACTGGTGTATTATGGAATGCAAATAAATGAATATGAATAGGTGGTAGGCCCGTAACTGTAACCTATGATATCGCGGCCGTGCCTACTCAACTTTAGGCCTTACTCTTGAAATACATATTTTTTGCTACGTCATCATTATATTCACAGATATTTGCATTGCAATATAAAAACAAAAAAAAAGTTTACATGGAAAGCTACAGCGATCTTAATAAATAAATCAATTCTTAAAATGCCATCTATTTACGGACTGGCCTCGAAAAGTGCAGCTTAACCTTGAGTGATCTATTCATTTATTCAAAGCCCATCAGCTTATTTCCAGCGCTTTCATTCAAGCGGATTTTCTACAGCAAGCTATTTAATTGACAAATACTGTTCAAATGATGACATTGTACACCTAGATCAACTACTAGAAAACACCTAAAACCAAAATAAAAAAAACACTTTTGTAGACTTTTTAAAGACAAAAACTGATTTCGAGCGTGACCAAAACGATCATTTACGAGTGAATTGACAAGACTTTTTGATGCATCTGTCAATGATTTTTGGTATTACAAAAATGGGCGGGTTCCAAAGAAGGTGTACAAGGGCAGAGATAGTGACGTTCCTCGTCACCTGCACACAATCATCAAGCTACATACATTTTAAGCCATTTGAAGCCCCATTTGGAAAACTGTTATTTTCTTATTAATAAACAGGGATTAATGTTAAACCAAGGAATACCTAAGTAATGAATAACCATACATGATAATGTATGTAGAGTTAAGGGGTCTACACACCAAAGCCGCTGACCCGGCGGCACAGCCCGGCGGCACGACTGCCGCGGCATGTGGTGTTCTAGTAATTATCAAATACTCTATGAAAGCCGGCGGCATGATTGTACAAAATACGGCCGGCGGGTTGGGCCGCCGGGCTGTGCCGCCGGCATCAGCGGCTTTGGTGTGTAGACACCTTTAGAGTTTACTCTGTGTTAATTAATAAGGATATTGGGTTTCTGTCGTAGTTTTTCATCAAATTTCTGTCAAAAACAGTTATCAGAAAGAGTATTTTTTGTAAACTAATGATGAGTCTACTACACGGTGCAAGGAGCTTGCGTAAGTTAACATGCGCAAGTGACGTGATCACGCGGGTGGGTATTTTGCTTAGGTACATGCGCGAGTCACTGGACCCGCACGTTTTTAAATGCATGTAACCTGCTCATGTACCTCAACATGCGCCGGCTACTTGCACCGGGTAGATGCATCCTAAGCGATTTAAAGCTTCTCAATTCGTATTTCACATGCCTAGATCTACAAAAGGTTTATTAAGAAAAAAACCCTTATTTTGAAAAGATGAAAAATCTGATTCATCGGGTCTGAACATATTTTAATTAAATAGTAAATCAAATGTTTACTTTCTCTAGTTTATTAAAAAAATATATTTTTAATACAAATCATTTACATCCACTATCTAAAATGAAATTAATTTGAATAATAATTATTATAAAATGGCATCAAAAACTCCACATCATCGCTGCCCATCGGGAGCGTACCCAAGAGGCTGGCAGCGTTGCCGCGTTGGATGAAAATGCTTAATTTTTGAACAAAATAAAAACCAGCTTTTGGGTCACTCAAAGTGTCAGCAAGTCACTTCGCCAGATATTATAAAGTAGATGAGTTTCAACCCCAAACGGCTCAAGGTATACATAGAGGTATAACTCACCAGTGTACTATATTTACGTCGTTTCAGGCATCTTATCATCTAAAGGCATCTTTCCTTACTCTGTGATCATAATCTATTATTAAAATTATATCAAAATACTATATGCAGGTTGTATATAATATGTAAGATAGGCACGTAATAATATGTGACAGTTATAGAAGAAGAAATAATAAATAAATGAAAGTCGCTGTCAAAACCTTCGTTTCATGATCCTACTAAACTTGTTTATTATGTTTAGATTTCGGTATCCAAAATGAAATGTGAATAAATAGATTTTAAAAAACATCTGTGAGTATTTGATTCTGCATACCCTTAACGGTTTCTAATCAACTGTAGACGTTTGACTAAAATACTTTTATTTTCAACAATTTTATTTATCCTTACTAATCCTTACTATAGTTCGGCCGCTCAGAGAATGCGTTTCTGACACATCGCGATTGAACTGACGACGTAACTTTGTAATGGCGTTGCAGTACGATAAAAATATTTTTGCTGGTTGTTTATCGTTTTAACAATTGTTGAGCATTAAAACAACATTATTATATCAATAATAATCAATGAATGTTGTAATTTTGTGCCAAATTGAGTGTCAAATAACTTGGTAAACAATATTTTTCTAAATCTATACTGCGCTATTACAAGGTTATGTCAGCGCTTTATATTTGTAGTGCTGTGCTAAAAATAACAGGCAAGTATCGTAATCTGTTCTGGTTGATGGTTCTCTTATAATATAAAATAATACGTTTTGTTTTTCTTTTTAAGAATTTGAAAATAATGGACTATAGGATAACTTTTATGAAATATAAAAATAAAACTATGATCAAACTGAACGCGCGAAAGAAAGTAGCATATTTATATTTAGGTTGAAAATGGTAACCCCAAATGGCATCATGGGCCGTCATTTTGTGACGCTAAATAGTCATTTGTTGTCGTTTCGTGCGCTAAGACTAAGTGCCCTGCCTCATTAGGACGCCAATGACGACGTCGCCGGCTACGTATCCAAGCAGTTAGTATTGAAATGTATGGAACCTAACTCACTTGGCGACGGTTAGGTAACGTCGCCAAATTGGAGGCGTGGCCACGAGCTACAGTTCCCTATGTGGCTTCTGGCTACCGTGGCAACTTGGCGACGTGGCCACAGTAGCCACTATAATGTACACGGTAAAGCGCACCTCCCTCACACAGTCGCCAATGTGGTCGCCAGTCAGCTTGCAATTTCTTGAGCGACGACGTAAACAATTGACTGTCGAGACGCCATGGCCACTCGACTTGGCGACATTTGGATGCCAGAAGTAGCCAGACCTGTGCCGCTGGCGACGTCGCCATGGCGTCCCAGTGAGGTAGAGCTCTAAAAACCTGATTTTGGAAGATTTTGACCGAGATATCAGGATTGATTCTGTTATTGATAATACCTAATATACACGTAATATACACGTAGGCGAAGATGATGATGAAGACACCACCTCCTCAAGCGAATCGGAGTCTGATTAACATTCTGTACGCACATTCAATTCAATGTACTTACTTTATTGCATAGAAATACAGATTGTAACTTTGTAACAAAGAATAAATAAAACGATTTTATTATATGAATATTACCTTTTTTTGGTTTCCACTTAAATAACTAAAATATAAATTTTAAATGATTCCGCCAATTTAAAACGAAAATAATCTTAAAATAATGCGGCGGTTTATTTTGGGGGAACGGTAACGAACTTAGTGTTATGTTGTGCCCATCACTAGTCCTGACTAACTGATAGGTGTCAGGAACGCATTCTCTGAACGGCCGAACTATAATCCTTACTAATATTATAAATCGGAAAGTGAGTTTGTTTGTTTGTTTGTTTGTTCCGCTTTCACGCCGTAACTACTGAACCGATTGCTTTGAAATTTTGCAGACGTAAAGTTAAAAGTCCGGATTAAATAATAGGGTACTTTTTATCCCGAAAAAAATAGATATTCCCGAGGGAAAACAAAAATATTGTTTGCTTGATGGATGGATTGTAGATGGCGCTGTGTGTCGTTTAAAACAAGGTAATATATTGCAAACGAATATTGAAGCTGACTAGATCCAGAGATATCCACAACGTTACAAACTTTACTTCTTTTGTTTAGATAAATGGTCACATCCACAACACAACCTTGACCAATGAATCTATGCGACTGCTAAGTGGTAATCCTAATTATACTGTCACGTGAAAGAATGCACCTACGTGATAAGTAGTATTTTGACGATTCTATATTGCCCACGCAGACGAAGTTGCGGGCAACAGCTAGTTTATGATAATTCAGAAGCTCAGGCTGCGTTCAAACCAAACTGACCGTCAGCTGCCGAATGTGAGCAGGTTCCCCGTGAGCCCCAGTGTAAAAAACCCCCGACCCAAAAAAAGTACGCAATAATTATGACAAAAGGTTAAAAACGCTTAACCCTATAAAAAGCAAAAAATAACTTTTAACACTACGTAAACTAAATTTTGTCGTGTCGGGGGACCGCTCTAATTCATTACGTAATACGTTTTTTTTTTAAACGAATGTTGTAATTAGGTAGGTTTGATTAGATTTATGTAAGTATTTATGAAGGTAAAAAGCGGTCCCCCGACACGTCAAAATTTAGTTTACGTAGTGTTAAAAGTTATTTTTGCTTTTATAGGGTTAAGCGTTTTAACCTTTTGTCATAATTATTGCGTACTTTTTGGGTCGGGGTTTTTAAATTTATAATTTAATTTTATTTCATGCTTTTTAAAGGAGCTCCTTAATTTTTCCTTCTTTCATTTAATTTATTTTATCTTAAGATGTGATCGCTATATGCGATCTCGGCCAAAGGAAGCTGTTTAACAATCCTCATGACAAACTGGCTCTGGGAGAATTGCACAGATTGAGAAACAATAAAGATTATCCTTTGGACATTCTAGATTTTCAGCAAAAATATAAATCGGTTTATCCGTTTTATTCCGGCATTTCAGGGTTTCATCCACCACATCCCATTTCCAGCATCAGGTTCTCGTCAATTAGAAACATGAAGAGAACTCGTCAAGACAAATTCAACGAGCCCAAACTCGATGGGTTTACTAAAAGGCAGTTCAGGGTTACGTCTCCTACCTTCGAGCCCTAACAGCAGACAAGCTCAGTGGTTCCAAAAGACATTAGTGTTTCAAATTTCAGATCCCACATATACTTGCAAGTAAACTGAGCGTGTAACATTCCTATGACATCTAGCAAACGAGCTGATGACCTTGAAGACCTGAACCGATTTCCACCAAACATAGCTAAGAACACTCCCGACTGACATACCTTTTAAACAAAAAAAACCGCATTACAATCGGATCATCCGTTTGGGAGCTACGATGCCACATACACACACACACACACACACACACACACACACACACACAGACACGTCAAACTTATAACACCCCGTCGTTTTTGCGTCGGGGGTTAAAAAGTGAAAATAAACGGTATTTGTCGTTGACAGTATGCTGACACTACGCTTTAGCTTATAATATGCCAATAGTGTAAACGTAATTTGTATGCGTTTACATCGTATGCGTACGCTGAGCGGCCTATTGCTTTTCACATAAAAGAGCAAAATTCTTGACTGAATAGTGTCCGCCGGCCAATTTAGATTCAATATACTGACGTTTTGCTGTGTAGCCAATCATCAGCGTCCACGGAGCGCTATATAAATGGATCGCCGAATTTCAGCGTCTACGCAAGGCATTATCATGTCGATACGCATGGCGTAACAAAAAAGTGAATATGTACGGAAGTACAATAAACTGCGTAACGTTCGCTTACTTTCGGTGGCTAACAGTCAGTTTGGTTTGAACACAGCCTAAGTTAGGAAGCAATGGTAGTTGTTATGATTTTATATAAAGAAATAAATTATGTCGGGACACCTTTTCACAGACGGTTGGTTAGCCACATGGTAAGTTATTAATTAACTTGTGTTATGGGTGCTAACACAACTGATAAACTACATACTACATATATACCTACATATCTATATACAGTCATTATTATAACAGCCAGACCATGGCCAACAAGCATGCTCATCACACAAATGTCGGCCGAACTGGGAATCGAACCCGGGATCTCAGGTCCGGCAGAAGAGCATGGTGACCAATGCGCCATCGAAGTCGTCAATTATGACGGAATACCTATCTACTTGAATCAGTTAACTCGTAGCTATTGATCAATTCAATTATATCAATTGCCATTTTGAGCTCATTAAGGTGGTAACTACCGTTCTATTCTTGAAGTTTACTTTGATTAATCAATACTTACTCCTGTAATACTTACTGAGATCTTTATTCTGCTCGTGGTCCAAAAGACGAATATTCCCGCAATGAGTATGTAGAAGCTACGAGAATGTAGATGGTGCAGTGGTCGCGAGCGCAGCTGCAGCAGTCGCGAGCGCAGCTGTGGCCGTGCGCGCATTCTCTAAGTTGGCGGTGTGTTACCTCTGTGCCTCCATGCCAGCATATCCGAATGTTACTTACTCTGTAGCAGTTGTGGTTACAATTCAGCCAGAGGCCATCAAATTGATTTGAAAAAAATCGAATTCCAGAGCTAGTAAGCTGATCGTAGTTAGAATACATTGGTCATTGGTCGGCAGTGTCTACAGCCTAGCAAATGTGTATTTGTGATATCTTCCACGAATTATCGTCTGGTTTGATTGTCTTCGTTGCTATCCCTGCAACCTAACCTTCAGCGTTCTTTGTACAATACTTACCATACGTAGCTTAGCAAGGATTTGGAGCTTTAGGTCAATGTAAGTTTGCGAATCGTGCACTTAGTGACACAAAAATTGTTCCCTTCAAAAGTTTAACATTATTCTATAGTCATTGCTATAACTTATTTGTAATCATGTCTATGTGCAAGGAATAAGACTGGTTTCCACCTCACGTCACGGGCTAGGAACTATACTTACCAATAATACCAACAACAACTGTTTACTGAAAGTCCCGTGACGTATTCAAAATTAAAACTGTGTGTCCTTTTTAAGTTTACTTCATGAGCGATGGCTAAACTACTCGTACTTCTGCATCTAGAGTATTTTGTTTCTAGTTAATGAAAATTTCAACTAGGTGTACTACTTCTTACTAAAATGATGCTACTTTGGGCAGCTATTTTTCTAGTACTTTTACCTGACTACGTCTAAAAATATTGGGTGCAGCAGTCAAACTTTATGGAGTGATTGCCCTAACTTGAATTTGTGTGTGATAGGTGAGCGCACAGCTTAGCAAACATAGTGTTTGTGATTATATTCGCAGTTGTAAACCAGATGATTTGTTCCTTGAAATCGGGTTTGTTGGAGGGATGTATTTTGGTTTCTAATAATTCAAAGAACAACACATTAATTTTGTAACACTTGCTTATTATCTAAAACCTTTGCCTGCCTTGAGAATATTAAAGAAAATAAAATCTTCTCAATTTATATGTATTTTTACAAGTGTTACAATTAAAGTGTCGATCTGAGGTTATGATGTTCCCATAGGTAGTTTAAAATAAATAGCGAGCAAACACAAATAAAACGAAATTTAGACAACACCCAACACAGAAAGATGAATGTTTATTACAATAACATTCGCACATACATTGAGCGATTACAGGAAATGAGTATATGTTGGACATTATTTTTATTTAAGCGCAAGAGGGTTATCTACGTACCACACATCTGCATTGAAAACACATTAAGACGTTAAATTGTGGAATATAATACTAATGATTATACTTGATAAATATACTTGTTCGTGACAAGTAACATCAACATGAAACTACATATTATTTAAATACTACATTATTTCAAATTGAATTACTGATTAAATAAGATGTTTGGTACATATTACCGACACACATATCAATGTTAGATTATAAGAGTTGATTAGATACCTTCGCAAGTTTGCGCTACATATAAGGACATTAAGTTATTATAGGTATAATAAGAAATCGTTATTATTATAGTCGAATTCGCACCTCGGCGTAAATATTGAATAGAGTAAAATCTTAACATTTTATTGTCTTTCTTTAAGACTAGATAAACAAGCTCGATTAATTGATATCGTAAATGGGGTTAACTTAGCCCCTCACATCGAATCACAACATCAAGATGAATGAATAACTCTACACATAACATTGAATTGGACACTTAATTTTAACTGACTTTGACTAAAACATTTATTTTCAAAATATTCACGGAGAAACATCAATAAACATTCATATCGAAAGAAGTTACGATCATTTAACATGAAGGAATTCTAAAAGTATTGGTTTTCAAAAATTGGTTTTCCAAAATTCGTTGTTAATTACCCACGGTTTAGTTACCGTTTGTACCGCGACGTCCCCTGCCGCGGCCACGTCCGCGCCTTGGTTCAATCTCTACTTCAAAATCGGTTCCGCCAATGACTTCAATCAGGGGTCTACGTGGGCCACGCTGAGCATGTGTATTTCCAATGTCTTGCAATGGGCCAAATACAGCACTTCTCCCGCGACCAGCAGCTCGGCCACGCCCGTATCCAGGTCCAGGCACCGGACTTCGACGTGCTTCTTCATTCAAATGTGCTGTTATTTCTTGAATTATAGCGTACCCACGGTATTCATTATCAGCCCGTTGGTCCAGTTGGAAATCAAATGAGAACGGGGGTGTATCGGAGACCTCCAGCAGTACACGATTAGAATCACTTTTTTTAGCTTTGTCTGCAGATTTGAGTATTTCGTCGATTTTGGCCTGTAGTCCAAGTCCAATTCCTGAAATGCAACGGGTTGTATTTTAAGGAAAATTATGGTATCAAGGTTTATTAGTAATGTCAACCGGGCTTTTGCTACTATTTACTGCATGAAGTTAGAATGGATAGCTTATAATACAACAGATAGCCGAGTAAGGCGAAACATATTGGTAATTAGAAGAGCCCACGAAGTCGTCGACTGTAATGAAGAGATTAGTAAAGTAATTAGGGACTGGTTCGCCAAAGCTACACAAACCTGATGGACAATTCCCAGCCATGCACGGAGCGCCGTGTCTCGAAGCCCTCGAAATGCCATGTCCAGTAGAACGTGATGCCCCGAATCCAGAAAAGGCTGAAGGTCCATAATGACTTGATACTGGTACACAAACAGATAAGTTTGATATGCCGTAGTCTAGATTAGATTAGATTAGATTACTCGGGCTGGTTTCCGCAACTCCACGACAAAGCGCGTATTTTGCGTGTGAGGGTGATAATGGGTGTTTATTCACTCGATCCACCCCAACTCCTCGAGAAAAGCCAGCAGAGGTTTAATTCTGCTGACTATCTCTTGGATAGTACCTGGGTTACCGAAGTACTTAGCCCTGTATATGGCGGTTTCAGGGCAGTCTAGTAGCACGTGTGCCGCTGTTTCTTCTTCCCCCATGCAGGCTCTGCATAAGGGACTGTCTGTAACTCCTATAACATAGAGGTGTTTATTGAAGGAGCCGTGTCCAGTTAGAACTGCCGTAAACTTACGTAAATTCTGCTTTGATAGGCCCATCAGCTGTTTAGTGAGGCGATCGTTGATGGTCGGGAGGGCCATCTTCGCCTGCCTGCACGCGCTGTGGTTAGTCCAGAGGTGGTTGTGTTTGTGCCTAGTACGCTGTCTTACCAGTGTTCGTAGGTGGCCGAAGGGAGTGGCAGTATGGGTTCTGGTCCTACTGCTGTTTGGTCTGATCCCCTTCTCGCCAGCTCATCCGCTGCATCGTTGCCTCGGGAGCCACTGTGTCCTTTTATCCATTGAATGGTTATGTTATTTAAACTGCCTACCTTGTTTAACCGTTGGTGGCACTCGTGTATAAGGCCGGAGTTTGCGCAGTGTTTGCTTAGGGCCTGTATTACTGCCATGCTATCTGAGAGTATTCGGATAGAGTGACCGGTTACTTCCCGCTTTATGACTGCTTCGGCCGCTAGGGAGATGCCTATACATTCAGCTTGGAATACTGTATTATGTACTCCTAGGGGTGTGAATATGTGTATGTTTAGGTCTTCTGAGAAGAGGCCTGAACCTGTGCCGGTGCTTGTTTTGGATCCGTCGGTGAAATGCCGTAGTCTAAAGAGTTTGGGTTGCGGGAGAAAGATGATGATGAAACAGTAGAGCTAGTCCTTTGTGGTGAATGTGGAGTACCGTAGTCATGCGCACTGCATCTTGAAGAGCGCGTGGTGCTATAAGTAGATACCACTGAAGGACAGAAGGCTGCAGACCCCGAAACATCATAACCGGGTGACATTGAGGCACTGTAGCCAGAAGATCCAACATTGCAGTACCCAAATGAACTATAATCGGCACTGTATCCATAGTAAGCAGAGGCATCATAGATGGGTGCACATTGGGTGCCATAACCATATGAGTTTGAGGTTCTGTAGTCAAACAATTCTGGGGCGCCATAGCTGGCTGAAATTGGAGCACAGTAGCCAGATGGAGCCACCGTGCCGTATTCTGTAACAGGAGAACTTGAGGTCCAAGAGGAAGAAGGCGGGGGGCCATAGGTCGAGTAAGTGGGGACACAGTATTGTGCAGAGGCAGGGACTTCATAGTTTGAAGATCTTGAGGGATCGTAGCCGGTCAAGCCAGGAACGCCGTAGCGTGAAGCAGCAGAAATATCATAAGTGGAAGATCCAAAAAAGCCTGAAGACCCTACAGCAGCATATCTGGGTGAGCGGGATGAGCTATATTCTGGCGCTTCGGTGCTATAACTTGAAATCTCTGGAGCAGCGTAGATATGCGAACGTGGACCTTCATGTAAGGACGAATATGGAGCTCTACGATCTGACCAACCTGGACCGTCGTAGCCTGGTGTATTGAATTCAGATGACGCGTGCTGGATACCGTGGCTTGGCGAGACCGGATTGCTGGAGGAAAGTGACGTTTGATTGTCGCCGCCAGAGTTACCAGTACCAGAAGTACTGTATGCAGGAGTTTGATTTGTTCCATGCTCAGGGTTTGCAGGAGCTTCATGGACAGCTGAACGCTCGGTCTCATAGCTATGCTCACCAGAATCACCAAATCCTGGTGAGTTAAGATTGCCATAACGAGATAAGTTCGGAGAACGGTAACCGGAAAAATTATCGCCTTCGACAGGATCAGATTCCGTAAAACTACTCGCACAGACATTAATATAATCTGCATAATTAAAGTCCTGCTGGATTGACTGATAACCGCGCATTGAGTATTCGTCGGAGTTTTCGAAAGGAGATCTTCTGTAAGCATTTTGGTTAGGTTTTCTGATAGTAGTACGGGTTGTTGGAGTAAAAATATCGCGGTCCCTATTACTGCTTTGACCTGTCCTTCGTATAGCACCACGGCCACAATCATAGCTGAAACTACCAAATGTCATCTCGCTGGTGTCTGCCGCATCATTACTCATTTTATTTTCATCTGATGTAGTTTCATTATCATCTGAACTAGGGTCATCCGCTGAGCTCCTACCCTCGGCTTGTGCATTTTTAGTTTCATCTAGTTCTAAACTGTGAAACAGTTTTAAGTTATCATCTTCCATCTCAGCTAAATCGTCGGGTTTTCGACTCTGAGAGCTTGCATTAGCTGTATCACCTGGTTCATCTGGTTCCTCTGGTTTTCCACTCTTGGAATCGTTTTTATCTACGTTTTCTGGATTTGCGCTAGCCGAATCTTGATTTCCTGAATTACTAGGCCCGCCTTTATCATCCTTCTCTGCATTCGTTGTTTGTGTGGTTGTATTCGTATTTTGACTGGAATTAGTTGCTCCAGCTTGATCTTCTTCGTAACCGAAATTCCAATCATAATCATCTGAGTCACTGATAGAATCTTGCTCAGCATAATTCCAATCATACTCCAGGCGTTGGGAGTCACTGCGTGCTCCTTCTTCTTCCTCATTTTCAGAATCATGATCTGCGTTATTGGCGTCGATGTCATTATTTGGAACATTGACGACATTATAATTTGGATGTCTCACTGCATTAAGTGCAGGTGAATTGTCATTTGAGGATTCGTTATCAGCATTATCAGAGTCGCCGTTTGCTTCATGGTTCACGCCCTCATTATCTGAGTTATCAGTACTACTCGGGGCATCATTGCTTATCTCTTCATAATCGGAGTTAATTTCAATAGATGTTATTCCGCGCATTGTGACTTTTTGATGTGTCTTAGCTCTATATTGTAACAGCTGGAATAAAGAGAAAACATTACAATTCATTTAAGTGTTTATCCTAACGTATATGGACCTACCATGACATAGTGCTTAGAACATGGCTTGGTGAGTACAAACTTCCTTTTGCTGTTTCATATTTTTAGAAAGACTACCTTCCGCCTGCGGTTTCACCCGTGTCCCGAGATAACTGCTTCCCGCTGAATGGTGACAAACCTACCTCCCCTCTAATTTTAATCCCTCTTAATAAGTCCAGATTTCGTGATCAAGAGATGTAGGGCTTATTTTTTCAATGTTTTATTACTCAAAGCTTAATTATGCTTCGGACCTCGTAGGGTTAAGAGATATGTAAAATATTTTTATTGACTTTGAACTGGTGGAATTGTGGTTCAAATTAGAATGGCGAGCAAACACTGCTGATATTTTTTTAAACAAATATTTGTTACAAAGTTATCCATTCATACAAAACATAATTTCTGATTTTTTAGACCCTCGAATTTTAGCCGGCAGTAAACGTTGTACTTTATCCAATAAATAGCCCGGTAACTATCTAAAATTAGTATTATTTTTTAACCCACGTAATCCTTTTTCATTTAAAACGAGCAAGGGTCCAGTGAAACTTAATAAAATTCTGGGGTTTCAACGACAACCAGTATAATCGGTTTTGTCGAAACCCTAAAACCTGCAAGCATTGTCATTCAGATTTTTAAATAAAAGCGTTCTATAGAATAACTGAAATATCCTCTATGTTAATCGTACTAAAAGATCTAGTTAAAAAAATTCTTTTAAGATCTAGTTTGTTTTATGCTAGGCTGCTAGAGTACTACCTTTATGATGCTGTCAGTATACTACCGTTATGATGAGTTACTGAAAAAGCATTTTTTGCCCCATATGCCACCTCCTACATACTCGTAAAGCCTACAAGCGCGACTATTATGAAAATACAAGAAAGCAAGCGACTCCCACCTGTTGATTCTCAAATTATAACAACAAAGGATCTCCTATCACTCGAACAGCCTAATCTAATGAAGGAATTTATTCAGAAAAGTTTATAACACCGGTATCAGGCACTTTTTTACAAAAAAATCTACTCAAAAATTGTACTTTACATTTTAAATTAAAAAAAAAATCTAACTGCTAAAAACCGGAATTATCAACTTTTGAAACTAAGAATACAGAAGTAAGTTACGTACCTGATTTCCACATCAGCTAATGATCCAATATATGTCTCACTTTTTCACTGAGTGTCACGAATATTTATCTATGTATTTAAATTCACATGATGATTTATGAATTAAACACTAGACTAGCTCTGAGCACGTCCTATCACAAACGAGTGTAGCCGACGACTGGCTGGCTGTGGCGGAGCGCCGGTCTAGAAGGGAGCTAGGGAGCCTAGGCTCAAAAGCATAGGGCTGGCAGAAAATTTACCGGGACGTGATTTCATATTTTCATTTTTATTTATTTACATAGATATTTACATATTTACAGTAAATATAAAACACTGTCCTAATAAAAACAAAAAACCTAAAGCTCATCCCAGCGAGTGATGACTGACGTTATTTCATCGCTTGTCAGAGCAGACAATGGCGAGTGGTCAAGCAGTTATGCTGCTGGTCTTTATTGTAGAACTAGCTTTCGCCAGCTGTTTCACCCGCGTCCCGTAGCCGGGTGCTGACAAAAACCTTCCTATCCTAAAACCTTCTCCCGGGTCTAAGTTACCTCCCCTCTAATTTTCAGCCAAATCGGTCAAGCCGTATTCATGTTATGTCGTAACAACGGAAAGCGGGTTTCATTTTTATATCTATAGATATTCGGGTGCATTTACTCGGTGCAAGTAGCTTGCGCATGTTGAGGCACATGCGCAGGTACATGCTTTTTAAGAACGTGCGGGTCCAGCGGCTTGCGCATGTATCAAAACAAAATACCCACCCGCGTGATCTTGTCACTGATTGAATTGTCACTTGAGCATGTTAACTTGCTCCAGTTACTGGCACCTTGCAGAGGCACCCTTACTTTCTATAACAATCTATATTGAGATAGGTTAAAAACACATGGCACTTGTATTTTCTTTCAGATCATCAAGTATTTCACAAGTGGGCGCAGTTGGGTTTGCCTCGGAACCCAGCCGCTGGGGCTGTGGGTTTTCTGAAGGTGGACATTTCAATCATATTCCGAGGAGACATTCAAGTGATGCCAGTAGTTGTGAACGATGAGAGAGTTGAAGAGTAAGTAATAAAAATAAACACTCAAAACACTCATTCAATAGTTTGCCTACAGAGCAATTAATTAAAAAAGGTATATTATTTTATGAATTTTAGGTTCTTTACCTCTTTGAGAGATGAACTTGAGCTTAGATAGTATGAGCATTGCATAAGAATTAGTGTGCAATAAAAACAACTCAATAATAATATTGATTCATCCTCATACTTTCTCTTAAAATAAATAGCTAAATAATCAAACCTAAGTTCCTTATTTATTTTATCTGAAGAGGAACTTCAGTAAAGTTAATAACTTAATACTTTAATTCAGCAATCTGCTTCTGCCTACGGGATCGGAGCAACAGCCAGCGAATTACGTGATTACCATATACGGAGCCTATGGTTTGCCAAACGGTGCGCATGGGCAAGCCGATAGGCGCTTCGGAAAATCACCCAGTTCCTTCGTCAAAGTGTCGTTCTGCGGACTTTCGGTAATGGATCATTTAATTCTCAATTTTGATTTGATTTGATTGTACATTTATCTATGGTCACGGGCAGTGTGCCCGTGGATGCTGTAAAGGATCCGAAATGTCAGGATTAAATAGTATTGTTATAACCGCGATAAAATCCGTAAAAGTAGTTTTATTTAAATGTCTAATATTCCCACAAATGTCAGAAATCAACATAACAAGCTATTAGTTTTCAAAGTGAAAACTCCTATCATCAAAGAACTAAAAATAAGAAGATTTATATTAACTTATTAATACCAGTCTAATTCAAGGAGTTTCAATGTTGAGCAGTGGCAGAGATTTCTCAAGTTCAGGGCTAAGAGCGCCACGATATTGTGCTCAAACTGGTTTATCATAAATGAATAATGATACCACATGTTAAACTTTTCAATAAGAACATACTTTCTATAAGAAAGACGCGTGCGTTAACTGTTTGGGCTCTTTTAAGTTGATGTTATGAAAACCAGTCCAAAACATTGAATTTACACAAGCCAATCCTACAATAGGGTGATTTAGAATACAAAACTGGACCATAATGATGCCAAGAGTAGCTCTATATTGTACTCATATACTACCACGCCATTGGCTGGGATAAAAGCAGTTGGGGACTTCAGACTAAAAACGATGCTCGTGATGATGATGACTGATCTTGGTATTTTTGACTTGCAGGCTAAAACGGCAGTGCAGAATCGCAACAACCACCCCACTTACTGTGAACAGATATCGATAGTGGAAATGTTTCCAAGCATGAGTGAGATGATCAGACTGGAGGTTTGTTCCGGAGAAGGATGCTTCAACAGAGTCATAGCAAGCGTACATTTAAAGCTTACCCAGATTTCTCATGATGGTGAAAATGGTAACATTTAATTTAATTTTGACAAACGTAGCCTAAAAAAGTATCTCAATTATACACATATTTAAGCGATTCCATTTGTCTGTATATGTATTAGTTACTGTATTAGATTAATATTTTAAATTGTATTCATTTACGACTTAGATCTTCTTTAGACAGGCATTATACTTTAGACCTAGTTAATGTCATGTTCTTTCTAACAGCCAGTTTCTTCATCAAAAGTTAAAGCCAAAGTAAAAGTCAAAGTTATGTCTAAAGTTAAAGTAACGGTTAAATTCAATTTTTCTATGAATTTTGCTGTCACTTTAGCCTTGAAAAAACGAATTTGACCGTTAGTTTAACTTTAGACATTACTTTAACTTTAGCTTTCGATGAAGAAACTGGCCGTAAGTATATCTTGTACACCAATAGCTGATAAAATGGTGATAGAAAACTCTTGAGAAAACCTGGACTATATAGTCTGGAATCACCAACCCGCATTGAGCAAGCCTGGTGTAATCACCATGCTCAATCCTTCTCCGTGTGAGAATAGGCCTGTGTCCATCAGTGGGACGATAAAAAGGCTGTAACAGTAACAGTAATGTCATGTTCATGAAAGTTATTGTTTAACATCACTGTATTTGTGGATACTGAGATACTTTGTTACGCTTTCATCAGGCACATTCAAACAACACTAAAATATGTGTTTATCGCAGGTTTTCTCCCCACATTCGGTCCTTCGCTCCTCCACATGTATGGAACATCCACTTCGGGTACGTTGGCCGCTACTGGTGAAGATGGTCCCTACCACCGTGGAGCGATGCTTGTATCTCTAAGAACTATTGTGCCGTACTATCAACAAGGATTAAGGAGTACTAGCGTGGAGCCTGTATCGCCTTTGCAGCCGGTAACTTTATATAATTGTTTCTGATAACTTATTATCTTGTTATGGTAAGTCAGTGTGGATTGTGGAAGTCAGATAGGCAGTCGCTCCTTGTAGTAGTACTGAGCTGTATCCGGTTAGACTGTAAGCCAATCTTAACGATAGATGGGACTGTCTTGGGTACACTAAAACCTTGAAGTGGCTAGATGGTAAAGTAATTTTAGGAATTAGCAGCTTTAACCTTGGGTATGGACGTGGAGTCTTAGTTCAAGCCGGTCAATCCCGAGAAATAAGGGAAACTGGTGAACTTTCATTCATTTCCCGGGATTGACCGGCTTGATAGTTTTTATTGTAGGCCAAGAACTATCAATGAGGGAAAACGCTGCGTCTTCCGATAAATATCACAGAAGATATTACCATGGAAATACTGATAGGAGCCTGTTATGCCGCACGTGCTATATTGCCCTGTTCTATCGATATGGGCGATCATATTTTTCCGTTTTTGTAGTACACAATTTCAAAAAGCCTGTTGTCCTAAATCAAAATGACTATCTTCGAGTTCTGTTTAGAACTCACACTAGGCCGGTTTTTTTTTTTATTTTGGGTTCTGAAATAATATAATTGAAGTCGTGGTGGCCTAGTGGGTAAAGGACCAACCTCTCAAGTATGAGGGCGCGGGTTCGATTCCAGGTCAGGCAAGTACCAATGCAACTTTTCTAAGTTTGTATGTACTTTCTAAGTATATCTTAGACACCAATGACTGTGTTTCGGAGGGCACGTTAAACTGTAGGTCCCGGCTGTCATTGAACATCCTTGGCAGTCGTTACGGGTAGTCAGAATTAAGCCAGTAAGTCTGACACCAGTCTAACCAAGGGGTATCGGGTTGCCTGGGTAACTGGGTTGAGGAGGTCAGATAGGCAGTCGCTTCTTGTAAAGCACTGGTACTCAGCTGAATCCGGTTAGACTGGAAGCCGACCCCAGCATGATTGGGAAAAGGCTCGGAGGATGATGGAGGAGGACTGAAAAGTGTCATATTTTTTTTAATATTAAACGTGATACCTAATATAATCACATTGATATATTGCTTAATAACATTATTCATATTCGATCTGTTTTAAAGCTATCTTATATTAATTTCACCAAAAATGACGTGTGCATACAGGTGTCTGAGACTCGATTATCACGGTAGTGTTAAGAAAAATTATATGCATACTTAAAGGTTAATATGAGGAAAAACAACGATATGTATTACTGGTCAAGTAAAATACTACTTCTAGGCTTAAGTTTTTAGAATACACAGTTTGGTGCGGACAAACCCGCAGACAATAGTTAGTCTAGAATCTGAGAAGTGCCTGGTGACAACCCTGATTGCCCCCCCCCTCGGGAGGCGTAATCAATAACTTCTCCAGCCCGGCCGAGCTTCGATGGGGCCGGAAGGGTGGCACTAGTGGCAGTCATAACAACTATTTATCTCTTTGTGTGCCAAAAACACATGTAACAATTTAAATAAATTATCATTTTTTTCATTTTTCTAAATTCATTTCATGATTTGTTCGAAGGTTCTAAGCTCTCAATAATAATAGGGGTTATTTATGTATTTGTACTTGACTTCGTTATGCATAACGCATTTCCGTATATAGTATATCACAGTAACGCTTACGATGCGGCCAATCAGGGCTGGGCGCTTGCAGCGAACCTAACGGGACGCTGTTGGTACTACGTCAAACGTCAGCGAATACATGCAATTTTGGATTTTATACCCTATATAGATTACTTCCAATATTGTTAGTACATAACATTGTCAATCTGCTATCTCACGTGCTGACGCGGCGTTGCACTATTGGTGCGGCCGGACGAGCTAGTTTTGTTCGACATTGATTTATGAGCCCCGGATATCGTGACCTGAGGCCTCTTTCAAGCGCCTCTTCCAATTGATTTTTTGGCTAGCAGGACACGTACTAGTTGAGTTCCTTTGTCCTGATTTGGCGTTGTGAGATCTCATGGTTTGTTTGAAACAAATCACCTAATCTGGCAGGCTTGCTTTACCTACACTTAACCCAAGACGGAAAACTTAGGGTTTGTTTGAATTAGGCAAATTTTAGCAATGGAGCCTTTCTAATGTCATGATGATTAGAGTAACATATTGTAAGTACAGGTAGGTATATGGTATTACTAAAAAGAGATGAATAATGATGTGTCTGAAAGAGAGTGCCCAAAGGGGCTACGACATCATAGACAAAGAACATCTTGCCACTAACTTCTAACTTGTGACATTTGACCAAAGATATGCTAAATTAGAAATCAAAGTTGTTAACGAGTCATTCAAAAATGCAAATGTATTTTTTTCCAAAATGCCACATAGTTAAACAAAGGCCTCCTAACTTTGATTCGGCGCTTATTACACGGCGCATCTCGCGGCAACTTCAAAAAAGTTGATTAGTACATTTAAATTGATAATGCATTTAGCTAATATGTCCGTTCTTACATAATATAACATAACAATTTAGAAAATTAAAAAAATATTAATTTATTTATGTAGTTCATAAATTCTCTTTGTTATTACCTAGGTCCAGTACGCATGTCCTATTTTATATGTAGGTATACATAAATTGAAGCAGATCGGCGCAGCGCGGAATGATCAATGCATCGGTGTCTGCTTCCTAGAAATTACCACGCCCCGTCTACCTCCGCTACCTGTGCAACGTAGTACTGAATTTTCATGTAATATTCGAGAACAAAGGAATCGAATATCTCAATAAATAAACTAAATATTTCTAATTCTGATTTAAATAAAATTATAAATTTTAAAAAACCCCCGACCCAAAAAAGTACGCAATAATTATTTCAAAAGGTTAAAAACGCTAAACCCTATAAAAAGCAAAAAATAACTTTTAACACTACGTAAACTAAATTTTGTCGTGTCGGGGGACCGCTCTAATTCATTACCTACTTTAGATACGTGTTTTTTTTTTAACGAATGTTGTAATTAGGTAGGTGTCATTTGATTTATGTAGGTAAAAAGCGGTCCCCCGACACGTCAAAATTTAGTTTACGTAGTGTTAAAAGTTATTTTTTGCTTTTTATAGGGTTTAGCGTTTTTAACCTTTTGAAATAATTATTGCGTACTTTTTTGGGTCGGGGGTTTTTTAAAATTTATAATTTTATTTTATTTCATGCTTTTTAAAGGAGCTTCTTAATTTTTCCTTCTTTCATTTAATTTATTTTATCTTAAGATGGGGTCGCTATATGCGATCTCGGCCAAAGGAAGCTGTTTAACAATCCTCATGACAAACTGGCTCTGGGAGAATTGCACAGATTGAGAAACAATAAAGATTAACCTTTGGACATTCTAGATTTTCAGCTAAATTATAAATCGGTTTATCCGTTTCATTCCGGCATTCCAGGGTTTCATCCGCCACATCCCATTTCCAGCATCAGGTTCTCGTCAATCAGAAACATGAAGAGAACTCGTTAAGACAAATTCAACGAGCCCAAACTCGATGGGTTTACTAAAACGCAGTTCAGGGTTACGTCTCCTACCTTCGTGCCCTAACAGCAGACCAGCTCAGTGGTTCCAAAAGACATTAGTGTTTTAAATTTCAGATCCCACATATACTTGCAAGTCAACTGAGCGTGTAACATTCCTATCACACCTAACAAACGAGCTGATGACCTTGAAGACCTGAACCGATTTCCACCAAACATAGCTAAGAACACTCCCGAATGACATTCCTTTTAAACAAAAAAAACCGCATTACAATCGGATCATCCGTTTGGGAGCTACGATGCCACACACACACACACACACACACACACACACACACACACACACACAGACACGTCAAACTTATAACACCCCGTCGTTTTTGCGTCGGGGGTTAAAAAGTAATTGCTGATGTCTTCAGCATCATTTAGACATAAAAATATTAAAATTCTTGCGAAATATAACGCAAATATGAAGTCTCATCACAAAGGCCTTTGTCTATTAGCCCCATAAGGCTATTTATTTTTTTGTAATTGGAAATTATTGAGAAGGCTCAACCTATCTTCGAATTCCAAAACTAGCATGATCCCCAAACTCTCGATTTGAGACGGTTGAGGATCTTTTTAATCCATCTTTGACAAAGATAGTCATCTATTCATCATCTTCCTTTCCCCAACCTTTTGCCAACTATATTGGGGACGGCTTCCAGTCTAACAGGATGCCGCTGAGTACCAGTGTTTCAAAGACCAACTGCCTGCCTGACCTACTCAAACCAGTTACCCGGGCAATCCAATACCCCTTAGACTGGTGTCAAACTTACTGGCTTCTGACTTCCCGTAACCACTGCCAAGGATGTTCAATGATGGTCATCTATTCGCAAACCGCTAAAGCAAACGCAGGCCAACTTTCATGCTGTTATGTATAACTAATATTAAAACTAATATTGGAATTTTGGCTCGGGAAATACAATTCAGAGAAAAATTTCACAATTCAGCTTCTTAAGGTATGTTTAAAAAAGAGACAGTTTTGCACATGTTGCGCAATAAATCAAAACTCATTTCCGATAGTGTACGTATACGGACTATTCGGACTATTCGGATTCTACGGTACCTATATTCGGACTAAACATGTATATCCTTACTACAAAAACTTAAACACCTGTTTAACGCTTGTCTAAAAAATTGTGGCTGCAAAACGAACCATATGTCAACGTCATAATTTGACATTTTTTTAGACAAGTCTTAAACTGACGTTTAAAAGTTTTTGTGGTAAGACGGCTATAATCTTGAAACTTAAAAGATCTTCGTGACGAACTATTGCGTCTAAAAGAAATGGTGAGAAAGATCTGATAATCAATACAAATATGATAAAGAAAAAAACGAAAATTATTAAGAGTACCTACCTAAAACAACTATTAATGAGTCATCCTCCGCGGCCTACTAACATTGAAAGCTCAGGAGTTGAAAAACGTAACCTATCAGCATGTATTTTACCTACCTGGCTAAACATATGTACATCTGTATCATCAATAAGACTATTTTATGCCAATATTCGCGTTATTCAAAATGGACTAACTAGATGAATTGAAGTGCAAAATTACGTCATTTAATCAATTAATACACATTAACTTACCGTACAGGGACACAATAGCTACAACACACTTGAAACAAACAAAAAGAGCATATTGAATGTGAAAAAATTACAAAAATCTAAATATTCTAACTCAGAACGACTGATTTAGTAATTCTGTATTTAACAATATTATTGAACGAAATCAACGTGGACATAATTATCTCAAAGACCCAGACTGTGAACTGGTGTCCTGACATTATTAAACTATTAAAATCCATTATAACACCACCAACTACATTTTGTAATTGATTGTTCGAACGGTAAATATAATTTATTGCTTAGTTAATTGTCTATTTTTTAGGGCCGATTTGTAGAATATTTTCTATATCGGGTGTGTCGTTCACAAACACATTAAATGAAATGCGTTAATATACTGGGTAATATATGTCGATTAACAGAAAGGAAAAAGAAAAATACGTAAAATAATATATAATATATTAAATAAAGTAAATAAAATAAAAATGTGCGAAAATTAGAACACCATATTATAAAAGGCAGTCATTACAAACAACAGAAGTTCTGTCTTGAAAACTGACAGCTGTCAACTGATTAAAACATTCGTTACTCCTAACTTTATCTCTGCTTTACACATATGTTGTAAATTATAAAAAACGAAAAATAACTCCTGTGGAATCACCACTGAATGGATATGTTTATTTTTTTTACAATTCGCCATAGAATATCATAAAGTATATGCTATAGGATTTTATGTGATTGTGAACGACACACCCTGTCAAAGCTGTCAAAACGTCAAACATATTCTCTTCAGATAAAAGTCATCTGGCGATTGAAAAATGGTCCTTAAACCGAAAAACCCATTAGCTGCAAACAGAAAATCCAATATAGCCCAACTAGAACAGTTTTCAAACAATTTGTTTCAAAACTGGATTCATCTAAAACATACGAATTCGGAACTGCAACGTAAAAACAAATGAAAACGACGAAAAGTTGATAAACTGAACAGATAGTTGAAAAACTGAAAATGAGTTTTCAGATGACAATAAAGTTGCTCGAACATTTTGTACAGTTTTATCCATTTTCTAGCATTTTGTATTGCTTTAGTATTCGCAAATACAGACAATATTAAAATGAGTCATTATTTCTGCGAATATTAGAATTCCATATTATTTAAAGTCAAAGTTGAAGTCACTTTTGAGATTACGCTTAATAAGTATGCACTTTTTCACGTCAAATTACATTCGACAGCACCCTCAAAAACGCCCCCTTTCATCGCTTCCTAATGTTATGGCTGGGAAGAAAAAAAACGGTGATGAACAAACTTCCCTTCATAATATGGCGAAATGTTAGTTATTTTAAATTATCAAATAATATTAAAACAATCTAAAGGTCTATATAATACAGAAAGGCGTTAATAACGTAAACGTAGGCGATAACAAAGTGGGAAGCATGACGCACACGTTAATAATTAATATTATTTTTAAATATTAAATTGTCTGATGGTTTTTAAATAACAGTAGTATACGTGCCTACTATTTTAGGCGGTATGTATATTTACTGTTTTGACAGGCCTTTAAGTTGTTTTCTCTTCATTAGATATTTTTCCAAATGAAACAATATCAAATGTAAAATCAATCATGTCTCAGTCCTACCATATTTTTATTATTTCTATATGTAATTTTCATAAACTTCTATGTTGCAGTAAAAACCTAGAACTTTCCCAGTAAAACGAACTTTTTGCACTATGTCCGCGACACGACCCGATGTAACGCACTGCGCATGATCGGGATGCAAGTTCGGTGTTCTCGTGAATTTATCATCAGTCAGCCGATAGCATGTGCGGCGGATAGCACATGCTATCAGCTGATCGTCTGAAAGAACTAATAACTTGGTATGCAAGAAAAAGATCTTGTTGAGTTAATATGTTATTTAATATGGAAACAAGGTATGATAAAAATTTGGCAAAAAAATTAAGTAAAATGAAAAAAAAAATTGCTGGATATTGGTCTACTTTTGGAAACGTATGATAGCATAGAAGATGGTAAAATTCTTGTAATATGACTTTAGATATATGAATTCATAAATCAGTTACATAATGAGTTTATTACTGACATACTGTTAGTGGTATTTAACTGCAGTGGCCGCTGTATATTAGGTACACACATTATTTTTAAGTTTACTAAAAATTTAATGGCTTATTTTTATAATCCGATGTCTGTAAGTAAGACGTATGATTTCGGATTTACATCTCGCCCTGCGCAGACGCATCCACGCTCTGCGCAGACGCATTCAATTGTTTTTAAAGCCTTTTGTAAGTTGCGCAGACCAGAAAAGGTGTAGGCATATAGTAATTCGTCAGTCAACAAGTTCTTCATGACTGTTCTTCGTGTTCGTGTTGCTATTTCTGATGAATTCATTTTTGTATAACCTATTATCATCGTCTGACTAGCCTTATCCCAATTATATTATGATCGGCTTCCAGTCTCACTGAGTACCAATGTACAGGGAGTGACTGCTTATCTAACCTCCTCAAGCCAGTTACCCGGGCAACCCAATACCCCTCGTTAATAACGGTTATCAGGCTTGCCGGCTTCTGAGTACCTGTCTTCTATCTTAATGTTTATTTTTATAAATAAAGCAATAACATAAAACTCTTCCACAGGAAAGTCTATGGTTGATGGAAGATTTCTGCGTTTTCTGCCCAATCCTTGAAGTGTCTATGCTGGACCGGCGTATCTCTGGAAAGCTGTGTGGCATTGCCATCACTGTAGGTGAACTACCTACGGATGACCAAGGGGATGAAGGTTAGTAGTTTAATCAGGGATTTATAAGGGCTCTGTCTTCTAATAGAATAAATGCGTGACTTATTGCTAAAAAAAAACCGTTATTTTTGGAGTAACAAAATTCAAATAGCTTATAATTTAAAAATAAGTCAGGGTTAGGTAATTGTTGAAAAAATAGGGAAAATTACTTCGTTTAAAAGCTGCACCATTTTATTATGGGGAGTCATCAAATGACCCCTCACGCTGCACGGACGGCGGGAGGGAGTATCAGTCCCCTTACGACTAAAACCCATCCTGTTCCTTCCTAAGCCGTTTATGAACTAGGGCCCCTCGGTAATTCTTTCTAAAAATCCCGTAGCCCCGGCAGGCCTTAGCCCTGGTGGGCTATACAAATGTGTGCTAACTCTCCTTGAGGAGCGCGTGGAATAATGCGCGCCGCCGAAACGGGCCTGTTGTCCCCTTTGAGACTCAAGAACGATATTATGAGCCACCCGGAACTCACCGCCCACAGACCGACGTCGTGGTGTCTTCCACGTCCGCTACGGTGGCTGAGATGAGAGTGTGAATTCTTATTCGCTCCGCCACTTCCTTTTCTAGCATGACTGCTTCGTAGAAAGAGTAATCGGCATCCCATTCCCTCTCACCTGCAACCATGATTTGAACCAGGGCCGGGCGCGAGAGGTTGTCACTGCCAAGTCCGAACAGTTCGGGCGGCACCTCCCGCTCGATCCGATGCAGGTACCTCCCGAAACAACCGTGTCCGGTGAGGACCTGCACCATGCGGAAGTTGAGGGCGTGATGACTCCTTTCAAGCTAGTCCTCAAAGAAGGAACTTACTGCAACTGTTGTGGCGTGCCTTGCTCGGAGCCACGATATTCGCTCCCGCCAGGCCACCACGAGATTGCGCTGGAAGACCGCCCGCTCTGCGACAACTTGTCGCAGCAACTCTTTTACTCCCTGGCGCAATGCCTCCTCGCGCCAGTCGTTCAGTGGCGAGAGGACTCTCGCCTCCAGATTACATGGTGGCAATCCGGCAAGAAGACCTCGCGGGTGATAGTGCGGTGACCCCGGACTAGCCTTATGGCTATGATCATTTGGGGCACGTTCAGGTAATGGGTGGCTCGCAGCCGCATAGAATGTGCCCAGGGTCATAGACTGCATAACTCCCACGTAGAGTCAAAGCAGGAGGCGTTTGGGCCCTCCATAAACAAGTGACATATTTGTCTAGGTGGATGAAAAATCTTCAGTAATAAAATTTCTTGTTTCAGAGTTTGTGGCAATGATGACTGAGATAAGTGAGTATGAAGATTTTCAGCCAGAAGACCTGGTATTGTAGTTTGACTATTCTTTGCTGACATCGTTTTTATGATCAGGAACCCGAAAGCTTTACTATACGGGATCGATGGACGTGCTCAAGACCCGGCCGGTTCATGGATACCTGGATTTTGAGAACACCTTTCCAGTGTTACAACTGGCAACCAGGCTGCCAGACTTCAGGTTCAGGATGTATCGGAACAATATGGTGTTTGGCATCGTTACAGAACTTGTAAGGCAATTTTTGAGTGCAATCTATTTTCAACTGTTTTTGAGTGTAATATAGAAACTTGATCTCTCAATTTAATAATGCGTATCAACGCTGCCAGCCTCTACACTTCTCGTGGGTATTGATGAGGGGGAGTTTTTGATGCAATTTTTTAATTACTATTATTGATTTAGTTAATTTTATTTTAAATAGTAAGTGAACTTAGTATTTTAATAATGTATGATAGTTTCTTTTACCTATATAATTCCTTATTTGTATCATCAGCGTTGATAGCCGCGTTTTAAATGTTTGTATTCAAGTTGGCTTAACTTCGTCTTCGTCTTGCCGCCAAGACGCAATCCGCGCGTGCTCACTCATACCTTCGAAATTAATTGCCAATTCAGCGTACACGCCGTTTCCTAGGCAACGTTAGGCGCTGAAAAACTGTCGCTTAGGTATAATTGCAGCGTCGGCGTAGCGGAGGCGGCTGCCGATCGATCTGTTGTGTCTGCGACGGGCTTAGGTCCTTCTACAGATAGATATAGAAGAGTATATTTAGTTAGATTTGATAAGTCAGGATGGCCGAGCGGTCTAAGGCGCTGCGTTCAGGTCGCAGTCCACTTCTGTGGGCGTGGGTTCGAATCCCACTTCTGACAAGTTTTACTTTACGAAATATTGCTACAGTTGAGATGACTGTTGATTTTTTATTGACTTTTATTAGGAGCAAGCATTAACAGAAGTTGAACGCCGACTCAAGAATTCTGAGTATAATTCGTTGAGAGATCTGACAGATGATATAAACAGATCTGTCGATGACGCTGCCGGTAATATCCTCAAGTTTTTGGATATAATTCAATACTCCAGCCCTACCAGCAGTGTTGAGAGCACTATGGCAAAGTATAGCACTGAATTGGACAATAAGCAGCTGGCTTTGCAGAAGGAGGAGATAGTGAGTGCATTTTATTATTCGATGGAGTTTTTCTCATCAAATGAGCAAAGAATATGTGTTGATTATGCCAAATTATATTCCGAACACCTGTGTTTTTTGTGACGATTAACTAGTTCAATTCGAAGCTGAATACAGTAGACACAATTTTTTTTGAGGTTGAGAGACCGGCCTCCACTAAAGCGAAAAAGAGCGCGAGATTAAAAAAAAAAACTATAGACTTTCTCCGCTCAGGGGATATCACTGAGATGATGATGATGATGATATTCCGTACAGCTCATCAGGGACAAAGGGCTCGCAGAAGGCTTTTCCACTCGTTTCTATATTCAGTAGCAATATTTCACTAAGTATTCCATATATTTGATTTTGACATTTTAGTCTCGTAACTATTTACTAATAGAGAACTACCCTCGAGAAGAAAGCTTACTCTCAAGTGACAGTAATTTTGTAGCTGTAATTTTTTTTAATTATTGACTAACTTATACTAATGATTTTATTAGGAAAAAATCTACCAGCAAATAACAAAAAGGACGCAGCGATGTGCATCTACCATGAGTCTCATACATTCCATTACTCAGTCCGAATCTATGAGCAGTACAAAGAAAGATGTCAAACTAATGCTTGCTGATATAAGGCTGATCGCTGAAAACTTGAAGAGCCTTATTTACAAAGTAAGTTCATTTTATTTTAACGTTAACAGCCTTACTACAAAAACTTAAAAATCTGTTAAATAGTTGTCTAAAAAAATGTGGCTGCAAAATGGACTTTATTTCAACCTCATAATCTGTTATTTTTTTAAGACAAGTGTTCAACAGACGTTTAATTTTTTTGTGGTACGACCGATAGTATTTATAATGTTTTTTTTTTTATTATCGGCGACTTAAGGGTGTTGTTTCAGAACGACCTTGAATATATTTCAGAGAAATTTCAAGTACAAGATGTTATAATTAGATAAAATAGAATAAAGAATATATTGAATATTCTTTATTGTACACTAATAACATAGAAGGACATAACAAACAAATAGTACACGAGTACAATAGGCGATCTTATCACTGAAAGCGATCTCTTCCAGACAACCTTTGGATGGATTAGCTACAAACATGTTTTTATCTGATTAAAAATAAAGTACCTACCTTTGAAAATCTTTTATTGGGATTTAGTATATAGCGTCGGGGATGGTTCTTAAGTTTTAAGAGGCATATAGAGAAGACTATGATTTTGCTGACTATTAGAATTTTTCACAACAAGCAGGCTATTTTTAGATACATAACCTAGAAGAAAGATCAAATAGGTTATTAAATTCATCCCATGTTTTATTCAAATTAATTTAATTCATTGATTTTTTCTACTTCACTACATAGGATATAGGGCTATGTATGCTTAAATCTTTAAAACTACGCTACAGATTTGAATGCGGTTTTTTTAATATACTTATAGAGTGACTGAAGTGGAAGTTTTAGGTATGTATTTCTCCATTATTTAATAATACATCCATTAAATAGTGGAGAAATACTGTATTTAGTATCAGCATTGCATCCGTGCGAAGCCAGGGCGGGTAGCTTGTATCGAATATTATTATTATTGTACGTTTGTCCACAACGTATATCTCATGAACAAAAAGACTGTCGGTGATGTTCATTTTTTCTTCTAGACATCTGAAGGATGGCCAGATATAGTGGTATGGCTCCTAAGCGGAGGATCAAGAGTAGCTTACTACAAGATGTCCATAGCTGACATAATATTTTCAGTAATACCTGAACAAAATGGACGGCACTGTGGGCGTATACAGAGCGTTTACTTGAAGGTATGATATGATTTATTTTTTACTGAATTTACTGGGAATTGTGTGTAATTTTAGGTGATTTCATTAGCTTAAGATGTGTAAGAAAAAGTCACGGGAAATTATCTTAGCCGCCCGCCTTTCCCGTGCATCGTTTTGGTAGATAGGTCCCAGCGCCTTCAGTTAGAACTCCCAACTCGGTACGAACGCGCGTCTCTCCCCCTCGACGCTACATTTGTAATAAGGTAAGTGAAATAAAACAACTTAATATTTTATTGTCAGCCATGTTTAAAATCATTCTCGTAATATTAATGATTTTTGCTCCATATTATGAAAGTGTTTCATAGCAAAAACATGAGTGAAAAGTGTATATTTCCTGCACCTACAAAAACATTTAATAATGTTTAAATTTTTCTTTGTTGCCTTGTATTTTGAAGATCTATGTTACTTAGTGATATCGTAAAATTCTTCTGACCTTTGAGAGTGAGCAGGATAAAATATCGTCCTGTTACAATACCTGTGTATTTTTTACATTATTAGCCACATAGTATTACATTGACTCTTATAAACCTCATATTCAAAAACATTTTGCTTTAGAATACCTAATTTCGATTTAATAAATTGGACATACTGTCAAGTACGAAATCATTGAAAAGCAAACAGGGTACTTCATTGTTACTAGGTATTTAAGCGCCAGTGTTACTATTATTCTCAGTACAATATCCCATGAATAAAAATCATTATTATTTCTTTATGTTAGGTAGTACTGGTTTTGAAAACAGCCCAGTCTGGCTATCAGTATTTAAGGGAGAAAGCAATTGTAATTGCACCATAATGGACACAAATGTGCACCCCTTGCTAACTTGCTTGCTTTGTGATTGACATGATAGGCTTAAGCAATACAAATAAGTACAGCAGATGTGTGACCCAAGGTCAAAACATGATTATCGTAGTAACTGTATTCAGATCTGTACTGATCTGTGCTCGAGATTAGTCGAGATGAATCTGTTGCACTAGTATTATGCATCTCAAACAGAATTGGCAAGGAGTTTGTTCGACCATTTGTTCTTCAGCAAAAACACATAGGCAGTGATGAAGGGTGACCGTTTTTGGGGCTGCCTTTTGTAAACTTGAAATTCAAAATAGCTTATTTTCAGCCTACTTTGAATAAATGACTTTTGGTTTTAATTGAATAAGAACAAGTGTCAGTGTTTTCTAAAATTTTCTTCATATGGAACTGAAACAACGGCTATAGTCAAGCAAACAGCCATGGGGTCAAAGGTTTATATAAAAACTTCTAAGGCCTCCAGATTGCTTCGTGAAAATTTCTCAAACCAATATTATTTCTATTCGAGTCAGTGGAGAACGTATGACCTGATGATATTTAAAAGTTTTTTTTTTTTTTAATTCCAGCCATTGAAATGTCCAAAGCACGTGAACACTTTGTCAACTGGTTGCTGCTGCATTGCTGGGAAGGTCGAGCTGATCCTGTGGATGGGGTTGTACCGGCAGATCCACGCCTTCGAGGGTTGCCTGCCAAAAGGATACAAGTTGAAGATCAAGGATTACGACATGTGTCTTAAGACTTCTACTATGGTAAGTATTTATTGCTAGCTTCCTTCCGCGGCTTCGCCCGCGTGGTGTGCTGATAAAATGTATCCTATGATCATTTCAGTACCACCAAGATTATTGTATACAAAGTTTCGTGATGATCAGTTAAGTAGTTTTTGCGTAAAAGCGTGGCAAACAAACGGACTTTCGCATTTATAATATTAGTAGGATAACTAATAACATATGATTTTTAATATATTGGGTAATAGTTATATTCATAGTAGATGACGATCTTACCCGAGCTCGTGGCTAAGTCAAAGCTCGAATCGATCGATCATACACACACCACGACGTCTACATCACACCACGACGGATGAGCAGATCGTGGAGTATGTCCGGTCTAAGACCAACTGGACCTTGAGGGTGGAGAAGTTGGAGTCGCGCCACAATACGAACTTCAATTCGTTCATGGTGCGAGTTCTAACTCTGCACGTCAGACATTCTTCAAGGAAGAGTTTTGGTCAAAGGGTGTCGTCTATCGGAGGTTCCCGGGCAGGCTACGCGACACCTCGCAGCGCAACACGACGCCGACACTTCGTGTGCATTTGTTTTAAGTTGTTTATGTAAAATATGTATTACTGTATTATTTAATGTTATGATATTTATGTATAGTATTTTCTATGGGCCGTAGATGTCTGATATAAATAAATAGGATATGGTTAAAAGTCAAGCAAGATCGGTCCGTGGATGGGTGCTCCATAGAATTGGGTGCTTGCGTACAATACTTATCGAAATGCCCCCTATTTTTAGAGGTTGAGAAGTATTTAGTTTCTAATATTTTTCTTTATATGATTCCAGATGCTGGAGTGCAGAGTGTTCGTCTACAGAGCGAAGTTGAATACCAGCGTTGATCGGAGCAACCACGCGCATCCCTTTGTGAGAGTAAGCACTCTGAATTCTGTGAAAGAAACGAAGGTAAGCTTTCATCACTACATAGCATAAACAAAGTCGCTTTTTCTGTCCCTATGTCCCTTTGCTCACGCTTTAATCTCCAAAACTACGCAACCGATTTTCATGCAGATTTTTTTAACAGATAGAGTAATTATAGAGGAAGGTTTATATTTATATGTATAATAACATACATTAAATATATTGGAAATACTGTTTTCCCGTGTGAAGCCGGGGCGGGTAGATAGTAGTTAATAAAGTAAGGCTTATTTATTACACGGTGTAAACCAGTTGAGACATCTCCTACCGTTCTACAGTAAATTAATTATAGGAAGTCAATAAAATAACACACTTTGTTTATACCTACTTAGAGAATATTGTTAATCGAATCCAATATTATAAAACAACTTGATATTCAAAACTAAACAAAGCTACTCTCTATCAGACAGGATATACCGAATATTGGTCACTATTCTCATTTCATAGTCTCAATCATCATCATCTCCTGAGCCTTTTCCCAACTATGCTTTGGTCGACTTCCAGTCTCACTAGATGCAGCTGAGTACCAGTGTTTTACAAGTAGCGACTGCCTATCCGACCTCCTCAATCCGGGCAACCCAATACCCCTTAGTAAGACTGGTTGTCTGACTTGCTGGCTTCTGACTACCCGTAATGATGGCCAAAGATGTTCCATGATAGCCAGAACCTACAGTTTAACGTCGCCTTACAAACTTAGAAAAGTTGCATCGAACCATCGAAGTTACATCGATTCTTTACCCACTGGGCCACCACGACTACTAGATATTTGTTTGAGAATATTGTTTCATAATTTCAGATCGAGCAGAAAACTCTGACACCTGTTTGGAACCAAGTCTTGAAGATCAACAAGCTGGTGTCGGCGACACAAGACAGAATACAGAACAGCCCTCCTCTAGTAATGGTTGAAGTTTTGGATAGTGATCAAGGAGTATGTATCATAGTTCCTTTATGCTTGCAAGTTTATATTGTATAGAATGCATAGAATTTGGAGAACAATTAGCTTTTCACTGAAACTTTTCAATATTAAGAAATTTTGTGTGTGAACCAAATATTTTGACATTTACAGGGCAAGTCGGAGCTAATAGGACGTTTACAAGTGTCACCTGTGGTTGACGACAGACAAGAATACCAGTATTCTCCTAAGCTGCAATGGTACGATCTGCACAGAGGTGTGGAGTACAGCGGCCAGATCCTCATGTCTGTCCAGTTGTGTCAGGTATGTTGTATTGTCATCATCATCATTGTCGTCCTGCCCTTATCCCAATTTTCATTTGAGATCGGCGCAGCATGTTTTCTTCTTCCTTACTTTTATGTCTGTCGTCATCTCAAAAGTAACTTTCTTCCTAGCCATTCCAACTTTCACACAATCCATCCATCGTTTTTTTGGTGGTTCCCTTTCACTATATCCATCCACATTAATACTCATCACCTTCCTCACAACACAGTCCTCATTCTACCGTATCACGTGCCCATACCATGACAGCCGGTTACCACATAGCTTTTCAGTTACCGGTGCCACTTTCAAACTTCCTCTTATGTACTCATTCCATTCAAGAGTTAGGAGAAAAACACTGGTATTTAGCTACTACTTAGCTGTTAAAGGTACATTTTGAACTCTTGCGTGCACGTACAGTTGCTGTCAGATATCTAACATCATGCAGGTGCTGCTGCCGCTTTGATCCAAAAAGGTTTTATATAAATGCATACAAACTAGTAGTGCAGCTGTGTCTTACTTCATGTAGTCGCGGTGTGTGCGGTCGGCAATCGCAGCCGACTGCAAGAATTGATAACGTACCTTTAGACTGGAAGCCGACCCAAACATTGTTGTAACCAGGCTAGACAGTGTGAAGTTGCTGTGAGAGTTGTCAAGAGTCTGAAATTAAACAGTTCACGGGGTTTTTAGTTGAATAATATCTCTAAGAGAAATGTTTTTGGTCCCAGTATCACTTAACGTTTTCGATCATTGTAATCTTTGCGAATTATTGACAACAAAGTAATCGCGTAAAATTAACCACTGTCTCAATATGAAGAGTGACAACATGCAACAATTCTCTATTTCCGGACTTTTCATTTGCTAATGATAAAGTGTGTTAAACGAAAACAATACGAAGATGATATGTACGTTTGGAACTTTGTAAACCAAAGTGTGCTTATTTCCCAAAATATTCATTGCTTTTTCGAAAATAAATTGTTTTTCCTTCTGTTTTCAGATTCCGGAAACGTTAATGAAGAGCACAGTGTATGGTCCAGTGGAAGAAACATACGTTGCAACAGGCGTGAAGGAACCTGCTGTCGAGGCTGAGTCTGATGACCCTGAGCCTTTGCCACCCAACTTGATACCCAAGGCTACCACCTACAAGTGAGCATCACTGCATATTATAAATCAAAGTCGCTTTTTCTGTCCCTATGTCCCTTTGTACGCTTAAATCTTTAAAACTGCGCAACGGATTTGATGGGGATATTTTTAATAGATACCTAAAGTGATTGAAGGGGAAGGTTTATATGTATAATAACATCCAGTAAATAGTGGGGAAATACTGTTATCCCGTGGGAAGCCACTAGCCTATTGGCCGAGGTTGCACCCGCGTCCCGTGATAACTACCTCCCGTATTGGGATAGAATATGGTTTAAACTATTTGGGAAGAGTGTAACTTCCCAACAGTGAAAGAATTATTCAAATCAGTTCAGTAATTTCGTAACCTTTTTAAACAAACAAAATATGTTTCCTCTTTATTATATTATAGTATAGACAATTTCCATCTTAGCCTAGAGGGATTACGACTGAAAGTACTACGTCACCAATGGTCCAATGCCGGGGATGGCAAGATCTATTTTAATTATCGGCTTTTTTTTATTATCTACTTGCTCACTTTTAAATTATGTATACAGATATACCAAAAGCTTTAAATTACTTACAAAAAACTAAAAATAACAGAAAAAAATATCGATTCCAGGGTGGATATCTACTGGTGGGGCCTACGTGACGTCACAACGACCAGGAAACCTTGTGTCGTCCTAGAAATTGATGAGCTGACGATAAAATCTGACGTCGTATGTGACAAGAAGTCTAACTGTAATTTTCCAAATGGGAGATCTTCACAAACCTTCCAAGCTCCTTTGAATGAGGTCTATTGCCCTCCTCTGAGTATCAGGTTGTATGATAGCAGTACTTTTGGAAGGACACTCTTTTTGGGCACGAATATTGTTAAAAACCCAAACAAGTATATTGTTAGTTGGATACCGAAAGTTGAAAGGGATGCGTCTTTGAGAAGCGTGTCTATTGTGGCTTCCAGTTTCTTTCAAGGTTAGTTTCTATAAAATAATATAAATAGCCTACTTATTTAATTAATATCAAAGGTATGTTTTGACTGCTGCTGCCGACCGCACATGCCGTGACTGCACTAAATTGTCAGTAGCTGCAATACTGGTTTTAATGCATTTATATGAATCAGTCTTGGATTGAAGCGCATTTCATGCAGTCGCTGCATGTACCGTCGGCAGCTAGCTTTCAAAGCCTTTACCTACCTTATCCGAATTAGAAGTCCATAATCCTGCAACAATTTTCAGCTTTAATTTACAATAGAAAATCGGGCAAGCTTAGATTTTAACATAATTATTTTTCATTATTTTCAGTCAGTCAAATCCTCTACGTCAGGAAAGGCTCTTTTCAATCAATAGACAATCTAATGAGCAAAACTTCAATACAAAGTGTTCAGGAAACAAAAAGACCTCGTTGGAAACGAGTGTTCTGCAATAAAGTGGCCGATGAAGAAGAATACGTTCTTCTCCCAATGTTCTCCAAAGAGAAGAATCAGAAACTGGCCAAAAATACTTCCCTAGAACATTCTGTACAGAGAGACTGGTGGACTAGATACTTTGAAACGATATCGGTATGTTTTTTCTTTATTAGTAAGACTTCGTTAACAATGTTCTATCTATCTGTTATGTAGTTATGCTTACTAGCCTGCCTCGGAAAGCACGTTAAACCTTTGGTCCTGTGCCTGAACTCTCTCCGGTCGTGTCGGATTGCGGTCCCATCGGACTGTGAGAGAAAAGGAACAGAGAGTGCACCTGTGACTGCGCACACGCTTATGCACTATAATATGTCCTGTGCAGTTGGCTAATCTCCGTTAAGATTGGCCGCCGTGGCCGAAATCGGTCAGGAGGACTATAATGCTTACTAGTGACAGGAATTTGACGTTACTTGTATGGGGCTAATATCAAAATTACACAGACAGACAGAATATTGAGAACGGCCATCAGTACGTTACAGTAAAGTTATGCTAATTACTTTTATTTTTTTTAGGAGGACATGGATGAAACTACACCAAGCAGTGATCGAATAGTTGTAAGTTTTTCTTTTATTTTATTTTTTGAAAAAATAGGCGCATCAAAGACTACGCGTACAAGGATTGCGTAAACATTTTCTAAATAGGTGGCATAAAATTAATTTGAAAGGCACTTCTTTGTCTTGATCAATATCTTAAAATAGCAATATAAAATAAAAGCTAGCAGCGCTTTTTTGAATATGTGCTTGACGGATTCATGCTTTTTCTTCAAGGTACAGATTGGAACTACCATACCATGGCCAATTCCCTTACCATCGTCATCTTAAAATTACTTACCATATTATTAAATATGTTTCCAGATGTACAATGGAGAGTTAGAGGCTCAGCCTGAGTTTGCAAAATTCAAAGACTGGTGTAGTACCCTGAAGCTATTCAATGGGAAGAAGACCGGTATACCTGAGAAAGATGAGCAGTTGTACTGCGGCTACTTGAAGGCAGGTATCGCTATATACAGGTGGCCCCCACCTGTAGATACCATTGCCGTCAGCTGTAATGGCGTTGAACTAAATAATGGGTAAGCAATTGATGTTGTTATCTATGTGTATAAAGTTTATGTTTATACTATAAACATCATTCCCTATATCACTTGGTCACGCCATCACCGCAACTGGCCGATGAGGGCTAGACCCGGGAAGGACACAAATCTTTGTCATCATTCAGCTACGGGAAGCAGACGTATTGGAGCGCGGGTGAAATCGCGGAAGCTAGTTTTGTGATCATAATTGATGATTCTCAAATGGTAGAATGTCAGCTGTATTTGTGAGGAACAAATAATTTCTATTTTAAAACAATTTAATTTCTATTGATTGAAATAATCGTTACAAAAGCAAATACATAAAAAAATCTGCTACTTTTAGCGCCTTTCTAGCGTGTAAAAAATAAAAAGTTTAAGTTCATATCTTTCGGTTTTATCATCAGATCAGTTTGATAGTACCATATTATTGTATTGTCATCAGAACTACATAAATCTGCCTATTTTCATAACCCTCCACGGATGATAAGCAAATTAGTTGCATAAGATACCATTACATAGTTTGTTACATACAAGTCCACCTAATAGAAGAATACTGGTATCATTATTCCATAAATACACGTACATATTTAATTACTTTGATGATATACATGATTCCAGATTTTTCAACGACTACCCGGACAACGAGCCTTCAAAGTTCCTAGTTCGAGTGTACGTGGTCAAAGCAGTGAATTTGGTAGCCAAAGCATTCACGGGCAAGCTAGACCCTTACGTCGCCATCAGTTGTGGTAACAAACACCTTGGTGATAGGAAAAGTCACGTGAAGAACACTCTGAATCCTATATTTGGGAAGTAAGTAAACATTGTAATTTTTTTTTGGAGTAGTAGTATAATAGAACGACTCAAACTGTCATTCCTCATTGACTCGCTCGAAATACATACAGAGAGTTGCTACTTAATTGCTACCAGCTACCATTAGTTGCCACCAATTGCTACCCTCGTAGATTTGAAGATAATCAGTATCTAAAGGTGACAGCTATTTTGATATCAGGATGGCTATAACGTCACTTTTTTCAGTGCAAAGAAACCTTAAAATGCTGATTTTCTTCAAATTTACGTTGGTAGTAACAATTGGTAGCTGGTAGCAATTAGGTAGCAATTCTCTATGAGTATTTCGAGGGGATCGGTGTAGAGTCACAGCGATTCTGACTATCACGTTTTCCTGACTGTGATTGTCTGGTAAACGGAGATTAAATATTGCGACGCGATTATTAAAGAACTACATAAATGAACATTTCTTCTGCTACATGATTCCAGAAAATTCCATGAAGTTGTAAAATAAACAAATCACAAAAATGAAAAAGTTAAATTAATCTATTTCACATAATGTTCCAGGATGTACGAGTTCAGGTGCACTTTACCAGATGACTACCTTCTAACAGTCTCCTTGTTTGACTACGACACGGTACCTCCTGACGAGCTCATTGGGTCTACAACCATCGACTTGGAAGACAGGATCTATTCGAAGCACAGGGCAAGAGTTGGCTTGGCTTCTGAATATAACGCGTGAGTAAAATTATACTGATTATATTATCTTTGTGTTTATTAGAAAGGAGCTTTTGTAAGAACACTGTCCCACCCACTCTTCTCAAATTTTTGAGAGCTTTGTCTCAGGAAAGCTCTTAACAAGCTTTCTTTATATGGTAAACATGGTGTTGTTAACAAAGCTGAAGAGTTTGTTGGTTTGCTTGAACGAGTTAATCTCAGGTGCTACGGGTAAAATTTGAAAAGTTATTTCAGTGTTACATAGCCCATTTATCGAGGAAGGCTATAGTTTTCTTTTTATCCATGATCGTGCAGAGGTGTCCACGGGATGTGGGTGAAGCCGCTGGCAGAAGCTTTTATGATAATAACTGGAAATACTATTGTACGGAGTCTAACTTAACTGCCAGAGAATGAAAGACAGTACTCCTCAAGAGACTCATTTTCATCACTGTTACAAATTAGTGTAGGTATGCTCCTTCTCCTTTGCAGGATTGGACCAAACAAGTGGCGTGACTCCCAAAAGCCTTCGGCAATTCTCGAAGAACTGTGCTCTAAAAATCATCTACCTCCACCCACGTTTCCTGATAATGCCACGGTCGTCGTCAACGGCGTTGAGTATAGAGACAGCGACAATGGTAATACAAATAAATAATCAAATTATTTCTAGGTCACAAGTTCACATCGTCATCCATCATCGTTGTTCTAGAAGACACGGCTATGTAAATTTTGTTCCCAGTTCTCCTATTATTTTGGTTTTAAAAGATAATAATAGGTAATTGGGAAGCATATTTACTTAGTCATTTACATCATCATCATTGTACTCCAGGTAATTTCTATTGTTAATGTCTCTATAACTGTATTATGGAAATTATACAATTACGTCGTGTTCGTGTTATATTTTGTGTACCTATATCATATATGTAATGTGCAATATCAAAGCACTTAAGTATGACTGACTTCTGCTGCCCAGAAGGATAAGGAAGTGTGGAACCTAAAAAACGATTATAACAATGTTCTGGTGGATCTTACCGTATGAATAGATGAAGTAAGCGAAAAAAAGGAAACTAAAGATAATATCTGTTCCCTGTAGGCAGAAGTTTTAGGTCGGCATCTGATCGCAAAGAAAACATCTGTCTCAGCTTACTACACAGCTGGTACACGTTGCCAATATGCGGGTATCGCCTAGTGCCCGAACATGTGGAGTCACGGCCTCTGCTGAATACTGCAAAGAATGGATTGGAACAGGTATCTTTAATACATTTAATAGGTAATTATTTTGAATTTTCTAGGATGACTGCAAATCCACAAAACAACAAGGGCTTCTCGCAATATAATAGGGAATGTGGTCAACTTCCAGGTAAAACTAGGTAGCGGTTGAAGTTATCAGAAATTCCTCACGGTCACGTCCCTGGTGCAACAAAAATGAGTCCGATCTCACGTATTCCAGTCTACAATTTGAATTCGAAAAATTATTATTGTTCTGCTTATTTAATTTTCTCAGGGCAAGCTCCAAATGTGGGTGGATATTTTTCCTCTGGATGCGGACAAATATATTCCGCCTGGCGTGGACATCACTCCTAAAAAACTGGAGGAATATGAGCTTCGCGTAATCATCTGGGATGTGCAAGGAGTAAAGCTGGATGATCACGGGAAGAAGGTTTCCGATATTTATGTCAGAGCGTTAGTATTGTTAAATTCCATATTCTGAATATCAGGTAAGATTAAATAGTCTTTCCTTGTAGCAGGAAAAAGATGCTTAGGATGTGTCTACAAGGTGCATGTAGCTGGAGCAAGTTAACATGCGCAGGTGACAAGTGACAGGAGCACGCGTGTGGGTATTTTGGTTTGGTACGTGCGCGAGTAGCTGAACCTGCATGTAACCTGCGCATGTGCCTCAACATGCGCAAGCTACTTGCACCGTGTAGATGCACCCTAAGCTTCAAAGATTAGAGGCCATTTCCACACATATTTTAAAAAGTCAATCGAAGAAGTTTACATTTTCATGCTTTGTATTTTCAGATGGATCGACACCATAGAACAAGCTCAGTACACCGATGTTCACTACAGCAGCTCCGCAGGAGAAGGTAGCTTTAACTGGCGTATGATATTCCACTTCCAATATCACCAAGCGGAGAAAAAGGTACGTAGGTTCTTTAGATGGCATATAACATTCCGCATATAATCTCGCTATAGAATAATTATCTGATTGTTTCTTTGTATTTTACAGTTGGTGAGAAAAGAAAAAGGTCCATTCACGGAGGTCGAGGAACACATGACTCCAATATTTGTGGTTCAAGTATTGGACAGCGATGCAGCGTCTCAAGACGATTTTTTAGGTACGTTTTTACGTCTTTATGTTTGTGTGTTTAGTTTCGCACTAAGGCTGTGTTCAAACTTAACTGACTGTCTGCCTCCGAATGTGAGCGAATGTTACGCAGTTTATTGTATTTCCATAACTATTCTAACCGATGATACGCTTTACACGCAGCTTTTCCCGCGCCGGAATAAAAACTATTCTATGTTCTTTCTCAAGGTCAACTCTATCTTGTAGTAGTACCAAATTTTATTAAAATCAGTTCAGTGGTTTAGTGAAAGCGGAACAGACAGACAGAGTTACTTTTGCATTTACAATATTATTAGTAGGGATAGGCTAACAGTGACTGTGAGCCTGCTCACTTTCGGTGGCTGACAGTCAGGTCGGTTGGAATACAGCCTAGGTGATAATTTCCCACTACTTAATTGTTCTTATTGTAACAGCATCCGTGTCCTTCAATTTGAACTCAATGTCCAGAGGAGTGAAGCAACCTTATAAATGTAATCAAGAAGAACTGGATAAGAATAAGAAGATAAATCTTTTCACCACTGTGGCGATTAGGGCATGGTGGCCTCTTGTTTATACTAATAGAAATACTGGCATGACTTCAGCTGCTGTAAGTATTTTAACGATAATACGCTTATCTTTTTTTAATCGAGAAGCCGAAAATCGATCTCAGTGGCGTGCACTTGGAGAGGCCTATGTCCAGCAGTGGACTGCGATATGCTGATGATGACGCTTATCTTTTTGATCTGCTTTTGTAATTTTTAACCTAATTTTATTTACTTAATGTTTTTATTGTCTTAATTCCCTTGAAACATTTAAATCTTTCCTAAGATGACTTTTTTATTAAGTTTGAATTCTGGGCTAATTTTAGTATTTTTCAGAAGACCCGTAGTCAGTCTTGAAATTATATAAAGTAACTATAATATGATTTCTATGTTTATATTACAGGGAGCTATAGATTTGGAGATGTCATTGCTGCCGAAAGAGAAGGCTTTGTTGATGCCAGTTGGACTTGGAAGGGAACCACCGGCTCCTTTGCCTGACCCTGCGTATGACCTTTTAAGTTTTATCAAATTTATTTTCACGATGCAACACAGTTCTTTTAGAGTGCATCTACATGGTGCAAGTAGTTTGCGCATGTTGAGGCACTAGCGTAGCTTACCTTTTTTTTTGTTGTCGCTGGGCTAAAAATGCTATTACGCATCCCCTTCCCGTCGGGGGACGGGAGAGGATATGTGGGACTCTCCGGTAAAGACGTTCCCGGTATACCCACTAAAAAGGCCCAGCGGCACTCCAACCTCGCCTGAGTGGAGCTTGGTTACCTGCATTTCAAAAACGTGCGGGTCCAGCGTCTCGCGCATGTACTAAAGCAAAATACCCACCTGCATGCTCTTGTCGCTTGTCATTTGTCACTTGCGCAAGCTACTTGCACCATATAGATGCACCCTTAGTTTAGTTCCAGCTGTTTCCAGTTATTTAACCACGTTCCATCTCCCCACTGATTTGATCAAATTATGTTCATAATAATTTAAAAATTAATAATTAAGACGCTGGATGCAGGTCGCCTCCAACAGGTATCTGTGGATATCTAAAGGAGAGGCCTATGTTCAGCAGTGGACGTCCTATGGCTCAGATGATGATGATGATGATGATGATGTTCATCCTATTTCAAGATGTCTTAATTTATGAATTGACAACTTTTTGCAGTCGGGCGGTATCGTCGAACAACCCTATGAAGTTCGTGAAAAGCTTGATGTTCAGTAGCTGGATAAAAGAACACAAGAAGGTGGTAGCTGGGACTGCAGCCGTGACTGCTATGGTTGTACTGGTGTACTTCCAGTTACCAATGGTTTTGGACATTTTTATAGTAAGTGACCATAACGCTTTGAAATGATACGACGACTTTTTTATATCATTACCATATTTAGTTAACTAGGTATTTTTAACCGACTTTCCAAAAAGGAGGAGGTTCTCAATTCGGCTGTATTTTTTTTTTACGTTTGTTACTCGATTTCTCAAAGACGCCTGGTCCGATCTCAAAAAATATTTTTTTATTTGGAAGGGTATTGTTGTCATTTGGTCCCATCGTCATCAGGTCAGGATTTGATGATGGAAACCCTGAGAAATCGAGGGAAACCTTCGAAAGTTGTAAGCATACTTAGGGTAAAAACTTGACATTCAGGTGTATGCCTGAAAGCACTATTCAACAGTGAAGGTTTGGAGCTGACCTGATGATGGAGACCAGAGAAGGTCGAGGGAACTCGACAACTCAATATGTAAACTACCTCGTGTTTGGACTTATATTTTTTGTATTGACGAGACCTTTGCAACAGTGAAAGTTTGGAGCTGGCCTGATGATGGAGACCAGAGAAGGTCGAGGGAATTCGACAACTGAATATGTAAAATACCTCGTATTTGGGCTTATATTCTTTGTATTGATGAGAACTTTCTACTTATATGGATATAGATAGTTCAACTCAGATTTGCGCGCGGCCCTATGTGTGCGTCGGCTTGTAAATATACAACTTTCATTCGTGTGACAGTGACGTCGTCCGAGCATGACGTGTTCTCATCGCTTTTTGTTATGGGTACAGTCGTTTACGAAAATGTCTAGTTCTTCACGGAGAAAATGTTTTAAGGAGTCAGGTAGCGTTTCAAAAAAATGAAACAACATTCAAAGCTTTTTATTATTACATTTTACAGTTTATCATTATTTTCTCATACGGCTTTTCAAATTGACATTGACAGTATCTAAGAAATAAATGAAGTGAAATATCTAAGATGAATTAAATACTCCTTACATATTTTCTAGCTCGGGGTACGCGGACAATAAATAAATGTGTGGACTAAGAATGTAAAAAGACCTATAATTTAGTATAATAATGGAAACAAAATGTGTGGGGAATTTAAAAAAAATTATATTGCTTCGCATAATGTCGACCAAAATAAGACGGAAATAATGAAACTCATAAATGAACGTTTAAGTCAAATTGATGAAGGGATGTTGGGTAATACTTGTCGACATGTACAAAAGAAAAAAGAAGAATACTATAGACATTTTGACATGGAGTCAGAATTTATAATAAACATTGGTGAAAGTAGCGAATCCGAAAATTCATCATTTGATTTTTCAAGTAGCGATACAGAATCATTATAAATAAATAAACGAAATTACGTAATAACTGTACTTTAAACAGCCGTATACAACCCCTAAATAACTGTATTTGTACCCGACTGTACCTCTTGTCACGCACACAAAGTCACTGTATATGTACAAGGGTTACCCACACATAGGGCCGCGCGCACGACTGAGTTGAACTTACTATAGTGACAACTATTCGTATCACTGAAAAGTTGAAAATAAAAAGCTTTTTTACAAAAAAATTAAACCGACTTCCAAAAACACTAAAAAGTAAAAAAAAAACTAATTTTAGGTGCATCGGCATAGAAGTCGGTGTCTAATGGATGTTACTAAGTTAATTTTGCCATTTTTTTGTAAAAAAGTTTTTTATTTTCATTTAAATTATTGCCAGATTAAGTAGTTTCCAACTAATCAAATTCATTACTTTCATTGAACCATCAAAAACTGTTACAATGTAATTTAAAAGGCTTTGACACAGACTTTTACGAAACTTCATACTCATTTTGCTCATGTAGTTAATAAAAAAATATATAATTTTTCATCAAAATGATGAATAATAGTGACATTATTATTAATTATTAAATACACAAGAATATGATAAAATAATTTATTTTCGATCTAGTCAACGAATCAATTTTGGTCAATCTTTTCCTAAATTTACTATCACAGAGTAGGTCGTTTATTTATATCGGGTGCGTCGTTCACAATCACATTAAATCATATCACATATACTTTATGATATTCTATGGCGAATTGTAAAAAAAATAACCTAATCCATTCAGTGGTTTAGCCACAGGAGTCATTTTTCGTTTTTATAATTTACAACATCATGTGTAAAGCAGAGATAAAGTTAGGAGTATCGTATGTTTTGATCAGTTGACAGCTGTCAGTTTTCAAGGGAGAATTTCAGTTGTTTGTAATGACTGACTTTTATATGGTGTTCTAATTTTTGCACATTTTTATTCCATTTACTTTGTTTGAAAAAATCATTTTTTTTATTTTTACGTATTTTTCTTTTATCTTTGTGTTAATCGACATATATTAACCAGTATATTAACGCATTTAATTTAATGTGATTATGAACGACACACCCGATATACACATAGGTGCTCTATACATACATACTACGTGCTGCTAAAAAGGGTAGGTACTTATCTAATTATTTTTTCTCTATTTTCAGTGAAAAGGACATCGTAACCTGACGCCGTTCAAGTCTTTTGTAATTTCGTTTTATCATTATATTTAGTGGTGGTCTTTTGTAAGCAGTATACATAAGTTTCAAGATATAAATAGGTACAATTTTACAATAATTTAGATGTCTATTATTATCGAAACTAAAATGTGAATTTTATTATTTGTGTTTAATAAATATTATGTTACTTTCATGACTGTGTTTTTATCTATCTAGTACCTATACTAATATTACAAAGAGGAAAACTTTGTTTGTTTGGTTGTAATGGATAAACTCAAAAACTACTGGACCGATTTTAAATATTCTTTCACCATTAGAAAGCTATATTATCTGCGAGTAACATAGGCTATATTTTATCCCGGTGTGTGCAGTAGCTCCCACGGGACGCGGGTGAAACCGCGGGAAAACGGCTAGTTTGTAGATAATGAACCTATGAAGATCTCCTCAGGTGATCTCTGCGGTCCAATTAATATAATTTTTCGCACATTCAAACACAATGATAAAATTGTTGTGTCAGTGTGTCGTTATGATTCGCAGTGATAGATCACGCACTGCATATATCATTATCATTGTGAGCATGCCGTAACTTATGTGGCTTTGCTATTTATCATAATGAGCGATTAGTTGTACTTACCTAGGCTATGTTTGATTACGCGACGAATCTTAAGGGGTAAACGTTATATACGACTCTATGATAACTTTGTTCTATGTCCACCATCATACTGCGTTAATTTTTTTATTGCAGGTAATTGTTGGAAAATTAAGAATTTTCATAAGTAGCTACGACAAAAGATACTGTTTTTAACGCATGGTGATAGTGGAGTCCAAATTGACTAAACTACTAAACCTTAGGCGAAATATATAAAAATCTTATCATTTCAGCTATTGCCACTAACAACGCCATCTATTGAGATACTTAGTAACATGAGTGAAAAGAGTTTTCCTTTTTTCCTTTTACATTTACGAAACATTATTTTACCTGCTTCAAGCCGCTTTAACCACCGACCTCAGTGACTTTTTTTTTAATGCCTGTTTTGTGCCAAAAACAATATTTCTTTAATTCCCAAAAGAACGCTTCTAACTTTATCTTTTCCACGTAGGATTAGGCGTAGACAGTCCAGCAGGTGGTCGCTGTTTCTGTGAGAGAAAAAAGACTGTATACCTAGTATAAAAGTTATAGCAAATTTTCGTACTTTCAAGTAGATAGATCTACTAATCTTTACCATCAGACGATTTTCAAGCCTTAATGTAGGTAGGTACTATTGTACCTCTCCCCGCGCCACTGTCCCCCCTTTAATGGAAGTAAGTAAGTAACATGTTACAGAAAATGTTTACTGAAAAGTATCTCGTATCTTTCTAAGATGGCGCTGAATTCAAGAGAAAAGCCACCTCAAAATATTTACAGCGTCACGTGGTGAAAGCGATAATGTTTTTTCCTTTAAAATGGCTGACTGGAAAAATAAATAAATAAAATTATTGGTTATTTCTTGTTCCCCATAAAGAATCTTACCATTTATCATCTATTACATATTTTTTACAAATCCTAAAATAAAACTAGAGAGTCAAATAAAACAGCAACATAAACACTGTTTTTAATTTAATATGTATCATCAAAAAATTTTATGTTGCCTAAAGAGAAAGATCGCCCAATTGAAGTGGTATTTATAATGCAAATAACTCTCCAAGGATAACCTAAAACCTAACACGTAACAAGCCTTTCCCAAAACAATATCTTCAAAATCTCATTCCATTGAAGGAGACAATTTCCCAAATCGGTCCACGGAGAAGCCTTTCAAAAGTTTTGTCCACCAAAAGGGCGCCACACGCATGCCTACTCAAGAGAGGTGTGGGGGCCGCCCATTCGCTACACACTCACCGCGATGACCATAATAACCGCGGCCGCGCTCCGTAGCCTACCCGAACGCACGCAACTTTTTTAAAAAACTTTAAAAAGAGAACGCATTAAAACCTCCGCGCACCAGTGAACGATTTGTGAGTTCGCGGTAAGTTTTGACATTTGATTATCTATGGTGTCTATTTATTTGAATTTTCGTGTTGTTTTGATTTTTAAGAAAGTTTTTTTGTCAGTGAAATTAATAGAAACGGAGAAAATACTCGATATATTTCTGAAATTACGTGCGGTTTACGTGAGTATTTATTTAATGTGTAAAATGTTCTTTAAATATTATTTTTTCAACATTACTTGCTCATACGTCAGCGTATTATAGTAGTGCTATTAAGAATACTTCTTCTTATCTAGATTGGGGTTTTTTAGGAGAAAATATCTGTTACACGTGCATCTGAGCCTCTTCTTTGATAAGGAATTTCGCTTTCACTTTACAGCATTTAATTAGCAATTCACAATAATTTGCATTTGTTGATTGTTAAGTCGATATTTGTTTTCGTATTTGGGTTACCATTTTGCAACCGAATAAACTAAATACTAGTGGCCTCAATTAAGACAATCAATAAATGCCTACATTAAGTATCTGATTTTATCACACCATTCAGATTCACGTTACTAATTTAGAAGCGCGTCTAAATAATTAAGAAAACATAATTATGTCACAAAAATATACGACACTGAGTACACAGCTGTGCGCACTTGGCGTTCATATTATTTTATGACGAAGGCGTATAATAAAGAGATTTATTAGAAATTCCTTTCATTCATTAAATAATTCGTTATTTTTGGCGGCGGAAAATTTTGCTAAAATCATTCAAACATTGATAAAAGTAGATGTTATATAATAATAGTGTAAGTTATTCGCCATTCGACTCCTATCTACAAACCGAAGAGTCTCAATACTGACAACTGACAAGATAATTGAGTTTTCTTCCCTCGCTCTTCGCCCTTCTTCGAGTATGACGTATTAGTGTATACACTGTAATAAAAAGAATATTGGCTATTCTTACAATACGCGTCAGTTTTCCACAAGAAAAAGGATTTTCTTTGTATTTATATATATAAACCCCTTAGGTACAATAAGAAGTAACTATGTAACTAACTTTGTTTGGATACATAATTAAATTATGGGAGCACTTATCTTAAAGCTTAAGAAGTTACTTCATAGAGATAATGTAGTTTTGGTCATAAGTTAAAAAGTAATGTAATACTAAAGGCTTGTATTCAGCCATACTACTTTATCTTAACGCTAGTCTTAACACAAAAAAGTTCGAGACTTGAAGGTTTCATTCTGCTATTCGAGATTCTTTATTCGAAACGATACAAGAAGCCGGCAACATAACCGTCCATTTTTTCTTAAAACAACAGTTCACTTTGAAAATAGAAGGTCAAGTTCCATTGCTGACGAGAACTGACGTTCAATGTTATCAGTGAACCCTGCACCATAGCCAGGTTACATAAACAGGGATACCGTCACACGTTATTTGCCTCTGTTTTATTTTGTGGGCGTAGCTGTGATGGTCTCGGCTATGGGAAGCTATAGAATCATTGGGCCGGTCAATTAGTGGAGTACACGATCAATGTCTGACATCACTTTGCGAAACAAAGTGGAATTAACATCCTCACTATTTTCTATTTTCGATGTTTTTTATGGAAATTACCTGAGATTGTTTGTATGCCCATCGTTTTTCTATGCCTTGAAAATAGACCACAAGATCGTATTTATGAAGATGATTAAATAATGAAACATTGACAAAGGGTGATTCAAAAATTACGTCAGCTTTTTAAAATTTTGACTAGTATTTAATTGAAACATTGACCTGTTCTAACCCGTGATATGTACCTAGCACGCATGTTAGGTACATTCTTTTGGTTGTCTCTTAGCGGAAGTGAAATTAGCCTACAATATGAGGGTATGCCGTTACAATTACAATCATATTTTTTGTAAAAATATTTATAGTAGGTACGACTCCGATAGTTTCTGGCATCACGATTCTAATGTAAAATGTACATACATAAACTAAGTTGAAAATATAGACTGAGATAATTAAAACATTTGCAATTATTTTCTTTTCTTTCTCAAGATTTATATGTAAACATATAATGTATGAGGAAACAAACCCGCCAATGTCATTACTAGCATATCAAACATTAATTATAGGAAGTTATTTTTGAAATCATCGATCATTATACAACCTGCGTTTTGCCTTATCAATGTGACATAGTATGATAACAATATGACACAATTAAGATACGGCCGCCACATCAGTCGCTTTAACCCGACTTCAAAACGGTTTTGATTTTCACAATCTCTGCATAATGATTATCTTTATTTTTGTCCTCAACAGTTTTGGTTTATGCAAACAATGGAGTTAAGGAAAAGATATCATTATGTAATCAGTATAGATTTACGACTTAAAATTATCAATTCAGTATTTTAATTTTAAAATATTAAATATAGGTAAATCTTCTATTTTGTGTCTGAGATCCCCACCGCTGTACAAAACAACTAAAAACTTAAAATTGCTGAACCTATTTTGATAGAACACCGCGCCGAAATCAATTTATCCGTCCGATTTTAGACGGTTACTATGCCACAGAGAGACAGACATATTGCTGTCAAACTTATAAGACCCATCTTTTTCTTCAGGGGTATAAAGACTAAAGAAAATATGGGAAAATATGGATGGCTATCCCTCAATATAAACTTGTCTCCGATTTATGTTACACTTCAGTGCACATCATATAAGGATCAACGTAATAACACAGTGTTGTCATATGATCAAATGGAGGAAAATGACGACAATACTTCGGACAATGAACTGTAGGAAATACATCTTTTCAATAATGCGCCTATTATAGCTGAATTAACTATTATGACATTGCAATATATACCTTATTTCAACTCCATTGGAGACGTATTTGCAATTTCAGTTTTGAAACAGGTTCATTGTCTGTCTCAATACTTAAAATATAAACTCTTGCTTTTCTCCCAAACCTCAACCACCCCTTTTGTAGACATTGTACATTGTTTCCGAAGAAAATAACGGCTACAAGCACTCAGGGATAATGCAGTTATAATATTGGTGAAATTTTGTTTTCGGGGGAGCGCAAAAACTCACAAATGAGCAGAAAAAACACTTTGTTATGTTAATCTTTGTTTGGTACGAAAATGAAGCTTGTGACGTTCATCACGGATAAATAATTTTCAGCTCCAAGTATTTTTATTAAGCAGTTGAATTGAGTCTTTTGTGATAGAAATCTCATAGAAAAGCTCCTTCGCTTTTCCTACATTTTCCAGACGACTGTCTCTCAATTTATTTCTTTAATCAGGTCGTCGTCAATAATGCGATTAACATCGAATAGCATTCGATTTTTAATCTAGTTAAGAATATTAAATATGGTAAAAGGTCTATTAGATTGTAAAGCTTATGGGAAACTAATCCAGTAAAACTACAAGAAGCGTAGATGCGTATTTACAGGTACATGACTACATGACACATTTCGTTTTGTCTCTTTGCAACATACAGCCCTAATGGTTAACCTTTGTTAGCAATAATTCAACATGACGTTTCAATCATAAAAGAGCGGATTTGAAAATAAATAAAAAATGTAGAACAAAGAAACTTTCCAGTTGCCTTTTGTCAAATTAATTTTATCCGCATGTATGATATCATAGATGCTATCATGGGCCATTACACCTTATTTATTATCCCATCAATTATAATTTAGACAAGTCACGGTGTTTTATCCAAAAACATTTTTCTACGAATATAGGTACCAAGTTGTCTTTATGTACGTAATGTTATCTTTAAGTGATTACTGTCATTAATTATTTTCATTTTTATAAGCTGCTGTTATACTGACATATTTATTACATTGTCTGTTCACAAATTCCTCTGCAAGACAATTTATAATTGGTTCTATGTTCTATTATAAAGACCGAGTTCAAGTAATTCAAGTTAGTTACAACTTTGATTGTATTTAAATAATAACTGTATTTTATAAACATCAGAAAATGGTCATGTAACCATTCATTATAATTACATAGATTAGGGTTAAACGTTATTCACGTCACTTCCCCTTTCTTCACTTTTGTTCTTTACACTTACCACATTTTTCAAAAATGAATCGTTTTCCAAAAGCCAAAATTGTCCGTGAAATCATGCTCCCGGGCTCAATTAAGGCATGAAATCCGAACAGACCTCGCTTATTGCCAGTATATTAAGTTTATGGGACAGGACTGCCTACCGCGATTTTGTGCCGCGAAAAAATGTGAAAATTATCAGTTAACACAGATATCTTTGTCATCAATAGTACTAAGTTCCTTAATAAAAAAAGAATCACTATTAGTAGCTAGCTACCCGGAATGTTATCAAATATTACGTAATTAATCATTATGAGCTAGGATGCCATCTTCTCAATTTCTTTTTTGTAAGTTAAAAATTACTGTCTTTGATCCGGTCCTTTGATCATAGAAAAGAGAAAAGTAAAGCTATTGTTACATAATATTATTTTGCGTAAGTGTTTGAGTTCACAAGACATATTTACATACATTTTTATTTTTATACAGACTTATTAATCTCATACAATAAATAATCTGATCTCCACTTAGTTATTGCATGTTTACATAACAGTTGTTACGGTAAACAGAAAACAAAATATCCGTCAGTCAGCCACTCTAACGTTATTATCAAAGGATATCAGGTTACCCGTTGACTGGGTTGTGGAGCTTAGGCAGGAAGTTGTTCCATGGAAAACCTTTTCATTGCTGGTAAAACCGGAAGCTGACCATTACTTTATCATTTTCCAAAGCGTCAGTTATGAAGTATGTCATGTGCCTCTCTTATTTTATAACTACACTATTTACTTCGTTAAATACTATCGACGTCAGACAAAAACCCAAGAGGCAAACCAGTAGTAGTAGTATTATTATATAAACCACGTAATTTATGCATAGGAAATTCTAATCTTCACGGCGTCACGCGTCAGCGAATGAATTACTTTGAAACAATAATAAAAACGTTAAATTAAACAGCAATAACGTTGAGCCTTATCTTTTATCACACAAGATTCTTTAAAAGGTCGTTAGGTTTACTCTCTTTAATAGTCTTAAGAATATTTTCCATGGAAACACACGAATTGAAGCTATGTCGTTTTAATTTATTTTCGTATTGGAATCGAAAATGAGTGTAAAGCAGAAAAACATTAATGAAAACGACCGCAAGGAAGAAAATGGAAAGACACAAGAAGTTGACTATGATGAATTCCTTTCGGCAGCTGGTGAAATCGGCAAATACCAAGTGTTCCTGTTCTTTGCAACATTCCCGTTTTACGTTTTCGGTGCTTTCTCCTACTTCTCACAAGTATTCCTGACGGAAACCACACCAAACCACTGGTGTTTGATCCCAGATCTGCAAAATCTGTCGATCATAGAAAGAAGAAGTTTGGCAATACCATCAGAGAATGGTTCCTCATTTGGATACTCACGCTGTCAGCAGTATGAAGCCAATTGGAGCGAAGTTTTATCTACAGGAATAACACCAAATGCGTCATGGAACAAAGTGCCTTGTCAGAATGGTTGGGAATTCAACAAAACAGAATTCGCCTATCCTACGATCGGGATGGAAATGGGATGGGTATGCGAAAACGACAGTAACCAAGCAACGGCACAATCGTTTTTCTTTGTTGGCTCTATCGTTGGAGGTTTTCTCATCGGATGGGTTGCTGATCGCTTTGGAAGAATACCAGCAGCTGTTTGCAGCAACATGATTGGAGCCATCGCTGGCACAGCTAGTATATTCGTCAACAATTTCATAGAATTTACCATCTGCCGCTTTTTCATGGGTATGTCATACGATAATTGTATGATGATGACTTACCTCCTAGTATTGGAATACAGTGCTCCTAAATACAGAACCAGAATCACTAATTTGTCATTTGCGGCTTTCTTCACTACTGGAGCTGTTGTGTTGCCATGGATTTCGCTGGCTTGTGGATATTGGAAAATCGTTGCACTCGCCACGAGTGTACCGATGGTACTGTCTCTATTGGCTCCATTCATTATACCTGAAAGTCCGAGGTGGCTATTGAGTAAAGGAAGAATTGACGATGCAGTGGAAAAGGTGTTGAATATAGCTCGTGTCAATAAAAAAGTGATTCCCGAAATTTTAATTGATAATTTCAAGCAAACAACATTAAACACTCCTAAAACGACTAATAATGTGTTCGATCTATTAAAAAGACCGTTATTGAGAAGAGTTTTTATCTGTGTATGTTTAGAATATACATTTTGTATGCTAATATTTGATGCCCTCATCAGGACTATAGGTCAGCTGCAGTTTGATTTTTACGTGTCCTTTTCTGTGATATCTTTAACTGAATTCCCTTCACTGGTTATTTTGTCGTTTGTACTGGACTACACAGGTAGAAAGCCAATGATGATTACTGTGTTAACGTTATGTGCTATTTTCAGTTTCTTGATACCGTTTGTCAGTGGAGGTTTAACTTCAATGTTGTGTGCTGTTGTAGCCAGATTCATGGTAAACATGGCTTGTAATACAGTGATGCAGTGGGCAGCAGAAGTATTACCTACTTCGGTCAGAGGTTCTGGTACGTCGATTGCACATATTTGTGGATACATTGCTACTGTTATATCACCGTTTGTTGCATATCTTGAGGTCTACAAGTCTTGGCTACCAATGGTTATTGTTGGTAGTATAGGTGCGGCTGGTGCTTTGCTTAGTATAACGCTCCCTGAAACGGCTAAAAGAGATATGCCACAAACGTTCGATGATGCTGAAGAGTTGATCCGAAGCCAAGGATTCTTCGACATGCTGCGTTCTAAAAAACAAGTTGTTGATATCAATAAACATGCCCATGTGAATGAGAGCTTTGAATTGAATTAGTTACATGATTCATTTATATTGCATAATGTGATATTGTTTAATACCTAATTACCTTTACATTTTTATGCGAGCGATTTTTTCTGCCTTTGTTAGTTTATAGTTAGTCATTACGTATTTATGTAGTATGCGAATTGTTACAGTTGTTGTTGTCTTCCATGCGACCTAGTCTGAATCATTAAATTTTTTAAATTGTTATTTTTGTCTTTTATTGTTGTTTTTATGAGTACTCTTATAAATATGCCCTTTATTAGTCTATATGCATGCCACTGATTAAAGATATGCTACTAGTTTCTATCTTCAAAACTCCTAGAATCCTTGCTTCTAAATCTTGCTTTTAAACTCCTAAGAATATTTTAAACGAGGAATTCATAAAAATGTTATCACACGAACGAAGAAAGCACGTGGCATATTCAACCTTACGCTAAGCAATGCACCTAAAACTCTCTTTGCGACGTAAACCAACTTTTTATGAAGTGCAATTGTCCTTGTACGTACATGTAATATGAAGATACCCACTCACGAGGTCCACACACGTGTAATTTATTGCTGAAAAAGATCTCGACATACGAGGCAAGAGCTAATTTATTTTAGTGACGCAGAGCAGCGCATTGTCCTTTTATCGCATATAAAGAAATATAAAACTATTTGTTTTTTCAGTAGGTACCTATTTATTTTATTTAGTACATTTTAAGTGACAGTTTGACTTAGTTTCGTAATATTGAGTAACTAGCGAAGTCTAGTCTAGTAGTCGAATTTTTGTACTGATAGTTCCGTGCGTCAAATAGTAAATAAAATAAAAGGAATTAGAATGCAAGGGTCTTATTTGACTTATTATAACCCAATTTAGTTCCACAAACAGTGTTCTTTAACAGTCACCTCGATCAGATATTGATATAAATACATAATACAAACGTGACAGTTTTCAAGCGATGGCGCAGGTTAATAAAAGTCAAGATTTTTCGATACGCTTTGAAACGTGGATGCAACAATATTTTAGTGGAAAATGTGTCACCCAAACTTCATTGAATTGATATTAATGGTTTATAACTTGATACGAAATTTTTAGGAGATAGGTGCGTATGAGAGTCAGTTCAAAAGTTTGCCATCATAGCTGAAATACATTATTGTAACAGATTTTTTTTAATGTTTATGGGTGTTGCAGGAAAAAATATATAAAAAATAATTATCACGAACATAATGGGGTTTTACAACACCAGATAAAATAGGCTTTATTTTAAATAAAGTGGGAATCATAATCCTTTATTATGGCGGCCGCTGATTTCACTATTTGCATTTTATTTACTTATCTTGTTTGTCTTGTTGATTAGTTCTATGACACACGGCATTACAGTTATCACATTTTTATTTTAATGGCGCAACATGTTGTCAACTATCTTTGAATGTATGTAAAATAAATGTGTCTCAATATTAAGGTTCGTACCCAGGCATTGTTTGAAAGACCTGGTAAACAATAGCCCGTAAAAGGAACAAAGGTAGGCTTTAAGTAAGAGTCTGGCGCTCTCCCTCTGGCCGTTGCACCCACGTCGGATGGGGTCATTTTGATGATTTGCCCCAAAATAAGTATTGAATCCAAACCGTCCGTTCATTTAGTATCGTAGCCTTAAATTCCTATGCCATTACCTAACCCGTCTGAAAATACAACTGTAGCTTTGATACTACAAATATGTAACTTATTTGTAAACAAAGGTATAGGTACCTAAATTATATTCACAACACAAATAAAGGTGAGAAGTTTTGATTCATACTTTTAATCATAGGGTATAGTAATGGCATTTTGTATTTTCTGTGAGAATTTCAAAGTCTCTGAGGGTGAAGGGATGAAATGTTATTTATTTTTAATACTTAGCTGTCGAACATGTCAGAGGCACTCCTTACAGTCTTTTGTAAACAACATTATACAGGTACTATGGGTTCTTTCAATTCTGAAGCTTGTTTACTTTCGGACATGTTTTTAAAGGGACTGTCAGTAATATGCGATGCATTTTCCCAAGTTTTTTTTTGTATGAGAAGTCTATTCTTCCTTGGAATAAACAATTTGTTTTCATATGGATATAAAAGGTATAAGATATAAAAGGTACCAAAACCCATTTAACGTTTGTTTCAGTACCTGAAGAAATATATACATAATTGCAATTACAATACGAATAATATAAAAAAAGCCAGACACATAAGAACCTCTAACAACATTGTCTCAGTCTTAAAAAAAGTTTCCCGCCAGCTTAAAACTCCGTCTCGACTTGCCTTATTAGAATCTCCTTTATTTTTGCGAATCAAACAGAACTGATTTATATCGCATTGCTTCTCATGTAGATTTCATGCGACGGTAACGAAGTACAAAGACTGCTCAGGAAATCAGCACCAGTTTCATATTATACGTGGGAAGCATATGTACTTTAGGAGTACATTGCAAACATATGTACTCTATGTACTGCGAACTACACCACTGAAAACTTTTAGTCGTCCGGTAGTTTGATTGGGCTCATAAATCAGTACGAAGATGATAAGCATATTAAAAAGGTCAGATATTTAGCTGTTATCAGTTTACATTGAAATCAAGATTTTCTTTAAAAAAACATTCGTCAGTTATCGACCAACTGTTTAGTGCGCAATGTGTGGGTACTCTTAATATTCATAAATAGATGAACTACGAATATATAAGTCTATGTACTGAGTAGGTACGTTTGTTTGTAATAAAAGTAAGACGAGTTTATGATGTTTCGACATACAGGTGCTGATACGGTTTTCAGATTGGATGGCTTAGCAAGGTTTTCTTTGCTCATTTCTGTACCTCGTAAAGCATGAATAGATTTTTTGTACATTTCCTCTGGTAGCCCAGATTTGAAGGTAGCTAACATACGATGACATCCGGACAAGAAAAAAAAGATTTTTCGAATCACGCTTTTTGAGATAAGTGTGTTCAGCGAAATGAGATAGTGATATTTTTAGGTTTGTCATTGTTAAATTATATACATACATATACTTTTTAATAACAGATTTCATATAATATTGTAACGGTAGTAAGTAAACTTGTTAAAAGTAACTTAACCAATGATAATAATCAGTTTTTCAAACACAAGCACCACGAGAGATATAATAGTAGTCTAAATGACATCTGTGTGTGTGCGTAGGGTCGCGGCTCCTGTCTGCGGTTCATCTGTTCTTGTTAGCGTAAATAAAGGTCCGAAGACAAATAAAACACGCTTTAATTGAATTCATAATAGGAAATGTAGTATATTGTAACTATACTCACTATCACGGTAGAAGTAACTACTGACTAAGACAAGTATTTACGTAGTGTAGTCTCAATATATGACATGTCATCGACTCGAAAGAAGAAGAAGAAGTATTTACGTTGCATGTAGTACATAACTTAAGTATTTGCATAAAAACAATTAAGGCGTGGACAGTTAAAAAGCCTTTCAGCATAACTTCGGATAATCCATCAAAGATAAAAAACACTTTATTCTTGGTTATCTGAAACCTAAAAGTTTTTCAATCTAATCGTTACAAAAAGGAACGGTGTCATTTTTTTGTCACCTCCTGGAGCAAAAAGTGTAGGAGAAAGACTTGCTTCATAAATTCTTGAAGTACACATAAGTATTATATTCCTGAAATGCATGGATTATACAAAATTGATGGCCCAGTCAACGTTTTCATGACATCATGGCCTCCAAAAAAGACCTTCAACTGTTTAAGTAAGTTTTACAACGTTGACAAATTGGTGTACGAAAACCCACGTCAATGTATAGACAGAATATGTTCTCACGAATACGATATTTTTAACGTGGAAGAACCATACTTCGCCATTTGGGCACCTCAACGTAAACTGAGAAATCATTCAATATACCAGCTGCCAAAATAAATATTCTAAATTAAAAGCTACACGTATTTGCGTTTCAAAAATAGGTATAGGTTATTGCAAATAGGTCCAATATTGAAGCATTGCTTATCTTACATAGTATAATGATTTTGTATTTTCAATTTCAACGATTCATAATTATAAAGATCAGTCTATGTATGAAGCTCAGGTAAACACATCTTTTGTCCACGAAAAAGAAACACTGGCTATCCGACACACGTCATATATCGAACCTGAAAGTATTAGCTAGTGTAAACATAGAGATTTTATTACATTTAAGTAAGTAATATAAAACTGTTTACCGAGAGAAAATGTTGTATAAAAGAAATGCGCATTTTAAAAGCCTTGAAATCTGTACCTGTACTTTATTGATTCTCGAAACAAAAGAAATATGTATCTAGCTAAAACAGATAAGTACATAATATACATATCTACCTAGACAGACATACTCATTATACTTGAATTCAGTGCCCGCATTGATCCATTCACTGATTTGCGTCTCAAAGAATCTGTATAATAATATATACTTGTAATTGTGTCTTTACGGAAATAAGAGAAGATCCCTTTCATCTCCACACAGATTTTTTCATATCAAAGACTTTGTTTTTATAGTTAACAAAATCCGCATTTAGATCGTCAGCTATGAGACCAGACATTTTTTCGTTATTCCGAGTAATTAAAAACTATCTTTAAGCCAAGATAGAAGCAAAAATATTCGGGATGGTAAAGTAAATATTTTGTGAAATAGTCCATATATCTATCAACATAAACATTTAAGTTGATATCAACAGAATAGGCCATATTTTTAACTGATTAGCGACACTGGTGTAGATATAAACTATTGCAAAATATTTTGCAACAAAATAAACTAAGTGTGGGTGTAGGGACGGTGTAGGCATGTACCTTCTCTGGTAAACGAATACCTGTATGTACGTATAACCTGTTAATAAATATGATTAATGTTTACAGTTTTACTCACGTGTATCTTTTGGGTTACCCTTATTAATTTCGACTCATGATCTCGCCGCGTGATGTTATAATACATAGGTACTACTCAGTTTATGAAATGCTCGATAGTTTCATAAATATGTGGTTTTTCATGCACACTGGATACGATCGGTTTATAAGGTATTTTAAATCCCTCAAAAAAGAATTACTGCGACCTGTCATAAAATATCGAGGATTTTGTGAATAGTATCAATCCACGTTTGATTTGGAGCCGTGAGTGGAGTATTTACTAGTAGCGGTTTCTTATTTTCCACCTGAATGTACTGAATACTGTTTGTGCTGCGGTAGATGTTAGTTTAAACTACGCTATTTTGATTCACTGAGTTATTGCCTTTAACTCAATACAAACCAAAATTCGTCCGCGTTATCCGATCGAATCTTACAAAAAATGATTAGTTTGAAGCAATTCTTCATTCAGAAGCCATTAAGTCAGACGAAGCGAAGAGTACAACACTCTTTATATTACGACTCCACCGTCATGAACGCTTTTTATGCATTCCACGTTCCACGACATATTACGGGAACGTTGTTATCTTTCCACAATATGTGTTTCAGAAAATGGAGAGGGTCCTTTTTAAAGAAAGTTTATTTGGTAATGCATGAGTACTGTTGTAATTTGTTTGTTAAAAGTGTTTTGTTTTTGCCCGGGAGCTTTTGTAAGGGGATAATCGTTAAAATGGTATGATGCTTTCTTTGCTGTCTCCTATTCTGTTTTGTTTATATAAAGAATTAACCAACATGTTACGCTAAGGTGTAATAGATAAGAAGTTCTTTGATAAATAATTTCGCCGATTAGCTTGACAAAACGTCCTTGTATAATGACTTTGCCCTTGTAACTCAGGGTACGGCAACCCCCCAAGAGTTTTATGAACAATGTCAAAATCTCTTCAGTACCATCGTACCTTCATACCACCATATGAACTATATCGGTCTGCATGAAACGGTAGCCACTACTATTGAATCAAAACGCGCTCTTTATAAAAACTTACACTACAGTTATTCTTACGTTGCTTACGTGACCTGTTAGGTAAAGATTATTTTACTTTTGAAATACAAACTATTTGTTGACGTACAAATAAAAAAATACAAGTTAGTATTTAATAGTAAAATTTACCTAGTTCCAACCCACTTTTCGAATTGGGAAAGTACTTAAATTCCTTTAGCAAGTACCCTTTAAATATTTTGCTATTACATTAGCCGTTAACCTTTAGACCTGAACCAACACGCTCAGGCTATCTGTCACCGCGTTGCCAAACAAGTAAACATCACACATACACCACTTTACGTACGAAAATAGATTGAAATCTGAAGGTACGTTTTGAATTCTATCTACCGGCAGTGACTGCCGACCGCACATGCCGCGGCTGCATGTTGTCAGCACTATTGCTTTGTATGCATCTACATGAAACTGTTTTGGAACGAAGCGACAGCAGTACCTACAGTCGCTGTCGGATATCGACGTCAGATATCAGTCGGCAGCTAGAATCTAAAACGTACCTTAACAATGTTATGTCTAACTGTTTATTATTGGTACATTGGCGTAATAAACATGATGTTTTGACGTTCTATTTTGATGCCGCTCGATGAAAAAGACACCTATTATTCTAGTTTTTATTATGATGATATCAATTTAAAAGTTTATTTGCGATAAATGCATATAAATAACCATTTTATTAAAGAACCCTCATTCTATATTTAGTTATAATTAGGTATACGACAGTATTAAGGTGATAGATAGCACTTTACGTTTACCAAGTCTCAATCAGCTAAAAAAGGTGGAAGCTAAAAATAGGAGCCTAAACTATTTGTCTTTCCCAATTTCCCTCGCCTTTCAGCATCCCCTGGAAGCAATTTTGACAAAACTGTGAACCAATTTTCAGACAGCGTTTTCCAAAAATAGTACTCTTTCTCATGCAAATTGACACTGCAGATTTTTCAAAATTGATTAAAACCTTTCCTAGCATTTCTACTATTTTTGCAACATACATATGTTCGAACCCTAAAGATTAATATATCAGTCTGTAAGTTCATATACGTACAACATACATATGTCTTATTGTGTACGTGTATCCAAAAAGGCAAAATACAGGTGTTATTTGAGTCTGCTTCTAGCATATTCCCTGAAGGAAAAAAGGAATACTATAACTCAACTGCGAAGTTTGTGCTTGAACTTTTGTGATTATCTGAAAGTTGACAACTATTAATTGGAGCTTTTGATGTATTCTGGATATTTGAGTGCCTGTAAACAGACATTAAACGATCACGAAACAGACATTAATCCATGTATTAACATACATTAATTGTACATTAATATTATACCATCCAATGATACAACTATCTCAATAGTTAACAAATAGCGTGGAAATAAAAGTATTGTTTCTACAATATTTGCTTTCCAACCTTGCCTTGCTCGCGAACGCATCAATCAGTAAAGTTTGGTAGATGGACTAAGTATATTTATTTAGATAGCATTCTATATAGTTTATGTAGCCAGCAGGGAGATAGGTATCTTTAAAATAAACTGCAACACTTTAGAATTAAATACCTACTATATTTTTCAAAGAATGGTATTCTGAAGTCATCTAAATGGCATACTTATCAAATTTGCAAGGCTCATGCAACAGTTGTGCTCGCCTAAAGTTATGTAAATACTCGCCTATTTTTACTTTCTAAGCCAAGCTATTAGTAGTAATATAAAATCAAACCACCCACATTTTCTCATTTATGTATGTCAAGGGCGAAGTATTACTGCAAGGAGTCAAGCACTTAAGAAATATAAATTAAATGGCTCTATAGAGTGCCAGCAACGGTTCCTTTATTATGATGAACTGTGTGAAATATAATTGAACAAAGTACCAATACTTGTACCATGGTATTGGTTTGTAAACAAATGCTGGTTTATTCAGAAAAATTGACTAAAAACACTTTAGTAGATTGACCTCGATACCTTGATCGTTGTATGTTAAAAGTGGAAAAATGCAAATACTCAATTGGATTAATAGTCTAATAGGTTGTTTTTAGTTTTTCAAGGCAAACTGCACGTGACCTCCGAGTGTTTTCCTAAATGATATTATTCGCGGATTTTAAAACAAAGCCAAATCCTCTAACCTCGATACAAACGAGGTTCAAACAAATTAATTACAATTTTCACCTCGAACCGCCATAGTAAAACGTTAACCCAACCCTACAATGGCGATTGCCCAACCATCCAAATTATATATATAATGCTTTTAATTAATTTATGAAGTCCCAAAAGAACCACGTGGATGTACACGCTTCGTCATCGCTGTGTGAAGTGAGTTGATATGGCAACTGGTTTGAGCTTCGTGATGTGGTATTAGTTAATTCCTTTAGGTATACATGTCATGAAAATGTAACTGAAATTTTGAAGATGGAATTGATGATTGTAATAATTAATTAGCATTTTAACGATTGTTGTTTAGTAGCGATATTGAAAATAATCGAACTTAACGGTAGAAAGCGCTAATCGTTTCTAAATTTGAAATTAAAAAAAAAATAAGCAGTAACCTAATCTAGCTTAAATATTATTCAGGTTACTACGTCAAGACATTGGAAGACAATATTTGGACAGTCAATTTATTTATGACAAAAAATCGACCTAGACATTACTAACAACATTTCACAAAAAAGGTAAATTAAAAAACATACCGACCCTACAAAAGAACCGCATCTACATATTTCTTGCGCTTTTGTTATTCAGTGATTGAATAGCTTAATCAACAGTCGAAGCCTTGCGTCGTCTCCACTATTTAGGGTCGAATACAAAGTATTCACTGTTCTCAACTTATATGGTTATTTTTGGGTCAGGTTCATTGGTCCTCAGGGTACACAAATCATCTGCTTTTAGTATATTCATACGTTATAACAAACTACAATTTTCACGTTAATCCTGTGCCTGAAAATACAAGGTCCTTATGTCGAAAGCGTATTTTTTGTGTCCTGTTGTCCCAATTTTATTAAGGGTTCACGCGCCATACCAAAATTCTTCTAAATTCCTTCTTTTCAAACTCTAAAGAAATATTTTGTTTTACAAATTAATAAATAAAAAGGGTTACGTGACAAAGTAAATAACTTCAAAGATATGATTTTAACTTCTCGTTTAATCAGTGTAGTATTTGATCTGTTTATGAAGAATGTAATTTTTTATGTCATATTTTTTTTCACATTAAAAAGGCCATATTGTCGTATCAATATTTATTATGTACTAAACTTGTTAATACATCTATAAACATAACACACCATTTACTTTTACTAAAAACATTGATACCTTCATCTTTATAGGTTGCCTAAATAAAGCTACCACAGTCTCACCTCAATACCACTATACTTTCACACACAAAATATAGGTCTATCCCACTAAATAAATTTCGTTTACCTTTACCACACAGTTAGCTAAGCTCGACGTAGTCATATTAGGGAGCAAATCCGCTAAGTTTGTAAAATCCGACCTCGGTATGGAAGATCACGTTTAAAGGAGATAAAAGGTTTACCCTTAGGTATGTATTTACTGAAAGGTATACTTTAAATAGATTAAAAAATAACTATTTATCATTTGTATTCTGAAAAAGTTTTACTCTGGTTATGGATAGATCAATTTTGTTGTTATCAAAAACAATAGTTAAGGTGCGTTTTGAAGGCTTACTGCTGACTGCAACTGCCAGCCGCACTTGCAGTGACTGCACGGAATCAGTCGATATCTATGGGCGACTGCACAAACAGCTGCCGCTTCGATACTAAACGGTTTCATGTAAATATATAAAAACCAGTAGTAGAGCTGCGGCTGATTTCATGCAGTTGCAGCACGTACGGACGGCAGTTACAGTATACTATAACTAGCATTGAATATGTACTTTAGGGTACTAAATGCCAAATCACTCAGGTTCTAAACACACGTTGAGTAACCCAATTAAAAGGAACATCTTTACCTCAACAATCTCATAATCACAAGATGATTCATTCCTAGTTAGATTAAACACATCCATCATATTTCCTTCTGTTAGTTTTCCTCATAAACGGCTGTAAATATATCGAGTACATAGAGAGGGCTATCTTAAGATATTTCATGCAAACAGTGTGTGAGACTCCATTATTCAATGTCGCACGGGACGAAATATGAATTTCAGTGTCCAATAAAAAACGTGATACTTTGCCTTTCGTCCGGTTTTGTGTCCTTTTTAGGATTTTTAAATATACTATCTACTTTTTATCGGTGGCAACGCATAAATAGCGACTTGCTAAAAAAACTACACAAGGCAGTAAAAAGCAAAGTAAAAGATCTTTAGTTTGAAATTGTTTGTCCAAAAGTTACAATTTTATTTAGTTTCCCAGCACAAGCTCATTATAAAGAGTCGTTGCTTGCTACGTGTTCCTTTGTCCCATCAATCTAGCGTCATTATATTAGTATTCTATCGTCATACAAGCCATTTAGACATAGTTGTTGATAAGGAAAGTCCTCTTCTAAAAGCAGATAAAGAGCTATGATAATCACAATTTCTCAAAGCTAAGATTAACTGCACACTGCAAGACTAACAGCTGGCCGATAGTTGATCCGACAGAAGATTTTTTTAAAAGAATCTTGATTCCAATCCATGTTTCTTCTTCTGTCGGTCTGACCTGACCTTTGTAATGTGCGTACTCAACTTTATACAGATTTATAAGCTCAAACAAACTATCGGTCGAGTAAAAGCTTGCAGTGTGCGGGTACGCTAACTGTGACTTTTAAATTAATTGATCTATAGTTCCGTTGATTCATAACGTGACTTCCTATTAGTCATGTGAAAAGTGGAAATGTTAAAATTGACATAAATAAGTAAGTACTGGAAGAATCTACCAATTTTAATTTAGGTGCAAAATGTGTGGGTTTTGCTTTTACAGCTCACATTTCAGAAAGGTGTGTTTCGTTTTATTAACTGCTGTCATTAACATTTTTAGGTGGACCAATCAGAGAGTACCTACCTAAACCGTTAGTCATTTGAAGGTACTATTCTATAAATAAATACAATATCTAAAAATATGGTTGACCTATGTAGGTGGTTTTGTTTTTATTATTTTTTGTATTATTAAACCGCTGCGTCTCTTTTCAGTTCATTATTTTTGATTATCAATTTCACACATGTCATTAATTCTAAATTTCCTTATCTAAAGTTTTTGAATTGAGTTTATAAGAAATATCGTAGTTTATTTAACCACTCGAGTGTAATTGATTATGCTGATACTTGCCCAGAATTTTCAGTAGTTTTATTTTCATCTAGCGTGATAAAAATAGAATCTAACGCTATTTATAAGTGGATAAAAATTTAAGGAAATCAAGATAGTAAATAAAATTATTGAAATCAGCGAAGGTTGATGATCTTTACTAATATTATAAATGCGAAAGTAACTCTAATGTGACTATTTGTTTCGGAATTTTATATTTAAATTGCTGTAAACCGATTTAAATGAGATTTGGTTCACAAATACTCTAGACTGAGCATAATAAAGGACACCGGGCTTCTTTTTATCAGGACGCGGCAAGTAGCAGTTCTCTCGGACACCCCGCTACCTATGGACGTAATCTATTAATAGTTCTATCATACCATTTGTAGTTAATTATGTAGTAGTTCCAATAATATAAATATCCCACAAATGCTATGACGATATTTATATTATTGGAACTACTACATAATTAACTACAAATGGTATGGTATCTATAAGATACTATGACGTACGCAAATATGGTTCACATCAAAAACAAAATTATTATTAGGAATCTTTTGAACGTTTGTTTTCATCAAGAGAACAATAAATTTTACATGCATTGATGTCACAAAAACAATTCGTATAAAAGTTATGACACAGTGTTTGTCAGATAATATTCTGCTCTATTTAAAAATGAACTCTGAACTAGCTTTCAGAATGAAATTCGTTAACCCTTAATTTGGAAATGTATCTTTAAAGATACAACAACTTAAAAAAAATCTGTAACATTAAATAATTGTGTTTTTTTGAATCGATCGATTTAATTATAAAGTTTGACTCATGACATCACTAGGAAAAGTAAGTCTATTGCATTTTCAACAACTGGACATCCCGATTTACGTCAACCTGAAAAAATGACGGTCGCGAAGAACAACAAAGCTGTAAGTTTTATTGATTTTTATTATTTTTTATATGTGATGATGTCAGGTTCTTACTATTTTATGTGTGTAACGTAATATACTAACGATTTAGCTGAAATAATGGCATAGAAATGTATTTATCGAGCCATGACAAGGTGTCAAACCTCAATGTATCTTTAAAGATACTTTGCTCAAATGTCGACTATACAACATTGTATCTTTAAAGACACATTGCCAAAAGTTAACCTATTATCGCACGTTAAAATTCTCGTAATTTTTATATAAAAAAATATTAACTACACGCATGTGAGACCCTACAGCATGTAAGGTTCCGTAGGATAAAATTAATTTTTATTTAGATTTTTTTTTGCATAATTTTTGACATAATTTCATATAAACAGTTCAGTGTTCAGTTTGCTTGGGTTTGGTTTGATTGCATGTGCAATTTTTTTGTTCGTAGGTATTAAAACGAGCAAGATCAAAGCGCATTCTAGCGTTGATTCCTGCAGGAAATGCACGATCGGACGACAGTGACACAACAGACAATGAGGAAGATAACACAGCCAGTGACACAACATTGCCAGTTTATGGAATACAACATGATTCTTATAGTAGTTCCTCAACACCTTCACTGGATTCGGATAAAATATAATGTGAGATTATGTCTAACTAAACAACGGAACTGTTTTTACGATTTTCATGTCAAAAAATAAATTTTCTTACCAATTAACTATTTTATTTTATAACCCCGATTTGGTAATGTATCCTTTTAGATACATTATCGAAAAACTATACCTTCCTCCGTATTTGGCAATGTGTAAAATAAGATACATATGATTTCAGCGCAATTACTGAAAAAAAATTTTTTTGAATATTTTTCTCTATTTCCTTATACCTCAAATAATTAGACTACAGTATTTTTTTTATAAAATTTGATAAAGATTATGCTTGCCAAATTAAGGGTTAAATCAATGTGATTTTCAGATGTTTTATTAGACCGCTTTTAACAATATTTTTGTCGATTCTTGACCAAGGCTTTTTAATACACATCTGGTACTTATTATAATGTCCAAAGACGAAAATCAAAGTAGAAAATCTCTGTAGTGTACATTATCCCACAATAACGGTTGAACGGACTTCAGTAGATTTTCATAACATAGAAGGGTATTTTTCATCTGGATAATATTGTTACCACAGCGTGTGATTGCCAACTCGATTTAAATAACTTCAATCAAGTATAAACATCAATTTTGATACTGAACGCGTCAATATGAGATCGTCTCTCGTAAGTAGGTTGATTGAACTTTCAACCGCAGTGCATTTTCTAGATAAAACTGATTTTATTTGTAAGAATTAGAAGGGGTACTGCTGCGAAACTTTCCTTACAGTTGATGTAAAACGTTTTACTATCAAACGGAGTAAGTCAACTCACTAGGGATAGATAAGAGATGTGTGCTTTCCACCTAGAGAGGTAAAGCTACGGAGACAAACAATCAATCTGGCAGAACAATGCAGAATTTGGATTCAATTAAGCGATAATCTCCATTCAATGGGTGACAGAATTCGGGTCACTCCGTTTTATTGATAGGTACCAACTTTTTCAACGTGTATGGTTAATAAAGTTATTGTTTCCTTCAACACGTGAAACTGACCGTCGCGTCGGTTAATTAATTATTTTCAACTAGCTTCCGCTCGTGGCTTTGCTCGCGTGGTGTGTTGATAAAAAGTAGCCTATGTGTTAATCAAGGGTATCACCTATCTACATTTCAACCGAATCGATCCAGCAATTTTTGCGTGAAAGTAAAACAAACATACATCCATACATTCTTACAAACTTTCACATTTATAATATTAGTAGGATTAGTAGGATATAAATAGGATGTAAAATATGCTTCATGTTATTTATATCTCATATCCTTGACTGCTAGAACAGAATTTACTTTAAGATTATTTTTTTCCATATCTTTTGTTTACTTGAGAACACTCCTGGTACGACTAATGGCAAGCCATTGCCTGGGCATAATCAAGTCGTCAACGATTTGTCGTTCTATAAGCGCTTTTATCCGCAGATTGTATTGGAACGTAGTAAAGGAATGACTACGTGTACGAAGTAATGAGTACTAAAGTGTTGGGATAAGTGCAGTTGTTTTGATAGAAACACACAAGCTTTACTCAGTGTTTCTACAACTTCAATAGACAAGAGCCTCACCAAAATATTTAAAAAAGACTCAACAAAATTTAGACAGTAGCTCCTTCGAATTTCCGTTTCGAAATATTTTTTATCCTGATTTATTTGCCCACTTTTTACCTTAATTACACCGTTTTAAGAGAATTAGGTTGGAACGTGATTTTTAAATACGCGTACCTATTACATAATTTAGGTTACAAGTTGTAAATTCCGTGAGGCATTAAACTGTTTTGTTCACAAATGGTAAACCCAGTTAAACCCTTGTCGGAAGTTTAGTTTCTCACAAACAAGAGTAATGGGGCCACTGCCCGACACAGTTCAAATGCTAGACAGTCTTTTTAATTAAGATTTCTTCGTACTCCAGTGCGGTGAAGGTTTGTTATAAAGCCTCTGTGTGGGTGAGAGGTTCTGTAGTTTCTTCTAATTGTTCTTTAGATTGTGGTCCTTTATTATAAAGTAGTGTTGGGAGCTATTACATACACAGGAAGGAAAATACTTCCTACAGTACCATAAGGGTACAGTTTAAAAGACATGTCAGCAAGATTTCAATGTAGTGTGTTTTGGTCTCCCATCTATATCGCTGCAGGTTTGTTGAAAAACTAAAAGTAGAATACAAATAGTGACATAATTACAAAGCATACTTTTTGTAAAATATGTTTGCGCTGTAATAATCCTAATCAAATTATTCTATTAAATCTGTGACTCGATGTCATTACATCAAAGAAGAAATAATATGAAAAAGTTATAATAATTTTTACCTAATATAATTACTTGAACTATCCAAATTATTTTAATTAAATTTCATGTATGATTTGGCTATTTAGAAATAACTAGATCTACGTATGATTTTCACAACTAATACTTAGCCCAACAGCCATAGTCGTTAAAGAACCAACTGAACCCGGATACATACTATATTAAACCATATTTCTAGCTTTTCCTTTAGACACCGCCATCCATTAAACTTACATCGATTTCTCGGTACTTTATATTCTACAGACAATCTGTGAACGATCGCGAATAACTTACAGTTTTGTATAACAGTAAACGGGAGTATTTTATACTGAAAACGGTTAGTAACAACAATGTAGGTAGGTATAGGGTATCTAGTGAATCAACTCTCATTTACCGTCTAAATACCGAAAGATTAAAATAAAAAGTTTTTTTAAATAGGTACTTTTGGTTTAAAATATTAAGAAGAACATACATACATTGAAATCTTGTTCATTAGTAACAGATATAGATTGGTATTTTACCTCTAAGGTCTATTTTTTAAGTAAAGACTTTTACTATTTCAAAATATTCTAACACTATTGTGTCTTTTTTAAAAGTTAGTAAATCTAGACGTCAAGCCCGTTCCAGAGAGAAAGTAATACTTTTTATTATATTGGAGGAAATTGCCAAATAAATTAAGCCGGATTAGTTCTCAGGGACTGAAATTTTAATCGTTTAACGTTTCAAGGTCAAGTTGAAACCAGTTTATGCGATGAAGGTCAATTATAATTTTATTAATATCCTACGTAATATCAACTAATAAATTTATATTTGCAATGTAAAATATGGTTAGCTATAAAATTAATATGTCCAATCCTTTCGATCCACTTTAAAAATAACTCAGTGCTTCAATTTTATTATTATATTTTATAGCTTGCCTTTGTTTAAAAACATTTAATTGTTACCTACTGATTTGTAACGGAAAAGCTGTTTTGTACATATGCACGATGAAGGAGTTGCAATAACGTAGGTACTAATGGCAGATGCAACAATGGCATTGGGATACGAAAAGTGTTTGGATGATATAATCGAGTACGATAGTACATTAATATCGATGTTATTAACTTATTAAAAACTTTATCATCTTCCATCAGCAGTTTTGCGAAGCTTTTATAAAAATGAATGATTAATATGTCCTATAGCAATCGCCTGACGCTGTATGCAATGTCATCCCCTTCCTCTGCATAGACTATCCATCTAATTTTTCAATAAACGGCTGTCACCGTGACACGTTCCACAATGAAGATCCCGGGTAGTAGGGACACTGAACTGATGCGTTTTCCAGTAATTGACTGGTATAACTGCGCAACCTTCTCAGTCTTTAAGGCGTGGCACCATTACTTGATGAAGTGATGCTTGATAACCGACCTCAAATTGCACTACTAATTTGATTGACGTGACGAGCTGGTAGCAAAAAAATGTCGCGTGTCCTTAGGATTCCTCTAATTGGTTTGCAATCGATTGTAAATTATGTTGTAAAAGACCAATTAAGGACTACTATTTTAAATTAATATTCAGGGATAAGGGTTCAGTGTATTTAGAGATCGTTGAACTTTTAATAGTTCCTTGAATTTTAGTCGTATTATTTTAATGGATTGCTTAACTAATTTGTGTTGGTATGTTGTCATTTTCGTTTATTTTTATGTTGGCCAGGGGATTTGCCGATACGTGACGCAATTATGGAATGAGTACCCGTAGTTCAGGGTTACGAGTTCCTGGTACGTGTGGCTATGAAAAATTGGTGTTTTAGTTTGTACGGTTGTTTGGTTGGCAACTAAAGGACCAATTAATTATAATTATGAGGAAAAGTTGTTTGTTTATGTTAATTTTAATACGTAACAGGGGACATTATCATTTGCCTGCAGGGTATATAAGCCTCTTCGTACAAAATGAATGATCGCTAATATTACCACGATTGTTTAAGGCCTTAGGTTTTACCTTTAGCTTCTCAGTAAGTAGCTTTAGCTATCCAAGATAAACTTAGAAATTACTTATCTTAGAAAAGTTACATTTACTTACAAGTCGTGGTGGCCTAGTGGGCAAAGAACCAACCTCTCGAGTATGAGGGCGCGGGTTCGATTCCAGGTCAGGCAAGTACCAATGCAACTTTTCTAAGTTTGTATGTACTTTCTAAGTATATCTTACACGCCAATGACTGTGTTTCGGATGGCACGTTAAACTGTAGGTCCCGGCTGTCATTGAACATCCTTGGCAGTCGTTACGGGTAGTCAGAAGCCAGTAAGTCTGACACCAGTCTAACCAAGGGGTATTGGGTTGCCTGGGTAACTGGGTTGAGGGGGTCAGATAGGGCAGTCGCTCCTTGTAAAGTACTGGTACTCAGCTACATCCGTTTAGACTGGAAGCCGACCCCAACATAGTTTGGGAAAAAGGCTCGGAGGATGAGAAAAGTTACATTTGATGCTTTAACTACAATGACAACAAGACTTGTGTCCTTATCCGTAATATTTTAGGGTCGACATTATTTTTATAGTCTGTACCAACATTGAGGTTAAGAACTATCCATAAATATGATTAATAGCCAAATAACCTGCACCAATAACTTCTCATATTTCCAGGATAGTTTCTTAGGTTCATGAAATTGGCACTGTTCCCAAATACCTAAATCCTCTTTATGAAAATGGATGACCTTAACCTATCATGGTTCACTGATAAAGAATTTTGAGCACAAAGCAGCATTTTTGACCACACTTTCATTAATCTGCATACTATTTTTGTCTTACATAAGCTGAAATTTTATATTATCCCTTGCTTAGGTGGTTTCGAAGTTCTATCTTTGATACTACACTTCCAATATATAGTACTTACTACAGCAAAGAATTTCAATGAAATCAAAGGTTTTACACAGCCCTCGTGACCAATAAACTCACATCCTTTTGCACAAATATACATAGTCATGCTTCCTCTAAAGTTCCATAGTCATCGTTGAGTACCATGGCTCACTTTCCTATAAAAGTGGATGATCCAAACGATAGTGATTCACACATTTATCTTCTGAGCTGACTGACGGACTGGCTGATAGTCGTGACCATATCTTTCTTCATGGATTCATGTATGTTTTTATATTTTAGTACTACGTTTGAATATTTTAAAATAGGTCATTTTTTTTAAATTGTTTCTTTTACCGACAAAACATGTTAGTGAGTGAAATGGTTTTTAAGTATTATACTTATATATTTTGGGAACGAGTGAGTTCGGAAATTATTTAAACGGCTTCTCCCTGGGGAGAAACAAAAGAATAAACTTATGTGTAGGTATGTGGGAAAACAATAAATTACCTACTCCTCCCGCAATGGGTGCATCGCTAGAGAGTGTCAGACTCTTACTGACTAAACCTACCATGTTCCTTCTGGAACCCTCCAAGTACCACGCCCGCTGTAAATCTTAGGAACAATCCCGCACCCTTACAGAACATGACCTGGCCTTATTCAAAACTAACATTTATTTTCTTTGTTCCAGTATCTAATGTTATACCAACCATGTGGCTGCTAGGCGGTGGTGCGGCTAGGCCGGTGCCACAGCGCACGGTCCGCGGGCCAGCTATCCTGTCCACTCCTGATGGAGCTGTGCCCCCAGTGCAAGTCATCACACACAACTTCGGTACTACGCCCAGGAAGCGAGGACTTGCGGTAAGAGTTATATTGAACCTTATTGTTGGGGATAGCGTGTCTTTTAAATAGGAAACAAATTCTTTAAGAAGTCGAATGTAACTCAGAAGCAGTTTAAGAGCTTTTATAAAAATTACAAATCAAGTATCGCACACATTAATAGGTGAGTTTACTTCAACATACTTAGGATATTGTCATTGGTTAAATCTGTTCATAGAAATGAACATAAATTATACGGAAGCATTATGAATATTCGAATAGGGTCCACTTACTTAGAAGTCTCCTGACACTGCATTTTCCTTTATGTATTACTGTTCCCATCAAACGAGACACGACACCTGACATACGTATAAAAATCACCCTTTTAAAAATTTACTTACGCAAGAAAATTCCCAATCTCGCGTTCAAAGTAGGTACGCTAAGTATGTCGTAAAAGTAGTTTATTTGTAAAACGGGTTGGGAAAGCGATGAATACCTACTCACGAGGCTACTGTAAATATTGAACGAGGTTTTCCAAAAAAACTGACAAAATAATGCGTTTTACAATACGTGCGCGTTAAGCCTAAAGGTAAAAGATAAAACAAAATTGCAAATGTAACTGATGTTCTAAAATTTAAAGTTGATAAGTAGGCGATTATAATCGTCTATAATATCATAGCTACTAGAGTCCACCTTTTGAAGGTATCGTTTTGAGGTAATCTGTTAGTCCATAATTCATAGTTAGGAATTCAGATGAAAACAAGATTTGAATCTTTTGAATTATCATCATCTTTTTTGTGAAACGTAAATGGAGCAACTTTTATAATGTGCCGCTAATTCTATCTATTGCTGTAAAATTGTGAAAATTGTCAATTCATGGGAAATAACATTTTATTACCCACACATGCACTTAGCAGTGGAGAAACTAAAATACTACATCAACTAGATATTTATTTGTCTAACTCAATTGACACAATATTTTCGACTTTATTGACACAATAGTTCCGACTTTTATTAAGATCAATATCGAAACAAAACCGCTTACTGTCTCATAGATTTCGCAATATGTTTCCATCTGTAATCTGTAACAAGTAAACTACACTTGAGAATTGATTTATACTGCAAGATTACATCGTGGCGACTTTATTATGAGCTTGTTTGCTTTGTTTATGGACTGTTTGCGGAAGCAACAAGTAAACGGTATATGCAGCCAAGGTTAGGAACGTTGGCCAGTAGCATCTATTGTGTGGTCATGATTTTGGTGTGATTTATTACCAATGCACTTGCTGGAACTGTATCAGTTTTGGAGGAATGCCTCCATATGGCTTCGAAATTAAACAAATGAAATACGTTGAATTATACAATAACAGTTTCATTTTCTGTGGTGTAATAGTTTCTACTTGAAACCTAGCTTGTAGGTCTCTCAGTTTCCTTCTTCTTTTCTTTTGTTAGTGTATCTGAGCGATAAATTCAAATGAGTGCAAGAGGTAAAGGTTTTCTTGCTTCCACTCAAAAGATAGAAGATAATGCATCACTGTCTGTGATGACACGATTATATCCGCAAAAGTTCTAGAAAGGTGCATCATAAAACATCCACGTGGCAATACTGAAATGGAGTGCATTTTGTGCACGTTGACGACACACGTTTGACATTTAACAATCTAACTGCTAAGCGAGTAGTAACCTAATATTTTGATATGACCATAAACACAGGTCTTATAAAAAGGTGTTCATCACTTGCGCTTAAGACTTTTATTTTACTTATAGGTATTTCTTTATAAGTGAATGAGGAACGGAGTGGATTAGGAAATCAGCATAACCAGTACCCAGTTTCGCTAATCTTCAAGTCAGTCCATAGCATGCGGCAAATATATATATTAAATTCATTTATTCAAGTGACCATGACTCATTTTGTTAGTAACAATTTTTACTTAATTACTATGTTAGTAAATTACAACACAAAGCATCCTAACCTAAGATTACTGCCTGTATCAAATCACCACTGCAGATCTATCACCAAAGTGGAAAGTCTGCAGCAGTGATTCACATTCAGTCGAGTCTACTCGCTATACAGCGCACTAAGGTGTTGGGGCTGTCCCGCACACGGCGCACCAGGGACGCGCATCTTTTCCTCATTGTTGCGTAGAAGCAGTCTATGCGGGCTTCAGCAAACATCCCTGATGCGCTGCAGAAGCGAGGCAGCCCCATTAAGACCCGGAACGCGTTATTTTATTGTAGTCGAATGGCGCTGTACGACTTCTGAGTAAATGATGCCCACAGGCTGCACGTGTAGAAGGAGGTACAATAAGCACGGAATAAAGTTTGCTTCACAGCTACGTTGCAACGAGCAAACCTGCGAGCAATCATATTAGCTCGTACCGACAGCGCCCTTCTTTCCCTCTCAATATCTTGATCATCTTTTAAGTTGGAAGTCAATATATGGCCAAGATATTTAAAATTATAGGTCCTCTGCAGAGCCGTACCATTCAACCTCACAGGAGGTATTGTTTTCAGACATCGACCACCAGCTTCAAAGACCATGACTACGCTTTTCTTTTCATTGTAGACTAATCCGTGACTTTTAACATAGCCTTCACAGATAGCCAGCAACCTTCTGAGACCACAAACTGAGGCACTCAGTGCTGAGAGCCATGTCATCGGCATAGCTAATGTTATTGAAACTAACTCCGTTAATGTAGCAACCCTCACGCTCTCTACTGAGCGCCTCGATCAGCTCGTTGACGTAAAGGTTGACGTAAAGGCAAAGACTTCATGAGATTGAGCTTTTATAAAAAGTTAAAAATAAATCTACTCGCTTGAGAAATTACTCCAATTTAATCGAATTTATTGTTCATTTTGTACACTATAGTTTGCAAAGGTATTTAAATAGTGCCTATTTTGAGAATTGAAGTGGCTTATTAATAGTTTTTTTTAGCAGAAAAAAGGTATATATTTGCTCATAAATTATTCGTTAAACTCTCATCAAATTAATTTGATTTATATAAAAAGCATAGTATCTAGTTTTGACTACGTCGAATGTTATTACCACACGGTCTTAAAAAAATATTAATTTACAACGGTAAGTACAAATCAGTTCCATCTCTACGGTAGAAACCCATCACGAGAAGTATTCCTCATAACTTAAAAAATACTCCGTATTGGTTCCCCACAACTCCCTTACTTCAATAGGCCTCCCACAACTCCCTTACTGATTGCAAGTCAATCAGTTCAGCCGTCCCACCTTGCAGACGTAAAAATTAACAACCTTTTCTGGGATATTTTTCTTTTCTACTGTGCATAGGTATACCCCATGGTGGTTATAATATTATAGTTAATAATAGAATTTCATTTTTTATTTGATGTAATTACAAAGTTTAAAAGATTAGTCGTCCGTCGCGATCGTAAAAGCTATGCATTTAGCTTAGACACCCAGGGACATTGGCTTCATACATGCTAATTAATTGTTTCGCACCCGCTATCGTGTTAACACCTACGTTGCTTGTTTGCTTAATTAATAGAATAATAAACACTTATTTATTAACAACGTATATAGCCATAGAAACATTATTTTCATATTGTTTAGATAGCGTACTAATTAGGCATACCATATTTGACATAAGTATAAAATCCAGAATGCAGTCGTTAAAGGTAGTCAGAAGCCAGTAAGTCTGACACCAGTCTAACCAAAGGGTATTGGGTTGCCCGGGCAACTGGGTTGAGGAGGTCAGATAGGCAGTCGCTCCTCGTAAAAAGCACTGGTATTCAGCGGCATCTGGTTAGACTGGAAGCCGACCACATCATAGTTGGCAATAGGCTAGGCAGATGATGAGAAGACGATGTTATTTTGGTACTTTTATTGGTGAATTTCAAAATACATTATTTTTCTTCTTCCTAGTATTTGTCCCATCTCGTGACGGGCTCCTCTTTCAGTATCTTCTTCTTTCACTTCGCTCAGTCCTGAACATCTTCTTCCTCTCATAATGTTTGTCTTTCCTTACGACACTCGGATTTCCAAATGCATTGTTTATGAATTATCTCCGAAATGTTCCATCCAAACATCCAAGTATTCTTCTAAGGATATAATTGATTGAATAAATAGGTAAACGTTTCTCCAGTAATGCGATTTATAAAACCTTGATCATGAGCGTTCCTGATTGGTATAAATGGATCCTTTAATATTTAAACATGTTTAAATAGGGACGGTTCACGTTTTTAGGGATCAACTGAGTTCATCCGTGAATAGATTTTTAAGTGGTTTGTTTATCATTTAAGTTTAATAGTGTTAGTTTGTTTTATATAACTCATTTATAGTTTTTTCTTAAAAGCTATGTTGAAGTAGATATTTATAAACAAAAGGTAAAAGACGGTCCTAGACGTGAGGTAATCGCTGTGAAATTTATCATCGATCCCCCAACGTAACAACTCAGATGCTCACATACTGCAGCTAGAAGTAAAGTACTTAACCGTCAAATCCGTAGCGGACCCCAATCGGGGTCTGAACATCAATGTCACCGTAAGCTCGGTTTAGACCCCAATTGGGGTCTGCGAATCAGTCATACACTTTCCTAATTATTTACGCTCATATTTATTTTCTTTCCAATCAAACCACATTTGTGAGTACTAAATAAAATAACTAAATAAATTTAAATTATTTTTACGCATTCAAACCTTTCATATTTAGCATCCCGTTAGAAATATACCTTTTTAAAATCCAATCGTAATTACCGGGAATTCTGATAGAACTCGCCATGTTTGTTTACATTAGTTGTTTTTTTAAATTTGAAGACGCATAGACAAGATGGCGACGGTGATAGAAGTTTTGCATCGAATGATCCGATTCGTTAAAATAAAGAATCGATTTAATAATTTTATATTATAATATTACTAAATTGCACTTTTGTATAGGTACTTACCATAATCTGAAAATAAATTAGGAAAAGTAAAATGACTTAATTTATTTTGAAAAAAATGCTAGAAAATCAGTGGTAGAAAATACGTTGTAGCCGGAATAAAAAAAATCTTCGGTTTTTAGGGTTTCTGAAGACGGCAAATGAAGACTTATTTATTTCTTCGGGTGTTTTATGTGCAGGATTCCTGTAGACCTGCCAAACTTAATGGCGATTCGTTACTTCCAACTTTTTAACTGAGCGGCAAAGCTATTTGACGAGAGCCGTAGTTAGGTGTAGGTAGTTATCGCAAAATTTTATGACGATTTCATTGTTTGAAAGGGCAAATAGTTCGCTGTTCATCGAAAGCTGGTCCAAGATGGAAAGATGGCCGCCGCCGACTTATTTTTAACCGACTTCCCAAAAAGCGGAGGTTCTCAATTCGACCGTTTTTTTTGTATGTTTGTTACGCGATTACTCAGCCATTTATTTATCGATTTTAATGATTCTTTTTTTGTTTGATAGCGTATACTTCCGAGGTGGTCCCGTTATCATCAGGTCAGGATCTGATGATGGAACCTTGAGAAATCGAGGGCGACTTTCGAAAGTTGCAGAAATACATAGGTTGAAATCTTATCACTCAGGTGTTTGCCTGGTAGCACTATTCAACAGTGAAGGTTTTGAGCTGAACTGATGATGGAGACCAGTGAAGTTCGAGGGAACTCGACAACTGAATATTTAAACTTTCTCGTGTTTGTGCTTATATTATTCGTATTTACGAGGCCTCTGCAACAGTGAAGGAGATGGAGACGAGAGAAGTTCGGTTGTCGAGATCCCTTGACCTTCTCTGGTCTCCATCATCAGGTCAGCTCCAAACCTTTACTGTTTCATAGTGTTATCAGACATACATCTGAGTGTCAAGTTATAACCTTATCTATGCTTACAATTTTCGAGAGTTGCCCTCGATTTCTCAAGGTTTCCATCATCAGATCCTGGACCTAATAACAAATATGGGGAATATACCCTTTCGACCAAAAACAAACATCCAAATTGAGAACCACCTCCTTTTTGGGATTCGGTTAAAAATATTTGGTGACTTTAAAATCAATCAATTATTATTATTATTGTTTCTCATCATCAAATAAGTACATTACTTTGGTAGTTTACAAATTGCATTATATTTCAGAACACCAGGCTTACCCTCATCATCATCATCATCATCATCAGCCTATCGCAGTCCACTGCTGGACATAGGCCTCTCCAAGTGCACGCCACTGAGATCGATTGAAGTAGGCTAAATACCTCTATGAGCAGGCTTACCCTCCGCCGAAACAAAAATCTTAGAATTGTTCAGAAATAATATAAGAATAAATTAAAATTCCGTAATAGGTAATAAAAATTCAATTAAAGTTAAAAATTATTACGAATGACGCAACACCAAAATAAATAATACATATAAAAATTTAATGCTAAAAACTTTCATAAAACTTAAATATCTTTTTTCTTAACAACAAAAACAAATTGAACCTATAATTTAAAATTAATAAATAAAATTGAAATAAGTTGCTATTAAAAAAAATATATAAAATTGGTATTCGATTATTTATAATAAATATCCGATTTAGGTATCGAATGCACACCGATGATTGAAAAAAAAAATAAAACTCTATTCCAAACTCTACTTGTCTGTGACTTTGATCTTGTAAATATTGTTCATTTTTATTGTGTATTTTATGTGCTGATTTTTTAGTTATTGAACATAAATAAGTGCACGAAATGTATTGCAATGGATTGAAAATGTTATAAATATGACGTTTGTGTTGTGTTTGAGAAAGTGATGCGATTATTTATTGGTAAGTTTTCACCAAATTTGAAATGCCTAACTTTTCGATAGACTTAAAAACACCGTAATTATTATATTTTTCTGAATTAACTGACCCCATTTGACCTTTGCACGTTGTTGTCAAATAAGTGAGCTCTAAAGTTATAGGTAAAATACTTCTAATCAGGCATTACGGACTTAAAATTCATGTGTTGAAAGTTAGTACAAATTTTTGACTTCCATGTCGCGATTCAAAATATCCCGCCGAATCAACGGTATAGTCATATGTCAAAATCTTGTCGAGCAGAGGGGTTAAACATACAAACTGTAATTAAAAGTGTTTTATGACTTACCCCTCCGATTTCGTTCAGTCGCTGTAAGCTTAAAGCTGCATAGAGACCACCAGGGGATGGTTCGAAAGAGTGACCACAGCTCTGGTACATAAAGAGCTTAAGAAGGGACATGGTGGGTTTTAAAGTCAATAAGATACTGACACTCCCTCATGTTGCACCCACAGCGGCATTTGATGATTTCCCAACAATAAAAGCGTCATAGAAAGAGTTAGATGTTTAAACGTCTACAAAGAACTATGTATAAACAATTAAAACTATTTTCGTATCAAACCAACGAATGAATGAAGTCCTCTAATACTAGTTGCTAAGTCCATTATCTTATCACTTTTCTCCATCGCATTCCACCATAAGCCTGGCTTCAAGATAGCTCAAGGTAAATTAATTAAAACAACTGGACTAAACGACATTAGTCTACCAGTATTAGCTAGGTATTTCATTTCATCTAGGTCACACTAAAATATCGTATGATCACGTTTAAGACTAGCCTTCGAAATATTATAGTGACATAAAACCTCATTTTTACTTTTTAAGGGCCTCAAAATGATGTAGGTCGGAGATATGTACTTCAAAACTTTGTGAGATAGGTTCGTGACGAGCATAAGTTAAGCCTATCTTAGAAACATTTTTCAGGCGAGATGATTTTCGAAGAGTTAGGTGTCTGTCTAATATAGTTTACGGCTGTGGCATTCCTCTTAAATATAAAAACTAATTCCACGAAGTAGATATTGTGGGATGTATTTGTACCTATAAGTCCTTAAGAGTGTGCCAGCAAATGGCTTAAACTAGCCTGTAACTTATTATAGTCAATTAAGGGGAACCACATTTTAGTTTTGTAGTTTGCACGGCACTAAGTTGTTTTAAAAGGTCAATCATAGTGAGTTTGAAAAAAACTATAGTACAGGTAAATGTCTAGGTAATTGAATTTTCCTGTAGGAAACGTTTTCAATCCACTAATGTAGCCCATAAACTTTGTCCTTGGATCCATAATATTCATTCAAATATACTTTTGACTATAAACTTTGTCGTACATGTTAGTATGTAATGCTAACAAACTCATAATCCCAGAATTATCATTAGGTACTGACAATGTAAAATGTATTTATGTTAGGTAGGTACTTACACGGGCGTTGACCCTAGAACCACTAAATATATAAAGATCTATAATAAGAGCGTAAAGGGTAAATGATAATTTTACTGACAACTAGCTAACATACAGTTGAGTACCAGTCATACTTTATATCTTTCCTAATAAAATATCTAAATAATTATAACATACAGAACCGTGAAACATTTGTAAACTCAAACTACATTGGCATGTTCCCTTAAAACAAACATTACTAATACGCTTAAACATTGTACACATAGTAACTTCATTTTATTTGACGATAAAAGCTTGACTTGAATGTTCAATTCCTTTGATAAAGTCGTAATTGGATTTTCTTGTTCATAAAAATATAGAAAATTCCTTTGTTTCTAATATAAGTGTTCGCTTTTTGTCACTAGGGTAAGAAGAAAGTTGAGAGCACTTAGCAGTTTTAACATAACAACATCACGTTTGTATTTATTAGCATGTTGAACTTAGGATTAGAATAAAGATGAGTTTAATACGGAAAAGTTATTGGAATAATGAGTAATGAGAAAGTTCCCGTTGTTTAGATGGCACGATAAACTGAAGTCTTGGCTGTCACTTGAACATCTCTGGTAGACTAGACGTTACAGGTAATCAGACGCTGACAACCCTAGGGATATTGGAATGCCAAGTTCAGGAGATCAGATAGGCAGTCGCTTCTCGTAAAACACTGGTATTCAGTTCGATCATGATGAGTAAGTTCAGCAAAACATCGTCTTTTCACCATTCCTAGAGTTTAAATTTTATAATTTATTTGCGAACAAATCGTGGGCGTAACTGAGGCAATATATTTATAGCCTTCTGTCTACAGAGGGTACGTGAATTACGTACATTGACACCTAATTTTCAGAAGAATAATCTTTATTCAAACAGGTGAAAAGAGGTCGACTACAGCTATAATAGTTAAATCATTTCTTATATGATTTTCGAGCCAACTGAGTAATACAACAGTGACATCTGATTACAAATCCCAAAGAACTCTAGTTTATATTAAGATCTTTCCCCGTTCGAAACGTAACTTTCCATATAAATGAAAACTTTACCGCGGCATAGAAATGTGATTGAAAAACAAATGGATCATTTTCGTTATTGCATAATTGGATCAACTTTGCGATTAAAAGGAATGATAAGAGTTTCACGTGTATTTTGTTTTAATATCATGCATGTTTCGTGTATTTTACGTCACATGCTACTTAAGAAATTGAAAGAAACAAACATCAACATAAAAGACTAGTACGATTATATATACGAGAGAATAGTACGATTTATATCGTACCTACTTGTTGAACATTTTTGGTAAAAAATAAATTATGATCTATTTTATGTCATTAATGATGTTATTACAGATGCTATATTGTAGGGATGCCGAAGGCAGCAACTTAATAGCAACCAAAAAGCATCATAGCCCCAACCCAGCTACAAAGGTTGATCTAGGGCTAGGTCGGTCTAGAAAGTTAAGACCAGAAAAGTATACTACAATATTTTTAGAATTTTCCTGAATATTGTTGTAAAACGAGTATTGTAAAATAATGTTTTAAAAACATAAGCCAATTGTGAGGACAATGACTGTAATAGACAACAAAGTCATGCTTTTGGCTAAATTCCTTTGGGAGCTTACAATTATTTTTATTATTTTAAAAGGTTACTGTTACGCATAAAAACCTTGCAGTACCATGTTGATTGCTCGGGGCGCGACACGTTTAAGGCATGATATCATAAAAAAGCATCATGGCAACCAACTTCTTAACAGAAGAATAATTTTATAACTGTGGAACTTAGTAGGGTTTCAGTCAAAAGTTTCTAAGAGTTCAGAACAAGGGCGCATTGCATTGTGACCGTAATTGCTGGTGCAAGAAACGCATTCACTACTAAACGCCACGTGGAAGGTTCTAGAACTTCGCTATTAAAACTTCAAGTTGAAGTTCAATGGTAATTAGCTCAGTCCTAGGCCAAGGTTTGATGGTCTTCAAGTACCCGTGAAAGTTTAAATGCTTAGTAGAATAATTACAGTCGGAGTGAAACGGAAAAGCTAAGTTGGATATCTAATCTGAAATGTAAATTATAATGTTGTTGATTGGTATCAAAATGATTTTGGTTTTGTTAAATGGTAAGCAGTTTTTACTTTGCAAAAAACGTTAAATTTAGCTAAGTTTAGTTTTAACTGTTTGTGGTATCTTTCTGCCCCAATGAAAATTGGGCACGAGGCAGCTATGATACAAAGGAAGTACTATCTTTATGTCAGAGTTGTAAATATTATAATTTTTTATATAAACAGTCTATTGAAAGCTCCCTGATAAGTGCCATGTTTTGATTGAGGAAATGTCTATTTTCGGGACTCGTTTCACTATCAGATAAATGGGGACCTCGGAAACCGCGAGTTTTATCTGTGTTGCGCGACGAACAGAAGTGTCCATGTTCATAGTGTTGTTAATCAAATTAATAATACAAAATAGTTCTCAGAATATCTACCGGTATGTAAATCACATAAGAATGAAAAGAGCATGTTTCTAACTAACCCTAAATATAAATAATGTGGTGTGGCGTCTCTTTTTTCTGATGTCACATTCATAGATAAAAGGTTAACATTTATTACGCACTAGGTATTAATACATTTCACGAAATTACCATAATAGACTGTATTTAAATTGAAAACGCTTAAATAATTACGCCTATGCAATGTTTTTCCAAAAGTACTTATGTGAACTGTTGAAACTTTTAATAAGATTATACGAAGCAAAGCTTGTGTTTCTGATGAAGTTAGTTAATTGTAGTAAAACCCTTTGTTATTTTTTCTAACACACCTACCTGCTTTTCTTCAAAATTTTTTTATCGAACTCTAATCGTTGTGTTATTAAAATATACTTTAAAGCAATCCGCTTAAAGTTTTAATTTGCTTGTTTTCAGGAATGGGTGTGGACGCTAACCGGTCAGAACCGACATAATCGTGAGAAGGTGGACCCAGGTGGTGAGCTGCAGATCATGCTGCCTGCGCAACCTGATAAGGCTGCGTCTGGGGAGGTCTGTCTTCTGGCTGAGAGTCCCTTCAGAATCCTGAGGGTAAGTGCTATTATTAAGGCAATGAATAACAAAGATTCTATAAGATATACTGTATTTATGTATACATACATACTTAAATTTAACTAAACTACAAATAACAAACAAAAAATATGATGCTACATGTATGGCTTTGGACATGCTCGTTGTTATAGTTAACTGCATTCAGCAAGTTATATGATAAACTCCTTATTGCTATATCGAAAATAAATACTATCTCTATAGCATATTATTTTGTATCTGAGAGAAAATCGATTGGAAAAACTTTACATGTATCTAAGTTTGTATATACGCTCTCGAAGACGACGTCGGTGAAGAAGTTTGTGTTATTTTATTATATAAGCAACCCTCATAACAGCCTACCAAACTCTTTAATGACTAATAATCAACTTGAGAATTGCCATCTTAAAAGTAAGTACTCACAAGAAATTCAATAAGCTTGTACCCACAAGTTTTCAATATTAAAATTCTTCGCAAAACGTTACCTCAGGAATTTCTATCGTGTAAGGTTAACAAACCTTTCGTCAATGTTGGAACATCTGTTAGAAATCTAGATACTGCAGGACTCTTGGAGCTGGTCGTAAAAGGTGAATTTCTTGGTATATTAACCTGGGATAGTGCAGTATGACAGGTGCAAGGTAAATGGCCAAGCACTGAATAAGAATTGCAAAGTTGGTTAAGGTCTTGGGTTTGGTGGAATTATATTTTCTTCTGATATTTTTCTAGTATGATATGTCCACTTTTCATTTCGTTATTAGGTATAGCTTTTCCCTTTTGGCCTTATGTGTAGTTACTAATGACCCTCTGAATGGGAAATGAAAGACAAGTTTTACCACAATTCCACCTATCGTCTAGTATGTATGTGTTAGTTAACAAATCATGTCGATAACAATTTCTGTGGAACATCATTATATCACAAGAAGCAAGGTAAAATATTTCCTCCCCTTTCCATATTTGGTTTTTGGTCTTTTCATGGTGATATCAACTAATGAACAAAACCTTCTGTGTGTGTCATCATCATCAGCCTATCGCAGTCCACTGCTGGACATAGGCCTCTCCAAGTGCACGCCACTGAGATCTGTGTGTGTTACCTAGCCTTTTCTGAATTACGTTGGGATCAGCTTCCAGTGGGATGCAGCTGAACACACGGCCATCACACGGAGCAACTGCCTATCTGACTTCCTCAACCCAATTACCCGGGAAACTCGATACCCCTCGGTGTATGTGTACTCTAAAACATCGATAAGGTACTTTAATTCATGATGAATAAGCACCGAAAGCTCGCGTAATTTTTTGCTCTGTTTCATGTATGCCACGTCATTGCAATAGTACGCGAATCCATTCATATCAAAAGCTGGACTCATTAAAGAACTGACAGTTCCAGAATAGACTAATGGAGTGTTGAGCACTTTAGATACTATTATCAGTGTCATTCTACTAAAATGCTCTTGTCTGAGATTACTCTATGATCGATATTATCGATAAATAATTCCGCATGAATTTCGTATCAGGAATTTGTTTCAGAGTATTGCTCTGTTGACCTGACTGGGTGTAGAAAGATCGGATGACGTCAAATGACCCTTTTTAAACGAGGTGACCTGGGAGCTAGCCGCGAGACTGGTGGACAATGATAAAAAGCTTTTGGGTGATAGCGAACTTTATCACTTGTAATTTTTATTGTGTATTTCACCAATACCCACCTAAGCTTTTAATATTATCAATAACAATATGATTTATTTTTTTAAGCCAATATTTATGATAGATATGGTCTGTACTAAATTCATTTGTAGTGACAAGTTTTACATTTCAATTGAAGATCTCATTACTTTATCAAGACCTATAAAAGGCACTGAGAACATTAATATTTCTTACTGATCCAAAATAATGAGTTGGACTTGATTGAAAACTAGTATACAATAAGGAAGGAGAATATTGCTGATAGAAACACTTATACCAGAAATCTAAAAATACAGAAGTTCAAACGCGTGACATTCTAATGTAAATAACCCCTAAACTAGCAAAATCGTAGCTAGCCCTTACCAGAATACAAATGTCACATTACACATACCGACTGTTGCTTAACTTTCACATCAGAGGTCAAAAGTGCTCAGATAAAAACATGCCATTGACAAAAACGATAGAAATACAAACAATAGGACACTCCCAGAAACGGTCGAGTACAACCCTTTGGTGCAAGGACGAAAGTTAATTGAATAGCGAACAAATAATTGTACCTAACTGTACCCATACTACGACAAGGGGTCATGTGATAGGCCAAGGAAAGTCTAGGATTACATAATGAGGTATAAGAACTTTATCGCAAGCAATGAGGTGTTTTGTGACCATATTTATGTATGTTTCCAAAACAGCTTTTCAAGATTTCTCCAATTTTATTTGTAAAAATTACCATCTTTTCCAGTTTGTTCAGTACACTCTTTAAAAAGATATAGTGACTCTCACAGTACCGTAATCACCATGAATAGAAAGACCATTTCATCCTTCTCAATTGTCATCCTAAGATCAACCAAGAAGAAGAATAATCGTAAAATATTCAACAGTTTTCCTACCCACTTTCCGATGAAAATTTACGCCATACCTACACGTATTGCGCAATAACATAAAAAAAGTTATCACCTAATGTATCCAATTGAGCTGTATAAAGTCATAAGCCATGTACACTAATAAGTAAGAGTGCTGCTTTCGCTCTTCGTTACTCAAGTTGTTACGGGTAAGGTTATAGTAAGAAAGCGTAGCGAGTTGGTTCAAGTGTGTTTTGTTCAAAAAAAGCACCATAAAGTCTAGACCTACTACTAACCTACTACTTAAGATAATATGATAACAGTGTGCAACTGTGTGCAGACGTGCACTTTATGTAGGCAAACTTTCCTAATAAAATTGTTTATGTCAGCCACTGGACACCAACCAACGAGCCAACCAAAGAACATTCTAGAAGAATATATAACAGTGAGAGTAAAATTATGTACCTATAGAGTAACGTTTAAAGAAATCGGAAATCCAGTTCATTCAACGGTCAAGAGGAACTAGTACCTTTGCTCGTGGATTTAGTTTGCAACTAAGGTGGCTGGTAGCCCGTTGCGTTGAACTTTAAGGGTTTTTGACAACATTGTAACTGTTTTTTTGAAGGGTTTTTATAGATTTCGATATGCAGTTCAAGGTCTAGCCTACAGCAGTTGATGCTAATTCACCTGCGTTTATGCTTGTTTTTGCCAAAGCTTAAAAAGTGATAAACATTTACTAAATTAGATTATATTTCAATGACTATTGACTTTACATTCACATAGTGTTGTTTTAATATGAACGTAGAATAAAAAAAAAATGATTAAGTAACACTATAAAAACTATCCCGATTTTTATGTTTGTACCATACCCTTATCCGCTCCCGCTTTCCTAACAAAACCGCTCCCTCTGATAACTCCCACGGCCAGATAATCGCTAAACTCGTTAACCTGTTAATGGGCTATCGTTGTATCTCGATTATATAAGATAAGATCGGTCCGTGTAATCCTGATCGCCATTGCTGGCCCATATGCTTCTGGACACGGCCGAATGTGGTTAAACAGTGAAAAATGTGGTTGTTTCGACGGGCTAATACGGTACCTAATATACCCGTGACACCGACTAAGCTGTACGCGGTAAGCAGTCATTATTTTTTTTTAATGGCAGTTATGCGGTAATTTCATCTGATTATTGCTTCCAAATTGTTGAGGCTTAACTATAGTATTGAACAAGGAAATGTAGTACTGAGTTTCGTGAATTTTATGGACTTTAATTAGAATTATTTATGAGCCTTATAATTGTATGCTAATAAATGGTATGAAAGTTTACCCTGAAAGGTTTCTTTTGAGTAAAATTCTTTCTGTTGTGAAAGGTTTCGCACAAATTAGTTTGGTTTTTCTTGAACTTCGCTGCTCTGGAAAAGCTTGCAACTTGTTCTACGATATTTTGTATCTGCTTGTTTTTTAAACTGTGGATTCTCTCGTCTTTTGTGAACAAAAAAAGACTTGTAGAATTGAAAATACAAATTTGATAGCAGTAGTCGACGGGTTTGCTGGTCGTCGCCATTACTAAGGTCGAACTAAAGAGATGTTTCCATTCATACCAAGTCATGATCATCATCATTTGGAAAATTACAAAGAAATAATGTAGGTATGTACATATATCATACCTATATATTTTGTAGCAATACTTGATATCTCCTTGAAATCAGTGAAAGTACTATTTTTTTTCGAGAATAACAGATTCTTCTAGAAGACGTGGTTCCCAGTAAAAGCCAACAAAAACATGTTGACACTTCGAAGCCAGTGTGGTATCCAAAAATAGTCGGTAAATTCATTTCAGATAATTTGATTACGATCACTGAATTACTATTAAGCCATAAACATTGAATGGCATCTGTAATACAATAAAAAGTAATATTATTACTGTTTTGAGAAAAATAAGACTCGAATTCTATGCCTATCCTATTGTCTTGCTTTCCTTAACGGTCAATATCGTCGTAGAAGAATGGAATTTAATCGATTTTGACATAGGCCTCAACTCTAGCACTCTCCGGAGAAGCCTAAGCATCTTAGGTCATCATAATTTAATTGCAAGCTTTCACGCGATGCTACTTTTTAGAGAAGATTTTACCTCGTGTAACCTCATACTCGACTTCTCATAAAGGGGTTTTTTGTTTCTGGTTTGTATACTTTTTACTAAAAAACACTTACCTACCTTTTTTTTAATAGAACTTTTTTTTTAAATGACTGAAATAAACTATAAATTATACTCTCAAACAGAAGAGAAGTCGGGTTGACAAAACATTGTTCCTATAAATAAATTCTCGCCACAGTTCAGCCCACGTTCACGGATACGACTCATTTATCACACCTCTGTCTTCATCTATCGATGTGAACAGGTAACGTTCCGCTTACTCACTTTGTATTGTCACGGCGCCGACGGTATTGTTGGGATAAGCGGTTTCTTTTTCAAGGGATATGCTGTGACGTGAATAGGAAAATGTTTATTTTTAAAAGAATATTAAAATGTATATGTTATCCTCTCGAGCCTCGTGAAGAGCTCAAGCGTAAGTCAAAGCCGCGTGGATCGATTGATTGGTTTAGTAACGCCTGGCGTGGTTGGTCCGTGGATGGGTCATCACGAGTTCCATCTTGTCATCACGAGTTCTACCGTAATTCGGAAGGCCCGATAAACTGGTGCATCACGGCTATCTTTTAAACATCTTTGGCAGTCGTTACGGACAGTCTGAAGCATGAAAGTCCGACAACCAGTCTTACCAAGGGGTATGGATTTGTCCGGGTTACGGAGTTGTGGCGGCGAGATTGGCAGTCACTCCTTCATCTGGTTAGACTGAAAGCCGACCCGAATAATATCGTTACAGCCTCCTTTTATTCGTCCCACTGCTGGGCACAGGCCTCCTCTCACATGGAGAATGATTGAGGTTATAATATTCATATAATAATAAAAATCTAAAAAAGTAAATAAAAAAAAATAGCAATATAATATGTACTTAGTTGGAAAAAGCATAGATAGACGATAATGTTTACTTGAAAGCGGATTTGTAAATTAGAATACCTATTTTTAAAAACATTCTATCCGAATGAATTAAACACCCAAAGCTTCGGCAAGTATACTATTTCATTGTCTTTCATAATAACAAGGAACTCAGTAAAGTTAATGTGCAGGCTACACTACTATGTTGAGGGATATATTAGTCCGTTAATTGCTACTGATCAGCTGGTAATGAAGATAGATGCCAATGTAATTGGTTAAAGGCCAAAGGGGAGAGGATTCCATGGTATCATAATCCATGTAATATATACAAGTGGTTCAAAATATATGCATTTTCTTATATTTTGGATAAACTGGGGATAAATATTATACTAGTGTCTAGAGTCTAGATAGACGCAAAAATATGTCTATAACAAATCAGACTATATTATCTACCCAATAAAAGTTGTTTATAAACCAGAAGATTCTCATTATTTTTTTCACAGAAACACTAATAGTCAACAGATTAAATGAATCATAGTTTAAAGACCTGAAAAACAAGTTTTATCCTAATTGCGTCGGTTTTAAAACAAAGAAAAACAGCTGCGTTCTCAATGGTAGACAATATAAGCGAATGGGGACTTCATATTGGACTTGTTGTTGTGTTAAGGTATTTTCCACATGGAAAGCGAAAACAGTCCTATTCCTAAAGATAGACGGAGCAGCGAAGTATACAAGAAGAAAGCATGAGGTACCGACTCCAAATAGAAATTGGGTTGAGGAGTCTTCGTCGTCATATCTTCAATGGCATAAGGGCCCAGAGTTGAACCTTGTTGAACCTTGGTAGGTTTGACATCAATATAAATAAATAAATAAATATTAGATTAAGTTAGTCAGCCAGTCTTAGTAACTTATTAAGTTTAGTTAGTTAGTATAGCCAGTCTTTAATGGTATTGCAAAGCACAGCTAAACCACCTGGAGAGGGCTAGAAATGAAAATAGCAGTTTTAACTGATTACTAGGACAAGCCTTATATGAACAAATGTTTTCCAGCCTCAATATAAAAACACCCTAAGCTTAGTATCAGGCACTCGTTTCCACAAACGGGCAGTCCTCGTACACACGCTAATTGCATTGGCTTAAAGCCACATTTTGAAATTTACGTGGCATAGGTCATGGTTAGTGACGGGTCCACCTCTTATACCTTATCTTGAAATAGCGTTTCAATTTATAACTTTAGAAAACTACCAATTTGTGTCTGGAAAGACGACAGGAGATAACATTCGGTAACTTTGTGGATTTCAAGTTTAAAAGATTTATGGCTCGTTTTTAGAACAGTGCTTGGATTGTAGAAAAACAAATGAGTGTAGTGGCACAAATGCTGATTTATTAACTGTGGTGGTTGGTTAGTGGAATGGTGAAAACTTCCAAACACTTTTAATAAAGAGAATTGAGCTTTGGTTCAAGAAGTCGAATAGAAAGAATGTAATGCCAAACCATTTCGCAGAGAAGGATTCAGTTGCACTGGGAAAACTTGGCCAGTTGGGAAATGGCCTGGCTATGAAATGACAAGTATATATCTATCTATAGGAGTTTAATATCTGCAGCTGTGACTGTGACAATTTTAGGAGAAAATTCTTCGCAAAATTTTGGTTGAAGTATCGTAGCATCTCCTTTAGGCCATAGCCTAGGTCATGAAAATTTTTACATCAAGGGGACTGTACAGTGTACATATAGTTTTTATGTTTAGGAGCTGTTTACCTAAACACCACCTTAAGTCTGCTACCAAAATAAAGTTTGTTTACCACTTCTAAGTCACATACTATAATACCTATCACAACAAACAACTGAGGCGTTGAACTCACGTACAAGAACCACTAAACGATTTATTACCAACAAATTAATCTTAGAGTACTGAATGCCTTTTTAATTACAGTATTGGTTATTTCTTTTTTTCAATAGATCTTTCATCCACTCTTTGATCTGCTATGCTGGTTGAGCTATCAAGATGGAGACAGACTTCAAAACTTTTGATTCTAGAACAGATTTTTGATTTAAGATATATTTACGGTCTAGATTTTTATATTAAAAAAAAACAATACAAAGCAATGGGTGCGCGCAACTGCGCAATACGAGTGCGCAATGCGCAAACAGTTTCTTGTGTTTGATAAAAACGTCATTGATTAAAACGTCCGTTACTAAATAATCCTTGCAGTAATAAAACTCAAATATCATCCCATCTGAACTTATCAGAACTAACGTTTGTAAAACTTACAAACTTTTTTTGAAAATATAACTGTTCAACGAAGAACAGTCTTCAAAAATTATTCGCCTACAGATTAGGTTTCTTAGCGGTATAGGGTACTTAGCCTAAGTCAAGTCCTACGTACAAGTATTATCTACTTATTGCACTTCCCGATTAAGCAGTGGCTATAGGACCCGGGTCATGATCCGCGTGTAACGAAACCATAGCGCGATTTAACTCGATCTCAACACCACCTAGTTTTATTTAGCAATAACTCTTTAACCCTTTATTGAGAATACAAACTGGTTTAAAGAAATGCAATGGAATCAAACAGGAGAAAAGACAGCTTTTGTATCAATTGAGATGAGAGAACGGGTCAAACAAAACAGGATCGCTAGCGAAAGGGCGAGAGCTATCAAAATCTTGGTTGAGTAAGCATTTAACATTTTTACAAACAATTCATACTTTCTTTACTTCTTCGTATTTTTTGCATTTCATTCATTTGTTTCCTTCCTTCATTGCTGTCAAGCATTTTTCTGGCTGAGCAATTTTCGAGGGTCATTTTTTATCGATAAATAAAACGCTGGTATAGTAATTCATCCCTAAGGTTTTTTATTTTTTTCTTTCAGTCATTTAAAAATAAAAAGGCAACAATAGTAATTTAAGGACTCCACTCTAAATAATAAAGAACAGCACATATTTATTTAACATTTCTTCTCAAAGATTCCACTAGTCCTTCTAATAAATAAAGGTAGATTAATGTATTTTAGGGCCGATCAGCTGATAGCATGTGCGTCCGCAGCACATGCTATCGGCTGACTGACGACAAATCCTAGAGAATGCCGACTGTGCATTCCGATCATGCGCACTAAAACCCTTAATGGCTATGCGTGATTGCAATAACATGAACTATCGTTGTAATACGCGTGTTAGCTAGGGATTTTGTTGTAAATTTTCATCATTTTCTGTAGAACCCTACTGCTGTAACGTTAATGCATAGTTTTATTTCTCTTAAAAATAACAACCTCGTATAATAAACAAAAATCGCGATTTAATACTCAACTTTAATCAATGAAACTTGAATCACGTATGTCATACATATCTTTTTATATAAATAGTTAAATTGATAACACATGCATAATGCATGCAAGTAAATTATTTTAGTATTTCATATAGGTATTCTCTTCGAACATTGCCCTTAAAAAATTACAAAAAACAAAACAATATCAAATATTCAGTTCATTTGATGGTGAATATGGTGCAGATTGATTATTATGTAGGTTCAGCATTATTTGTACCAATTCACAGAGAGCGATCAATCATACCAAGTCATTGTCATCTGATAAAGACAAGGTCTGACCATCATTTTAACGAAATACAAGTAACAAGTACTAGGTAGTTGTATTTAATGAATATGTAAATTAATGCAAATCCTGATATTCATGATCGTAATGATGATATATCACTTTGTCCTCTGAGTATTTTAATTGTGTCAATACAAAAACTGTATGCTGATTCTGATAATGAATTAAATACTATAATTTATCATTTTTATTTAAGGAAATCTTTCAAGATGAGTCATTTAATTCTCGTTATATGACTTGCCGAAATAATTTTAATCAACGATACAAGGAATAAATATCGTTCACATAATGTTAGCAAACCCTTGTATTCACTAGGGAAAAATCTTTAAGGGCTGATATTTTGGGCCTTGTATCGTGACTAGTAGACAAAAGTTCCGCATTGTACCGCAGAAATAATATGTACTTATACAAACACACTATAAAAAGCTCATGTTACTTTTACTCTTTCACATTCATGTAGCTATAGAGTCCTGAATTTATAAAGAAAAACACTCTCTCCGGAAGGCATGATTAAGAGAAACTGTTGTTTTCTATAATTAATCATAGTTTTTGCTATTCTACTGATAATTATTATGGCATTCTTTGTACCAGATATACTACGATATTTCCTGTTCTCTGATTTGCCTAGCCTAACCTCCCATATTGAGGTCGGTTTCAAAATATTTTTGTCTTATCAGTGCCATGAATCGTGTAACTATTTTATCTTATTCCAAAAATCCTATAATGAAATTCAGCCTATAGGTTTCAGTACGAAATCTATCAACATTCACAAACTAGATTATCGTATAAAAGGTGTAATAAGATTGTTTACCCTTGACGCGGTATCATCGCATACCTACACTGAACGAAATGTTTCTGCTATGAGAAATAAGTCCATCGTAGGACAAAGTATGAAGAATAAATCTAAACTATATATTTTTTTTAGGTTTATAACCGCCACCACGAAGAAGTGGGAACGGTCTACAAAAATTATGTAACAAAATGGGAACATTGTTACACACTTATATACTAGACTTACATCTAAATACAAAAATATACCTCTGCCCGTACAATATTCGGCTGGGGAGGTCATAAAACGCGTGTAACACTTCGATAGCGTGATCTAACTTGATCCCAACGCCACCTAGTTAGGTACTGAACAACTCTATTCCAGATTCTCTCGCGAAGACAGTGGCGACGCGCAGGCTGAACGGGAAATTGGGGAACTAACCTTGTACTTAACACTCGCGCATTTATACAAACTTTTACTAATTGTCTTTGGTTTATTAACAGGCAAGCTTAAAATGGATGACATTAGCCTACTTTGGAAAATAATATTACATTCATTTAGTTAATTCAGCTACGAACACCAAAAATACAATGTTTAGCGTATCATTTTAAAGTATGGTCACCTACTTCTTCAATTTTGTTTGTATCCTGTGCGTGTTTGCGTGAAGGAATCCGGTTTAACCTGCTTTCATTTGGTAGTTTAATATACCACACGGATTTTTAACCCCTATCACATTTATTCAAGACTCACGCACTCTTTTCGACTGGATTCATCGATGTGAAGAACTTTTTAACTTGTGACTAAGTTTTAATGTCATGGTGTAAATCGAACTGCATATACTTGGATAATATGTGTAATTAATACCCAAATATTGACTTGATTAGCACAATATCTTTTACTTTAAATCTAACTTTCATTAAAGCTGATAAAGTTGTATAGTAGCCACTTTTGAAACTCTTCAGTTTGTCCATATTAATCTTAAATGGTGTTCATTTGTACAACTTCCCACAGTTCTAGAATTCACTTGTTTCGTAATGATGACGTTTGCTTTAACTATCGTGCAGAATGATAAGTTAGAGTGGCAATACTGTTGGCTTTCACATTTCTTCGTGGGATGTTTAACTATCCACGTGGATACATAAAGGGTGTTAAACTGCACGTGCATTTGAACTTTTGGATGCAAGTCATGCTTGGTTAACTCACAAACTTTGATGAAACATGCTAGTGACTTATTAAGGTACGGGTATCATTGGATGACTGCTAGTGCTTTTAAGGTTGATTTCATCCGGAATGAAGTAAGTTTTAAAAAAAGTCGGGGTGGCCTAGTCGGTAAAGAACTATCCTCTTAAGTACCCACTCAGGGTTTGAGTCCAGGTCAGGAAAGTACCAATACAACTTTTCTAAGTTTGTATGTACTTTCTAAGTATATCTTGGACACCAATGACTGTGTTTGGAGAGCACGTTGAACTGTAGGTCCCGGCTGTCATGTACCATCCTTGGCAGTTGTTACAGGTAGTCAGAAGCTAGTAAGTCTGAGACCAGTCTAAGCAAAGGGTATTTAATTGCCTGGGTAACTGGGTTGAGGAGGTCAGATAGGCAGACGCTCTTTCTAAAGCATTAGTACTCAGCTGCATCCAGTTAGACTGGAAGCCGATCCCAAAAGTATTTGGGAAATGGCTCGGGAGATGAATGAAATAGGTTTATAAGAACTATGTTAGTAAAATTAGGGTCGTTATTTGTATGCCTACAAAAAAGTCAAAGTAATTGACAATATAATATTTCATCCGCCGCTTTAGAAACTTTACTCACGTGTTCAATTTACTTCTTCATAAAAGTCGCTTCATGTCACTTACATATATTCTTGTCGTCAAACGTACTTACTTTATTAAGTAAAAAAATAAGAGTTGTTCTCGTGTCTTGGTTGCCTTGAACTCGGCACAATTCGGGGATTAACGATGTCGCAGTCTACGGGGCCAAATATTGTTCGTTCACTTGCCAATATGAGAACTTACATTTACAACATGAATGAAATATGTTCAATGAATTTTTTTTTTACAAATTGGCTACAGAAAAAAGTACTCGTTAGACTGTAAGAGCGGTGAAATAATATTTTAAATTCAGCGATGACAATGATCTTGATCATCGACGAGTTAATTTTTTACCAGCAATTCCTCTTTAAGTCAAATTTTAGAGATATTTACCAAAGCAATTAAGTCACTTTTAATTATAATATGACTTGAAAGCTTAAGTTAGCTAACTAAGAGAGCGGCCTTCACTTGGCTACGACGTAGCAAACCTGTAGAGCCTGGGTGTCTACGAACATACTACGCCGTAGCCTTATTCTTGAATTTCGTAGCGTAGCAGCTTTAATAATTTTTCGATAGAAATAAAAAAAAATGTGTTTATTTTATTCACACTAAACTTCATAATTCAAGAAAGGATTTCCATCTGAAATAAATAACATTAAGTGAAAAAAAAGTCTGGCATGCTATACTACTTCTATAGTGATTATTCTACCTGAACACTAAATTGAACTGGACAGTTTTGAAAAGAATATAAAACAATTATTTTCATCAATTTATTTCTATATGCACTGAAAAGCCTCAATTATGTGGACACGTGCATCAATTTACTATGAAGTTCAAGAACTTTACCTAAAGGTCACGAGAAAAATATTAAACTTCAAGCTATAAACTTACCTTGAAATGGGCAATTTTTTAAACCACTTTAGCTTGGTTTCGTCATCAAGATAGTCTGCTGAACTTTTTCAGGAATGCTTTGGGGTCAGTTTACCTGCCCTACAGGAACTGTACAAAGCTTTAAATTTTTCAAATATTTTGTAAATAGCTTTAAAGTTATTAATATTTTAGATAGCAGGAACAAGAATTTGTATTTTTTTAAGTTATCTTTTTATTCCACTCTAATATATTTAAAACACAAACGTAACATGTGCAACAACGGCGAGTTTAACCCAGAATTAGGTTCTCTTACAACCTTCCTTAAAATGTTGACGTCGGAAATTAAAGTCTTCTGATTCTAAGACAGATAGATTACCAGGAAATTAAAAAAGGTCCTTAAATTCTTATATAAATAAACACTACATTTATTACCAGTGACAGTCACATAGTAAATCAGAATTTATTAACAGAAATATTGTGTATCCTAAAGTGTCACTATATTGAGAGATAAAAACAACCACCCAAACAAACAAATAAAAAAGCTTTATTGTTTATTGTCTAATCACCTACGAAAGAAAAGCAATCCATTATTTTTTATTAAACTACCAACAAAAAGTAGTAAAACACTCTACTACAATATAACAGTAGTTAAGAATATACAGAAAATATTAAGAAAGTGCTAGCGTCTCATAGAATTTTCCTGGTTTGCTATAGCTATGTTATATAAGACGGCCAAGTCCGAGTTCAAGTTTCAGTAGGAGTCATGTAGCGCGCGACGCCACTCGCTTTTCTGGTTCGCGAACATGATCCCTCAACCGTCGCTTCTTCACAAATAAGTTCATTGAGTTCATTCAACTTTTATTTATTAACAAAATTAATTTTAACAAAACAAAAATCGCCTTGAATTATTAAAATAAAAATAATTTAAAACTTTTCAATAAACCGCGAAGTTTAAATATTTTTGTGATGGGTTCGTTCAGCCAATCGAAGCGGTTGAAAAACCTTCAGAATTTAAAAAGTGGCGCCATCAAACTGCCGAGGCACTGGTCCAAGATGCTTGGACTTGTTAACGTGAGCAAAGCTTCTGCTGAGGAGATATTACAAGTAAGTGGAACAAGTCATCAACAATAATTACGACTGCGGAAACAAATACAAATTCGACCGCGAAACAATGTAATTACGTAACATTTATCTTAAGAATTTATCGTTGAACCAGCGAGTATAATTTTGTGGTTAATTGTGGTGCCGCAAATTATAATTTCAAGTGCTTAGAAATGTTCCAATAAGTTTAGTGCCTAGTTCTGTAACTTAATTACACGGCAAGAAAATTAGTCACTTCAGATTCGGTATTGGTAATTTGCCGTTTTGCGTCCATTATCGTTGATTACTGACTTTTGACAAGTCGTTCGGCGTTTAAATTACTATCAATATTTTTTTTTATTTGTATAATAATTTATCAAAAAGTATGTTAAATTATATTATTTATGATATTAAGCTGAAAATATTTCATATAAATGATAACATGACACAACTGTTTCCAGCGCGGGGATTATTTATGAAAATGAAATAATACAAACTATTACATGAATGGAATTCTTCATAAATTCTTGAATTAAAGAATTACTATTATACTAATTTTAAGATAATAATGTTGACAAGCAATCAAGAAAATCATGTTACATCTCATAGCGTTTTATGCCCCACGTTGGGCGGTAAGTTCACAAAACTTTCGTAAATTACCATAAAAGGAGTTTAATAGAAACAGCATCTAATTAAAATGCGTAAACGAAGGGCTCTGAGGAAATTGTTTGTTTAATTTGATTCGAACAAAACCTTCAACTAGCTTTGTGTTTGATGTAACATCATGATTACATTATTATTTTTTGATAACTTTGTTTTTACTTGAAACTTTGATAAAGAGACAACTTTTCTTCATTTATAAGAATCTCTTCTTTTTGTAAAGACTACAACTGAAAATTATGTTACTATTTTTAAATGATTGTAAAGCATCAATTTTTGTAAGTAAAAATTCTTCTATTGTAGAAAGTAGTAACTCATAATGATTCCTTTCAATTATTGAAGAAAATTTATGATGTTGCCAAATTCATGTATCTTTTCAATATCAAACAATTTGAATAGATTTAGATAAGGCTTCCTTTTTTTATGAAATCTGTCTCGAAACGATGTAACTGAAATGAATACTTTTTTTCCAATCCAAATCTAAGATAAAATACTTCAGTACTGTTCTCTAATAAGGCAATTCATAAACATGGTTGGTTGGCTTCTCAAAAGCTAATATTGGCATTAAAAGGGAAATCGTTTAGGTAAGGCATAGTATTTATTCTGATCGTCATCTGTTCGTTTCCAAAACCAATCTGTATTTAATATGTAATAACATTTCTCGCATTGAACCCTTATTGTTCCCTTGCAAATTGATAAAAAAGAGTTCCTGACAAATTATGGCCTACTGAAAGCATCATACGATACCATGTGACAGTATAACTCCGGATGTGAGTGAAGACATGACAGTAGCTTGCAGACATGACTACCTAAAAATATAAACATAACAAATCATACTGACAGTAAACATAAATGGAACACCTTATAGAGTGGCGCTTGTAATAAGACCATAGCGACTTCTAATTTGACATCTTCGTCATCTGTCCAGGATTGAGTCAAAATTAAACAAATTTATTTATTTTAACTTTAACCAGTTGGCATATATTATTTTTGCGTCGTTTCATCTACCCACCTAAAGCACATCGAACCGTTTAAATATACGTATGTTTGAAGTTCAAAGAGTTCCTATATTCATATTTTGTGTCTAACTTAACAATTTCCATAATTAATTTGGTTAAATTAAAGAAAACATATAAAGCTATAAAATCGATGTTTATTGAAGGTATTCGCTTAGTGGCACAGAGGAAAACTAACAAGGTTAATTACGAATATTCGGCTAGTCCAATCACTACAAAGTTGTGTTTCGTAACTCAATCTGTAGTCCAAATATTGTTGCATAATTTCTACGACCTAACTCATACCCAGGTTGTTTTGTGGATTAATTCCTAAGTTCTGACTTCTGAAATACCAGTCCTTGGCAGTCGTTACGAGAAGTCAGAAGTCAGTTAGTCTGGAAGCAGTCTTACTAATGTTGAGGAGGTCAGATAGGCAGTCGCTCCTTGTAAAACACTGGTACTCAGCTGCATGCGCTTAAACTGGAAGCCGGCCCCAACACAGTAAGGAAAAGACTCGGAAGATGATGACTTGAAAACTACCAGTATATTGTGCACATAAGCTGTCTTTAAATTATCGGTAAAGTTATTTTTTATAACCTCCATGTAATAGCATTAATAAGTATAGATAGTTCTAAGGAAACTGACCATTTTCCTGCCCTAAAGCAATTTAGATAGGATCGCCCAGCGTGTCATTTGTTAAAAGCAATTGAACCAATCGCCAAAGGACTGCAATAAAAAACGCGTTAATAGCCATAACAGAAGTTCTTATTTTGTTATCTTATAACTTTAAACGAGCAATTTTATACATAATTCTTTTTCGAAGGAAAACGGTTCTAATGAGTTGTAAAAAGTTATCGTGAAAAAGCCGTTTTAAATATAGTCGTCTGCAAAAAATATGTCTACGCCTCAAAGATGTTATGCAAATGTTAGATTTGCTTTTAGTCGTAAAAGGTTCACTGGTTAATCGTATTATTGATATTTTAAACCATTTATAGAGGAGTAATAATTTATGTTTATGTTTCCTGCGTTTATATAAAGAAACTACCTACCTAGGGGTATTGGGTTGCCTGGCTAACTGGATTGTGGGGGTCAGATAGGCAGTCGCACCTTGTAAAATAGTGGTACTAAGCTGCATCCGGTTAGTCTGGAAGCCGACCCCAACATAGCTGAGAAAAGGCTATGGCTAGGCAGTGACAATTATGTAAAGAACGGTTAGAAAATTTATTGCAAACTCAAGTGCTGCCGTTATCCTTGGGACTTTGACCCAAGTCGTCAATTAATCAAGTAATAGCTATAATTGGAATTCTATCTAAATTGTGAGATAGCGTTCTGTAGTCAAGGACGCGGTTATTGTGCTACATTAACCACAATACATAACCTCTCTTACCTTCATTCATGTGTGAATGCTAATTTTACCCATTGACTTACGTACTCAGAATACGGTTATATCATCCAAATGTTTCACTTAATAGTCTTATAACAGATGGTCATTTAATGCTGAATAATAAGTAGGCTGTAGTAGTGGCCGAGGGCCCTAGATTGGCGACTGTCAATGTGGTACCGAGAAATACCCAACCCAACTACCCAGCGAGATACAAAACTACTAGATACGATAATTTCCCATAAAAATATAGAGGGTCTTTACTTTTAGAACAGGACCTGTAGACATCTCAAACATGTTTTTGAAAAGCTGAGAGGCAGGTTAATGATGAGGGTCCCGCTACAAGATTATGATGGCTTCTTTCTTACACTTCTAAGTTTACATGTCTAAGTCTTTTGTTCCTAGGATATTTCTTCAGATACGAAAGTTCATCCAGCAGTTCCAAGTCAATTCGTTTTCTGAATCAAAGTGAATTGGTTTTAGTTTAAGCTCTTCTGCCTGCAGCTCACAGAACTAGCCTAGTTTTAGACAGTCCGTTCAGCCCTGGAACTTCTGCGTAAATCAATAATCTTAATATCACCTCATCAGTATAGCCTCTGCGGTCCCATAAATCATAGTTATTACTAGCTTAACTATGACTTAGTATACTATTAACTGTACTACGCACACAAAGCTGTGCCATCAAGTCCTATTCTCCAAAAACGTTGAATGTATCGAAGATTTTGAAGACACTGTATAATAATTCTTGAGGAAGAAAAACAGATTTACCTGATTGAACATTCATGGGATTTGAAACAAATTCACCTTCGTCAAGATGTGACAAGGATTAAACAGTTCTTAGATGATTTTAATAAAAGTTTGCTACTGTGATACTTATCTGAGTTTTGACCACTTTTGCTTTTGACTGGAACTGTCAGGGCTTTCGAGATAGTTTGCCTATATCTTCCAGTCTTCCAAGCTTTGCACGTCTTATAAGTTCTCACATACTTTTGAATTATAATAATGCCTGTTCCTAGTGTTTTTGGCCTTCGTAAATTAATTTACAAAATCTGTTTCATAAGAGAACAGCAATGAGACAGATCCTTGAAAAGGAGATTAATAAATTCAAGCTCCGTGATCAACAATCATCGTCTATCAGATTATAGTATTAGATTTACAAAATTCAATCTTAGGTGCTGCGGCATAAGATACAATTTCAGTCTCTCGATTATTTATCCAAAACAAAAATACATCACACACTTTAGATTTGATTAAATTGTTGTTTTGCCTGTCAACGATGGAATGTGTCATCAACATGATCAAATACGCGTAGTTTTAGTCACGTCCCAATGGTTCCGGGTTACAATTTATGTATGTTCAAACATAGCAATAGACACTTTTATTTACAAAACTAAATTCTGCTCCCTTCACATAGAGATACTTTTTGTTTATACATTTTTTCACAAAAAATATCGCTGTCACAAACATTTGCAGCGAATTCCTTGGAATAAGTTATTGGGCGTAATCCAATGTTTTTCGCGTATTCCAAGGTCAGTTGTACCTATCCGAGTCAATCATTGAAGGTCACGGAGAAGATCCGAGAGCGAATAGAATTTAAAAAGGAGCTGTTTGTTATCAACCCAAGTATTACATCTTAACATTCATTAAAAAACGTATGTGGTGTTATTTAAACTTATGACAGAAATTGTAGACTTTTTTGTGTACCTGTATGTATATTTTTATAACAACACTTAAAATTTTCTAAGGATTGTTTTGTATAAAACAAACAGTTCGTTTCTCTTCGAGTGGGTTGCAGTTTGCGAGTTTTTCAGATTTTTTATTACATAAAATGCACAACTTATAAGAAAACAGTCAAGAACGTTGGTGACAGCTTAATTTAAGTAAAAAAACTTGTTATTTTCTGCAATTGTTTTTTTTATTTTTCTGGGAGGTTGAACTATTATCAACCCATCTTAGTGAAACACGTTTGCTTTTTTTAAAGCTATAATATACGACGTAGATAATAAATATTAGAAAACTAAGTCATAAGGGTTTAATTACTGATTACTAAGTACGTTATATCATATTCCACAAACTGAAGGTATTTGTTCAGGTACCTAAATCTTTGCTAATTAGTAGCGGCTTACTCAGTACGTGAACAATTTATAATGTAGGTAGGAGCCAGGTAATTAATTTGGAGAAGATTATCAATCTCATAACCAAGTATGTTATCAAATATCAATTTGCTGAAATCGGTTTAAACTAAGTCTTATAAGTCTTTTTGATTCAAATCGAATAAAAATATATCCCTATATTATGTTTCCTTAAAAAAAACTGGGCAAGTGCGAGTCACCGAAGATTCTTTCGTATAATCATTATTATTTAGTGCAAATTAAAGTTTACCCCTGCACACATAGATTAGTCACAGCACGCAAAATTAAGGCCCTTATTTTTTATTAATTGCATAAATTAACTGGAAGAAACTCAATAAATAACATGATTTTCTCATGAAAGATGTTGACAGTAAATATCAATTTTGACTGTAACTAATTAATTGAAAATTTATTGCTAGGTAGGTATATGATATTTTATAAGATTTACTTTTATTAATGATGGGCGGCGGTCTGATTGCATACAGTTCAGTTTTTGATCATGAAATATCTTTCAATCGTGGCATTCCACCTTTTAATTAATGGACAACCGCATAGAACAAACAAATGACAGTCTGACAGACAGACAGGCGGGAACGTCCATTGCTATGTTTAGTGGTCTAATACCTACTACTACCTTTAATTTTATTGCACTTTAAAAGCCCCAATTGTAATCTGAATTATTCTAATTACTGAAAAGTTCTATGTTATTCTGGCATTATTTGCTTTAATTCATAAGTTACACTGAATAAACACAAAATTGCCCTTCAATGCATCATTATTGTGGTAGCGAGTGTTAAATTATGAGAGTCTGCATTGCAGTAGTTTGTGTTAAAACAATGCTTTAGCCCGGATACGGGCAGTAGTTTCCACGGAAGGCGAGTGAAACCGAAAATCAACAAGTTTTATATAAAAACTGACTGGTTCGGTTCTCAAAACACAGCAGGAAATTGTGTGTCACATTATTTTTTAAAACACAACGAAGCAGATGATTTTTGACTGTCTTTGATTGATTCTCAAAACAGAACAGGACACTGCGTTCTACAACATTGTTTTTGAAGAAACAACAAAGGAGATGAGGCTTGACTGTATTTTTACAAATCAAAGTTTTGATTTAAGATCTCTTCGGCAGGGTATAAACATTTGGGTCTATTCGTGTTTAAGTGGTTTACTGAATAACATATATCTTGGAACAGTAGTCCTCTTTGATATGACTCTTGAACTCTAGGAGTACCCATACACTGCAAACTTTTAGTCGGCCGATAATTTGTTTGGGCTCATAAATCAGTATGAAGATAAATGGTATTACGCACATTACAAAGATCTGGTAGTAGCCGGTATCACACCGGCTGAAATCCTTGATTGAAATCAAGATTTCCTTAAACAATGTTTTTTTTCTTTGCCACATATCAAACAACTTTTGGCCGACTGTTTAGTCTTCAGTGTGCTTGTAATCTTATAAACCACAATATTCTGAGTTTGTACCGCTTATTTATACATGGCTCAATCTTGTGATAAGATTTTTTATTGCCAATAAAGTAACATAAGCTGGTGGATTTATTGCTTATGTAGGCTCCGGGAATACAACAAACTGTGTGTTATTAATACTTGGTACGGTAATTCTAATAACTTATGCGAATTAATTTACAGGTACAGGTAAAGTGGAATGTTTAGCCATCTATTTGTCGTTACATTTTGCATTGAGCCTTAAATATATTTTAACTGTTACTTACCACCTCATTAGTATAGACTTTTCTCAAGGAACTTTAGTTTCTGGGCACAATTCCTAAGTCGGTCAGCGAAATCAATTTTCTTGGCAGCGGAGTCAAGATTTATGGTAGGCACGTTGTTTACAACAGGCTCACTTCTATTAGTTGGGACCTAAAAATTATTGGTGAAATACTTTTGGATAAATCTATAACATAAGTACCAATAAACGAAAGTTTTGATTTTGTTTGTTTGAATCGGCGCCGGAAACTCTAAACCAATAAAAAAAGTATTTACTGTTAAAAGTAAATGATACTACTTTGTCCAGGTGTGGGAAGACGTTCCCTATGCTGTTCCCGAAAAACAGCTTGTAATCAATATTAGTATTGGGTATTTCAAGGCCTATTTTTGCCGGATTCCGCCCAAAGTAAATTTTTATGTTTGCTCATTAGACGCTTAGCATTTTTTTCCTTCTTGTCTAATGGCCCGAGAACGAAAGCTAATAAGGATAGACTTGAGTTAAGAATTAAATAAACAGATGTAAGTCTTAAACGTTACAATGAAGACGGATTTCTTCAAGAAATTCACTTTTACGATGTGGGGCAGTAGTTGCGTTATGTGCAACGTCTGGTCTGTATTATTCCTTAAAATTGTAGCCGTCTTTACTTAGTTATTTAATAAAAAAATACGTACACATAGCTTGAAGGGACGGCGAAATTAAAGACAGTTGTATTAAATAGTACTATAAGTCTCTTGGTAGTTATTATGGTTATTAAGGGTATTTTTAAATATGCTAAATGAGGGCATTTAGTTACGTAAAAACAGATTACAGCTACAATTATTATTGTCAATTCTGCACTATCACATTTCAAATAACCGACTAACAGTAATACCTATCAACAATAGATATTCCATTATCATGTTCAGCAATCCCAAACCTCTCGAATCCCGCCTTCAGCCCCGTCGGATAAGTTAACGTACGTAAAGTCCATACATCATCCGAGCTTCATGTCATCTTCAATATTAACATTCCTTAAAAGGTCCCCCACATGCTTTAAATAGCTTAAGTAAATATATTCGTCTCAAATAGTCAATTAATTTGGCCAAGCTTTGACTCATCCGTTTTATTGTTCGGCTTGAGTGGTCACATTTACATACCAATCCATCAAGTAGACAGAACAGATAATACTTTTGTGTAGTACATTCTACCATCTTACGACCTTAAATTATACTTTTCCTCACTTAATTGTACTGCAAATTTCTTTTTTATTGATTGTATATACATGTAATACAAATGTATCTCCTACGCTTGATTTATAATCCTGTAAGGTCCCGTTGTCCTTCAATTTGTGTTTCTTGCTAGTTACCACAGCCAATTTGGGTTTCGGAATAGGAATACATGATTTGTGTTAGATTGTGTCGTTTTGTCAGAAACAACGGACAATCGCGTTTAATATTCGAATTTGTTTTGACATTTGAAGAAATACTCATAACTGACTAGCTTGCGGTTTCACTAGCGTCCAGAAAGATCTGCTTCATATAGCCGGATGGTTTCGCGGGTCTAAGCTACATCCCTATTAATTTTTTAACTTAATCGGTCCAGCAATTCACGCGTAATGGTATAACCATAATTACTTATACACATAGATTTCAGGCATTCGAAATCGAAAACCTTTATGTCAACCCAGATTTAAAGCGTTATCAATACGAGCAACACATTGGATGGATCTTATAGTAGGTATTCTAAAAACAACTTATTTTTAGCCTGGATCAAACCTCAGCTTATTCTTCAGATACCTACTGAAAATAAATTTCTAAATAACATTATTATTCATAGAGAAGCAAGATTAATAAGTTGATCGACGCGGTGCGTCCGGTTCGTCTATGAAATGGCCGTGGAGCTTACTTAGCAATTTAACTTTACCTTGCCTGCTACTTGTTGTAAGAAACTTTTAACATTGCAAAAGTCTTTGTAACAGTTTTTACATTTACCTATGTAACAAAATTCTCCTTAAAAAATTATGTAAAAAAACCCTTCGCAATCACCGGTCCCTCGATTTACCCGTTTTCTTTCACATAATAGAATGTGATGGGAAACCGGTGTATCGATTGTGTAGAAACTGTCTCAAATTAAAATTAAAAAATCTATTTTTTAATCCACAGTATCTATGTATTTACTACCAAGGGTAAATAAGAATTTTGATATGTTTCGTGATACGTGCTATATTTTCCGTTTTGATAAAACGGTAGGTTTTATTTGACCAAAGAACACACTATAATCATAACACATATCATACACACCCATTCCTGGATATAGACAGGATTGAGAAACAAATATGTTTCTAACGAAAGTTATTTAGCACAAGGCAATATAAGCCCAGTTAGCCTAACTTTAGGTGTTGTCAACGTGCAAACGAATAAGATTGTCTCTGTGTGAGCGAGAAAGTATTCGGTTCCGCCCCTAGCGACGAGATTTAGTAAAGAAAAGAAAATAAATGGCTAACTAAAAAGTTTACAAAAAAAAATCAAATATCAGAAAGGAACTGTTATAAGTGTGTCTTGCCACCTTCGTGGAGTTACTCGTTATGGCATATTGTAATACTACAGTCGCCTATTCAGGGTCTAATCGTACCAAACATTGCTTACCCTGTAATCCATCGACCTTTGCAGCTATAAATTATCTCCGAGCTCCTTATAACTAATCATCATCTGCCTAGCCTTTTCCCAACTATGTTGCATAAAGTCTAAGCTGATGCAGCAGACTATCAATGTCTTACAAGATGCGACTGCCCATCTGAGCTCCTTATATTTTTCATATAATAATAACCGGATAAAAATGTAAAAGAACTAAGCTAGTGACGTCAGCTTAGTGACAATGTGCTGACCACGTCCTTATGCAATAACATGGATTAAGAAAATGCTGGAATAACAAAGAAAAGCCTTACCTATCTAAATACCTACTCTTTGTGTTAAGGTAGTGTGAGCTAGCCAACAAAATTACTGGGCATATTGAGACTTAAGAAATGTTGTTACATGCTGAGATATTCAATATTAAACAATTTGGCTGTACCTACACTTTTCTCGGTCTTACCATGTATAATATAACTAAAATGATAAAAACTATCAGGAGCATATCGAACTGCAATTACAAACATTCTTATGTTCTTTGCCAAATCAATCATCTCCTCTTGGCTTCGTTAACTAGAAGTTCTCCATTTCTGAACAAAATCAAATTTAATTAGTGGAGTATAAAGACAGTTTCGCATTTTTTGATTAAGTATCTGAATAATCAATATGAAGAGCACTTGGCTAAGGCTAAGGCAAAGCCGTGCGGATCAATCGATCATAAGATTAAGCAGTGTTTGGCGCGGTCGGTTCGTTCATGGTTGACCATTGTCATGGCAAGTTCTTCAATGTTTCAGATATCACCATAGATGGTGGGTCCAGGCTATCTTTTGAATATCTTTGACAGGCGTTCCGGGTACACAGAAGTCAGAAAGTCTGACATCCAGCCCTATCAAGGGTTGAGGAACTCAAAAGGCACTAGCCGCTTTATGTAAAACTCTGGTACTCAGCTGCATCCCTTTAGACTGGAAGCCGAACCCAACAATGTGGATAGATGGTGGCTAGACAGAATGATGATCAGATTATTGAATAAATTATTTAAATACCTTCACGCCAATGAGCGCTAGGATTATTTTCACTCATTCCGATCAATAAAAAGGTAGATATGGGTCGCACGTCGGACCTAAATATAAAGTCCAAACTGATTCAAAGGAAATTAATTAAAATGTTCTCTCAGAATTACATATTGTCTTTGTACTATCCATTAATTTTCCTGTACATACCTTTTGTTCAATGAATTTAATACCTGACGTGACTTTCAGGACCCAAGCATTTTTCTAGGTACGCTAAAATACTTGGGAACAAGATTTGCAAAAAAAGAAATAGTTTTATTCTGATATCAGCAACTCTGATTATACATACATATTCTCCGAAATCTATTTTTAACGTGGTTACCAAAGCACGTCTGATCATGTTCAAGAAAAATATAATTATTGTATCTATTCTTTAGTTTACCGCTGTATTATATAATACGTTTTGTCTGCTTTTAATAAAGGCCAGCCATCGAAACAAACTTTTGTACATTTAGAAAACAGGTTAGTCAGATAAAGCCTAATAAATAAATGTTTGTACAAAGTTTGTACCACGAATTAGGAGTACAAAGGAAAAAGGAATTATGGCAAATTATTCCTCCGTATAATAAAATGGTTGTAATACGTAATGGCGTGTGCTGTCACTCAAATATGCCATGCCATAGAGTTAATTCTGACATGGGGTACTTTCAATGTCATGAAGCATTCAACGGGGTGAAGTACGTCGACTTCCCCATGGGTTTACCATGACTTCCATAGTATATATTAAAGATCGTTGCACCAACGCCATGCAGTACACTATTTCTCGAACCTTCTTTTCGATTATAACTTTTACATAATTTGTATCAGTAACTTTCGCTATATTCGAAAGACGCTGTAACTAAAACTGGGCTTCATAATCAAATCGAGTACATTTTCATTGTGATTTTTAAGTACCTAGGTTCCATAATAATGATTTTAGTTTATGTAGGTTGTTTATATTTCTTTTACCTATCGGTTTTTATATTTAGTCTAGTATTTGCGAACTTACACACCATTCCACAATATTTTTGTTAAGGTCCTTACTCCCTACAATATTTTCTGATAATGTATTTAACATTTTAGCTTGCCTTACTTTACCTACTTTGTTCTTACCTAAGTAAAATTACGCATTTATAAACACGCAACAGAAACCTACATTTTCATTAATATTTTGTGCTAAATTTCGTTGAAGTGGTTTTTGATTTATATAGGTCTTAATACTTTCACTTAAACGTATATTCGACTGTAAAAAAATATTTTATTTTTTTGTGTATTAATACGATTGCCTTTCAGAAGGTAAAAGTCAATTTCCTAAGAAAAGGATTCGCTTAATCTTGAACGTGAAATAAGGTATTTTCTCATCTTACAAAACACGTTGTATAACAGAAAGAATGCAATTGGAGTGCAACCATCCAACGGACACTGACCACTGTTCAGACAGCTGAACATTTTGAAAGATTGCATTTCACTAGCTTTCTTACAAATACCGGAGCGAAGATTTGTGTAGTCAACATGCTGACCTGGCATTTCAATTTTTAGTAAAAAAGCCAACTGGGCGATATTATAACACTCTTTATCATAGCTCGTCATTTTAGCATAATATTAGAGAACAATTTATTAATTAACTGTTAAACCAATTTGTACAAAACCGGTGAAGTGTGAGTTGGAATCGCGCACGAAGGGTTCCGTACAATTGTTCAGAAAATAAGCAAAACACTCACGTTTGTTGTATGGGAGCCCCCCAAAATATTTATTTTATTCTAGTTTTCAGTATTTGTTGTTATAGCGGCAACACAAATTCATTATCTGTGAAAATTTCAACTATCTATTACGGTTCATGAGATACAGCCTGGTGACAGACGGACGGACGGACGGACAGAGGAGCGAAAATCAATAGTGTATCGTTTTACCCTCTAAGTACGGAACACTAAAAATGATGGCTGTGAAATCTACCATGATCACGCAGCAGTGGTATAATCTCAGAGTAAAAATTATAGTGATTTCTTTGCTCTTCATTAATGTTACTTTAAAGAACTTATTGGTTCGATGTTGAACTGAGTCATTAACACTTTTTCATAATAATGGTCGTTGGCACCGCAAGTTCTTGGCACCATACCATCTCTTCGACATGTTTTCTGTTCTAATTATTAGGAAGCAAGATTCTCGTTATTCAAAGGAAAAAAGCTTAAAAGGAATCATGGAATGAAATATAAGTCTGGTCGTACCGATGTATACGTATTTGGTTAAATAAATTATCAAATAAATATAGGAACATATCCTCAAGTTTACGTAAAATATTAGTGGATGGCATGAATGGCTTGACACCTTCAAACAGCTGTTCGGTTACACATTATAGAACAAATTTGCATTTTGTCTCGTTCTTGATATTTCTATAAGCCGTTTCACTTCCACCACTAACGTGGTATTATAATTGTAGAATATTCTAGAATAGAAAACAAAAGCTATACGTCAAAGAACTATTCGCTTGATTGTTTTTTGTTTCAATTCACATTCAACAGTGTACGTACTAGAGTGTACCAATTACCTGATGTCTGATGTATGTCTAGATATTGTCACTTAAGTGTTATGGTATAATTATTTCTAAGTTCAACAGTTGAAGTGTCACACTTTTAAAATGGATGGGTCACTGCACGACCTCGTCATTTATTTTTCAATGGGTTATTTACTTACCACTTTGTATTATGTGACGTCTATGTTATTGAGCATACTATTATATTACTTCAAACACCTGATGCATTTAAGTTTTAATAAAGATAGAGGAAAACGGGAATGAATACAGTCGTACAAAATGATCCAGCTAATAGAAAAATGTGAATAGGTTTAATAAGTTAGTCAGTTTAAAGGTAAATAATATCAAAGACATTTCAGAAAAAAGTTATATAATTTACGCTAAAACGTTGCAGTCCAATCAAAAACTTAGTATACACTAAATAAGCCTACAAATACTTTCAGAGTACTCACAAAGACGTCACGGGGACTTAACACGAATTAATAAAAACCGGTTTAAATATAACTGCCACGCGTTAAATGCGTGACAGTCTTCAAAAATTGTGCTATTCCATTTAAAAGGTACCTACACGTTTTTCGTAGAGACACATATTTAATTCCGGGGGTCATAAAACGCTCGTAAGCTTTCGATAGCGCGATGTATTTCGATCCCAACACCACCTAGTTATGAAAATAACAACTCGTTCTTGCACCCTCTTTTTAAAGTGCTCACTAGCGCCGCTGAGGCATGACGAGGAGTTTGGAAACTAAAGTCTACCGATACTAAAAGGGTCAATGAACACCGACGTAGAGAACATGACTTGACTTTAATCAACAGCAGTGTATGTTTGGGCTCATGAAACTGTTTGAAGATGAATGGCAGTAAGGCAGGACATTACAAAGATCAGGTATTTACCCGGACTCAGACTTACTGAAAACTTTGATAAGAATCAAGATTTTCTTTAAAAAAGTTTTGCCAATCGGGTCATCGGCCGACTCTTTTTAGGGTTCCGTACCCAAAGGGTAAAACGGGAACCTATTGTTTTTACTTCTCTGTCCGTCCGTCGGTTCATCCGTGCCTCCGTCCGTCGGTTCGTCCGTCCGTCCATCCGTCCGTCCGTCTGTCACCAGGATGTATCTCATGAACCGTGATAGTTAGAGAGCTGAAATTTTCACAGATGATGTATTTGTATTGTCGCTACAACAACAAATACTAGCTGAAAACTAGAATTAAATAAGTAATTTGGGGGGCTCCCATACAACAAACGTGATTTTTTTGTCGTTTTTTAAATAATGGTACGGAACCCTTCGTGCGCGTGTCCGACTCGCACTTGGCCATTTTTTTTCTGCAGTGTGCGGGTAATCTTAAAGTAACTTCTTCAATAACTTATGTCTCATGTAGTATATTTAACGCTACACGTGTCGAGAAATTTTACAAATTCTGTTTCATAACCTGGAAGTTACTCGTGGCTATGTAAGCGGTGCTTATCTTTCTTTAAGCTTCACTCGTGTAAGAAAATAAACTATTCACATACGATCTTTAACACCTTAAAACGCATGCAGCATTTGCAACTGGATTTCTAAATAAGTTTTATACAATTTTACTACTTAGGTACTCACTGGTTCTTTTAATTCAAATTATTTATAGATAAACGGTATTCTGAAGTAATCTTACTACTAATTTCATTGACTTTCACTTGCTACATAGGTGACTCGTTCTACACCGTGGTTGGTGTGCTCGCTCATTGAAAATCAACCGGAACCTTTACATGAATATACCGCCCCACTGCGCGGGTAGTGGACAGCTGTGCGGGTCTCCGCTAAGAAACCTGCTTACCATAACGCAGTGCTTAATGTTATGTGTGTTTGTGTATATTAGCCGTCAGTCAAAGGCTAAGCAGAAGACCTAGCACTAGAAAGATATAAAGCTAATCAAAACTACACACTTTTCGTTAGATTCGGAAGTTTTCGAAGTCCTGGAATAATATAATTTAAAATTACATAGGTGCAGCAAGATTTTTAGTAAGAATACACATACAGTATATGAACATGTGTACATCTAAGTATTACTATGTTGGCGTTCAGTTCAACATGTTCATTTTATTTCTTTTTTCTCTAATAAGATTACTTTCAATGTGGCTTGCAGTTCCCTTTACTTGCACCTGTTGAGCGTGTAAATAAACTATATAATCGTATGCTTGTAGTACCTAAGAGAGTGTTACAATGCAACTTGCCAAGAATTTTAAGTATATGCAGATTTCCACTATGGTATAAATAGATATGCAGATTATCCGCCGCTGAGAATACTCGGGAATAATTTATGTATATCGGATCATTTAAATAGTTTCATTGCTATCCGCACTAATATTATAAATCCGAAAATAGCTCTAATCTGTCGTTAAAACTATTTGATTTGATTTGTAAATAATGTAGTAACTATAAAACGCGAAATATTCTTAAAACTTAACTTGTCCTTCTCGACTTGCAACGCTATCATCATTTCTTTAAATAAACACAGAAATCTAGGAATGGGATGCGAAAAAGTTCATTTAAAATGGAGATAACAAAACGGTATACATCTCTTTGAAATCTAGTCGAACAATCTAGAAGAAAAAGGGTTTGTATATATTTTCTTCGCTACAAGTAAGCAAAGCTCCTAGCCCCCACTGCCAATAAAGTTGCATTCTATTTTATCGTACGTAGGGTCATCTAATCTTTCTAAAAGGTTTCTACTTTATTATAGTAAAATTATTTTAAGTTCTAAAATGATTGGATTTATGATCTATTCGTGGTTACCATAAAAATATCGTTAATGATCCCCACGTTTTTAGACATGCCTCTTCTGTGTGTTGCCTTTAACTTTTTAATAAACTGGACTTTTTACTGGGAGTACGAAGTACTTTTTTGTTTTCAAAAAAAATATTATAAAAAGGCTTCTGGTATGTTTTGACACTTTTCATTAAGCAAATAATTTTATTTAATTAATCTATTTCACCCGTCTATGACTATAGATATATATGGACCGCCTATTTTTGTTATTGTATATTAAAAATTATGATTCCTTCTGTTTCTATCCACTTTATTTGCCCAAGAATTTTATCGTAATATGTTTGAATAACATACATTTTTTGGTTGAGACGCAATATTGAGAAAAACTGACAGCTTTTTATGACTCAATCGCTACAGATTTACCGCAAAATATCGCCGCGGGTGATGCCTGAATTGTGCATTTTACTCACAAGCATAGTGTTTTACTTGCGCAATAGTAAAAACCGGCTAAGTGGGAGTCGGACTCGCGCACGAAGGGTTGTTGTTATAGTGGCAACAAAAATAACTATCACCGTTCATGAGATACAGCCTGGTGACAGACGGACGGACGGACAGAGGACCGAAAACAATAGGGCCCCGTTTTACCCTTTCGTTACTACCTCTACTCCTGTAAATCCCAAGAAAAATATTATTTGACAAATCCAGAAATTCACAAAAGGATTCGGTCTCTATGTAAAGAAAAACTTATTTTTCAGTAAAAGCTACGATTTAAAGATGTCCATATCTTCTGAAATATAAAATATCAGTTCCTAATTCTTTCTCCTGCCCTGTTCCCAAATATTACTTGGGGTCGGCGCAATATGTCATTTTCTTCCATTTTCCCCTGTCACTCGTCATACTGACACTCACTCCCTTCCTATTCATATCATCTTTCAGGCAATCCATCCATCTTTTCTTAGGTCTTCCTCTTCCTCTCCATCCATCTACATTCATACTTAGCACACACTTTGTTGCATGCGTATCATCCCTCCTCATTACATGTCCATACCACGACAATCTTCTACTTCTCATCTTTTCTGTAACTGGCGCTACTTTCAGACTTTCAGTTCCTAATCAGTTATCAGTTCCTAATTATTTCAGTAAAAAAAATGATCTCTTCTGAATGTATCGATTTCCCAAAAATCATAGAGTAAATGATGATCCTATTTATTCAATAAGTGTATTAAAAGATATGACTATAAAATTCTGAAAACTAAGTCGTTGAACACAAGTAGTAAGTAGGATGATTGGTTTGTGTACTACTTATTCAACCAACCGAAAAATGTAGATTTTTCTGAAGCATTTTGAATTTATGGCCTTATTACCTAGCTCTGTTCATTAATACTATAAAATTTTAATTGATATTATGCAAATGATGTTATATATAAATATATTATATAAATATATAACATCATTTGCATATATGAAATAAATAAATAAATATCTTCTTATTAAAAAGTCTAGTCTCAGTGTGTAAGTATTTACAAAACAGCAGGAATCGCTTCATTATAGGTATGTACCATAGTTACAGAAAATCAATTTAAGAAGAAATAGTTCATAGTCTAATGCATACCTATCAATAGATTATGTATAATTAAACATAGTGTCTTCACTTCATAGATACTCTTATAACTATAATAAAAAGTATTGCTAATATGTAGATAGAAGAATATTAAAAAAACGACTTCATATCAAGGGAAATATTTTAAGAAATGACAAATGCATTCAAAAAACATCGTAACTATAAAACCAACCATCTGGCTGTCTCCTTTATGTTGATAATCTAGAATTAAAGTCGTTTCATAGCCAAGACTCGAGGGAAATGGATTGACTTATTTGAAGTACCTAAGTACTCCATACTGAAATTATTTTTGCTTCAACTCGTGTTTGTCTTTACAGTTATAATTACTTAAAACACTAAGTGAAGTGAGTTTTTTTTTAGATGAATAGGCCCAATTTGGATAATTATTTATCTCCTGGGAAACTACTTTACATAAGCTATTTTTTATCCGGGTACGATAAAAAGTTCCCATGGATTCGGATGAAATGGCTTGTTATTTAATAATTAGTATAAGTAATAGTTAGCATATACGTTTTTTTTCACTTTTAAATGTGTTCGTTTTTTATTGTGGCTCCCAGTCCGTTTTTAATTAAAAGGAAATAAATACATTCTGTCGCTTAGAAGGAATAGGATTTGCCTGTGCAATGTAGCTAATTGCATGCCAACGTCATACATATTTTAATTGCTTAGTTATTTTCGTACAGCTGGTATGGAAAGATACATTTTCACGTGCTATTTTGATTATTTACCAGGTCGCCATGGGGTAATGTTTTGTTCAAAAACTTGAACAAAAGGCTAGAAATCGGATAGTTACTTTTTAATTTGCATCTAGACTAATCGTAGATATTGCTGTGTTATTTAGCCCGGGTGACAGTAAGAAAAAAAATGAGAGTCTTTAAACTACAAAAATAGGTAAAATAACTATAATTCCTACTTTTTGCAATGTTGTTATTGTTGATGAAATTATAGATGTGTTGCTATATCTAAGGCGTATATTATACTGCACTGATTAACCTAAGCTTAATTCTAAGAACATGAATAGGTAGGTCGTGAGTAAGGTCGGCTTGCACACTGCACTACTTTTCACTACATAAATAAACTAACAGTTATTGGGCACAATAAAACATCCAGGTTTAGGTGTAAAATAATCGCTATTTCATTTAAAAGTCTAGAGAAGGAGGTCATCAATTTTAAATAATTGGTAATTTTTTAGTGAAACTCTATTTTTGGGGTTCCATACCCAAAGGTAAAACGGGACCCTATTGTTTTCGCTCCGCTGTCCGTCCGTCGGTCCATCCGTCGGTCACCAGGCTGTATCGCATGAACCGTGATAGCTAGAGAGCTGAAATTTTCACAGACGATGTATTTTGTTGCCGCTATAAACAACAAATACGATGAATAATGAAAACTAGAATTAAATAAATATTTTGGGGGGCTCCCTTACAGCAAACGTGATTTTTTGGTCTGTTTAAATAATAGTACGGAAACCTTCGTGCGCGAGTCCGACTCGCACTTGGCCGGTTTTTTTTAAACTTGCGGCAATAATGTATGTTGGTAAAAATGCAATTTTTGTGTCTCTTCAGTCTCTTTAGATCTTTTGAGTCATATTTTTAAACATCGCATTATTTATTTTTATTAGGTTTAGCTCTACGCGACTTCTTTTTCGTATTTGAAAATTATGTTTGGTCATACCTTAATTCCTTGAATTCAGTCCAGTATACCTAAAATTAATTTAGTGGCATTTTGACGCGAGCAGTACGCAAAATTTGTGTATACTTTGTGTATTAAAAATTTAAAAACTGCATAACAAAGTATCCGTCAGCAGCCGGTTGCGTTCTAGCCGGTTCGTACCACACTAAAAAACTTTGTTTACAAAGGTTTTCAAGCTATCAGCCTTAATAGACAAATCTTTGTGTTTGGCTCTTGACATTTAAAATTACTTTTATAATACCCGTAACCTTGAAATTATATGAAAGTACAAAATGTGTAGACATCACAACTTTTGTTTACTTCTAAAACCAGATAAATTCCATTGTTTATATTTTTATAAATGCAACGTGTCATCTTACACTACCCTTGAGATGATATCAAAAGTGTCTATGGTTCGTGTAAACATAAACAACCTTTGTTTACCTTCAGAAACTATTTTTAATAACCAGACTCCGGTTTTCATGAAATAAGAGTTTTCAAACTAGCGGTATAATCGCTCAGTATTTTGTGTCTTATAAAACAATTGACATCTACTTGTTCGAGCGGTAACATTGTATAGGTGTAGGCTAGGCTGAGCGCGCGCTAGAGAACGCGCGGCCGTAACCGCTAGTGTAAAAGTGCTCTAACACCTTGCGGCGGTCTAGACATACATTGTTTTTTTATTCTTATAATTGCAGTATATCGTCTTACATGTCCAGTATTGACATTGTACTTATTTTTGTTAATTGGTTGTTTTGTCTGTGGTAAATTAAAACAAGTAAACAAAGATTTCTTGGGTAGTGTAGACAAAATAATAATATTTTGATTCGGTTTAAGACAGTAAGACTAGACAAAATATTAAGAATGTTAATTGAAATGTTTACGTTTAAATGACGGTTTACTTCTGTGGAGAAGTGTAGATGTAGCATTTATATAACTGTTCAAAAAGAACAGTTTACAAAAATATGATGATCATTGAACATTGTTTTCTATGTATTGTGATGATTACATGGTCACGATACCACGTCATTATCTCCGTGTAACGAAACCATATCGCGATTCAACTCGATCTCAACGCCACCTAGTTAGAAAAAAGAAACTCTGGGAAACTTTCCTCCCTTTGGCCCAATTCATGGCGAGAAACGGGTTTTTAGACTTTTTTATAATACACCTATACCTCAGTAAGAACGCATGCCAATATTGTTATACTATCCAAAACAGGAATTATTATCGATGTGGCTAAAAGCACGCGATGTGGCAAGACGACATGGATGCCTATGAATTGGGGAGGGTCTTGCTCAGTAGCTTGACTAGCTTGACTTTCCTTAAAAACTTGTAATGTTTCTATAGCCATGAAATAAAAACCTTTAACTTTGAACAAAATAATTATAGATTTTACTTGATTATCTGCATTGTTCCGGTGGTTTAAACGATTTATCTCCTACGCACGTAATATTCTACTCTAATGCAATGATTTTTGAAAGCTATTTAACAAAGTACACAATAATTCAGCACTCTATTCTGAACGAACTATTATTGTACCGTACGTTACATAGTACCAATATACAGAATGACATGGCAAAAAGTATCATTGAATTTGAAAAGAGGTACTTGCTTTCAGGACACGTATTTAGTTCACAACTGCTTAAGGATAACGAGGCGCACAATACTCTATGACTTGATCAACAAGTATGAAGTAACACCTGAGCCCCAAATACTCGTAGATTCATAGAAAAACCTTCAAACTTGTGTATAGATTGTATTTTTGTACTAGACAGGTATATTTAAATTTTATTTTTTTATATTTCGGTAATATTGGTTGATTTTTTTCGACCCATCATGAAACTCAATCTTACAGAGTGTTGAAGTTTTCAAGAGAGCACCACAGTTTTTATTGTCATAACCGGTGTATGTTCCTTTTTTAAATAAACATAGACTAACTGAGAATACATTGGTCAGTTTTTAAGGATACTTTGCGGTGTCAGTAAAATTTTAAAATTACTAATTGGTTACTATCACAATAATGCTAAATGAATAATAAATGAACGCAATCTTGATAACAGTGAAGTTTGTGGTATCCCGATCCTAGTCTAAACGATCGCTCGCAACCAGATCTGTATCTTATTCCTTAGTCTCAAAGTGCAATTTTGTCTGTAGGCAGCTGAGAGTGGAAATGTTGAGGACTTCATGCGGCTGTACCTCAGCGAGCCGTCCCGACTTGCAGTGAGGGACGGCAGGGGTCGCACCGCGGCGCACCAGGCTGCTGCCAAGAACAACACTAATATACTGCACTTCATCAATAACTACGGTGGAGGTAAGTCGACACACACAGATTTGATTACATATAGTAAAATGTTCAAAGATTGTAAAGTAAAAGCAGCAGGATTGGTCATCATTTGAACATAGTTGCAGCTAGTCCTGGGGCCCGATTCTGCTAAGTTAATAATGTCAAAATTAAATAGAAATCGAATCGCAATAGCTGTTTTAACCATATCGGGCATTCTGCTACTAATGTATAAGACCAATCGTATTCTAACTTCTTCTTCTTCTCGTGTATATGGTAGTTTGCTCTACAATCAAATTGCAATCGTAAATCATTTCCAGACAAAATGATTCATTATTAAATGACAGAAAAGGATAAAAACGTTTATTTCAAAGAAAAAAAATATCAATCGTAATTGAGTCGTGATTGGATCTCAGTCGCATGTGAACCGTATGTCGCTTAAATAGAATTAGCAGAATTGTGCCACTGTTTTTTTTTTTTGTAATTTTCAACGTGTGTGTTGGTATTGTTGTATGCTTTGACTTTGCTTTTCTATGTTCCAAAATTAAGCCACAATATGAAGCGCTCAGTTTGCAAAAGGCTTTTAAGTAGGTGACTGAACGGATAAAGATGGAAAATGAAGATAGAGCATGTCCGGAGTTGAGTTTTTTTTTATTCCAGAATGGATTCAAACGCGAAGTAAACTCGTACCTATAACAAAAGTTATTGTTTGCAGATATAGTATGGAAATAATATTATTTAGGTGAATGTGTACTTGGAGATAAATGAAAGATCACTGTCCTAATATTGTATCGTCTCTGAAATGTACATGTAACGAGTGTGTTACATATTTATAAGTTTACGTTATAACACAGTTTCTAATTACATTGTAGATAAGTGTAGGTAACTTGCACCCGGTAATGAAATTGATCCGTATGAGAAAGCATTACACATTACAATAACAATTTATAAATACATTTTTTTTTTTCAATATACAAAGTGTATGGTGGTTAATATATGTCGATTAGCACAAAGAAAAATAATAAAAGACGCAAAAATAAAAAAGTATTTTTTTCATACAAAGTAAATAGAATAAAAATATGTGAGAATTAGAACACCACTTATGAGTCCGTCATTACAAACAACTAAAATTCTCCCTTAAAAACTGACAGCTGTCAACTGGTCAAAACATTCGATACTCCTATCTTTATCTCTGCTTTACACATGATGTTGTAAATTATGAAAATGAAAAATTACTCCTGTGGCCAAGCCACTGAATGAATTAGGTTATTTTTTTTACAATTCGCCATACAATATCACAAAGTATACATGATACGATTAATGTAATTAGGTACGAAACACTCAAAATAATTAAATCACCTTTGCACACTAAAAAAGATAGCAAAGAAAATACAGAAAATTTGGAAAATAAAAAAAAACTCATCAAAAATTTTAAAGTCATCCATCCAAAGAGTATCATCATCAAATAAATTGAAAAGCAAAGTAATATAATAGTAGATGACAAAAGGCTACAAACACACACAAAACCAATAAATCTGACTACCATAATATCTGCTTATCCCCCGCCAAAACAAGTCGTGAACATTAGCCCACAATGGCGTCTCGGACAAATCACCCCCTTCGCCCGGCCATAACGCAGGCGCACAGCACCCTAGGCAGTTAAAATAAGCGATTGAACATTTTGCAAACTTCCGTGGCCGCGGTAACTTGTTGCACACCCCTGGTAATGTTGACTGGCACTCCACCATGTCGAATGTTCTGCAATCCGTGCTTGAAATGTCATTGAGGCTTGCGTCCTTCGGCATTCGTGGTGGTTCGGGTTCACATTGCTTTACTAAGCAGAATAATACGGTCGTCCTGGGATTTCTCGTTCACGGCGGTGCTGGTGAGTTTGAATCTTTTGTTTTGTTTTTATTTTGTTTGGACTTCTTTTCTCTCTCGTCTTTCAATTGTTTTTAATTCTAACTAACTATTGTAGTGTATCCTTCTTAATTTTTATGTAAACATTTGAAACTAAACCCGGGAAGAGCCTACCACTTTGAACTTTAAGCTCGAAACTTTGTGGTTATCCGGCTCGAATTTTTAGGTTATGTTTTTATTGAAAGCCGTAAAAATTATTCTTTGTCAATGAATTTTAATTTATTGTGCTTTGGTAGGCGTGTGAAAATTAAAAAGTAACATACAGATAGTGATATGCATATTAACGTATCTAATGGAGCTTATTAAACATTGAGTGCTTTTCGCAAGAGTAACTGGATTCCAGATGGATGAACTGTGTGCTGTTTTAACTATACAGATTTTCAAAGTCTTTCACTATACCTATAAAAATAAAATCAATTATTTTACTATCTTTAAAATTAAATGGTAAAAAAAAACTTTGATTTTCTAAACCTCAGCCCTCGTATCGTCGTGAATCATAAAAGTTTACTTTGTGTCCCATACATTAATTAGAAGTTTTGTGGGAAACTTTGAAAATATCGATTATTTCAGGATATATTTTTAATATCACACTCAAGTATCAGTTATTCATAGTTTATAGTATAAACTTTGTGTATAATTTTTGCTGACTTTATTCTGGATAGGTAGGTATTTACTATTTTCGGCCTATATGGAAACCTAACATTTCATTATTTATTTTAAACTTTTATCAGAGCTTGAGCACTTAGTTGAGTGGAGAATATGCTTAACTGCTTAACTGCTTACTTAGACTAATGGAGATGTGAGGAGATTATTATGTTCCTCTACATACATATTTGAATAGAAGAACACTTTTGGCTATTTTACCTACGTGATTTTATAAACTTATCTATGTAATGGATCATTGTTTGCCCAACTTTTTCCAAACTATAATAATAAAAAGCTTTATTTTCTCTTGAATTACAATCTGTTAAGTACATTATGATATTATATTGTAGCATTTTTACGAGAATGATATCCGAAGAAGGTTGCACCCGTGTTACGGATCACCATTTATCCTTTAAATTATCTTTTAAAAGTTAATTTACCTACACAGCACTTTTTTAAGGAGAGAAGGAATGAAAAACTACTAGATACATCCTCAGTTTAAAAACAAAACAAATACCTGCATTTAAGTTTAGTTCGGAATAAAATACTTAAAAAAAAACCGACTCCCAAAAAATAATCTTAGGTGCATCTGTCTAGAAGTCGGTGGCAAAATAAACAAAATCACCATCCACTATATCCTATATCCATCCACAATAGGTGTCTTCTAGGCCGATGCACCTAACTTCAAAGCTTTTTATTTTTAGCATTTCAGTGACAAGCATTGTTGTCACTACCCACATTAGTGGAAAGTTCTCATTAAAACGAATAATATAAAGTCAAATACGAGGTAGTTAATATGTACCGTTACCGAGTTATCTGGTCTCCATCATCAGGTCAGCTCCAAACCTTCACTGTTGCATGGTCTTATCAGACATGCCTTAGTGTCAAGTTTTTACCCTGCGCATGCCTACAACTTTCGAAAGTTGCCCTCGATTTCTCATGGTTTCCATCATCAGATCCTGACCTGATGAATATGGAACCATCTGAGAGGCATACACCCTATCAAACAAAAAAAATATTTGTAAATCGCTACAGGTGTCTTCGAATAAAGGTGAACATACCTACATAAAAAATAAAAAAAGATCCCGATGAATCGAGAACCTCCTCCGTTTTTGGAAGTCAGTTAAAAATAGTTTCACTTGATAACTTTTATATCACAATTAAATTAACATCATAAAATAAGATGCAGCTGGCAAACATAAGAGTCACTGTACTTTTTCTCTACACTTCTATAGGTACTTACTAATATTACAAAGAGGAAAAGTTTGTTTGTAATGAATAAACTCAAAAACTAGACCTAGTTAAAAAATATTTTCCCATTAAAAAGCTACATTATCTGCGAGTAATATAGGCTATATTTTATCCCGGTACGGGCAGTAGTTCCCACGGAATGCGAGTAAGGCCGTGGGAAAACGGCTAGTTTAAAATAATCATATAACATAACTATATCGGCTAGCAGTCAATATCTGACCCAGGAATCAAACACCTCTCGTTTGACAACCTTACTGCCAACCACTCAACCATAGAGACGATAATTTTTAGGGTTCCGTACCCAAAGGGTAAAACGGAATCCTATTGTTTTCGCTCCTCTGTCCGTCCGTCCGTCTGTCTGTCACCAGGCTGTATCTCATGAACCGTGATAGTTCGAGAGCTGAAATTTTCACAGATGATGTATTTTTGTTGCCGCTATAACATCAAATTAAAACTAGAATTCAATAAATATTTCTGGGGGCTCCCATACAACAAACGTGATTTTTTTGTCCGTTTTATATATAATGGTACAGAATCCTTCATGCGCGAGTGCGACTCGCACTTAGCCGGTTTTCATATTTTGCCAATACGTAGACAAAACAAAACCAAAATAAGAACCACCAACATATTTTTTTACTTATATCACAATAATCAACCGCTAATTATTACTCTTGTTTATAAAAACATAGCCTTACCTCGTAAGAATCATTGGCTTTAACATTGGCAAATGTATCGTATTACTAATTCTAGCTCACATCATAAGAAACATCCACAGATAAAAGAAATAATTCATTAATTATCCTTTATTATGTCTCGTTCTATATTTGTGGAATTCTGGCTAAGGTATTCGTAATAGGGTCGATCGATTCAGCTTCGTTAGTCACAGTCCATACATGTAAACAATTTGAAATACAAGTTAAGTAGCCCAAAGTTTTTGTACATCATCATAATCATCATCATATGGCTAGCCTTTTCCGAAATATGTTGGGGTGAGCTTCCAGTCTTGCCAAAGATCTTGTACGTTTAATAATATTGTACCTCGTATCTTAACGTTTGTTTATATCTACATAGCATACCCAAGCGGGAAAAGAAAAGAAAAATTCAGTAGGTAGCCTATGCCCCCTGCAGACTTAACTGTTTGTCCCGATGGTTAGTTAACAATATGTTTTGAAGGCAATTGCGAATCTAATCAAAACTTTTTACTCGTCTAATAATGGCCGGATACCTGATCGTTGTGATATACGCACGACGATCAAACTATCGGCCGCTGTTTCCGGACAATGAGTTTGAAACTGTGGATATGGAGGTTAGTTAATTGGTCGTTTAATGGCATAACGTACTGGATGAAATTCAGTTAGTCTTGAAACCAATACCCACATGTTAGATTATGCAGATGAAGATGATTAGTTCTGAACTTAGAGGTTATACGTTCCTCAAGTTTTGGTTGAGATTCAAGGAAGCCTTTTTCTTACTCTTCCATACTGACTTGATGGTTTACGGGTTATAATCCCTAAGTTTATTGTGGATGCCTCAGGCGAAGGTAAACATCGTAAGGAAATATGGCCTATGATACTTTTCTCATTTAATGTATAAAAATATGCATAAAAATAAAAGCGTGTTTCCGCGAGGAAACACGCTTTTATTTTTATGCGACAAAGGGAATATTTTCCGGTTCTGGTTGTAGGATTAAACTAATTTATTATCGTTTTCGTTTTTGTTAACGCTGTTAGTTTTGTCAAAAGAAACATTTTTAATCAGCGTTTACTTTTGGAGGCTTTTACAAAAAGTTTTGTATATCCAATTAAGATATATTCCAAAATACATACAAGCTTTTAAGAATAATCAAAAACTTATGAATGCTACTCAACGTATAAGTAATTTAAACTACACTTCTATCAAGAATTAAACAAAATAAAATAAAAAACGATATATTGTTGCTTTTACTGCATTTTGTTCAATGTCAACTGAATCCTGTTTCAGTACAGAAAATATGCAATTTCACCCTTCAGAAAACAGTGACGACCATGGCCTGGATATGTATCATTAGTAGCTTACGCCTCACTTTCACTATATGTACGCAAAGATGAACTAACGAGATTGTGTATGTGTTACTTACGTTAATTAAGTTTAAAATGCAGAAATATTGAAGTTTGTTGCGATATAAATCAACAGCGACGTTCTCTTAGATAGCTGGTACCATATCACCATTAGACGTACTGGCAAAAATTTTTTCACTGATATTTCCTAAAATACTACTAATTTTTACTACAAAATGATTTGAAAGATGTATAATTTTACGCTTCACCTTATTTCTCGTGGATCAGAGTAGTTTTTCTGGCATGTATTAGGATTTATTTGGAATTATATGAAGAGCTTTGTGACTAAGTCACAGCCACGCGGATTAATCGATCATGAAGTTAAGCAACGCTTGGCATGGTCGGAACGTGGATGGGGGACCATCGTCATGACTAGCTCTTCCGTGTTTCGGAAAGCAAGATAGACTGTAGGTCCTTGCTATCATTTGAATGTCGCAATCGTTACGGGTAGTCTGAAGCCCGAGGTATGGGGTGCTCGGATAAGCCTGTTGCATCTCTAGTACTCTGCTGCATCTTAACTGGTAACCGACCCCAAGTTAGTTGGGCCAAGCAGATGTAACATTGCATCTAAATATATAAAACTCAAAGGTGACTGACTGACTGACTGACATAGTGATCTATCAACGTACAGCTGAAACCACTGGACGGATCGGGCTGAAATTTGGCATGCAGGTAGATGTTATGACGTAGGCATCCGCTAAGAAAGGATTTTGATCAATTCTACCCCCAAGGGGATAAAATAGGGGATGAAAGTTTGTATGAAACTTGCCCACGCAGACGAAGTTGCGGGCAACAGCTAGTTAATAAATAAAATTAATGATCAGTCGAACTGACCGATGCAAAACTCAGTCCTTTTCGCATTTAGAGGAGTAACATAAATGGTGTCTTATTTCTCTTAATACTATTAACTTGCGTATAAGATATCACCTGTACCAACCATTAACCTTGGAGAGCGGCTAAGTAGTATTCATTATATGCACGTAACCGTCATTGTCCGGTTACAATCAATGAATTGAATGATGCTTTCAACAGTGAAGCAAGTTCCCTGCAACTGGTTTCTGGCAGTAATGGTATTTCGAACCCTAGTCTTAAAGACGAAGACTTATTGACTGCCAGACCTTCCTTACGAAAACAAACGAATGTCTGGCATTCGCTGGCTTTTGAACTGTTAGTGCATATATATGATTAAAAATATGAGATGATCTGAAGTTGTGACATAATGTTCTAAATATAAATTATTCAAGCGTCAATAATCTTGCACATGTCCCCGCTTTTCAAGGTAAATAAAAGGTTTTCAATGTCTATAGCAACAACTTTTCCAATAACGAATGCACTGGTTGCCAACACAAAGTTGTAGAAAACTAGGACCGTATCAATCATAGACAAACTGGATCAAGGATAATTCCTTTTTGTTCACGGACCCTTATAATATTGTCTTTGATAGGGATGTGGAAGCGATATTACCCTCATCTGTTATCTCATCATGAGAACGTTTATAGTTTTTATTCCAAAAACAATTGACAATCGGTTGCCTTGTTCATCTTGGGACATTTAAAATTTTAGAATACTTTTGACCATGGTCAGACTTTTAATCACAGCACAGCTTTTAATGTTGTAAAGAAAATAATATGATATAGCAAACCATTTACATTCCGAACATACTCGTCCAGTACGAGCGTCCCGTGGTCGCATCCCCCCGCGCTACCTTGACGGCGCGGACATTAAAGACACGCATTGCGGAGTTACGTTCGAGCCGCTGGGACAAGACGTTGAGCGAACTTGAGCCTAATCACCTCGCCTTTTGGCAACTCCAAAGGAAGTTACGTTCCGTCGAGGACTATAACATTCCTCCCATCACCAGACCCGACAAAAGCATCGCCTTCGAAGACGATGAGAAAGCGGAATGCCTAGCCAACAGCCTAGAGTCCCAATGCTCTCCCAGCTCACAACCCTTCGACCAGCGCCACCTCGAAAAGGTGAACGCAGAGGTCGAACGTAGAGCAGCCCTCCCACCCATTGATGACCCAGATGACCCCCTACCCCCCGTCACTGTAGACGAGGTAGAGGACATCATCAAAAACCTTCAGCCGAGGAAAGCTCCCGGCAGGGACGGAATCACGAACAAAGTCATCAAACTCCTCCCCGCCCAAATGATTGTTCTATTGGTAGCTATCTTCAATGGCGCCTTGAACATAACATCTTTCCCCAAGCCTGGAAAGAAGCCACAGTCATCGGCATACCTAAACCAGGCAAACCTAAATCGGAGCCTTCGAGCTACAGACCGATCAGCCTCCTCACCTCTCTCGGCAAAATCTATGAGAGACTTATTCATAAGCGTCTCAAAGATTATGTCGAGAGAAAGAGCCTTATTCCTAACGAGCAGTTTGGATTTAGAAACCAACACTCGTGTGTCCACCAAGTGCACCGTATCGTTGAGGACGTAAGCGTTGGGTTCCAACGTAAACTCCCAACGGGGGTGCTCTTCTTTGACATAGCGAAAGCCTTCGACAAGGTCTGGCACAATGGCTTAATATATAAGCTATACCAACTAGGAGTGCCGGATCGTCTCGTACTCATCCTGCGAGACTTTCTGTCGAACCGCACCTTTCGTTACCGCATCGGCAAGTCACTATCTGACCCACACCCGATCACGGGAGTCCCTCAGGGCTCTGTCATCTCCCCACTCGCCTTCTCGCTGTACACGAGCGATATTCCCAAGTCCCAAAAAGTGAAACTCGCACTCTTCGCTGATGACACGGCCATATACTATACAGGCCGTGACATTAAAACCATCGCCCGAACCCTCCAGGAGGCAGTCAATAACTTAGCTGACTGGTTCTGGAAGTGGAGAATCGAAGTGAACCCGGACAAAAGCCAGGCGGTGCTGTTCAGTAGACCACGCCACAAGCCAGGCACTCCCCCCCCTGTCACCATGAACGGCAAGCCCATTCCTTGGAAAGAGCAAGCCAAGTATCTAGGAGTAATCCTAGATAAACATCTCACGTTCGCTCCACACATCAAAGCGGCCCGCGGCAGAGCCGCCTTCGCTATGAGCCGCCTCTACTTCCTGACCAATGCGTCAAGTAAGTTAGCTCTTAAAGCCAAACTGCGCCTTTACACAGGTGTGATCCGTCCCATCATGACGTATGCGGGGGCCATCTTTGCCCACGCAAAACCCCGCTTCATCCACAGAATGCAGACCCTGCAGAACAAGTATTTCCGTAGAATAACCGGTGCGCCCTTCTACGTTCGTAACGAAATGTTACACGTCGATCTTAAAGTGCCTACCGTGGCGCAATTTCTCAAACGCCTTACCAAGCGTCACTTCGACGGTGCAGTCAAGCACCGCAACCCACTGATCGTATCGGCCGTCCAATACGAACCTTCGCGGATGAGCAAACTCCGCCGGCCAAGACACACCCTGACCCTTCCTGACGACCCCATCACAGTGCTCCAAGAGAGCCGTAGGGACACTAGCACTCTCAGGAAACATAGACACATCCGAAAACTTCCGAAACCTCGCCGCCGAGGTACGCGTACGCGTAGAAAGTCAAACTCCCCCCCCGACCCTTGCTTAGCCAGCCCGCGTAGCTGAGCGTTAAAGTTAAAACGCCCCCTAAACATGATCCAGCCTGTCCCTTTGCTGTAGTCAGCGACGCCCTAAGCCGAGGCTCGTACCCCACAGGGGGTGCCCTTAGCGCAGTCGCTTAGTTTGTAAGCTTTTTTTTGCCCCTGGCTGGAGGCCTTAAACTCTAGGCATCCACAGGGATTTGACCGGTTAAGCAGTAAACAGCCTCCTAGGCTGAACTGCGAGATGCCATTCACAAAAAAAACGCAGCCCCGCCAACAGCCGAGGCTAGTTAGTTTTATACACGAAGTCTATGTATACCACGAATCCTCCCGATAACTGTGTTTCGTTAGTGATTAACTCTTTTTTTGTAATAATTCTTATAACTTTTTTTGTACTTTTCTGATAATGGTGTAGTGTGGTTATGTTCTTTCTTCATTATACAAACGAAATCATTAACCGGTGCGTTTAATTGGAAACCCCACTCCCATATGTGGCGCCCCAACGTTTATTTCGTGTGATAAAACTATTCCTACGCGGACATAAGTGTGGTGCGATAAATAAGTGGACACTTGTAGTGACGAACTATTTAGTTACCTACGTAGTTTTTACAATGCCGATAACAAGGAGCAGAGCCGCTAGTCTGACTCGCAGGGATGATACCCTCGAAGTATTCCCCGACCCCTCGAGACCGACGACGCCGACGCCGACCGCGCCCGCCTATCACCAAGATGGCGGCGGCGCGTCTTCGCCGCGCACCGACAACAACAACGCTACGTTTTCCGCCGATAACGTCGCGACTATAATTGCATCTTTGCAACGCTCGCAGACGGAAGCGTTTAAAGAGCTGTTCGACTCGATGAATCGCGCAAACGCATCTACTCCAGTCGCATTGTTAGGGCAAAGCACCCTTACCCGCTGCAAGGCCACCTTCTCCGGCCGACCAAAAGAATCGGTCGAAGCATTTATTGACGCCATCGAAGCATACAGCGAGTGCGCACAAGTGACGGACTCAAATATCGTCCGCGGACTTGCGTACCTATTCAAGGACGAAGCCGCAACATGGTGGCAAGGCATTAAGAGTTCCGTGTCCACCTGGAGCCAAGTAAAGGAAAATCTAATTAGTGCCTACGGGGACCGACGGCCACCGCCACGTATTTATTTAGAAATATTTTCCACTCCGCAACAACAACACGAAAATACGGATATTTTCGTTGCACGTGTTCGCGCCCTATTAGCGAGGTTGCCGAAGGGCGACGTATCAGAGTCAGCACAGATCGACATGACGTACGCCCTGCTCCACAGCCGTATACGCAAAAGATTGCGGAGGGAGGAAATTAAAAGTTTCACTGAGTTACTCCGCCTAGCACGGAATATCGAAGACGCGTACGATCAAAAGCTCACGACGCCGATAAGTGATAACAGAGTGCAACAAAATGTGCAACCGCCATCCACATCCGCACATCATAGTCATCACGCTCCGCGCGCGCCGCCCGCTTCGTCGCATAGCACGACCGTGCGCGCGCCGACCTCAAGTGTCGTGCACGCGCGCACGCCGACTTCGAGCGACGCGATCGCTCGCGCGCCTGCCGCCGCTCCAGCCGCCGTCGCCGCGCGGCCCGCCGCGTCGCTCGCGCCGGCGCCCGCTCCGCCGACTCGCGACTCGCAGCGGCCCGCCTCGGCCAACAGGCAACGACCCGTCTGTTCGTATTGTAAGCGATACGGTCATATTAGGGACCAGTGCCGTAAGTTGGTGAACCAAGGTGAGCGTATCCAATCCACTATAAACTCTGCGGATAGTGAAACATTTTACTGTACTGATTTATTTTCATTTTATTGTACTGATTGTTTTTCATGTAAATATTTACAAAATGTTGTATGTAGCGATGCTACTACGGAACCCTCTGCTGGACGTAGTTTACGGCCTATTTTTAAAATTAAAATTATGAATTTTAACGGTACTGCGTTAATTGATACGGCCGCAAAACGTTGCATTGCGGGTCATTCGCTATATACTCTCCTTCTAGGTCAGGGACATTCTTTTAACTCCTCCTCACAGAACGTGAAGCTTGCGGATGGTATTATTCGTACTATGGACGTACTCACTACCACCTTAGAAGTACACTTAGAATCAAAAGTGATAACGATTCCGTTTATAGTTTTTCCCGACTCTACCAATAATGAAACATTATTGGGTATTGATTTTATTACCGCTGCCGGAATAGTTATTGATTTTGATAAAGATATCTGGTATTTTAGTAGCGATGACAATATAAAATACACCCTGTCCTATGAACCTACGTCGCGTAGAGTGTCATGCGCCTCTACAGATATACTAAGAGATGACGAGGGCACTCATCTTACGTCAGCTGAGCGACAGGCGCTCGCTGATGTTCTTAACCGACACGCACACGTTTTTAGAGCAGGGGGAGGTCCGACTCCATATGCTGAGCACCGCATAGAGACGGGGGATCACCCACCTATTGCTGTCCCTCCGTATCGACTAAATCCGTCGAAGAAACAGCTGATGAAAGCCGAGTTGGACAAAATGTTACGTGATGACATTATAGAAGAGTGCGAGTCAGCTTGGTGTTCACCGGCGTTGATGGTGCCGAAGTCCAACGGTGGCATCCGCTTCTGCGTGGACTATAGGCGTCTCAACGCAATCACCAAGCCCGACACATACCCGATGCCACGCATCGACGAGCTACTACAGAGCACGAAGCGAGACTGTTACATGAGCACGTTAGACCTTCGTTCATCATACTGGCAGGTAGGTCTTCGGGAAGCCGATAGGGACAAGTCTGCTTTTATCTGCCCTCTCGGTACTTACCGTTTCAAAGAATGCCGTTCGGTCTCCGAAACGCACCTGCGACGTTCCAGCGTCTCATTGATCGTGTCCGCTCTTGTTCAGCTTTACAGGATGTAACCTTATTAGCATATTTAGACGATCTTTTAGTCATTTCTCAAGGTTATACTCAACATTTAAAAGACCTCGAGGCAGTTTTTAAACGTCTGGCCGAATTCAACCTCTATGTAAACAGGGAGAAGTGCGCTTTCGCTAGGGGGAGCGTTCATTACCTCGGCCACGTTATTACACAAGAAGGTGTTTCCACCGACCCTAGGAAGGTGAGTGCTGTTCTCGAGATGAAGGAACCAGGTAACCTTAAACACCTGCGCACCTTTCTACAAACATGTTCGTGGTTCAGAAAGTTCATACCGAATTTCTCGAAGGTAGCTGAACCACTTACACGCTTGACTAGAAAAGTCAAATATGGTCTTGGGACTCAGAGCAGTCTCAAGCTTTTGAGGAGCTGAAGCGTTTACTAACCACAGCTCCTGTACTGATCCAAGCTGACTTCAATCGTCCCTTCATTCTGCGTACAGACGCAAGTAACTACGCCTTAGGTGCGGTTTTATTACAGGGCGATGGTAATCAGGAAAGGCCAATTGAATACGCCAGCCGACTCCTCAACGCAGCAGAACGCAACTACTCTACCACCGAGCGTGAAGCGCTTGCTGTAGTGTGGGCGGTGGAGCGTTTCCGGCCTTACCTAGACGGCCAACCGGTCGTAATCGGCAGCGATCATCAACCACTGCGATGGTTGCTTTCACTTAAATCACCAACAGGTAGGTTGGTCCGTTGGGCGCTCAAGCTTCAAGCTTTTGACATCCAATTCCAGTACACACCAGGGAAAGCGAACGTCGTGGCAGACACGCTGAGCAGGCCGATCTGTTCTAGCGACTCTCGTGACAGCTGCGGTATCTGCTCAGTCATCTGTGACTTGCCTACGAAGACGCCTAGTGAACTTCGCTCGGAACAACTCTCAGACCCTGAAGTGGAAAAGATTGTCAAGGAGCTTGAGGGACCTGATGATGTCGCGGCCCAAAGATGGCTAGAAAGGGGTTACCTCATGGATCAAGGTGTCCTGTTCCGATATAATCCGGACTCTGAGAGTGAATCACCGCAACTAGTCATCTCTGCAAGCCACGTTCCAAATATTTTAAAAGAGTTGCACGACTCTCCAACAGCCGGCCATCCAGGCATTGACACAACGTACCAGAAAGTAGCACAGCTGTATTATTTTACAGGAATGCGGAGAATAATCACTGATTATGTCAAAGCCTGCATCCACTGCCAACGATATAAGGCCACCAACGCCAAACCACCAGGCTTACTCCAGACACCCGTTATGAACCAACGTAACGAGGTGTTGGCTATAGATTTATTCGGCCCGCTACCGGAGGGAGACCAGGGGGAGCGATGGATTTTACTCGTTGAAGATACGGCTACACGATGGACCGAGCTGTATGCTCTTAAAGAAGCCACAGCAGAAGCTTGTGCCCACATTCTTATTGAAGAATACTTCATGCGCTTTGGTCTACCTCGTAGGATTATTTCAGATAACGGTGTCCAATTTGTTTCAGCCGTCATGCGCCAATGCATGACAGTATTGGACATCAAACAAAACTTCATTCCTCTCTATCATCCAGAGTCGAATCCTGCAGAGCGAAAGAATCGTGACCTCAAAGCCATGCTAGCTCATCTCGTAGAGGGAGACCACACTTCTTGGCCAAAGAAGTTGCCGGTGATTCGATTTGCCCTCAACAGCGCTAAGTGCCGCACTACAGGAAGATCACCCGCTTATTTGTCCTTTGGCAGAGAAATGCGATCCCCCACAGAGGTCGTTCATGACCTTCGTGCCATTGAGGAAAAACATAACTTCGTGCCGCAAATTACACCTTATCTGAGGCAGTTCCTCAACTCGTTCTCAGCTGTAAGAGAACGCGTGGAGGTCCAACAGGACAGGGCGAAACGGTATGCTGACGCTTCGCGCCGACCGTCGGATTCTTTCCAGGTAGGTGACTTAGTAATGTTGAAGTCGCACCTACTTAGCAGCGCATCGAAAGACCGTACGTCAAAGTTTTACCCACGTCGCGATGGACCGTATAAAATCGTGGAAGTAATTAGTCCCACAACGTTCAATGTAGCCAGCACGCAGCAACCTGATGTTGTCATAGGCAGATACCATTCGCAAGACATTACCCGTTACCACGGTAACGATCACTCCTTCCCTCTTCCCGTCATCCCTAAAAGGAAACGCGGACGTCCAACGGTTAGGATACCAGTTCAGGAGCGAGGGCGTTCTCCAGAACTGGAGGGGGAGTGTATAGCAAACCATTTACATTCCGAACATACTCGTCCAGTACGAGCGTCCCGTGGTCGCATCCCCCCGCGCTACCTTGACGGCGCGGACATAGATGCGCTCGGATAGCTTCGGCTTCTTTCGGCTCGCGCCGCTTAGGCGTCGAAGCGCCTACGACTGTTGGCCGGCCCGCACCCCGCGCAGTCCGCCACCAACCGGCGTGTGATACACACATACAGTCATGGACACATAATTAAAGACACTGTTGGAATCTTAAATTGCTGCCGCATTTCATCTGTATTTCTTTTTTCTGATTGCTACTGGAACTTTATTTTCTATTTTAAAATATTTAAGAGGGCATTGTGAATTATTAAAACTAAAGACCATCTTCAGTGATCTTTCGCGACAAGTTTTTTTTCGCTTTATCCGAATCTCGAGCGGTATGAACCATAACGTGGCCTGGCCATATAATTAAAGACACTCCATTTGCTCAGAGGAAGAAATGCAAATTATTAATATTATTGATGGTACTTTTCTATAACAACATTCCCTACACTGTAACTAAGCATACTAATGAGTACTAATATTTGGTTTATTTCCTTTTACCTCAATGACAGCACGACATCCCTAAGCGTGCAAGCGATCAGTTTTGTTTTAAGTCGCTACGGGAATTTTCTTCCATGCTTCATAAAAATCTGTGTAAAATTGATCAATGTTTCATGTATGACTTATCGCCATTGTGTTTTCTGGCCGATCACCAGTTTTTTTTCTATTAAATTTGCGATGGGCCAAACCAAAACCGTCATAAGTTGCTCGATCAAAGAGTCCTTTTTACTACTCTTACAGTGTTTTTCTGAACTTTTCTAATTTGGAAAGCGCTAAGGACCGGTAAATTATGCTTAGCATATGACAAAATGCTATTTCTAAAATATTATAGTACTTGAATTCGCCTATTTTTAATAATATCTTTCTAAAAGATCACCACACCAAGTAGTGGAGAGAAGCCCCTCACTATTACTTTTTCGCCTCCTATGTTTGAGAACTTTCTTAGTGTATTTTGGTTCCATCTCATGTTTTGGAGGCGACTAATTTCGATACATTATTTTAGAATTATTCGTATCCCTTTGTTTAATGAGAAAAAACATACATTTTTGAACACTTGTTAACTGCACCTTTCACATTTGATAGAAATAGCCAACTACAGTATGGACACGCGGTGCTTTTCCAAAAGTAACATCTTCCGATACCCATGCCTTACAGCTTTTCCCGACCCGGTTGTAGTCTAAAAGTTCTGCAGACACAATTGTCGTCCTTTTAGCATCAGATGACTCCCAAAAAAACCAGTACCGAATCATGTAAATGGTTCACTATTTGCCTATAGCACCGCCTTAAAGCCTGTTTGCGGACAAGTTTTCCTTGGGGTCGGTTTTGAGTTGTTCTCAAACCATGCCTTTTTTAGTGCCATTGATAAGAAATCTTTAATAATAAATTTATTATCATGTCCTTACTACAGATCAAGTGGTATGAATAAATCCGTATGTCAAAATATGATATTAAAAAGCCTAAAACATTTTACTTACCAGAATTTTTGTTCTAGTCTTATTGATAGGACTAAAATGAAAATTTTTAATGAAAAAAACCTAAATTATTACCTAATTCGAGTTTTCATAAGTATTTTACTCACTTCTAAAAAAAAGTATGACAACTATTTGTATATTTCGTTTTTTTTTCTTGACTGGGCTTTAACTGTCTTTAATTAGCTGACCAGCCAAGTATCAGCTACAAAAGTAGTAGTAGTTCATTTCCCATAGAGCTTTATATCTAAAGTATTACAAAAAGAAAATATTTTTGTCCTTAATTTAAAGAACACAATGTAATGTTTGTTTTAATAATTATTACACTACAGTTTTTACCGTGCTTAAGCTCATGTCAGTACCATAACTATTTATTTCACTTCGAGTCGGGGGGTGTCTTTAATTATGTGTCCATGACTGTATATATGTATGCTCGTTCCGCGCAGCCCCGCCAACAGCCGAGGCTAGTTAGTTTTATACACGAAGTCTATGTATACCACGAATCCTCCCGATAACTGTGTTTCGTTAGTGATTAACTCTTTTTTTGTAATAATTCTTATAACTTTTTTTTTACTTTTCTGATAATGGTGTAGTGTGGTTATGTTCTTTCTTCATTATACAAACGAAATCATTAACCGGTGCGTTTAATTGGAAACCCCACTCCCATAATGAAAATATACCTACCAAAGATGAGATCGTGTGTAAAAAGGACAGTAGGTAGATTTTGGGTAACTCAATATCTTTTCGGACTTAGGGATTTTGGTCTCAATCTTGGATATCGCTTCATTTTGCCGTCGCTAGTATCCGACTAATGAGATGTTTGCCTGACTAGAAACTGGACCCTATTGCAGTGTCCTATTTTGGCATTTTTTTCTGTAATAACATAAATACCCAAAGGAAAAGCCATAGGATTTTTGCACGCTCAATAACCAAATAACGTACCTTTGCGGTCATAAGTAAATCAATGTTTTTCTGATTTTTCCTTATAGGTAAACCAATAACGTGTAATATTAACTTTTATTTTATGGAAACAAGTATAGAAAAACAATCCCTTCAAGGCAAATGATAAAACCTAGAAGAACTGAAGGTTTTTATTACTCATTCAAAGCAGTTAGCAGTTTTCAGGGTCCTGTAGTATTTCTTTTAAAAGTATCTATAAACCTTTAAGTCTAAAAGAGGTTCAAAGAGGTATTAGTTGAGCTATACGCATCCTCATTAACATTATAAGTATTTCTCTCTCACAACTTACTATGTACTTTAGAAACCGATTTCTTACCGACAACCCACTGTTCTCAATTCGAAAGTTTGTATATATATTTTTTTTCAATGAAAAGAACGGGCCTCGTTCTTTTTTATTCTAGTCGAAGTGAGGAACGAGCAGTGAAACGAATTAAATCATTCTATTTACCTATCAGAAACTTAAGTTTTCTTAACTAATAAAGGGTTATTGTTTCAGATTTGAACGCTAAGGATAATTTCGGCAACACTCCACTCCACGTGGCTGTGGAGAACGTGGCTTTGGATGCCATTGAGTTCTTGCTTCAACAGTAAGTACTAAGTTTTGTTAAGAATATTGAACTATTAAAGTCACTGCTCGAGCTTTCGCATATGGAAGAAAGCTCGTCATAAAACAGTGATGATGATATTTTATAACTCTGTGGTTTTCCTTAATCATTTCTCTAATGAGTTCCATCGAGTATCTAAGTTACTATTGTTTGAAGAGTCTCTAGGTGTCGACAAAAGTTGTCATCTTTTAGCAACTTGGCGCGAGTAAAGGGTTTAAAGTTGGTATTTTCAATTTATTAATATTGAATAAACTTTTCATATCGTTTAAATTTTTCATCATACGATGAAATACTACGTAATTAACGTGATCAAGCGGTAGGTTTTCCACATTTTGAAATTGAAAAAGGCATTGAAGCGAAGGGCCAAATTTATTGCACGTGTCTTTATAATCTGTGAAAAAGTTTGTGATTGTATAAACAAGAGTTATGAAACTGTTTCAAACTTTGATTTGCAAAAGTTTACTGGACTTCATCATAACAAATGACTTTGTTACCAAATTGTTACATTGGTTACAAAGTGAAACCAAAACTGTTACAAAATTTTACAGAAACTTTCATGTTTCGTTCGAGAGCCTACTTTTATTTACAAAGTAGGTAAAAACATAAACTGTTTCGCAAATTGTAGTGTATTGTAACGTTACACGTGCAAACCAGTTAAATGTCGTTGTCAACGAGCGGTTGTCCAGTTATGCATCTTCATAATTCACTTACAGGATTTCTGCGTGAAAAGCTTCGTGTACTTACATTTTTACACGTGCCATGCAAATTAACTGATGCTGCCTTCTGTAACTAGATTGTTCTAGAAATATAACAGGAAATAAATAGGAACGTGTGTGGTTTATTTTCAAAATTCATGGTTTTGCAATTTGTCTTCGTATTCGAGTGCATGTTTTGCAGACGACTAACGATTACTTTAGAGATTTCTTTCGACAATGGATTTTTTGAACTTTCAATGCTTTTACAACTGTAGTTCAAGCGATGAAAAGATTTATTGAAAATAATTTCTATGTTATTTGTATCAATGACGTTTATTGAATTTTTTCGTTCGTTTTATTTCAGTCGAGTAGATACAAGCATCTTGAACGACAAAAGCCAAGGAGCTCTTCATCTGGCCACTGAATTGAATAGGGTAAGTTCAAGTAACTTAGATACAGTTTTAGAGTTATTTTGGATTTCCTGGTTGAAACTTAGTATCCGAAAACTTTATAAAACCATTGAAAGATAACAATTTACTTATGTACAGAAACATATTTGGTCGACTTTCACAACCACCTACTTATAAAACAATATTTTGACTCTAACTTCTACAACTTTATGAGACTTTTGGACAAAATTCTCCTAATTCAGGTCTCGGTCCTTCAAACTTTTACGAAGTATAAGGACCAATTCAACGTGGAGCTTGGAGGCGAGCACGGACGTACGGCTCTTCACTTCGCTGCGATACACGACCACGACATCTGCGCCAAAATACTGGTAATTTATACAATAATTCATATTGCGTATTCACATAAGTAACGTTATAATTGAAAATATCTTGAAACCTGGATTTTAAAGTCAGTAATCGTCAATGTGTACCAGGACCTTGGTAACTCTATCGAACAATCTCGAAGTTTCTTTAGACATCTCGAAGCTCTAGTAGGCTTGTTTATGGGACGTGTAAAAGTAATTTACCATAGTCATGCAACTCCATATTCCATAGACCATATTCCTCGAACTTACGTCATTGGATCGGGTACTATTCGTCACGATCCTATGGGCGAAGCAACCAATCTGTAACGGAGTCTACGTAGGAGGGAATTGACGCTCTGTCAATGTTACATTGTAAGATGCACCGTGTTTGTTTACACGGAGGAGTTACGGTCATTGTCAAGATTACTCTGCCTACCTGAGATAGACCCTGAGTGGTAGTGTATGATCAATCACTTTGTTGTTGTCGGCGTAGAGAATACATAGTGAGATGTTTGCAAACGAGAGTGTCTCTTCTCTTGTTTAGACGGAGGATAGTTAGTTACTTTACTGACAAAGTATTATGTTATTAATCTTTAAGCGTTACAGTCATGGATTGATTATATTACCTTTTCCGATTGGCAGTGAACTTAAGCATAATTTTAATTAGCACAACAAAAAAACCAGGACTTGGAAAGTGAATTTCAGTTTTAGTATTCAACTGAAGACAAGTATGTTTTTTTTCAAAATTATTATAATATTTTTTCAAAATTTTCCCTTTTAATGTCCTATTTCAGAGCACTTACAGCATTACCAAAACATTTTTATATTTATGCTAGTTTACATCGACACAGATCACAGACTTAGGCGCAGAGTGCAAGAGAGCTTGCAACAACGGGTACTACCCGATCCACGAAGCGGCTAAGAACGCTTCATCAAGAACAATGGAGGTGTTCCTCCAATGGGGAGAGTCCAAAGGCTGTACCAGGGAGTCGATGATATCCTTGTACGACAATGAAGGGAATGTGCCACTACATTCAGCTGTGCATGGAGGAGACATCAAAGCCGTTGAACTTTGCCTCAAATCTGGAGCAAAGATTTCAACTCAACAGTACGATCTATCTACACCCGTACATCTGGCCTGCGCTCAGGTACGTACAGTCTTAGTTACTAAGCTCTTAGAACGCCTATTATTAAGAACTGCACTGAAAGATTAAGTGGAAAACTTTGATTGAGTTTCTTCGGTACGCTTAGCAAAGTACGGTAGCACTAATCTTCTGAAAGCAAGCGGCTGAGGACGTAGTCTTAACGATTATTACTGAAGACAGCATATTTATATGGTTTATTGCTATACATTTGTTAGATCTTTCCATATTCTGAGACTGTTTATGTACTTTCCAGGGTGCCCTTGAGATTGTGAAGCTGATGTTCACCATGCAGCCAACAGAGAAGCTCGCTTGTTTAACGTCCTGCGATGTTCAGAAGATGACTCCAGTCCACTGCGCAGCCATGTTCGACCATCCGGACATCGTGAACTACCTTATCTCCGAGGGATCTGATATCAACCCTCTGGATAAGGAGCGCAGGTCGCCGTTGCTTCTCGCTGCTTCCAGGGCTGGGTGGAGAACTGTGCATACTTTGGTGAGTATCCTTACCTTATTTGTTGTGAATAAGTATGAATTATGTGGTCTAGATACAATGAAAACGTATTTGAAGACGTCTTCAAATGTTAAAGCCCTACAGAAAGCTTTTTCAGAATAATTAATATGTTATGGAAATTAAAAAAAGAAAGGTTTGAGATTTCCCTATGACATGTTAATGAACTTTTCGTCATTCAGCTATTGGTGACATAAGTACCTATTACGATTTTCTGAGATTAATGTCTTTAGCTAAATCAGGAACAAGACTGATGACAGGACATTAAGGCCAAAAATATTTTTTCTGTAAATGGCATTACATTAGCCGGAAATCCTAACATTCAACTTACAGACAGTTTTGATCTATTACCATACATTTAGGATTTTTTTCTTCATCTTTCGAAATTTTATATCAATACTAGCTTCTAGCTGCGGATTCGCCCGCGTGGTATGTTGATAAAAAGTGGCTAGTCCATGTATCAATCCAGGGAGTCAACTAACTACACACCAACCAATTTCAACCAACTTGATCCAGCCGTTTATGCATGAAAAGATAACAAACATACATTCTCACAAACTTTCACATTTATAATATTCGTAGAATATTAGAAGGTTTTGGTACAAAATGGGTATTGTAAACTGAGTTATGACATATTGATACTAGTTCGCAGTAGTCATAACTCCCGACCACTTCAGTTCGTTGCCGATGAAGTGTCCGATGCAGTGTGCTTGACAGTGTACAAATTGCCACCATATGTCATGCGACGTTCGTAACATTATTGCCGTATCGACTAGTGGTATTGTGTTAGGAATTGTTAAATACTTCTAACATATCTGCATCAATATAGATAAACATTATTTGTCTACAATTTTAATCTACATATACCTACTTATACATATTATATATATGTATATATATCCTCCGAGCCTTTTTCCCAACTATGTTGGGGTCGGCTTCCATATTATAAAGCTTAAGAAATGGTTTGCTGGAACGCGCGATTCTCATTAATCACCTAATCCGATTAGAAAAAAATATTTGCTTGTTAGAAAAGGAGGCTGTACCAAAGTCAATCTAATGGAATAATCATTATAAACAAGAGGTGCTTTTCTCAACAACGAAATATAGCGCTAAATATTGCAAACTATTGAGATTGCTGCGTTAGATTTTAGAAAAATATTTTCTCACCAAATTCATGACGCATTTACAATGTACATCGCGAAAACCATGTAAAAAAGGCACATATATAGGGAAAATGTTTTCTTTCAAACCCGCATAATCGATTTGATAATACCGTAACAAAGACCCTTTTGGGTCACCTTAATTTGGCGGATTTCACCCTCATTACGTGGCTTCGTGCGTTTATCTACCAAAAACTGTTTATACCAACAAATTACAATTAGCCTGCGCGCACACTGTTAGGAACATTTTTTTTTTTCAGAAAATTGTGAGTTTAATCAAAGTTTTTAGTCGGTCTGATACCGAACAAATTCCTAATCGTTGTTACGTGTGTACTTCCATTCATCTTCATACTGATTTATGAGCCCAAATCAACTATCGGCCGTCTTAATATTTTTAGTGTGCGCGCGCTCTTACTGACTTGGCTACGAAGTTGGCTTGCTCAGTAAATACAGAATATTTTTTGGCGTTATTATGTTTATAAAAGGGACATGGATTTTTCTATTTTGTTATTATTGTATGTGTAATCTTATTTTGATTACTATTTTTAATATGTGTAATGGTCAGATTGGTTTAATTGATTTCACAAGTATATCTTGGACATCTGATTATTAAGCGTACCTAAGTTTCTACAAACGCTTCATAATCAGATATGTATCGTTTTATGGTATATTTTTTTTAACGAAATATTGAAGTGAAGTAAACTAAAAAAGGAATATGAATAATTTATCTACTGATTTATGACGATCGTTTTTCAGATTCGTCTGGGTGCTGACATCGAATTGAAAGACATCAACTCCAGGAATGTTCTCCATCTTGTCGTGATGAATGGGGGCAGGCTTGAAGACTTTGCGGCTACCTGCAAGGTTAGCATTCAATTGTTTTGCTTACTAGGCATACATTATGTACCTAATATAGTGGTAAGCCGGTTTTATCGATTAACGGCCAGTTTCTTCATCAAAAGTTAAAGTTAAAGTTATGGCTAAAGTAATGTCTAAAGTAAAAGTAACGGTTAAATTAAATTTTTCTATTAGTTTTGCTGTCACTTAAGCCTTGAAAAAACGAATTTGACCGTTACTTTTACTTTAGACATTACTTTAACTTTAACTTTTGATGAAGAAACTGGCCGTTAGTGTCAGTTAGTTATACAAAAGTTAATCTTTTCTGCCATATAAGGGCTGATTATAATTTCAGCTAAAAGTTATGGTTAGCTGTCAGTTAAGCACCTCTATCTAACTATCTAAGACTTTATCAGTAACCAGTGTTGTATCTGTCCTAACAAAGCAATTACTGTTTCGATAGATAATTAAAAATAAATAACTATATTTTATTAACAAAATAATTTTGTAATAATGAAAACTAATAATGTGTGTTAGAAATAAAATAATGAATTTCTGAGGGACTTCAAATATACTAAAATTGTTTCACAGGTGTGTAAAAATAACAAGAATATTTCTTTAATTTATTTAGGTTATACAAGTATGTTGTTTGAAGTCGGCAGAAATAGTAAGTTTAGTAGTGTTCAATTTAGAAATACATATTTTGTTTTACTTAGGGCGTGGGTTAAGTCACATTGAAAGAGCAATGACCGGAAAAAATTGAATCAACATAAAATATAACTATAAAAAATTTAACGGACAACCACCAATAACAATAAACTCTATTTTTCAGAACAATAAAATTCAAATTTTTTTGTAAATTTACTCAAGCAAAAGTGCTCTCTTTAACACTCTTTCAGTGTGACTTGACCCTGCTAGTGAGATAAGACCTCTTGTCTTGTCTCTCGATCGATTAGTGCCCTTGAAAATGTTTGAGCTAAGTTCTGCTGATCTTTCGTCACTGACAGCCACCTATGTAGGTATTGATAAACACTGGTTTATAGTAGCACCTACACTGAGTGATTTTGAAACTACACTGTCTGATTATCTTGTTTCGAAATCTATAGTTTGAAAACACTGATTTTAACACTTATTATTGTTCACACGTACATTTTGACTTTTCTAAGTAGCACCAATGCAATATTTTAAATTGAAATACACCATAATAGTTTTATTCTTTTGTATTCGGAGCTAGTAAAAAACTTAAGTCTAAACTATCAAGTAAACTTACAAATAAAAAGGCATGTATGCATTTCATCTTTAACAATACTTTATTAACAAAATTGTCTAATACATCATCAGAAACCTTAGAAATTACCATCTCCACTTTCCATACTTGTAAATAACCTTCATAATCCAATTTCATGACCCCATTCTTCACTAAACAGTTAACGTTACAGAACCGCTGTGACAAAAGCCTGGCTCAACTCCTTAATGAGAAGGACAGTGCTGGATGCTCTCCCCTCCACTACGCCAGCCGGGAGGGCCACATCAGGTCTTTGGAGAACCTCATCAGATTGGGCGCTTGTATCAACTTGAAGAACAATAATAATGAGAGTCCTCTGCATTTTGCTGCGAGGTATGTGTGGGGTAACTTGTATGCTATTGCTTTTGCGTGTCTACCTAAATACATATGTTTGAAAGTAATATTTGCATATTTGCCAATAGCGATCCCATTGCTATAAATTTAAGTGAAGGCGTGAAGCCTTCCTCACCAACTAAAACTCTTCAAGTAGACAGAATGCGGTCTCCTTATAGGGCTTTGTAGTTAAGAATATCCCAAGCTCAAAATGATGCAAAAAGATGGTCAAACGTATGTAATAAATAACGTTATGAAATTATAATTCAACAACAATAAGTATAGTGCTTATCGCTTCTGAAATATCTACCAAAGATACTAGATTACTTCATCGAAATCATCAACATTTGTTCTCCTTTGCATATGCCAGCAAAACCAAATATATCAACCACTCACGTTTCCACCAACTGATTACAGATACGGGCGTTACCACACCGCATGTCAACTCCTCGACTCCGACAAAGGCACGTTCATCATCAACGAGAGTGATGGCGAAGGTCTAACTCCCCTTCACATAGCCTCTCGTGAAGGTCACACCAGAGTCGTGCATCTCTTACTGAATCGTGGAGCGTTGTTGCATCGGGATCATAATGGACGCAATCCCTTGCATCTAGCTGCGATGTCTGGGTACACTCAGACGATTGAACTGCTGCATTCAGTTCATTCCCATCTGCTGGACCAGTCTGATAAGGATGGGGTACGTACAATTTATTTATACTAATATAATAAAGAGAAAACCTGTTTCTGTACTCTGGAGGTTACAAAAGTACAGAACCGATTTCAAAAATTCTTTCGCTGTTTGAAAGATACACTATATTCGTCTGCATCAGGACCGCCGTCACAAATCACCGATCCTCTCGAAATACATATAGAGAGTTGCTACCTAATTGCTACCAGCTACCATTAGTTGCTACCAATTGCTACCCTCGTGGTTTTGAAGATATTCAGCATCCTAAGGTGACAGCCATTCTGATATCAGGATGGCTGTCACTTTACCAGTGTGAAGAAATGGCGCAAAAGTATTGAGTTTTTTTTTTCACCCAGAGTTGCTACCTAATTGCTACCCTCCAGAATTAAATTTTAGACCATAGAAAAACTCATTTTTATGAGTTTTTGCGCCTAACAAAAATAGATTAGCAAGTCCTGATGCAGACCTATATTCAAGTAACATAGGCTACAAATACATTTTATGTGTTTTTGCTGGGAAGGCCAACTTGTTGAATAAACTTCCCAGCAACACAATTATGTCTACATACAAAATATTAAAAACGTTATTATACAAAATTATAAAAAGTAACTAGGTACATTATACATATACATATAACATAAACAATGAAAACGGTGAACTAGGACCATAGTTCAAACATAAATATACACATTACCAGTACAGGTGACCAAATAATATGTAGTCAGCAAGACGACCTGGTATGCATACTAAACACATTGAAAATCCTATCATTTTTTAATATTATTTTAAAAATTGGTTAAAGTAATGATATTCACTTAAAGAGTGTAGCTAAGAACTTCGTACTATCTATTTGTTTTTTGATTTCTTCCGTCTACTGTTACAGAACACACCACTCCACCTGGCCACCATGGAGAACAAGCCGAACTCCATTGCTCTCCTCCTGTCCATGGGATGTCGCCTCAGCTACAACAACCTCGACATGAGTGCCATCGACTACGCTATCTACTACAAGTTCCCTGAAGCAGCTTTAGCTATGGTCACCCATGAACACCGGTATGTATTGTTTTCAATAGAAAAAGACAGTATAATGTAGAGATTATAAAAGATCACCTGTCACTACTATATTAGCTAAAATATCATAAAATTCTGAAATTTAGTAATTTTGGCTATTTTTTTTCATCAAATTTTATTCCGGTGGGCTTCCAGTATCACCACATGTATGCAATTAAGTGCAAATATTTCCACATCAACTTAAAAATGTTTAATTAATGGACCATCCATTCTTTACTATTACTATTTTATTAAATGGGAAACGATGACCACGATGAGATATTCTCTCCTATGTAAGTGTGACGCCATCCCGTTCTGTTTTGAGCATCGCGTTAAACTTCGCTCCAGGTCTTGCCAATAGTCTTCGCTTCGGCAATGATAGTCCACCGCCAAGTCTGCTTTGGACGACCACTTTTACGCTTTTCTTGGTGATTCCAGTATAAGGCTTACAAGCTAGCGAATCCAGCCCATTTGCGGCGTTTGATCTGCTGGTCGACGGGAACTTCGTTGCAGCGGTCCCATATATTACTACCTATCTAAGTTTAATATGTTTTCGGGCCTGTATATCCCGATTATTTTGTAAAAACATCGGTTCACGAAGACCAGGACTTTGAACAAGAGATGTCTTTGGTGACCTTCGACATTACGCACCCATAAAGCAATACGGTTTTCAAATTGGATCGGAATATTTTAAGCTTGACTCTCCGTGTCAGTTTCCGTGATTGTCATACGGGCCGCAAATGTGCAAAGGTGGCTCGAGATTTAAAGATTCGCGAAGTGATATCGTCTTTGCTTCCTCTAGTCTCTGACACACAACTGTTGAGGTAGGGAGAGCGGTGGAAGGTGGTAGCGAGGAAGCGGAAGGGTAAGCAGTTAGCTCCCGAGCCCCCTGCAGCCAAGCCTGCCGCTTTAGGGGACAGGAGGAGGAAGCTCGCTCCTCCTCCAAGAACCGAAGCCGTGGTGGTCACGTTGACCCCAGAGGCAGCGGAACGCGGGGAGACATACGAGTCCGTGCTGCGGCGGGCTCGTACAAACGTCGACCCTGCAGAACTTGGGGCTGGCAGAATTACGTGCCGGAAGACCCAAACGGGGGCTCGTATCTTCGAGTTCTCGGGGGCTCAACGCGGCACCAAGGCGGACCTCTTTGCGACGAAGCTCAGAGAGGCTGTCGCGGACACGGCCAAGGTGGTGAGGGCCGTTAAGTGTGTAGCTCTAGAGGTGACCGACCTCGACGACTCGGTCACGCAAGAGGAGGTGGTGGCAGCGGTTGCGGCGGCGGGGGGCTGCGCCGTCGCATCTGTCAAGGGCCGAGCCATTAGACCTGGCCGCAGGGGTATGGGCACTATGAGGTTAGAGTGCCCGGTCGTAGCTGCCAAGGCGGTTCTGGCTAAGGGCCGCCTCCCGGTCGGGTTTAGCTCGGGTGGGGTCTGAGTGCTTGAGGATGCGCCGATGCGCTGTTTCAAGTGCCTCGGCATCGGACACACCCGGCCTCTCTGCCCGTCCACTGCCGAGCGTGGGGAGCTATGCTTCCGCTGCGGAAAAGAGGGACATAGGTTGGCCAGCTGCGAGGCTGCCACCATGCATTGCGCAGTATGCGCTGCCAATGGTCGTCCATCCGACCACGTAATGGCGGGCAAGGAATGCCGACCGCCACCGAAGAAGGGCAAACTGCAGGCGCCGGTGCGGCCTGCTGCTGCCGCCACCTCTGAAACTCCAGTTCCAGTGCCGGCAACCGAGGGAAGCGCGATGAACACCGACTGATGGCTGGGCATCGACGACGTGTTCTTCAAGCGAACATCAACCACTACAGAGCAGCCCAGAGCCTGCTGGTTCAAACTAGGGCTTTCAATACCGGTATTACGGGATCCCGTAATACCGTGATCACGGATATATTTTGGTCTTTTTTCAATACCGGTATTGACGAGCCAATACCGTGATTACGGTATTACAATCTTTTTATAATTTTAATTATTGTGGTTTGTTGTAATAAGTAGCAGGAAGTTGTATTAAATAAGATAAATAACTACGTACTCGTAAGATGTCATCATCATCCTCCGAGCCTTTTTCCGCCAATCTACTTGGCAACGCTGCAGGGACTCCAGACAGAACAGACCATATATCAATCGAGTCAAAGGCCTTCGCATAGTCCACAAATGCTAGACACAGGGGCTGATTATACTCTTCGGTCTTCTGTATAATCTGCCGCACTGTGTGGATGTGGTATATGGTGCCGTATCCGCTCCGAAACCCAGCCTGCTCCGGTGGTTGGAATTCGTCGAGTATTCGCGCAAGTCGGTTCGTGATCACTCTTGAGAACAGCTTATATACGTGGCTTAGGAGGGAAATGAGTCGATAGTTCTTCAGCAGGGTTTTGTCTCCCTTTTTGAAGAACAGGACGACAACAAACTCCTACTCCACGCCTCTGGAGTTCTCCCTTCAAACAGGACGGCGTTAAAAAGCTTCTGGAGCTCCCCCAGTAGCTCTAGAATCCTCATTTCCGGGATCAGGTCGAGATGCATGCGATGCGTATAACCGGCCATAGAAGTTTTCCACTTCCGAAAGGACTGCCGGCACCGAAGAAATGACTTCTCCACTTGTTGTGGTCAGCTTCGTCAAGTGGCTTCTTCCAAGAGATTGTACGAACACCTTTGACCCCCGATTCAGCTCAATTGCTCTTTCAATGTCAAGAGTATTGGAGCACCGTAGGTCGTGTCGTACGTGCTTGTTGATCTCTTGGTTTAGAGCCCGCTTAGCTGACGAAGTGACAGGCGGGTTTTCACGTCGTTTCTTCATAAGCCCCAATGTCTCTTCCGAAAGCTTTGATTTCTTGCCCTTACGCTGCTTGTTACAGAATATCGACCCTTCCTCCCTGAGGATCTGAACCACATATTCGTGGTTCTGGTGTCGTTTCCAACGTCTGTTGTGATTTCCACGGCGGCAAATTTGACTGGAAAGTTTCAGATCCTGAAATGGTTTGGAGCAGTGTTGGTCGGAGCCAAGCCTTCATCAGACGAAAACGTTCGACCTTGAAGTTGATATTCAGAGAGCCTCGGACAAGTCGGTGATCGCTACCGGTATTAAACCTATTGATCAAGGAGACGTCTCTGACTATGTGCTTCTTGTTCGTCATGATGAAGTCAATCTCATTTTTAGTCATAGTGTCGGGGCTATGATTGGACGCTTTTTAAACTAAAGGATTGTTTTAAAAGTTTTATTCGATCTAAAATTAAACCCCGATTTCAAATTAGACGAATTCGATTTGACAATATTAAAAAATATTTACAACAGCCTTTCTGTAGTCAAAGTAACTGTATTAAAAATTTGAAAACGCAATGCCAATTTACTAAAAGCGGATATTGCGCTAAAATTTATGTTGACGAAGTTAGATGGTCAAGCTTGCAAGCAATGACTTACGTCAAAATCTTGCAAAATCACTTCGAAGTCGCATAAAGGAGCTATCTGGAATATTTCAATATTAGCATGACCGACAATACCGTGATCACGTGATCACGGTATTGAAATTTTTAATACCGGTATTGATACCGGAATTGAAAAAATCCGGTATTTGAAAGCCCTAGTTCAAACCTTTGCGGAGTGGTTGGTGGACGTGGCGGTTGTTGCCGAGCCGTACTCTGTCCCTCGCAGCTGGCTGGGAGACGACAACGGCTTAGTTGCTTTGGTAGCACGGTCTTCCACGGATTCCCCCTCCCTCTCACTCTTAGAGAGGGGACCGGGATACGTGGCTGCCGCGTGGGGTGACATAGCCCTAATAGGGGTGTATTTCTCCCCAAACCGCCCTCTCACGGACTTCGAGAACTTTCTCGAAGTGCTCGCCAGGGTGGCAAGCGGAGTGGTGCAGCAACGGGTGTTGGTCTTAGGCGACTTTAACGCCAAGTCGGCAATATGGGGTAACCCAACCACCAATGCCCGAGGACGAGAGGTGGAAACCTGGTCCGTGTCATCCGGTCTGTCCCTCCTGAATAGGGGAACAGTTCACACCTGCGTGCGGCGGCAGGGGGGCTCCATCGTGGACCTCGCCTTTGCATCCCCTTCTTTGGCGGCCTGTGTAGTGGACTGGCGGGTGGAGCTGGTGGAGACGCTATCCGACCACCGATACGTGCGGTTCGATATTTCCACCCCGGGCTCCCAGGGGACCCAGGAGGGTCGATCGCACTTCCCACGGTGGGCGCTCTCCCGCCTAGACCGGGAGGCCGCCTCGGAGGCGGCTTTCGTCCAGGACTGGCTGTCTCCTCCTGTAATAGCCCGGGATGTGGACGCCACAGCGGTCCAGTTAAGGGTCTCCCTGACCGAGGTGTGCAACTCTAGCATGCCTCGGTCTCATCGTCCGCCTCCTAGACGCGCCGTTTATTGGTGGTCGGAGGAGTTGGGGGATCTTCGGGCCGCTTGTGTGGCGGCCAGGCGGGCCTACACAAGAAGTCGGCGGCGGCGCCTTCGCGACCTCGACAACGAGGACCGCCTCTATGCAACCTACATTGAGGCCAAGTCGACGCTGACGGCGCAAATGGGCACAGCCCAGGATCGCGCAAGGGCGGAGATGCTTGAGGGCTTGGACATTGATCCCTTTGGGAGGCCCTACAAAGCGGCACGCAATAAACTGCGCCCGTACGGTCCCCCAGTTGCCGAGACCCTCGAGCCATCGTTGCTGGATGGGGTGGTCCAGTCCCTGTTTCCGCGCAGGGACAACTTCACTCCACCAGTGATGAGCGCCTCGCAGGGTACAGCTCCATCGGCCGAGGAGGTCCCGCCGGTTACGGAGGACGAGGTAGAGAAGGCAGTTTTCTGCCTGAGGGGGAAAAAGACGGCCCCAGGTCCGGACGGCGTCCCCGCAAAGGTGGTGGCCATCGCCACCTCCCAGATGGGAGAAAGGTTTCGGGACCTATTCAGTGCGTGCCTGACGTGTGAGAGGTTCCCAAAGCCATGGAAGGAGGGCCAATTGTGCCTTCTTCGGAAGGAAGGGCGGCCGGTGGACTCCCCATCGGCATACCGACCCATCGTTTTACTGGATGAGGTCGGTAAAATGTTCGAGAGGATCCTCGCTGCCCGTATCACCAGACATCTGGGCACAATCGGCCCGGATCTAGCGGACGCTCAGTTCGGTTTTCGAGCTGAGCGTTCGACAGTTGATGCCCTGTCCCGACTCAAGGGCCAGGTGAGGGAGGCAATGGATGCGGGAGATGGACTGCTGGCTGTGTCATTCGACATAGCCAATGCCTTCAATTCAATTCCCCACTCCACCATACTGGAGGCCCTTCGCTTTCATGGGGTGCCTCCATATTTGCGGGGACTATTGGCGGACTACCTGAGGGACCGTACAGTCCTCCTTGTGGACAAGTCGGGCCAGCTCCGACGTTACGCCGTCGAGTCCGGTGTCCCACAGGGTTCAGTTCTAGGGCCACTTCTGTGGAACATCGGATTCGACTGGCTTTTGCGGGGCAACCTCCCACGTGGCACGTCTGTCATCTGCTATGCAGACGACACCCTCCTGACGGCCAGGGGGAGAAACTTTGGAGAGGCAGCCAGCTTGGCTTCGGCGGGCGGTTCTCAAGTGGTGGAACAGACAGAAAAGGAAGAGGTGCGTGAGGAGGCAAGGGAGGCAATAACTCTGCACTGGGCCGAAGATCTTGCCTCGGCAACGTATGGTCGCTGGACGCTGGATGCCATCGGGCCTGTCCTGAACGGATGGCTCGATCGGCGGCATGGGTGCCTTTCGATGCGTCTGGTGCAGGTGCTGTCCGGACAGAATCTCCCGCCTAGGGCTGACGGTGGCGCTGCACAAGACCGAGGCCGTGTTCTTCCATGGCCCTCGGCAGCACCAACCGCCCGACGCCCATATCCATGTGGAGGGTGTCCGCATCGGGGTGCAGCCCCAGATGAAATATCTGGGCATAGTGCTCGACAGTAAGTGGTGCTTCAGAGCACACTTCAGCGGCCTGTCGACGCGCTTGATGAGGACCGCGGGCGCCCTCTCATGGCTCCTCCCAAACATCGGGAGACCCGGCGACCAATGCCGACGACTATACGCCGGCATACTCAAAAGTATGGCACTGTACGGGGCCCCAATCTGGGCAGACTCACTGTGCAGTAGGGTGAACGCCGCTGCCATCCGCAGGCCACAAAGGGCCATTGCACAGCGGGTGTCGAGGGCGTACCGCACGGTGAGCTTCGCGGCGGCGTGCGTTCTGGCGGGAACTCCTCCCTGGGAGCTCGAGGCTTGGGTGCTCGCCAGAGTGTACGACTGGACGGCGGAGCAGAAGGCGCTAAACCGGCGCCCAGACCCGACAGAAAAGGAAGAGGTGCGTGAGGAGGCAAGGGAGGCAATAACTCTGCACTGGGCCGAAGATCTTGCCTCGGCAACGTATGGTCGCTGGACGCTGGATGCCATCGGGCCTGTCCTGAACGGATGGCTCGATCGGCGGCATGGGTGCCTTTCGATGCGTCTGGTGCAGGTGCTGTCCGGACATGGCTGCTTCGGATCGTACCTGCATCGGATTGGGAGGAGGCGACCCCACAGTGTCACCACTGCGAAGCCACGGAGGATACGGCAGAGCACACACTCCAGGTGTGCCCATCGTGGGCTGAACCCCGCCGCGCCCTGATGGCAGTGGTCGGGAACGATCTCTCGCTTCCCAGCGTGATTGCTGCCATGCTGGGAGGTGAAGAGACATGGGAAGCGGTAGCCTCCTTCTGTGAAGACATCATGTCCCAGAAGGAAGCTGCGGAGCGCATGCGGGAGAACGATCCTCTCGCGGTGCCGCTCCGTAGACGAAGAAGGGGCAGAAGACGGCGAATACAACCTCCGTCCCCATCCGCCCCGGGGGGTGATCAGCGGGCGACAGGCGCGGGGGCGCCACCGCCTGCATCACAAGGATCAACCCCTGCGCTCCGGCCATTATAAGGATCCATCCCCACTAGGGGGAGGAATGAGGGGCCTGCCGTAAGGCGGGCAATCGCCGGTGGGGGACTGGATGCCATAGATTCCCAGACCCCCTCCACTCAGGCGAGGTCGGAGTGCCGCTGGGCCTTTTTAGTGGGTATACCGGGAACGTTTTTACCGGGGAGTCCCACATACCCCTCTCCCGTCCCCCGACGGGAAGGGGATGCGTAATAGCATTTTTAGCCCAGCGACAACAAAAAAGGGAGAGCGGTGGACGCATTGCCCCGCACCTCATTTCTTGGGTTATGACAGTCTTGAGTACTTCGGCTTGGCAGGCTCAGTTTCTGTTTTGAGGCCCAGAATGTTTACCTACGCCCTGCATCCTCAGCTTATTTGCATCTTGGATGACGTTCGCGATTAGCGCGGATTGCAGTAGTTTCCAGAGGGACCAGCGTGGTCTTGGTTTACGCGGAGTTTACTTGGAATTCCTGGACTACGCTGTTCCACTGTCTACGATTCCCACCAAGACCATACCTTTAAAACGATGAGACACTAAGAACATGAATTGCGATGACATTGCATAATTATGTTACACAAATCTTCTTGCAGAACATTTATGATTTTTTTTAAACAAAATCTTCAGCTTTCGAATTATATTATCAATATTCTCTTACCTTCATTGTAATATTTCAGTGCTAAAGAGGTGATGGCGCTTCGTTCGGACCGCCATCCGTGCGTCACTCTAGCCCTCATCGCCTACATGCCACGGGTCTTCGAAGCTGTTCAGGATAAGTGCATCACTAAAGCCAACTGCAAAAAGGATTCCAAGAGCTTTTACGTAAGTCCAACCATACCTTAAAGCTAAACAATTCTGATGGCTTATTTTTCAGATATTGTTCGAGAGCAATTTTTAAAAACAGGTTTTATTTGGTTATGTAGAAAAATATAAAATTTTATTAATTGTATTCATAAACAGTTATACATATTACACTATCATTTTAGCCTCCTACAGGGTAAATAACTTGTAAGTTACACTAAAAATTCAGACACAAATTACTTAAGATAAAGTTAGATTTACATTATATTCAGTCAATCTAACATTTTTAAAAACCTATTTAGATAAAGTATAGCTTCGATGCCCTGTGTCCACAACTAAAGTTGGAAGATGGCAATAACGTTCGTCGGAAATCGGAGAACGTGCCAAAATCCCAGAACATACCTTTACCTGCTCTAAATGTAAGTCATAATTTATAATTTGAATACATTTTCTTTTCATTTGCTGAATCGCAGATTAAGTATTCTTTCAAATTCTACCAACGGTCAAAGCTTGAGGTCGACGCGTTGAGACTGGCTCTTAATGATCCCAAGTATCGGCCAGAACCGTTGTGTGTGATCAACGTGAGTCAAAATTGTTTGCAGAGTGGTGCCTAGCTTTCATACACAACTCTTCTATTTGGATTTTGATGCATTGGTGCCAGATAAATCAGTCTACTAACTATTACAACAAATAGGACTCGGTCTAAATACAAGTTAGGGTGATGTGTACTTAAAACGGCATAATTATTTATTAAATACATTATAATTTCCTTTCATGATTCAAATATTGTCCATAATGATCAAACAGGTTGGACAGTATTTGAAACTGCTATAACTTAATTTAATTCTTGCCTAAATTGACTCTTCCATCTCAAACCAATGCATCAAGTACCTAGTATTCGTAAAATACACGGCAACACACGACGCTTTCACTAACCAACACTGTTTGTTAAGGTGGAGGGTTCTGTTTTTGATTTTGCTTATTTTATCCAACTTAATTTTGTACATAATAGAAATTCACCGCAATAGTTCTGGCACAAATTTTCAATTTGTCTGTGATCAATATTCGATGATCCTAAATGTAAACTAAACTTGTTACTATAAACAAATTAAAAATATTTAAGTCTCCAGTTCTTATAGTCTATATGGTTATTTTCTTGGATAATAAATGGATAATGTATGTATGGATAATGTGTAGAGATTTTTGAATAACATTTTGGTAAATAAAATTCTAGGCTATGGTTGCACACGGCAGAGTAGAGCTATTAGCCCACCCACTGAGCCAGAAGTATTTGCAAATGAAATGGCACAGCTACGGAAAATACTTTCACTTGGCCAATCTTCTCTTCTACTGCATTTTCTTAATATTCGTAACGGTATACACTTATTTACTGATGATGAACGCTGATGCCTCCTCGCCTTCTAAGAAATCTGCAAAGCTATGCACAAACCTGTCGGACTCTGCTAATGTTGACCGCGAGAACAAAAGTGACAAGAACATCGTTTTCAATCCAGGTAAGGATCTTCATTCAAATGATTATCAACCATCCTAAATTAATTGTTATTACTTTCAACTGTATTATATTTTCTTTTTATAATAGAAATATAATAAAACTAAATAAAATGTTTCAGATTTTGAGTCGAAAGTCGCCATGTATACAAGTACAGTAGCCATTTTAGTGTACAACTCTATATGTTTGGTCCGTGAAGCATATAATGTGAAGCAACAGAAATGGCATTACATGGTAGATCCATCAAATCTGGTATCCTGGTTGCTGTACATTAGCTCAACTCTGATGGTTTTCCCGACGATCTTTGGATATTTTGATGAAATTCAGGTTGGTCATAGTATAGCTACTTGAGGAACACCTCAATACTAAACAGCATCTTGTGTACACAAATGGAAATAATTTGAACCTAACCATTTTGATATTTATTTATGCGTAATAAATTATATGTTCCAGTTCTCGGCTGCATCAATAACTGTATTCTTATCATGGTTTGAGCTGCTACTGTTACTCCAACGCTTTGACCAAGTCGGAATTTATGTTGTGATGTTCCTGGAAATACTTCAGACCCTGATTAAAGTGTTGATGGTGTTTTCAATCCTGATCATCGCATTTGGGCTGGCGTTTTATATCCTCCTGTCTAAAGTGGGTCCTGACGAGACGGTATTTATGTATATTGCTATTTTTGTAGATTGTTGGTAAGATAAAATTTAAATTTAAACAAGTTACCACTGTTTACGCTATTGCACGATTTAAATTAGAAAATAGAGTTATGAGAAGACTCAGTGTTTGATACTGACATTAAAGGTAAGTACATAATGTGGTAACTTGCACTTCTGAGAACCAAATAGCACAGTGCTGTTTGATCCACGTTTTGTGCACTTGGTCTTGGTTTCAAATTTTGAACTGGATCAATGTTTGTACAGCACATTCTTGTGTCGAGTGTGTCTGTTTGTGTACGAGGTTTGTGTGTGATGACAACTATAACATGGAGTTTTTTTACTAATACCATCATGTTGTGAACCGTCTGTCTTAATCATCTTTTACATCATTACTGAAGATATGTCCCAGCTCGCGTTCATGACGTCATGAAGTTTTCCAATCTTAAACCACATCAATGTTTTATAATGCGATATTTAATCACGATGAAAGCACGTATCATGCGCAAAGATTTTTATTACACAATACATTTGCTTTCACAATCAAACAAGCGTAATCCTTCATAATATTCAAGCCATAGCGACTTGCTCAGCATTCTTACGCGTACTTTGCAACCAATTGCTCATCTAAGCCTTTTTCAGGGACACCACTTGTCATTTAATAGCATACCGATGTCTTTAATGAGGACTTTTGCTATGATGCTTGGAGAACTGGACTTTGTTGGCACTTATGTACAACCCTATTACAAATCTGAGACGGATATACTTCTGCCATTCCCGATGCCAACGTTCTTTATTCTTGGTATCTTTATGGTGTTGATGCCAATCTTGTTGATGAATCTGCTGATCGGTTTGGCTGTCGGCGACATTGAGAGTGTGAGGAGGAATGCTCAGCTGAAACGTTTAGCTATGCAGGTAATTATATTCTAAGGATTTTTGATTTCAAACAACTTTCTTTAAGTCTCACCGGGTGCAGCTGAGTACCAGTGTTGTACGAGGAGCAACTGCCTATCTGATCTCCCCAACCGAGTTACCTGGGTAACCCGATACGTCTAGGTAAAAATGGTTGTCAGACTTACTGCCTTCTGATTACCCGTAACGAATGCCTGAGATGTTCAAATGACAGCCGAGACCCACCAATTTATCGTGCATTCACCGAACTCGTCTACCATAGTCACCCATCCACGGAACGACAGCCCCAAGGGTTTTACTTAACCCTATGCACCGGTCTACGTAACCTATAACATCAAAATTCTTCTATGAACATCATGTTGCGGTGTTTCCCTATTATTCTTCAATCTACGTCTTATCATTATACATACTGTCATTACTATCTTTATTTCATCACTGACTTTGTATTTTCCAGGTCGTGCTTCATACAGAGCTCGAGCGCAAACTCCCAGCAATCCTTCTGGAGAAAGTGGACAAAGACGAACTAATTGAGTACCCGAACAACAAGAAATGCAAGCTCGGCTTCCTTGACCTGATCCTTCGCAAATGGTTCTGCAACCCTTTCACTGATGACAGTAAGTTCATACAATACGTCATTGGCAGTTCCCAATATAATGTCTATCCGTTGACGTGCTTACTTAGAGATAGAATTCTGATATTCGCCCCACAAGTAATGTCAAATTACTATCTCTAGTAATCAAAACAACAGATAGTTAGAATATTGGGAATGGCCGTCAACCTATAATGTTAGTGATAGATACGGATCTACTTTCACCTTTGTCGTAGCTCGAAACTGACTTGTATCTACTAGCGAATGTTTTTTCTTTGTTGCTTGCTATCTAACTAGGCAAATTTTAATGTAAATATCAATTGGTAATTTAAGATTTAGCATCTATTATAGGTTAATTGATTGATATATAAGATGTCCTATCTAGATTTTACCGGCAGATTTTACCATGTATCATCTAATTGCGAATGTTATATTTTTCTTGTCCCCTTTATCTGACACGTTTTACTTATTATCTGTTGTTTTATATATGTATGTATGTGGCGAGGTATTTCAACAAAATCGTTTTTTAAGCTCTAAAATTTGTATATTTTCTTCTTAAATGTTTTACTCTTTCTGAGTGGTAGTATTAAAATCGAATTTCATATTCCATTACTTTTTACAATCACCATTTTGCAGCTGGTCTGGACTTGGTGCTGGAGAGCAGCGAGGATTACATAACGGCTGAGCTTGAGAAACAGAAGCGCAAACTGCGAGACATATCACTGGTGCTGGAGCAACAACATACACTTGTACGCCTGATTGTGCAGGTAAGTTAGATTAAACTGAATCTTATAGTATCATCTTCATCTAGTTTTTCATAGCCTTACTTTTGTTTATCTTATCGTAGATATTTTTCTAATAACGCACACCAGTCCTAAAAAATACTGATGCTTATAAAATATGGCAAATAGGTACTAGCCAAACACACATTAATTTGAACCTTTTCAAAATCTTTGGTTTTTACAGATCCTAGTTTAAGTTTACTATGTTTATGAAATGACAAATTCTGCTCCTGATTGAATGGTTCTATCAGGATACATTATTCGAAGAGTTCCAAAAGATTACTTTTAAGTAATGTGTGTGTATGTGTATAGATTTTTACACGACATTTAGTCGCAGTCATAATATACTTCGCCATCATTCATCATGTTTCACCACTAACAATATCACCTTCATTATCCTTTATAGAAAATGGAAATCAAGACAGAAGCCGACGATGTGGATGAAGGCGTTTCTCCCGGAGACACCAGAGTGATCCCACGTTGGAGCTCACCAAGAATCCGCAAGAAGCTGCGAACTGCTTCCTCTTTCAACAAAGGTGGCTAAATATCACGACGAACCCAAAACCACTTCTACTGACCTTCGTGTTTTAGAAATAACTGCTTCTGTATGTATAAGTTCATTTTTTCTTTCGTCACGTAGAAACACTTTTGTGTCATCAAATTCATCGAGATGATTCCATTAGGATTCATTCACTTTCATTTTGATTTTAGGCATAGTATAATTATTTCTAAAATTAAAGTATATCAAAAGTGAATTAGCGTCTCGAATTTATTGTTGTAGTTTGAAATCTTTAAATGTAAGAATTAATGTCAGTAGTTTACTTTGTATCGATGCATTTCTTCAGTCTTACTCTTGTGGTTTTCCTTATGTTCTAAATCTGTCTGCTTCTTATTATATCTACAGCTATTTTTCATCTTAGGATTAAGAAATAATTTATATTCTATATTTATTTTTAATGTTTTTTTTTATTATAATTATATTTCATGAATGTTTAGGATGTTTTTAAGATTTTATGCTACGTCATTATACCTATCGGTAGCCATTTTGAAAACTTAGTGCATATTCTTCTTGGCCTACTTTTATACTAAAGACCAGGTGTGATGGCATAGGATAAGTAATATTTAAGAAAAGGCACAGAACCTATTCTATGTAATTAAGCATGATTAATATCATAAATGTTAGCTAAGGACTATCTAGTAACCATTTTTAGTATTTACTAATGATTCTGGGTTGTATACCCGATAGATTAAAAAACTTACGAAATATCCGAAAAATAGATTATTAATATAGAAGTTAATTCAGTAATATGAATTCCTAAATATCAGTACATTTTTAAAAGTAATTAATTCCGGTATCCTTGGTCTCGAAACCTTGATTTTCAGGATATGCCAAGAGAGTGACCTGATGCGTTTTGTAGGCTCGGATATATTCCAAAAACGATGTGCGAATAAAAGGCAGAAGTAAGAATTCCTTAGTTGATAAAGAAACTAGTCTTTTGTACCAAATATTACAATTTAACAATCAATTTTAATATTTTGTTAGAAATTAGAAACCGTTTACATCTCATTTTAATGTAATCATAATATTTTCATAAGTATACCTAGGAGCTGGTTTCCTTTTGGTTAATTATTTTAAAATTTTATATAGCAACGTTTATTTACAAAAAATAAAATGTGCAATTAAGATTCTCTTAACATTAAAAGACTTTCAAACCTCTTCTACGCTGTGCGGGTGGTGCGAAATATAGTCATTAACTTGTCCAATTTTCCACCAGTTGCTAATCATATATAGTAAAATGCTTAGCCAGTGCTTTTATAGGAGTATCAGAAATAGGCAATGGTATGATCAGTTTGGTTACAAACCTTCATGTTCAAATATTGTTGATTGTTATCAAACTATCACTCAGACCACTCGCACAAAACCAAATGTAAAGAGGATTGAAGTAATATTAAACTCTATAATTATTATAATATAAGTCCAAGCTTTACTTGAGAGCAAAGCTCTTATATATTTTAACGCATTTGACTAAGAAACAAGAAGTTTGCGACTTCTAACGACCATACATTGTATGTACATTTTTATCTATTATATAAATATTTATGTATCATTTTATATACATTTATTGGTAGTGTTTGTACGTAATTTTTATAAGAACGGATAGCGGTGTTACCATCCTAGTTTCTTTCCGTTAGTCAATTGATTAATTCCTTACTAAAATCTGTTGATTTGGGTAGGTATAAAAACTATAGATAGGTAAATAAATTAAATTACATAAAGACCAAATCTGAAAGAACTAATTATGCTTGCTATTGCACTATGCTGCGTATTACATATTTTATTAGGTTCTTCTACAAAAATTTTACAAGGACTCTCCATAAGCTTGTACAATGGACAGAATGAAATTGAAAAGAAAGAGAAACAAACAAACCGTTCCACTAGTTTTCATTTTCTAGAATTTAGCAAATTTAAACATGATTGCAAAGGTAGCTTTTCCTCTTTCTTGACTTAGTCAATTTTGAAAAAAATATATGCTCTGTCCATTCTTTAATCCCATGGATGGCTGTTATGAGAAATAGGCAACCCTTTTCTTAGACCAAAAAGTGAGACTAGGTTGGTAGTACCAACAAAGATGTGTATTTTTGGACGAACGTGTTTTTGAAACATGTTAGATGTTTTGGATAATGTTGTTAAGAGCTTGGAATGCGTAAACGCACGTAGGAATAAGTTACGAGGCTAGTCCTATGAGACTTTGACCTCGAGGGTACCGAAAGGTAAGGCATTTTGTACACAGAATAAAACCATTTGCACACTATTTAACAGACCCAAATATACGTCAAAAAAGAGAAAAATCCCCAAACTTGATTTAGTAAGCCCGGTGTGCAAATGGCCTAAGCTCCAAAAATGAATAAAATATTCCGGCTACCAAAATATTTAGTCGTATAGATACATTATATTCAAATAGTATAAAAATATTGGTGTCATGTCTAAGAATATCCGTGTACTTTATTTCTTAAGATAATATTTTGAGACTCACTTCATCGTTGCCATCCAGGCCACAGTCTCAATCATATAACAACATATTCGATGTTATTTTTTTTGGAAATAAAGAATTAAAGTAGATTAATGTTGTTGTTCATTTATCACCCCATTTTTATTTATTTATTATTCACACTTATAAATATTTTAATATCGAGTTCAGTTTTAGAACGTCACTACCCGGCAAATATGTCATTTTATGTAAATATAGAATTAGTTTGCGTTAACGTAAAGAACAGTTGGTGTAAAACATTTGAAAACCTATTGTCCCCAGAATCCGAGATGATAGTTAATAAATCCTAAATTTTTTCATCAAATACTATTTCACAGATTGTTATTCTCCATATCTCATCCCTCCATCAACACAGTTTTTATTTCAAATGACAACACCGTCGTGCTTACGTCATTGGTTTTGATATCACGTTACTGCCGACAGATGGCGTTAGTAGTTTCTGAAATACCGAAGTTTGTACCGTTCGCTCTAACAATATTGATTTTGCATCTCGCACCTGCGCACTTCGAAACATGGTAGTTAGAATTTCCTGGAAGATGCAAGGTTGCAAAAAACTTTTCTCGGTGCGCTTTGCTAGGCAATAATCTTAGTACATTGTTCTACTCATTATACCACTAATTTGCTACCTAGTTTCTGCTATGTACATAGGTACACTGAAACGAATAAGTTTCGACAACTTTTTGAAATCCGCTGGCTTAACATTTTTGTGATGGTCTAAAGTTGTCATCGAATTCAAAACTTTTCCGCGGAGAATAAGCCTAGCCTTTGCCAGATGCCTTTTTACAACAATATGGAAATTCGATGTCTAATTTTTTGTAGATAAGAAAGCGGTCAAAATCTGCAATGAACATTAAAGATGTTATAAACAGTTTATTTATTTATTGGTTCATCAACAACGTCAACACTTTTCAAGGAAAAAAACGATATAAAAAAATTTGCCATCTGTAGTAGTCACTATAGACGAACACTGCTCGCGTAATGCATAAAAATAAACAAAACGAAACAGGATTCTAGTATAAAGTATATATTCTAGTTGTAACTTACTACAAATAGGTAGGTATTAGAAAAGCGAGATGTATGAGTGATGACGATTTATTTATATGAAGGTTGAGATAGTAATAATGAGAGATTTTTCCTGTGTAATGTGATTGGTGAGGCGATAATTATCTAGTCCATATTTTGATGAATTCGTAGAACCGTCGGCAGATTCTACTTAAAGCGGCAAAGTGACGGAGATTTGTTCTTGATGTTTCAATTTGGAAAAAGTTGTTCTGATTTTTGCGCGTAGAGTGTCATTTAGCCGTTAGAGATTTTATGTAAAAGAAATCTGCCGAGTTCCTCATTTTCTGCAGTGTACGTATTTTGTAGTGTTCAAATTTACCCCTATACCTGTCGAGTTTTTTACTCCAAAAAGTCTGTACATTCTTCTTATTGTAATGGATTGTTATGTAGATATTGTATCGTAAGTGGAAAAATAAATAATTCATATATTTTCTTGAGGTATATCAGGAAAAAATGCATCAGTTTTAAAATAATTTTGGACATTCGCGATGCAAATAAAGTGGTATTAGTAGATGTAATTCCCTATCGTCTCACAAAGGGATACTTCCCTTTGCATCTGTCTCCATATTATGCTTTGTATTTATATTGCCGCGGTGTTCTTAGGGTACAAGTAAGCACTAAGTATGTGATATTAGGTCATACCTTTTCAATAAAGTATCTAATCTACATACGCGTAATGCCGAGGTTAAAAAATTGTGATTCTAACTAGTCCATCTTTTAGGTTACCAAAAAATATTATTGGACTCGTATTTTTCATTTTAATAAAAAAAGTTGGGAGTGGCGATTTTAACGCCACGTTTATGTAGAAGAAAAAATAACGTAATAATTTTGGGGTTATCTTAAAGACGGACTAAATAGTTTTTTCATTCACCATGCTTATTGCAAACATACAAAAATTATAAAAGCTCTGAAAATTAAGATATAATTTTAATGTAATCGTTGCACGTCAATTGTTAGCTTTTTATTCAAAAGTAGGATCAGTAAATAAATGAAACATATACCTACGAGTATCTATACTTAGTCGGTTTTGAATCGAAGATTGGATCCAATAATAGATAACTACCTACATAGTTTTAGCATATATACCCAACATGTGCACATTATTATTATTTAATTCCAAGCTCTATACTCGCATACAAGGTTCTTAACAGAACATAAGTAGTTTTACGTAAGTAAAATGCGCAAAACCCGAGGTTTATGAAAATTATTTAAATATGTTTCAAACAACATTCATTAAAATGTATGTTTATGTAATCTGCTTCATATAAGTTTCTCTTTTTGTGCCACTAACTTAAATGTAGGTAAGTACGTTGCCTAGCAAATTACTTCAGTGCACTTCAATTTTCTCATCTTACTTCCCGGAAATGAAAATTGCATTTTATTCCTTTAAAATCCGCTTACCTTTCGCGTTTTCCAGTACAACCATGAAACATACAATTTATCTTTTGATAGAGACTTTCTATTTGAAAACTGCCATTAATATAATTAAAACTTGGTATTATTAGTATATATGATTAATATTTATTATAAGATACGAGTAAGCCTGCGCCTATTTACGTCGGCCCTTGGTAGGTTTTTTTGAGAATCGGGAATTCAGTCAATGTTTTTAGTCAGTCTGATACCGAACCTTAACGTTGTCATCTTCGTACTGATGATTCGATTGATTTTCAGCTAATATTAACCATCGGCCGACTCAATCTTTGTAGTGTGAGCGCGCTCTTAGTGCGTAAATGTTTGATTACAACCGTATTTAGCCGATATTAGTTTACTGAAAAAAACTTATCAAAGAGTTTCGGGATGCCCGGGTAACTGGGTTGAGGGGTCAAGGGAAAAAGCTAGGTAAATGAGTCTACGAGGAAAAAAAAACAGGTACTAATTAAATTGACACTGCGTAATAATATGGATTAGTTCCCATGGGATGTGGCGAGCTAGTACTTTATAATGGCAAGAATCGAGATGCTATTGATTATCGCAGAAAAACTTAAAAAAAACATGTATAAAATCGCGTTTTTCTTGTTAATATATGAAAGTTAGTTCACGTTTTCCAATACTTAATAGGATAAATTATTTATATTTGAATTTCTTAATCCTACCAGCTTTTATTTTTATACTCATATTTAAAACATTAGGTACTGATTGTCTACGCAAACACAAGTCTATGGTACTTCAAATAATATAATTAGCTTAAACATAAATTGCAATAACATTTACTCTAAACAGTAAAACAAATATTTTACTAATATGTTTGAGAGGAAGTTAATTAATTGGGCACGGGTTCACCACAGAGCACATATTCCGTTGGTCTGATGCGCTGGTACTCCAACTTGTATAGGTAGGGGACTAGTTTTATCGAAAACCTAATAAAAAATCTAGTTTTATTCTCTACTTCCTGATAGTTTTTTCTATTCATAGATAGGAATATTTTTTACATGATTGCAAAAGTTTTTTAGTGCAATTCCAGTGATTCCCCCGTGAAATGGTATTTTTGAAAATGTTACAATGTTGACACGTGATTCTAGAACAGTAGGTAGTCGGTATTTTGTTACTTTGTTACCTCGTTATTTCATATTTTTCGCTATTATTTTACATGGGATGACACGAAATGGAAAAAAGTGCTTCCTCTGTCTCTCTTTTAAACAATCCCTTAGCTCCGACACTCTTCAAACCTAAGTGACACACAGAACTTGCTGAGTGCTCTTTGCCGTCGCTAGATGGACGGACAGCGAGCAACCCAGAGCTCTGCGCCTATGACGGCTGGGCCTCGTCTCTCGATACCAGGCCGCCACTTCAACCTCAACGGCTCAACGGCTGAAATTGAGAGGATTAGTCGAAACAAACCCCTCGACGTTATGACTTTTACGACCTGTAGTGCTTTTTTAGGGTTCCGTAGCCAAAATGGCAAAAACGGAACCCTTATAGTTTCGTCATGTCCGTCTGTCCGTCTGTCCGTCTGTCCGTCTGTCACAGCCGATTTACTCGGAAACTATAAGTACTACAGTGATGAAATTTGATGGGAATATGTGTTGTATGAACCGCTACAAAAATATGACACTAAATAGTAAAAAAAAGAATTGGGGGTGGGGCCCCCCATACATGTAACTGAGGGATGAATTTTTTTTTTTCGATGTACATACCCGTGTGGGGTATCAATGGAAAGGTCTTTTAAAATGATATAAAGTTTTCTAAAAAACATTTTTCTTAAAGTGAACGGTTTTTGAGATATCAGCTCTCAAAGTCGTAAAAAGTATGTCCCCCCCCCTCTATTTTTATAACTACGGGGTATAAAATTCTAAAAAAAATAGAGGTGATGCATGCTAATTAACTCTTTCAACGATTTTTGGTTTGATCAAAGTATCTCTTATAGTTTTTGAGATAGGTTGATTTAACTGTAATTTACGGAACCCTTCGTGCACGAGTCCGACTCGCACTTGGCCGGTTTTTTTATTTTTTATTCTTTGGCACAACAGATTTACAAACGCCAGCTATGTAAAAAATAAAGTGAGACAAAATTCTAGTCTGCTATGACTATTACCTATAGGTGTACAGTATAAAGTACAATAATAACAGAAGTCGGTGGCCGTTTATTTTTTAAATATATTTTTATTTAATACCTATTTAAAAATATAATAAAAATGAATAAACTGAATAATATTTTTTAACAACAAATGAAGATAAACAACGACATTATACTTATCATATACGAGTAAAGCGAAACAGTGAACTTTATAATGCAAATTTTCCGCAGTGCCGCAGTATTTTTCAAGGTCAGAAACTACAAGAATCTTTGCACTCCTCATTAAACTTAATATAATGATCGTAATGAGATGCGCCTACAGTTTGAGAACCTTTCCCTCAGCTCACCTGTATTGATCGAATCATATGTCAGCCAGACGGATAGGAGAGGAGCTGACTTTACCATATTTTAATTTGCAATAATATAGGGTAAACTCGTTAGAGATGGCCATACGGGAGAGATGGCCAATCGAATTATTTTTGGCATGCATAGCTAGATGGCTCTACAATGCAGTCAGTACACCGCAAGCCACGCTCGGGAACACTGTGCGACGACGCTGCTGCGCGTATTTATGTTAAAAAGTAAGTAAATAAACTTTTATTTCACAGGGTATTGCAAAAATTGTACAGTGTGGTCATATTTTATCATGTGGTACTACTTTTTATTGCATTTTTTAAATGTTTGCTTAGTTTATTATGTTTATCAAATGTTAACGTCTATTCTAACCTCAAAATGGCGCCTGCTAATGTTTAATTAAATCAAAAATTTGATATGGCCATCTCACCCGCACAAAGAGGAGAGATGACCACATAAATTCAGGTTGAGATGGCCATATTATTCTTGTTATGTGAAGTGATATTAATACGTTTTGTGTTTTGTTACATATGCCAAATAATTATGAGAGAAAAGCCATAGCCACTCGTGGTTGTTGGAGTGAAGATTCACAAAAAAAAATATGGTTAAACCCAAAGATAAGAAGACTGATACGAAAAGAACGATAAGAATAGAAAACGGAAAGCTGTAAGGCGCATTAGCGAAAGCAGTTCTGATCTCAGTGAACCAGTATTGTGTGATACATCTGACGAAGAAGATAAAGAAAACGAAGCAGATAACTGCGCTGGATGCGGAGAAAATTATTATAAGACTCGTCTTGTGGAAGATTGGCTCCAGTGTCTTATTTGTGACAGGTCATCATGAAAACTGTACCGAGTTTGATGATATGTGCTCCAAATGTGGACAGAAAAAGAAAAAAGAAGCTAAAGGAGCCGAATTTCAGGACAAGGGAAAGGGAAAAGGGAAGTCAAGTACTGGTCATCTATCCCGTATAGCTATGGCCAACTTACCCTGATACCCCGGGAGAGATGGCCAATTCTATTTTTTTTTAGAAATTGTTTTTTAATATGTTTTTGAATTATAAAAAAATATTTGTCGTTGATTTTTACAAGACTAATAACTGTTAATTATAATAATAATAATAATAATAAATCATTTATTTCGGATTCATCCTAAAATTACATCCATATTTGTTAGTAAAATTACAAGCTTATAAACTAGTGTTAGTAACTACTAATACCTAAAACATTTAAATCACAATAAATAATGAACTGGCAGGTTCGGTTGGACAGCTAGACGATTGCATGCAACCGTATCCAGCGTGCCAGTATCGGAGAGTCCCACCGATCCACCAGCGCGCGCAGAATGCTGTTGGGACTGTCGCGCGTGCGGCGCATGATAGAAGCGCACCGCTTGCGCATAATGGCAGCAAAGCCGTCTGTGCCAGCCGCCGCAAACATCGCGGAGGCGCTGCAGTGGCGCGGCAGCCCCATCAGCACCCGGAACGCGTTATTGTATTGAACGCGCAGATCGCTGTACGTCCGCTGCGTATAGTTAACCCACAGGGTACAGGTGTAAAAGGACTGACAGTATGCTTTAAAAAGCGCAACTTTGACAGTCCCTGTGCACCGTGAAAACCTGCGGGCCAACATGTTACAACGGACGGACAGCGCTCTGCGCTCCCTTTCAATATCCTCACTGTCCTTAAGATCCTCGGTGACCCAGTGGCCCAAATACTTAAATTTTTCAACTTTATTTAGAGCTGTTCCACTTAGAGTGAACTTCGGAACGAATGTGTATCGCTTGTTGTCCGGTCTGAAAATCATTATTTCACTCTTTTTTGCGTTATATTTGAGCCCATGAGCCACCGCATAGGACTCACAAATTTTTAGGAGCTTTCGTAAGGCACCAATCGATGGACTCAGCAGCACCATATCGTCTGCGTAGCTGATGTTATTCACGCATACTCCATCTATATGACACCCTATGCCGGTGCTGCTGAGCTCATCGATCAGCCCATTGACGTACAGGCTGAACAACGTGGGAGAGGTCAGCCCCCCCTGCCTCACCCCGCAATCCAGCCTATATTCCTCCGAAAGAGAGCCTGCCCATCTTACACAATTCTTTTGCTTATTATACCAATACATAAATAATAGCACAAATTCCCTAGGTAAACAAGTTTCGTCCTTTAATTTATCCCATAGAATATCGTACGATACTAGATCGAATGCTTTCGATAAATCTAGGTAGCATGCATAGACTGGGGTCTTTCTACTCGTGTAGTATTGTACAGTCTGCTTGAGGCACAGGATAGCACTCTCGGTGGAAAGCCCAGGCCTGAATCCAAACTGCGCATCATTTAGCGAGACGTGTTTATCCAGGTGCTGACCAAGCAGACTGTCCAACACTTTGGCTATCACTGTGGCTAGTGAGATCGGTCTATAGTTGTTTACATCCGATGTATCACCAGTTTTATTTTTAATGACAGGTACAACTATAGTGCGCATTAGATTATCAGGCAGATGAGCGTGGCCTAAACACAGAGTAAAAAACATAGCAAGCACTCTGGGTAAGTGTACACCTGCGTGCTGCAGGTGCTCGATGCTGAGGCTGTCGTGACCCGGGGATTTACCCCTCACCATGCCTTTGATCACCGAACGCACTTCCTTCGCAGTAAAATAAACACTACGTTCACCACCTTCCTCAGCATCGGGCTCCTGCCGCGCTGGCCCCAGAGGCGAGACCACTCTGAAATGGTGGGAGAACATAGTGGCGATCTCACTAGGCTCGTGCATTCCCGCCACGCTGACGGGGAGGCCCGGCTTATGATTCATTTTATTGGTATTTTTCCAGAACTGACCGAATTTTTTATTTGAGTGAAGTTCGGCAATAATATCCATTTTTATCTGTTCTTGGTTCTTTTGACACCACTTTAATTTTGATTTAAAAGCGCGCCTTGTTGCACACATATCATCATAAAGACGTCCCGCCTCAGGCTTACCCCCATACAGCCAAGCCAGAAAACATATCCGAGCCCTCTCATGAGCGCCTCGGACATGCCTATTCCACCCAGTAATGTGTTTACCTCTACGCTTTTCAGTAACATTATAACTACTTAAAGCGGCCTCCGACATTATACAAATAATCTCGTCATACATGTTATCTAACAGGATTTTATGACTTTTGTTACAACACATATTATCTGAGCAACTTCTTAATTCTGAGGGAAAATCAATTTCACGAAGTCTAGAGTGACATACATTATTATATTTCGCTATTTGAGTCGAGTCACGTTCGCCCCAGACTATTCTATTTATACAAACAGTGGGTATACAAATCTTAGGCTTAATCAAATTAAAATTACAACGTATAGATATGGGGTAATGATCAGACCAATAAGTATTATATAACACGCAGGCTGCGGACACGGACTGCCGCGCATCACCTGTCACAAGACAGTGATCGAGCCAGCGCCGACAACCGTGCGCATCACTGACAAACGTATGACTGTCCGACGGCATAAGTTCTAGGTCTACACAGTACCACGATTGTTCTGCACAAAAAGATAAAAGTTCGGTAGCAAATGACTCACCGGGGTGCGCATTGTAGTCCCCTAACATGAACACTGACTGTACATTGTGACTGTCAATTATAGCTGTCATTTCACTAAGACACTCTGTGAATTCCACTAAGTTATCATTGGATTCGGTAGGCATATACACAGAAAATATTAAGATGGAACGATCACTGAGCTCGATTTTTATCGCGGCGAGACGCACACTATCGCACTTTACTACAGTTACCGTCGGAAACGCAACCTTTCTCCACAGTAGGGCAACTCCGCCATAGGGCCTGCCGCGTAACACTCCTGCCGCTGTATCCACTGCAGAGGTACCCGTGCAGGCGAAGTCGTTGTCTATCGTGGCCAGGTATCAAGGTCGTGCGGCATAAGCCACGTCTCCTGCAGCGCCACAACATCTGCCGAGCGACAAAGCTGCCGCACGCATTCCACTGACCTCGTCACATTTTTGCAGTTAAAACTTATCAAGTTGATATTATTCATAAATTATTCGATTTGCCTATATTCTCGCTAGTCACACGGACATTTTCCTTATCACGTTTGATAATGTTAACAAATCGACGATAGGCTACCCCCTTTGGCCAGAAGTCATCATTAAGGAAATTTATTAAGGAATGTTTTGGTACGAATATTTTGTATGATTCGTAATCCTTCGCTAACTTCATGTCCATTTTTCAATTTTAACATCCATGTTAGTTTTTTCTTTATGTAGGTATGGATATCACACACAGACACGCCCTTTGCCACATTATAAATGTACATGGGAACCTTAGTTTCCGCTGCCATAAAATTACATCCAGGCTCAGGCTCCGCTTTTCCTCGCTTCCCAACGAAACGGTTTCGAAACCTTTTGTTTTGAACACGAATCCACTGTTCACTCGGGGCCTGTGTCTTCCAATTCCCTTCTTTAACAATCTCCGCTAAGGATTTAGGCGCCATAGGGCTGGATCCATTTCTATCGACTGGTGGTGGTAGCGGCGCAGTACTGGTGGCCGGACTAGATAATGTCGGCAGCTGAGCGGGGGACAGGGGACCGCGGCCGCCGGTCGCCGCGGGGGACGGCGTCAGGGGCCATGCCCCAGCGACCGCCTCGCGCACCGGCGCGGGCGGTAGAACGGGCGCCGACTGCGCGTGCGGAGCCGCAAGCGACTCGATCAGCTGACCAGCGACATGCGTCATCGTAGCCGTTGCTCGTCGTTCGACGGTAGACTCGCCTTGATGACTTTGACTATTACCCTCCAATATTTTATTATCGATAATAACGGTTTTTAATGCTGATTCCAACGTAGATTGTTGTTGATAACATTCACTACTGCCTTCATTGCACTCTGGCGGCAACCCGATGGGACCACTATCGCACTCAAAGTTTGCAAGTCTTGCGACATTTGCACCTCTTTTGGTGTTTACATTGCGCCATCCTGATGAAAGATTTTGCACCTCAGTTCTCAACTGGTTCATCTGTTTAACTGTAGCATAATCTTCTTTCATCATGTCGAGATCCTGCCGCAGCTTAACAATATCTTTCAGTAGCCTCGTCACGTCAACATGATCGAACAGAACCGGGGGTAACTTCTCAAGATCGCGGGCCACGAAGACGGGGATATCCTCGGAGTCGGTATCGCGAATAACACAGATGATGTCGTCTATGTTTCGAACACTTTTACCGGCCTTCCTCCTCGTTATCTTACGTTTCTTTGTCGGCAACGATTCGAACAACAGATTCTTCGCCGCTACTATTTCACTCTCAGAGAAAGCGCTCACACAGATTCTGCTAATACTTTCATCGTCCATAACAGCAATCTTATTATGGACGAAGGCCAAAACTTCGTTGATCACTACATTGCAGTTTGCACATTTAACCACAGAGGACATTTTTAAATCCGTAATACCACACCGTCACGCACAATATCCAACCGTACGCATACGCGCGCGCGGCGTGACTGAAAGACTGACTGTAACAACACTTTTTCTTTTTTTTATTATGTCTAGATAAAACTATGGCCAACTCTAACGAGTTTACCCTATTTATTAAAGTAATGTAATGTCATTAAAAGCTGTCGTTATTTTAAATGAACATATTTATTTACCTAGGTGGAAATCAGAAAAATATGTTTCTTTAAAAGTCTTGTTACTTAAGAAACGAAAAATTTCGGAGCCCGACTCTAAATTGAGATGAAGTGGGTTCTATAATTCATATAAAGCCCTGCCATATTTTTTTGAAGTCGTGAAATCTAACTACGTGATAGCGCTTGCTGTTCTTTTTGTTTTTTGTCAAATCTACAGGCACAATGGAGTTCCAAAAATCCAGCAAATACAAAAATACATTTTTGTCGTGTTTGAGCCAACTCGTAACAAACAGAGTTCGAAAAAGCGTTACATGGACACAATACAAAAGTACAAACGAACACGGTGGACATTCGAGCAGTATTCGAAACTATGATCGAATAAACACGCACGATTTTTTGAATCGAGTTTTTCTATCGATTTTTGTTTCGGTGTTTGATCCTGTATCGTTTTTTGGGTGCGCGACTCAAAGCTTCGAGAACACCGATTGTTTCCAGGAACCCTTTTCTGTTTTAGTTAGCATTTGCTGTTCACAAAAAAAGATGAAACAGAGAGATGCATACTGCATCAAATATTCGTAACCCCAGCACAAAGGTTTTTTCACTTTAATTATTGGAAATATCCAGTGGCAGCTTTGTTTGTATTCCGGTTGTAGATTTTTTCTGTTCAAGCCGAGTGATTTATTTTTCTGTTGTGGACGAGATAGAAACCGTGGTTACAGCATTAATTATTACATTACGTAGTTAATTCGTTTTTATGTGATGTATAATCTAATTTACTTTGATAAAAGTAGTACATGAATCTGTGTCTGTGTATGTATAAAGTTAGATGGAACTTATTTAAAATACTTTTTAACTTAGTGTTCTTGTGTCTATAATTAAATTCTTTTCTCCATTGATTTGTTACTATATAATTATGTTAATAAACCTCTCGATAACTATTATCGACATTTAATATTGATATGAAGTAATAGTTAGTTTAGTTACATCACTAAGTATTTTACCCAATAATTACAGAGTAATTTAATTGTGGTCAATTAATTTATATTGTAAATTACCGTTCTGGAAATCATCAAACCACCAAAGTTTGAATAGCATGATTTGTTTATTTACTTATGAATCCAAAAACCGAACTATAATATAAATTAATTTTCATATCAATATTTACCTGAGGCCATCCAATATTTTGAGTAGGTCCTTATTCAAACAGTGCGTACCTCAATTTGTTTGACTGCAGAGTACTAGTTCAACATCCATATTTCATAGGGAAAAAGTAATTAAAACTGTCTGATATTTATTTACTGGGTACGCGTATATTAATTAAGCCTTTGAAACCTCAAAGTGAATGCATTTATTTAAGTTCCTAAAATGCATTCGAATTTTTGTAAGCTTGAAAACCTAACCGTAAGTGCCGATCGATAAATACAATAATCTCTTGGGAATTGTAACAAACGGTCCGCTTAAAGTTTTACACAGTTAAATTACAGAAGAAAAGACATGAAAGAAAATGAACCCACTTTTCTATCAAAGTATAAAATTGACGTAGTTACGAGTATCATTTCAAAGCAATCTATTGCAACATAATCTGTGTCGTTAAGTCGTTACTTTCCTTTATACTCTTCTATCAGAAGGCCACTTCAAATTAGTGTTGCTATCTATGCGATTTTATTGATTTCAGTTAATTTATGAATGATACGTTGTCAGGAAAGCTGCAATATTTTGAAAGAATTTTTGTTATCATATCTTGCGTATATTTTATGTTTTTCCATGTGTTTTTCATGATCCAATGACCTTGTTTATCCCATCTCGCTAAGTAAAGATTTAAGAAATGGAGATTATAATATTTTATTGGATACATCTCTGTGGGATAGGTATCTCTATTTTTATAGCTTCGACAATTTCGATAATCACCGCCCTTACGTAGACAGGCAGAGAACGCCTAAGGCGTTAAGTCCGCCATTGTACGTTGTAAAAATGTATAAATAAATAAGTATTGTATTGTAAGATACGTTATGGTAGGGTAATAGACTCACCATAATCTATTATCTAAGGGAAAAGAAATTAATGAGATTCTTCAGTCAGATGTACACGAACCCAGCGAGTACCTACTACAAATCTGTATAAAATGAAAATTATGTAATATAAATATGAAACTTCAATAAGAAATACTTATTGAAATAAAAGGTGAGCTCAAGGTGAACATTAAACTATGCCACAAACCACATGAGTATAGACTGCTCTGCATAAGTTTATGAAACGTGAAAGTTTGGTTTGGTAAAATATTGTGAAAAGGTTAGGCTAGTTTATTCTCAACGGTAAGTAGCCACACTTTACAGTCAGACAGCAGACAGTAACTTGAAATATGTTTTACCTTACTTTTTAGTACTGAAATATTTATTATAGATTCTGATTTCTGCGAAAACAAATATTTGCATAAATCCGTTTGGATGCACTAATAGCTTTTACGTCCATTTCAAACATAATGGCTGCCTGAAATTTGTTTACAATCCTTTCATTGCAAATTCACCGATTTCAATATCCTTTTATAAAAAATCGTTACAAAAAACATAAAGAGTATTAAATGGATTTCAGTTGTAGGAAAATAAATATAAGCTCTTTATGAAAAATATTCTGCATCATATTTGTACTGCGTATTCGATATCAATTAAAATGAGCGCGCGCTGTATGTAATAAAGTTGAGCTACACAAAGGATTATTGCATCTGCTCAAAGGGGGAGGTTTAAAGTGCAAATATTTTTTTCGGAACTTAAATTTCAATGGACTTCCCAGAATTAATCCCGCGGCCATCATTTTGCTGTATCCAACCATGGCAAAAGGAATGATGAAAAATTGTTTTCGTATGTATCATTTTTGGAAAATGTAATATCTGTTTTAATCAACATTCCTTTTTGTTTTCATTTAATCACTGGCTGTGTCTTTTACCATTCGGCTGCGGCCAAAGGGAAATAATTCCCGCATGCTTCTAAAAAGTCGCCAAAGTTCGTTTTGGTTACATCAGCCGTTAATGAAAGTTCCGATGGGTACGGCAACTTTTTTGCGAATGTGTTTTGAGGAACCTTACACTGGTATTGATTAATTTTTGCCAATGAAGCGTGGTTTTCTCATAAGTACAATCATAGGTACACGGTACCTGCTATGAAATGAACAATAAATACTTAGTATGTAAATCATTAAAATGTTGTTAAAGCATTGTCAGTTCAAATGTAGGTACGTATCTCAATACAACAACTCAGCGAGCAAGTACAGTCTCAAGCTAAATCCAACCTGAAGAACCAAGTCGAGATATTGGGCATCAACGAAACTACTAACGAAAATCCCGTACATACGATACTCACAGTTGCTATGAAATTAGGTGTTGATCTCCAAGACACAGACATCGACTTCGTAACCAGAACGGGACCCCGCTTCAACAACAACTCCGAGATAACTTCTAGCCCACGTCAAGAAAACCAGCCACGCCCTCTGGTTGTTAAATTCTTACGACACAACAAACGTAATGAATTCCTACGTGCTGGGAAAACGAGACGCAACATTTCTAGCGAAAAATTTGACGTACCAGGTCCATCCAGAACCATATACATTAATGAGCGTCTCACTAAGGAGGACAGACAGTTATTTCGCGCGGCCAGATTACGCGCCAAAGAATGTGATTACAAGTTCTGCTGGATTAAGAATGGAACTGTTTACATCCGCAAAAAGGAAGGAAACCCCGCCATCACTGTTAAGGCCATGGATGACTTGTTGCGGTACTGCCCCGCGACAACTGCACAAACAAGTGGCTGACGCTCAGACAAACCTGTTATTGTGTTATCTTCAAATTTTATGTAAGCATGTTTTGTTTTGTTATTTTATCCATTTTTACATTTTTTTAATTTCCTTGATTATTTTAGTTTTTAAGAAAATAATGTCATTTTTCACTAACGGGCTTAACTATACATACACACACATTTGTCAACAACACACCCCACAACATACATATTACTTGACAAACTTAGAAGTCAAATATACACGAGTAATCCTCATGCACGTATTCTCTCTTACACAAACACCAAAAAACACACTACAATTACATAAACACAAATACATAAAAACATACATCTTATGTATGCATATTTTGTTATGTTATTATTTCAACTATTTCTATTACCTTTTAACTCCTTTGATTATATTAGTTCTTAAGAAAATTATGTTATCACTCACTCAAGGGCTTACATATACACGCACACAAACACGCCAACAACTCTCCCTACCACATGCAAATATCTCAACAAACTTAGGAATCCAACCTACACTGGTAATCAACACGCACGGCTTCTCTATTACACAAATACATAAATATATATTAAATACACAATACATACTCTACACGGCTACACAACACTATTTACCACAAACTCTTTCTTATGGAAACGTTGTCAATCTCACTCAGTTTAACCAAGACGCAACAAACATTTTAAATAAAAATCACGCACAAAAGTTTCTTTCATACATCATTATATTAAATAAAAATGGCTTCACTTGACATCGCCAATGATATAGACGAATCCTTTTCAATAGAATGTCACACAGTAGATTCCCCAGAAAGTTGCAAAATTATCCTAAATGTTTCCAAAGATAAATTCACAGTTCTTACATACAATATAAGAAGCTATCAAAAAAACTTCGATGACTTTAAAGTTGCTTTATATAGGTTGAATTCAAACATTGATGTAATTGTGCTAACAGAGTGCTGGCTGTCTGAAGGCACAATCTTAGAAGAAATTCCAGGTTACTACATATACAGAACCTCTTCCCAAGTTAACAAAAACGGAGGTATTGTTACCTACATCAGAACAGTTTGGAATAACGTTACTAGTACGGAAGCCAATCTAGCTGACGCTGACAGTTTGCTCTTAAACATCACATATGACATTACACTTCTAGCAATATACCGTTCCCCTTCTTTTAGTAACGCAGACACCTTCTTCAGTTCCCTTGACACTATACTCTCAGATCTAAAACATAAGCAAACAATCATAGTAGCTGGTGACATTAATATTAACATTATAGATTTAGAAAATAGCCAGGCATCAAGTTATTCGTGCCTCATGGCCTCACACGACCTGGCCCCTGCCATAACTGTTCCCACAAGAGGTGGCTCATGTATTGACCATATTTTCATTAAAACTAACGCAACTCCACTCGGTCTAGTATGCAACCTATCCATCACAGATCACGATTTAGCGCTATGTAGTATACCCTTGAAGTCGCAGAACAAGAAACAAACCAAACGCTGGAAAATCAAAACCGATTGGGACGCTGTGGTTGATGAGATCGCCAAATCAGACTGGGAACCCGTATACAACTCCTCATGTGTAAACAATTCATTAAACCTTTTCAACGACATCGTTTCTAGTGCCATTAACAAACACACAAAAGAAATAAAAATCTCGAGAAAACTAGCCAATATCCAACCATGGGTCACACCCGGCTTAATTAGATGCATGAGACACCGTGACAAACTACACCTAGAGTGCAAAGCCAACCCTAATGATGCCACCAAACACTTAATTTATACCCGATACAGAAACCACGTATATTTGTTGCTACGAAATCTCAAAACTTTACACAACAAGAAGGAAATAGACGGAAATAAAAACAATCCCAAAAGGCTTTGGACTGCTATAAAAGACATATGTGGAAATAAAAACACCCAAAACAATGCTAGAGAGCTAATTGCATCCAGTTCTTCCCCCGTGCAAGCACTCGACAGTTGCAATCAACATTTTGTTAATGTGGGAGAGGAACACGCAGCCAAAATTCTTAATAAACTTGGAATTACACAAAACTTTTTAATAGATTCTTACCGACCTTCACAAACCATCTCACAATCATTTTTCATGAATCCGACTGACGAACAAGAAATCACCGACATTATACGTAATCTGAAAATTGATAGTGCACCTGGTCCCGATCAACTCACGGTACTCCTACTCTCAAAATGTCTAAACAGCTTCATAAAACCTCTAACCCACATTTTCAATTTAAGTTTAGAAAGCGGTGTCTTTCCTGACTCCTGGAAGACGGCATCTGTTACTCCTATTTACAAAACTGGTCCTAAAGACGATCCTAAAAACTACAGACCTATAGCTCTCTTAAGCATAGTTTCAAAAACACTAGAGAAAATTGTTAACAAAAGACTTATAGACTATGTCGACAAAAACCAAATCATTTCAGATCGGCAGTTTGGCTTTCGTCAAGGTAGATCCACTGAAGACGCTGTGGCACTCCTGACAGATCGAGTTTCTCACTATATCGAACACGGAGAATGCTGTATTGGTGTATTCCTCGATCTCGCAAAGGCGTTCGACACAGTATCGACGGGGTTACTACTAAAAAAATTAGAGTTTATAGGCATTAGGGGCAACTCTCTGGAATGGTTTCGCAGCTACCTTACATTCCGAAAGCAATATGTTAAAATAGGCTTCCAAAGAAGCAAACTCCTCCCAATCAACTACGGCGTTCCTCAAGGTAGTACCCTCGGTCCTACCTTGTTCACATTGTACATAAATGATATAGTAAGTTTACCCATCAACGGTGCGGAAGTAATTACTTACGCCGACGACACAGCCATTGTCTTCCATGGCAATACTTGGGACGGTGTACGTAACATAGCAGAACGTGGTCTCTCCGAGATTGCGATATCTCTAGACCTTAATCTATTGACACTCAATATTACCAAGAGCAAATTCATTACCTTCTGTAAAACGAATCATACCTGCCCTCCTCGCTCATTTACTATAAAAATACACACATGCACACAAGTAAATAATAATGACCCCCAACAAAATTGCGCCTGTGATACCCTTGCACGTACTGAAACAATTAAATACCTAGGGATAATCATAGACCACCATCTGAATTACAAAGCACACATCTTCTCACTGTCTGCTAGAGTCCGCAAATTAATACACGTAATGAAAAAACTTAGGGACTGCTCTCCATTAGACGTACTGAGAACTGTTTACTACGCGCTTTGCCAATCCGCCATACAATACTGCATACGTATATGGGGGAGTGCTGGAAAGAGCACCTTCATTATTTTGGAAAGAGCACAACGAGCCTTGATCAAGGTAGCTTTAAAATTGCCTTTCATATTTCCCACGAACTCAGTATATGAAAAGTTTCAAGTACTAAGGGTCCGCCAACTGTACATACTTAAGGCAACGCTCGTCACCCACACACTTGTCAGAAAACGCGCAGACTATCAAGAAATACTCAGGAAACGGGTATTTAGGATTCCTATTCCAACTGCCAACTCCGAACTAGCCAGACGTTGTATAACATTCTCGCATCCAAACACATACAACAAAGTCAACAGGATTTGTAACCTAAGGGACTGTACATCTAAAATGTGTAAAAAGAAACTAACAGCAGCCCTCCTAAAACTCTCATATACGGAAACCGAAGCTCTGTTGTAGCATAAACTCACCCTCACCATCAACACTGACACTCTCACACTGACTTAACACGCCACACACTCTCACCACACACACACACACACTACATCACACACTCTAAACTAGCAAATAAGCCCGAATACTTTACCCAGTTTTATTTAATTTCGATATGTACCTAAATTTAAGTCCTTCCCTATAACTCCAAAGATACTATGTAACTTTATACTATTAAGACTAATTATCGCACTCGGAGCCACAAGATACAAGCTGCGCTTAGTTTGTGGCTCAACGACAATGTCAGAGCTATGTAAGGTTACTTATGTCAATAAACATTATTTTATTTTTTATTTATTTTTATCTACTTTTACGTATTTACAATTCCAACTACTACCTATCAAAAACACAAAAGCACACATTCACGCCAAACACGTTATTTCCCATTCACAAGAATTTCATAACACAAGCTCATTACTACTATTAGCAATAGTTTTATCATTTATCCCAACAATACGTTACTAGTGTCAACGAAACTGCGAACCGATTACCTTTATAAGTAGCGTCATTACTTCAACAAAGGGACCTCGTTCCGTGCTGTTGGTTAAAAGAAAATTATCACTGGACCATTGTCACGATCTGCGTAATCGGTGAAATTCACTATTGTTTCCTCTTCCGACGGCATTATATATAGAAATGGCGACTTTATAATCTTCCCATACTTGTGTAGTTGGTTATATGGTTAAGATGAGAAGTCATTTGGTGATAATCGTGTTGATGTATGGGTTTTGTGAAGGGAATGAAGGGAGGGCTAATGGGAGGATTCGCGGAGGTGCACTCGCAAGTCGGTATAAGGGAAAGGTGCAAGATGTGGGGAAAGAACAACGATTTTGGCCGCCGGGATCTAAGGAAAGTAGATGTAAGTAGCGCTGTATTATTCTTTTGCGTCACTTTAATATTGCAGTCGCGTAGTGTCTATACTTAAACTGCAAAATTTTCCAATACTCCATCCTGCACTTTGGTGTATTTTGGTTTGTATCATGTACATATACTGCGAACTGAGTAATAAATCAAAACCATATTTCCTTAGTCAGTTAAATTTTCCGCTTCACAAATATTCTCCTTTAACTTATCTCCCGAGTCCACAATTTCACTGAAACAGCATACACAGGTAAATAAAGCTTTATTAACTACTCAAAGAACTTAGATATGTTTCCCTTTTTCAATTAATACTGCTACATTTGGGTAGCAAAACAAGCAACCGTCCGACTTTGACTTTTGTGTAAAGTTTACACTTTCATTTTGCTAGTGTGTACGCTGATGCTAGTTTCAACAGTGTTTACTTTGTAGCGAAGCTAGAGATTTGTTGACCGAGCTGAATCTGTTAGAGAAATAAGCGGATCTCACACTAATATTAGTTAGTTAAAAGTTGCACTTGCTTCTATGTTTATTTAGATTTCTAGTGTACGCGGTAGATGTTTGCATAAATGCCACCCTCAGAGTTCCTGCATACTGGAGACTTTTTAGTCGGCCGACAGTTTAATCAACCGCTTGACAATTACTAACATGTATCATTACCGGTACCGGAAAAACTTTGATTGAATTCACGCTCTTCTTAAAATTCAAATTCAACTATCGGGCTAACTATCGGCCAACTATTAGTTTCCAGTGTGCGGATAAAGTTGTATGATTTGGTCTGTCTTACCACCCCAGGCTAAATCAAGAGCTTTATGTTATGTATAGCGAGATAGTACTGACGTAGTCATGAAAATCATGAAGCTTACTAATTATTTAAAAAAAATACAGCGAGTTTAACACCCATATCTTGGGTACCAATAATAACAGCTTACATACGTATCAAAATATTGTTACAGTGTAGCAAATTCTAAGATGAAACTACAAAATTACGCGAAGCACACGACATATCAACGCGTGTGGTTACAAATGCATTAATTAGTGCATCGGAGCGCGCCAATTAATGTGTGATCCGCCTTACGACGCTCAGATCACTAGACCATGCTAGCGAGAATCGTGACAAAAGGATTATTCAATATGAAAGATATGGAATCTCTTATTAGACGTAGTCTTTGTTCGAATGATAGATGATTTGTCCATATATCTTGGATTTCATTTGAAAATTAGGACAGAAAGCTAAGTATTTATAGAACCAAAATTTAGTATTACATAAAATAAACTTAATACAACTTAAAGACATTATAAAATAGATATGACGGCACAATACTTTTGACGGCTAAGATGTACTCGAAACATCTTATTGTACAGATTAGAGCGAATATTAGTTTCAGTACTTACCAGTTCCTACTCCTCCTTCTTACTACCTCTTTGCCTGAGGGTGGAGAGGATTTTAAGTATCAGACTTATTGACTTACTGTTAACTCGTCTATGTTCCTGCCGGCGTGATTTGTATTCAAGGGTTAAGATAACACCTAAGTACAATCCTACTACCCAAGACATTTGTATGTCAAATAGTAATGAGTAGGTATGCAACTAAATAATGCCTTACTTTATATACTACTATACATATAATATATTTCCCAACAGTTCTTTCACTCTTCACGGTGGTGACATTTCCTAATGGCGGTTGTGCGGGCGCTTCTGGTGACAACGGTACTTGCATGACTGCGCGCGAGTGTACCGCCAGAGGGGGCTCAGCAAATGGATACTGTGCTAATGGATTTGGCCTCTGTTGTATATGTAAGTACTGAATACTGGTTGAATTTAAAATAGGCTTAGTAAATGATGGACAAATTTTTATTTCGATTTCTTATAACTAAAACATTCCTCATTATTACTCTTACCACGACTTACGGCAGTTTTTTTATCAGCGAATTTTCCTCTCGATTTTTCAACACGAGACACATTTTTTTAAATGAGCACACAATTGACAACTATCTTTCTATTTTTCTCTATATGGCTCGCGTATACCTACACTCGATTTGGCTGCGCGCGAAAAAAATCACCATCACAAAAACGCTCTGTGAAAACCTATGGACTTTCATTTGCGCCGTGCAATACCAATGTTAGCTTTTCTTCCAAAGGCATATCAATCAAAGGCATCAAAGTTCAGCGAAATCAAAGCCTTTACAAATATTTGGACATTCCTAGCGCCGACCACACTGCAGGTTCATAATTGTCTTTGAACTGGACCCCCCAGTGTTCTATAGAACTCTATGCGTACATTCGGGGCTGGTCAGATGGACGACACAAAGGGCTTTGCGTATGGTCTGGACCGCAGACTATGGTATGCCTATGCATCGCCCTCAGATTGATGAAGATACCACACTATGGCAGGTACTGCAATCAAATTGATGACTTCTATTGATGGCAGCTGACCAAAGTCAATACCTACCTTTGTTTTCAAAAGCTTATTCAAATGGAGTATCTAGGTCTTTTGTGTATTTTGGTTGAACCTTTGGCATGTCATCAAATCAGCAGTTTGCTGAGCAGAGAAAATTATCTATATGCTAATAACTTGTTTTGTTTCTTTTTTTTTTGTAAAAAACAATTCTTGAAAAACAAAGTTAATCCTATTAAAGTTATTCTCATAGACTAATTAGCAACTAACAAGAAAAAGGGAAAATAGCTACTAAAAACCTTCCAGATTATCATTAATGAGCGTCTTTTTTCCAACATAAGCCGATTTTCATAATCGCTGTAGATATTCCATGAAATTGTTTGATTATTTCCAATAAACACGACTTAACAACATCACAACATTATTAATCTGGATCAAGGGATTAAATTAGTTGTCTAGAACGATTAAATCTCGGCTCGATTTCAATTCGCTAATTGCTTGGATTATTTCGATCATTTCGATATTCGACGTCGAAATCATCATACCTGTATTCATTTGCTGAGTGCACTATTATCGTGATTGATAGAATTCTGATAGGAATCCGATATTGGGTTTCGAGGGCTTAAGCTGTATATCACTCCTGTTACATTAGGAACCATTGTAAGGTTACTGTAGGGGTACCTATAACACTCAAAATTGATTATTTATCCCCTACGGTGTTTCTTATACCTACGTTTTGTCTGGTCGTCTCTATTTCAAGCCAAAGCCAAATGTTTTTTTTTTTTATTATTTTAAATAGGTTTTTGCAGACCATTATGAAACACCGCACTAGTTACAAAGTTTATTTTGAACAATGATACTCTTTCTCTATAAATAAAAGTTTTTTGAATGTTGTTCTTAAGAACGTCGGGTCAGTAGAAGTTGAAATAAAACTTTTTCTGGTTTGAAACAGTGAAATAGCCTTAAAATATAACGTAAAGAATGCAGTATCACAGCCGTTCTATCGTTCCACTGCTGGGTACATGTCTCCTCTCACAAGGAGAAGGATTAAACGTTAATCACTACGCTTGCACAATGCTGTTTACCTCAAAATGTTTTCATTCACCTTTTCAATTAACATTATGGTGACCAAAATATATAATCGGAAAGTACATACATACTTATGGCCGTTCGCAATATTTTATCCATCTGTTATTTTGCTAGAGATATGAATTTGACGTTTCGAAATATCTAATAAGCAAACCAAGTTACATTTTTTTTCTCTCACCGACCACAAAAAAATAATCAGTTTAAAAACCTCTTGCTTTATTAAAGTTAAAATCGTTAATAGTTGAATAAATATCAAAATATGTGAATCAAACATTGATTGGCAACGCGACAAGGTTTTGCAATCAAATAAAACGCGCCGAGATTCGTGGCAAACCATATGTGTTTGTTTTATCTATTTTTTGGCGCGAATGATAGAGTGGGCGCTACGGGTCGGCACGTCTATTCGAGCCTTTGATGCATCCGCGATTTTCTAAGCCCTCTTTTAGTCGTGTATGAACTGTAAAGCCAATGTAAGTACTTTAAAGTGTACTTATTTCTGCTTGCAATTTTGATGCGTAATGATAAAAACCTTGTTAATCTAAAATTACAAAGCTCTTGTTTAACTTTTATAACGAACGTAATTTAGTGAATCCATATCATTTTTGAAAATTAAGTTCTGATATTCAGAACATATGTGTGCTGACATCATTTTTATGGGATCATATTGAACGATAAACCTAAAACTGAATAATCAACAGTCTATTAACTAGTATCAGTCTATTAATGAAAATTGGTAACCTATCCTCATTAACGGCCGAATTTAAAGCTTTCAATAACTCCCGCAAATGCGAGTAATACCTATTGCCTGGCGAGGCATTATTTAAACAATCTTTTTTTTAATATATTCTTAGAGGTCAGATCAGAAGTGGTACTTGAAAATGAATAACACACGTCTATAAACATTTAACCTGGTAAGGTTTATTTCTTACAAAGGATTTAGCAGAAGCCAACTTTGAATAGCAAATACAATATCGATAATTAATTATAAGATCAGGATGTGACATCTTCAACGTCCGTCATCCTTCTATCCGTCATAACTTCTTCTTCTATACCAGCCTGGTCAGTCTAGGTTGGTAGCAAGGAGGATTCATATCTAACAATATATACAAGTGAATATCATGTTATATAGTAGTTGAATGTTAATGGATGTTTTAATTAAAATAATATACGATACTTCATCAGTATAATAAGCAGATATTCAGAATTCCATGAAAAATTCGATTCGAGAAATATCGAACTTTTCTCTGTATCTGTATGTAGGTAGGTATGTAAAATGATGGGCACAAATAAATAATTGAGCTGAAAGCTTCACCAAAAGGGGGCGTACCCCAGTTGTGAGGGCGTTCCTTACTGTAAACTGAAACAAAGGGGCGTGGCTTCGTTCCCAAGGTCAGAACGATGCAAATAAACCCAATTGCAATAAATATGGGCCAGAGGAATATTTTACGTAGCCCTATAAATCCAAAAAGCCGATGCTGTTTGAATCACTGCTTTGCTCTTAATGCCTAATTTTGTCATTGAAGTTACTTTATTTTAATAATAGTGGCCCAAAATAAGAGAAACTTGTTTCTAAACGCAAGTTTCTGAAAGTTTGTCAGCCAATCAACATTTTTACTAAAATATGATTAAAAAATTGAGCACTTTCTACAATGAACAATTGCTAAAAACAATGTACGTCTCTAAATAAGTCCATCATTATCCGTATGAGATATTTTTTTAACAAAATTTCGAATTTCAAATAATATTTTTGCTCGCCCAGATTTTTTGCACTGTATTGTAAATGGTAGCATTGAAGTACATAGTACTCGTAAACCAGTGATCTACTTTATATAGGTAGATCACTCGAAGTAGATAACTAAGGTAATCTTTCTCGAACGCAAAAATATCGAAATATTTTATTTAGTATGAAAACGTACGCTTTAATTGGACTTAATCAATGATTTAATAATTCTTTCGAAACCCATTAATTTAACACAGGTTCACATTTTAAAATATTATTAATAAAAAAATAATTAAACATATAAAAATAGTGTCAAACAGGCATAGGGAACATGGTCCACGCTACTGGCGATCAGGGCCCCATAGAGAAAAACCTCCTGACTATGACTGCCGTGTCGTGTCTTTAATTATCATTCATCTTTATGGCACACTTACATAATATACGAAACACACACAAAATACAGAAAGTTGATATACAACGGCGAGCTCAACCCAGAATTGGTTTCATGTACGGCCAAACTTAGGGCGATAAAGAGATTTGATATGGGAAGTGTAAACAACTACACAAAAACAATAAATTAATGAAAAAATACATAATATACGAGTATAACAAGAAACTTAACGCAATACATAATACACAATACATAATACATGATATATTAATATTTCAAAGCGAACCATGGAATGGCTTTATGATCAAATTCTATTGTAAAAATCTGTGTATCTGATTAAGCAGCATGAGAGCTAGTAGCAACAGCTTTCTGATGATTCTGAGACACTCACTCTGTTCAGTAGCTTGGGAGTAGAAATAAATAAACAATCATTATTGCTCTTTTGTCTATCTTCATCAGACCGCTGAACTATAGATAATGGGAATATTGGAAGGCTAACGTGGGGCAATACCCAACAAGCTGAAGCCTTTTTCAGACAACTTTATTGAAATGGTGACACAAACCCCAATTATTAAATATAATATGTTTTTTTCTTTCAGTTATGACATCATGCGGGAGTTCAACGTCAGAGAACGGAACATACTTTGTGAATTCAGGCTATCCTTCAGTGTATGACGGGACTGGATCTTGCGAACTTACTGTACTGAAAGCCCATCCTGATGTCTGCCAAATTCGGTAAGGATATTTCAGTTTACTGAAGAAGTTTTTGTGTAATAGTTTTTCAACAAAATTTAAGATAATTTTTGCTTAAGATGTTAGGATTGGCTTGATTAACATATTAACATAGGTGAAAGATTATATGTGACCAAAAGTGACTAACAAATTATGTAGAACTCAAAACTGACAAACTAAATGACTAGCTTGGTCAACGTCTTCATAACTGCGTAATATTTTTTAAGCGTCTCAGGAAATTATTATCGATAAACCTTAGCAGTAAAAAAAAATAAATCTCATGAAAGCTTTATCTCATGATAAAGTCGCCTGGCTTCCTGGGGCGAAATACCGTTACTCTACGGACATGCAAATCCCCATAAAAAGTATCTCAATAGAAAACTGTTTTAAAAAACCTTTATTAAGCAACTAAGCTACCTAACTAAGCAAACTCTTTTTTAATAACTATGGCAGGGAGAAATTCTGTTTTTGTAAAGGACTTTTTATATCCTATGACAAAAAGACCAACCTACACGTAGCGCCTCGCTGCTACGAAATTCTCGTAGCCCACCGCTACGCTGCCTACGAATTGGAGTTAATAATTGGCTATATAAAAATGATCAGCTAATAATATGCCAATCCCTATTACCAATTATTATTAGTTATATCCCATAATAATGATGGTTGACTGCCTGAAAGAAGACATTAATAAATTGGAAGTGGGTGTTACTATGACGTCTGATAGATAAAAATGGAAGAAAGAAACATATTACGCCGACTCCCCAAATAATTTGGGAACACGGTAGGTAGAAGAATAATATTAATAAGGGGAATGAAAATAGATATAAATCCTACAACATGAATAAATATCAAACTACAATTCAAGTGACATTTGAGATTGTTTCTCAAGTAACATTTTACAAGAATAATATTGCATCTGATTGCCTACTCGTGCCGGTCCTTGACAAGCAATACTAAGTCTGTCATTACCTATTTCCCTTTATAACATCTAAGACGCAGTTCTAGTAACTCAATATTATAAACAAATGATACAATATTGAATCTGCAAGTCTCGTGTATCATTTACAGGGTGCATTCTTTTATTATAAAATACCTACACAGGTGAAAATTCAGTTTTAGTGGTTCATGAGCACTAATTTGTGGCATTTGTTCCTAATTTAGCGTCAGTTACGTGTGACGAATACGTGAAATAGCCTAATTGCTGTCTGTATTTTAGGAATCCACGTGTACTGCAAACTTTTAGTCGGACTATAGTTTTATCAGGCTCATTCATTTTGAAGAATATAAATGCAACTGTCAATTGTTTTTTCAGTAGTGGTGGGATCTCTAAGTAGGTATGATTCCTTCCTACCAATAGACTCTCGTTTTTTTTTAGGTGAAGCTAAAATGGCATTGGATCATCTATCGTTTTCATAGCTACGTCAAAGCACTAATTAAACGTAACTAGGTAATAGGTTTGCGGTAACCAGTATTGCGTAGTGCGGTCAAACTTATTCGAAAAGCATATTTGATCAAATATAGCAAAATTTATATAAACCACAGATATTAACAAATTTTAGCTCTAATTGATTAAAATAAATTAAATTAGTACTAATTACGAACTCAGTTCATAATTAAATTAGCCAAATTTTACTAATTAAATTATGCGTTTAATATAATTAGTAAATCATGTTTGTTTTTGCCTAAATAGCGTAATAATTAATTTTATTATGTTATATCACATTAACTGCCAAATGCTCAAAGCAAGATTTAGTAACATGTAGTGACTTGGACTGAAATAAGTAGGTGTACAATTAAATTCAATAAGTGGTAATGTTTATTACCAAAATAAAAACGGTTTTTATTATTTTGTGTTGTTTTATACAATAAAAGATACATACTGTTTTTGACTTCTTCCATCAATTAGAATTTATTTAACCCACACCACCTAATTTTAAACAAAATGTCTTTTAAATCAAACTTTTAATTCAAACTGCACCCTGTGGAGTGTAGAGTACCTACGTGTGTGCTCAGAACATTTATGATACATCTTATTACTCGAACTACTGAAGCGTTTGCAATAACTAGGAAAAGCCGCGCAGCACGAACCATATTACTGATTGAAAATATTCCAACGTACAGAACTTTCTAGAATTTGTAACGGTTTACGACTCCGAGTTTACCTAGAAATAATTGCATGAGCACACATTGTAGAGGATTTGTTAACCCTAGAAGCCCAATCATATTTAACTAGCTATAAAGCCCAATCATACGTAAAAATGACGTGTAAAAATAAAACTACAGAGTTTTCCAATTTTTTTCTGTTAATGAAGTATATTTTTGCATGAGTTATCATAATTGAAGTTTTAATTAATAAATTAAATACATTTTAAGTTAAAAAATACTCTTTATTAATACTATTATGGCACTTTAATCAAATCTTAGAAAAAATCAACAAAAAAATCAAGCCTCTAACACTTTTTCTTAAAATTATGTAATTATAAAAAAAATCAACTAGTTTTAAATGTTTTCATAAAATTAAATCAATTTGTAATAATATTTTATAAGTCTCTTAGAAAAAAACAGTCTTTATATACAGTCTTGACAAACATCAATATTGTGTTCTCCACATATAGCATTTGCAACACTGAGCTTTGGTCGTCCGCCTTTTTTTATATGAAAAAAATCCACAATAGCATCGTTTTTTTGGTTCTGGCTCATAACTAATATTTTCTGATGATGGTGGTACCACTCCATTATCACTCCAGACATCATCTTCAACTACACAATCTTCTTTCTCGGATTCCGAATCCAGCGGAGAATAATCGTCATCATTTTCTAAAATTGTAGCTATTTCGTCCTGGTTTAGCCGTTGACGGGTCGCCATTTGGTATTCAACCTGAAAATATTAATATTATATGTAAAATGTAACGAAACAATACAATTAACTCAAATAAATCACAAATATATAAAAAAAATAAACAATTTCAAAAGTTACACAAAGCCCAATTATACGTCAAATTGACGTGCAACCTCTCTATTACAACAAAATGGCGGCACTTACCGAGATGACGCAACTGTGTCCTGCGAGGTCCCAATGGCTACTGAGTTGGTTCAGAAGTTAGCGGCGATCTGACGGTAAACGTGAAAGATACAGAGATATTTCGCCGCGGCATACGTCAAATTTACGTAGATTGGGCTTCTAGGGTTAAAACTTTCGCTAACTGAAAAATATGCTACCTACTGAGAAAAAGTTGGAGTTTTCCAAAGCTACAGAGAAAAAGTTAGATGAAATTTTGTATAGAGGTGCTGAATTCAAAGGGTTTTATTTAAAACTGACTTATATTTTTTATACTTGAATTTTAGCACAATAACTTTATTTGAGTCGCAGCTGAAACTTTTCTTTTTCCAATTACATAATGTTAATTAACTCGACCGTACACATTCAAAATCTACATTCAAAATATTTTTATTTTAGGTTGGATTTCAATCGCTTCACAATTGCGGGTCCGGAGCAGATGAACCACGTTTGTAACCAAGACCAGTTCATTGTGTCTGGAGGAAACCCCGTGCCAGCCATCTGTGGAGCCAACCAAGGAAGTCACAGTAAGTATAATTTATAAGCTATTGAGTAAAGACGCTTTAAAGTTTTGATAAGATTGCGAAGCAACTCAAAGTCAAAGTGTTTTTATTTCACATAGAAATGTCAGTAGCTAGGTGCATATAGTTCTTATGGAGAAGAACCGGCCCCGTTACTAATATCTACTTGAGATCACTAGGCCAAGTGGCCGGAGACTCCTGCTAAGTAACTTTGTTCACAAAATATGATATGCGCACCTAAAAACTATCGAAACCTACGTAAAACAAGAGTATTCAACGCTCAAAAGCTCCCAGTAATAAAAGTCAAACATTCCAAAACACCTGCCCGCAAAAAAAGGATTCATGACTACACAAAGCAAGCACACACATCCCAGGAACATATTTCAATCAAAACCAATCGCACAGCCATCCCTTTGAGATACCACGCTAGAACTCCAAAAATGTTCTATCCTCAGGCTCGACTAGATTGCATAGGATGCAAAAGCCACGATATACAGCAAAAGCCACGGAGTATTCCAAAACTTCATAGTTCCGAAGTGCAAGATTACAGACTTCAAAACCGATGACATAGTTAAGACTTTGATTCTTAGTAGTTTAGCATGTCTGGCTGCTAGACTGAGACTACGATACCATGTAATAACTAAGTACATATACCTAAATGATCTATTAATCCTGATGCATTTAGGGTGGCGGCCCTTTCAGACTAGAGAATTTTCCGCTAGGTACGCAGGGGTGTAGCACGCACAACAAATAATTTACAAAGACCGGATCAGGCGAAAATACCTGAAACCGCATAATAGGTTTGCAGCGTGGGTAGTGTCGAACAAAGAAAACTTGAGCGTACCTACACATACTTTTATTATGTGTGACAAAATTATCTATATATGAAAGCGCTGTAAGCTTCATATTTCCAATACAAATAACTTGTTATTGAAAATAGGCAAGTGACATTGACAACATTAAGACTTGTCCCAGTTACCAAGTGATTTCTTTGGAATCACCTATAACAAGGACGATGAAATAGTTGCATCTATGATTGCATAGAAATACCTTGAATTCACTGATTGGTAGCTATTGAACTGCAATAACTACGATGCCGTCACATTCAATAAAGTTAAATTGCTCCAGTTCTTATGACATTCATTACAGACTCAGGGGCATATTTTTTTTCTAGAGAAAAAAGAGATTACCTTCGAACTAATTATTTTCAAGGAAATATTCTTGTTAGCACAACTGTACAACACTTCATCTCATGCAAAAAAAGGTTATATTTTGAAATGTAAAAGCAACTGGTCAAATAGGTACTTATAGGTACTTCATTTTTGACGCACGTCACCCCTTTTCAAAACTCTCTCATCGATAAATCATATTCAGTCATGGCAAATCACACCGTTCATTAGCAGTCAGCTAAACATTTTATCAAAGATATTTTGCTCGAGAAAATTCCGAAGGCAGACTTACAGTATAGGGATTAAAGAAATGTCTAGAAACTACCGCCTACAGGCTACCTTCAGCCCGTCTTATTTTTAGCTACGAAGAAATTCTATCGAACTAAAAATAATGTTATTTTCCACTGGAAAGTCTTGGCAAATTCCATTTTGAAAAAAATAACAACGTAATCTTGTTTTTGTATCGGCAAACCTGTAGGTTGCTTCGAATCAAATATGTTTTCTTGAAGGTGAAAAAGTCTGTCTTAAAAAAATATAGTCATATACCTAGTACATAAATATTTTCCGTTAAAAAGACTCACTGAAAGAGAGAAGGTTAATTATGCATTTATGAATGACACTTCACGTGCACAGCACACTTGAATACACTATGCCGAAACAAAAGGCTACTTACGTACTTATTTTCGACGGTAAAATCAGACATACGCGGTGAGCGGCTAATTAGCCAGATTTTGACGTGACTTGCGGAGAGCTTTTATAAAATAAATGCAGAGCGCGTGTAACCCGTCTGCCCACGCTTTATTAAATATAACATCATAATGGTATACAACCGACGTAGGATCTTTACCGTTGTACCAAAAAAAACTTTTGAACGTCTGTTGAACACTTGTCTAAAAAATGACAGATTATGACATTGAAATAAAGTCCATTTTGCAGCCACATTTTTTTTAGACAAGTGTTTGACACATGTTTAAGTTTTTGTAGTAAGACCATTAATGTTTTATTTCAACAGAACTTCTTAAATAGTAACAATGTGTATCGTTTTTTCAAGTGTATATAGATGCAGGCATCGGTATGACGAATCCTGTGAAGCTAACATTTGTGACCAGCGGGACTTCATTTGAGAGACTTTGGAAGGTCAAAGTTACTCAAATACCATGCAGTACAATATACAAAGGTAAGATTTGTTTTTATATTAACATCATTGTATTTTCCCTTTCGCAGGTAAATTTTCAAATCACAAGTGCAATTTATAGTGTAAGAGTAGTAAGTACCACAAAGCAGACTTTTTAGTCGGCTAACAGTTTGATCGGGCGCTTGATAGGGTTGTATAGGAGTGCGCACATTACAACGATCGGGTTTTTAGCCGGCGTTAGACCGACTGAAAACTTTGATTAAAATCAACATTTTCGAAATGAAATGAAAATCTTAAGGCGAGGAAGTGGTCAACAATAATTCCATAACCGGCACGCGCATCTAAGGCGCCAAAAGGGGTCGGAGCGTCTGAGCGGGGCGAGGATAACAATACGCGCGCTAGCTTATAACTAAAAGTCGTAAGCGACAAAATGGTTTTGTAATTTTAATATTTAGAAATGATAATTTAATAAAAATTCCTACTACAATTTTAAAGAGTATGTATATACTCAACTACTAAAAAAGTTAAGAGGCTTAAATCGGTCCCGTTTGCCCATAATATGTGAATCTCTTTTTAAAAAGAGGTATGTTTGATATATTTTTCTCTGTTATAAAAGTTACCTAATCATGTTTCTACAACTAACAAAATAAGGTTTATATCATGAACTTTCAGGTAACCAAGTTGTATTTTGATCCGTTTTGTATTTACTGAGAAAAATTGACATCCTTGGCGCCAAAAATTCCAATTCGTCCTCTTAATGCGCAGAGACATGGTCAATACAAAAGGTGGTAAAAACAAAATAAGTGACTTAGCATATCTCGCCTTCAGTAGGCATGCAAAAATTATAACATATATGTATATGCTTAAACCTATAACCTAAAACTAGGTAGGTACAAATCTATTTTCTACAATTAACATACTATTTTATTGTGTAGAACTTCGAGTCAACTGTTTGTTTAGTCTGCAGTGTATAGAGTAGAGGTACTATATTGTACTCTTAATTAACAAGCATTGTTTTCGCTTTACGCTGAATTTTATTTCACGTTTAATATTATTCATTTTTGTAGTTCCTCCTTTATTACGACGTTGAAGTTATAACAAAATAGTGAATGCTTTGTCTCTTCCCGTTCCTTCAAATTCTTTTAATGTAAACAAAAAGAGCCTTCTTTCATTGTTCTCTTTGCTTTCGTAAACGTCTTATTTAGTTCTTACAGTTCTGAAATATTAATATACAATGCTTTTGTTTTAGCACTAGTTCTTTTTTTGTTTTGGTCAAAATTGAAATCTTCACCTTCCTAGCCTTTCCCCAACTCTGTTGGGGTCGGCTTCCAGTCTAGCCGGATGCAGCTGAGTACCAACATTAAAATCCTACAAAATAATATAAGTTAAAAACATGAATGACCTATATCAGGGAGCCTTTCTGAAACGAACATGCTTCAATTGATTTTCCTTTGAAACGCACAAAAGGGAATATTTCCTCATGTAAATACAATTACAAACAACATTGCTCGAATGTCACTGAATACAACAGGAGTTGGACTAATTAATAACATTGTTGCTCTGATTGGCATCGGTATCACAGAATTTTACTCTGGAATACAATTCCTGTTATTTTGCAGTAAAGTTAGCAATGTGGAACTGGTCAGTTTGCTTGTTTTTAATTTAAAATTTTCTATTCGACTCGCAAACAAATTTTTATTTCAATCATCCATCCTCCGAGCCTTTTTCCCAAACTATGTTGGGGTCGGCTTCCAGTCTAACCGGATGTAGCTGAGTACCAGTGCTTTACAAGGAGCGACTGCCCTGCCTGACCTCCTCAACCCAGTTACCTGGGCAACCCAATACCCTTTGGTTAGACTGGTGTCAGACTTACTGGCTTCTGACTACCCGTAACGACTGCCAAGGATGTTCAATGACAGCCGGGACCTACAGTTTAACGTGCCATCCGAAACACAGTCATTGGTGTCTAAGATATACTTAGAAAGTACATACAAACTTAGAAAAGTTGCATTGGTACTTGCCTGACCTGGAATCGAACCCGCGCCCTCATACTCGAGAGGTTGGTTCTTTGCCCACTAGGCCACCACGACTTTTTTATTTCAATATCGATGAAAATTATGACCTAATTAAGAGCGTGTACGCTCGGCGCGCAATGTCAACTTTAGGTAATTCAACGCAAAAAACCGCGCAGACTAGCATCGCGGCTGTGTGCGTGCCTATCATACTTCACGTATAGTCACACAAACCATTTTGATCCTTTCGAGTGAAATTGGTAGAACAAAAAATATATTATTTAGTAAATAGTTAATAGCGGGAAAATAGTGTAAGTCTATGGATGTCTAAAATATAAAAGCAAGAAAATAAGTCGTTAATACTTACACTCTTTTGCAAAAAAATCGGGCACCTATGAAAACCTTGGTTTTGAGGACTTTCTGTATATTACATACAATTTTCAACAGTACTAAATAGTCGACTGATGATTAATGACAATGTTAAGAGTTTCTGTATTTTAACCGATTTCAAAAAAAGAAAGGAGGAGGTTTCAATTAGACTGTTTTGTGATTGTGCTCAATTTGATTGTTCTCGATTTCTCAAAGACGCCTGGACCGATTTGAAAAATTGATTGTTTATATGAATGGTCCAGTCCATCCAGACCGAAAAATTGTGGTCAAATAACAACAATTGCCGGAAAGCCAAATATTGGTGAAGAGCTTGGGTTTACCATTGCAAATAAAGTTTAAAGTTATCTATCCTATATGCTTCAAAAGTTATTCGAGATCAAAAGTCAAAATTTGGGTACATCCAAAATGAAAAAAAAAATTATAGCTCGATTGGTAACAGACATCTGCAATAAGTGATTTCTAGCCTAAGGAGTCCACCATATTGGATTTAGACTCGCGACACATTTTTTTTCGAGTTATTCATAGCAAGCCCTTTCATTTGATACCCATATCGTAGGAATGCATTACAAAACATTTTTTTCTCCATCTTGGGTATACCGCCATATTGGATATAGAATCATACATTGTCATTAAAACTGAACATTCAAACAAAATTTCAACTCAATCGATAAAAAAAATATGCTTCAAAATTGAGCTTTAAAGTAAATATTTTGTGAATAAATAACTTATACCCAGCTTTAAATAAAATAGTAATGTATCAAGATTTGTTGGTCGCGCTTGAAATGTACTCTATTCTCGGTATCCACGGCAGAGGTTATTCACCCTAAGCGATGTGACGGAGCGACACGTCCTCTCTCTGTGAAGCCTTGCGGCGGTCTGGTTTGAGTTGACTCGCGTGCAGCGTTTTATAGTAGTTTTTAAATAATTTATAAAAAAATAAAAACGAGAGATTAAATTATAATATAAAGTTTATGTTTTAAAGAAAGAGTTATATTACTATAGTAAATAATTTTTATATTAAATTAAGTAAGATAGATAGGCAAAAAAAGCATTTGAAATTCACAATTTTTCACATTGTTAAAATATTTTTTTCTGAAAGATAGAGACCTAAATCAAAAAATGTTTTCAACTAACTATAGGCATGGAGATTTCGTCTATGAGTAAAAAAATAAATATGATTAGATTTGCCACTGTTTTCACATGAATTTAAGCTTCGAAATAGACGCTGAACGGGAATTTTATAAAACATCTGTTACGTTATAGGGGTTTTAAGTATTTAAACTACAGAAATTGAAATTTATGTTCAATTAACTATATAGACAGTGAAATTACCTTGCGTTATTAAAAAATAACATAGTTAAAGGATAAGTAGTTACTGAGAAACAGTGGTTTGAAAAGTACCATTTTAGGCCAAATGGCGCGCGGTTGACGTACACGCTCTTAAGATTACGCAAAGTTTTTAGCTCATGAGAAAAAGAAGGCCAGTTGATACATATTGTAGGTAAAACCGAAAAGCAAAGGTGGTCTTAGGCTGCGTTCAAACCAAACTGATTGTCAGCCGCCGAATGTCAGCGTCTATGCACAGCATAACAACGTACCGTCGGTTAAGTATGAACGAAAAAGTGAATATGTATGGAAATACACTGAGGAACGTTCCCTCACATTCGATGGCACACAGTCAATATGGTTTGAACACAGCCTTACAGATATGGTTTACAGGCAAACTTGAATTTCTATCTAATAGCGAATTGTTCTCCTTGTCTCGACATATTTGGGATGCCTTCTTGTGCAATCAATTAGTGCAGTACGACTGAGATACACAGTTACAGCTCATACCTGGTAGATTCAATTAATTATGTTCAATATATTGCAGCTTTGGACTTCGGAATACCTTATCTGCACAGGAATCTTGCTTATTAGTTGTAAATTGAGCAAGATATTGTCTTAGTATCGTTCCTAGTCTCGGTTATTTTGTAAATGATTTAAGTCGTATAACAAAAAATTATAACTTCATAACAGAATCTACAACAATTATGTTTAGTATCACTAGACATATTATTTTGAATGACTATAAAAATCGAATTTCTCTTTCTAGTTGACGAAATAACGAAAGGTTTTTAATTATTTTTTCCACGAAAAATTTATTCAACGTTCTAAAAAAAAATCTTTCAACAATTTCTTCTCCAGCTGACGAAGGCTGCTTGCAGTACTACACAGGAGTATCAGGGCAGCTGCGGTCCTTCAACTACGACCCCACTTCAGGACTGCAGCTCAGCAACCAGGACTATGGCATCTGCGTGAGAATGGAACGCAACTTCTGTGGCATACAGTACACTGCGTGTCCAGATACAGGTGATTTTATTTACAGCTTGTGTTTATTTATTTTACTTACAAGTTATTTAAACCTAAAGGCGGAAACACACGCCAGAAGCTATCGGTTTCATACATTTAAATACACGTCACGACAGGCAAATATGTCTCTAACTATATTAAATGTATGAAACCGATATACTTCTGGCGCGTCACGTTACGACACCTTGAGTTTCCTTCTTTAAAATAAAAAGAAAAAACTGTAACTTTATATTCAAATATATATAAAGTTCGTTAAGGACACTGTCATGGTCCAAAACAGTTGACAAGATGGTCCCGCGCGCCTCTGTAATTACCCTCACTACCTAAGTCCCGATCCCCTCGTTGACCATGGGATTGTCACTCACTAGCTGGCCAGGGTATATTTTACACTACCGCTACAAAATTATCGTGGTTGTGAAAACAACAATAACCCCAAGAATAAAAAAAACCTATCTGAGGCTAGCTAATTTGTCCTATGCCTCTGCCATTATAAAATATCGACCAGGTAAATGGAGTAGCTTTGTACATTACGTGGCTTGCTACATATCAAAGATGCAAGCATTGGAGCAACTTACTTGTGTAAATCATAATTTAAGTAGCCTTTGAAGTTGTTTTCTACAGTCAAATACAGTTATATCACAAATTAAATAAAGCTACTATAATTAAATATAGCTCTAACGATTTCCAGGAATTTCTGTACTTACTAACTTTATTAACAACAAATAAATATCACTGCTTCACACATCAGCTTCTTCGAGTTATGCCGATATTGACCATTCAGCTGGATTTTTATGCATGAATACGCAATTCGAGTGTAATTTTAATTTTAATATAGGTAAGAGCGAGAACTCAGGGCTTACAGCGTAGTGCACCGTTTTATTTGCTCCCCTAAATAAATTTGAAGTGGTAGGAATGTTTCACTAAATAAAAATGTTTCGAAGGATTGCGCTCGATTGAAAAATATTAATTTTCCGGCACCAAATTGAAGTTTCCAGTCGACTAACTATTATAGGAGGCATACAAATAAACATTTTGAAAACCTTTTTCGATATTTATTTTTCGATGGGCGTATGTTTCTGTGTAAATGTAAACGTATATTTTGTTTGTTTTATTGCATAAAAGTATTCGTTCCTGTAAATAGTGGTCTGGTTATTAGGACAAACGTGCCTGTTGTACGGAAAAAATGATTAGGAAAGTATATTTTCAGTGATCTGGGTTTGTATTGCGAAGCCTGATCTGCCCTCGGACATGCTAATATGGAGGAGACATGGATTACTTTTTTCTATACAAGGTTATATCAATGTTACAGCATATTTTTTATCGTATTGTTTAAAACCTACAATGTACTTAATAAAAATCGCTGTATGTGTGAGCTATGCTTTGAAAGGCTTCATGCTGTACTTATTATTAAATACTTAAAATAAGCACCAATTTTAATCATCCAATACTATTTTGATGTTAAGATTAGAAATACGTTGAAGAAATAAACTTTTTGTAATGCTCGGGAATTGAATTTTATTCTCACTGTTATCAGCAGTGCTGTGTATAAATAAGACAGTAGAACGATTATTCCTAGGCTGAGATGAAATAATAATCCAGTTCCAAGTTTATTCCAAGCAATAGAAAATTGATACTGTTTCTTTGAATGATGCACTATTTGCAAATAGGTCAGGACCTATTTCTAACAATCTAATGTTTTTTTTTATAGCGTCTCTTGATTATTGTGTCTTGCATTTATTAGTCCCTATATTATTTCAAAGCATCACTTACTAAACCAAAGTACCTTTAAGTCGAATAACAATAAATAATAATCGTAGTAAATGACTTTCTCATCCTCACCTCTTTAACAAACCCAAAAAAAAGTTAATTTTCGATTCCAAAGCAACAGACTTTTCTTTACAATAAACTTACAATTGACCACTTTTCAGTCAACAACCGCTCGCGATCCTTCACTCTAAGTGGCAACAGCAACAACCCAGTCAACGCCATGATTGGTTCCGGAGCTGGCCCCAACAATTGTGCCAATGATTGGCTTCTACTACCATGTGCCACCAACGTTGGCCGAATACAGCCAGCCCAAGCTTTGTGTACAGACAGAATCTGCGGCGGTACCTTTTCCGCGGAACTTTCTATGCAAGCGGCGACTGTGCTGAGTAAGTTGTTAATATTAAATTAATTTAGTAAGTGGGTAATAAAATGAATATGTAAGTATAATATTGTAGAGGTGAAAGTTTGTCAGTGTGTGTGTAAGTATGTGTGCATGCTTGTTACTTCTTACGCACAAGAATGAACGGATTTTGATAAAACTTGGCATTTAATTTCTTTATACATCGAAATTTCATATTGGCTACTTTTTGTCCAGGTGCTGAAAGTAGTTCCCTAAACTACTGTTGCACTAAACAACACTGTTAGAAGAAAGATAACAATATCAAATAATTCTTATATTCAGACCTAAGATAAAAGTAACTAAGACACAATAACACACATGTTTTTCAAAATCTATTTTCATATCTCAATACCACTTCGCTTTTACACGTGTTTTGAAGTAGGAAAAACAGCCTTAGGCGCTCAAGAGGGTCTCTCTACCTAAAAATATGAACTTCAATATTATTGTTTATTCAATATTACCTTCCGTAACATAAAAATAGAAGCTGGTTATTACTATTGCAGGAATAGTTTTTAATTCAATTCAAAACAACAAAGACTGACTGTATCCTAATCCAGCTCAAAGCCATAGGATTTACTCTTCAGTACAATTATTGTTTATTATTTAGTACAGTATTATTATGCAGTTCTGCGGCGAAAACAAAAGATTAAATGTCGATTCCTTTGACAAGACAAGTAGGTATAGGTAAAGCTAAGAATTATATAAAATTGAGAAGTATTTACTAAATACTTCTCAAAGGAATTGACAATTTACATGCATCGCGGAGGCCATAAGACAGTCACAAAACATGTTTGAGAATCAAATAGTAGAAGCAGTAGCCACAGAAAACAGAGACACATTAAAGAAGAATTTCTAGTCTGACAATTTTCGAGGGAAAATTGCATTTTTTATACTTAGGTACTGAACTGAATGAAATGTCAACTGCACCAAGAAATGGTCAGACCATAACAATCAAAATATATAATAACTGAAAAAGATAAGAAAACAAATGACATAGTGACACATTGAAGAAAGAAATCTTCTTCAATGTGTCACGATGTCATTTGTTTTCTTATCTTTTTCAATTACTCGAAGACTACCCACAGCTACACAGATAACACACACCACATCTGAAGACGTAGCTGTCTCAAAAACACACACACTTACAAGCACACATTCACACACGCACACACGTCTAGCATGCCTCTTACTAATCACCAGTTGCCTCAACACGAATGCCACGAGGAACGATTACACAGAATTAGTTCACAAAATCTTACTTTAACTATCCACAGAACAAGATACACGGATTAGACAAGATGCAGAATGTAGTTCATATATTACAAGTTTATTATCCTGTTTGTTAAACGTCTAACGTTAAAACCAGTTTCAAAGTTTGTGAGCGAAACCTCTGTTCAAACTTATGTATGGGTAATTTTCGAACGCCTCAAAATATGTAATGCTTTTGAAGTGCAGGATTCAAAGAAGATTATTGAATAGAAGACGTATACAGTAACTTAGACTTGGTGCCAAGTTTGCATGCCTTGATCTCATTATTTCACTTAGACCTTGTTCTTTACTGCACACTTTATATACGAAATACCCAAACAAATACAGACAGTTTATGTACAAAAAACCTTACATATTGTACTTACAACACCCACAATAGATTTTAAGGTGGAAAGATGTACCACGGGATGAGTATAGAAGAGGAAGTTAGAAAGTTTCAGTAGTGACCGATGAGCTTTGTTGAAGGGGCTATCAGTATGAGTATGTAATACCGAGGAAAAAGGATCATAGTGTGTTAGATTTTGAACTTGAACGTTTGACGGTAAAGAAAAAATGGATGCCCAAAGAAATGATGTGTGAAAGACTGTTTAGCCGGAATTTTAGGTAATGTTACTGTGTAAGATGAAGTTAGATAGATGATGTATGGAAGAAGAAGACACGCTGCGCCGATGCTATATAAAAATTGTGAGAAGGGCACAAAAGTGATGACGATGATGAAGATGATTTAAAAAACTTTTTTCATTTCACAGGTACTGTGAAACCATTCCGTCTATGGTTTCACACAGACAACGTGGAAGCACCAGTTGATATAGACAATAGAGGTTTCTGTCTCAACTATATTCAACAACCTTGTACGAATAATGTAGTTTAAATCCTAATTTAGTCAAGTTTAATATTAGCTCAATAAGAGAGGGTTTTGTTCTAAATTGTATTAATGTAGGGATGGCAAGATATGTAAGAATCTCAAAACAAAGTCAAATGCTTAAGTGACTAGAAAAGTAACTGATGAGAAATAGGTTACAACTTTAGACACTGTTGTGTGACGACACCTAGGCGTAGCTACTATAATGAAGGCTACACTTAGAACGAACCGAAGATAAGAGGATACACGTAACATTAGCTGCATATTTCTACAGCTGGGTGTAGCCTATGTAACCTATGCCTCTCTCTTCCCTGCTATGTATCATAATCTTTCTTCTCCACTTTGCTCTATGAATGACATCGCTCTTGGACCCCTGGCATTCCTTCATATCATTAGCCACCACAATAATGCCATCTAGTTTGGTGGCCTCTAGATCTTTGACCGGGGATGCAAATTTGCAATGCAATTTAACCTAGGTATCATTATGACACTTATTAAAATGTGTCTGATTATGATAACGACGCAACAAGTCACGTCTTTGGGTCAGTGTTTGGTTCTATACATGATGGGAGCCGTGTTTAAAAATGTAGAATATTTTGTATATACATACATATCATGTAGGTATGTTTTGCTCTACTACCCCTTCCACAAAATATTTTTTTATATTATGTCACAAACAAGCCTTTTATTATTAATTTCATGTAAAAGCAAAAAGTAGGTACTTATCAACACTTTCTGCTTTAACTTCAACGTAAATTCCTGTTGGCAATTTTAAAATCATGCAATGACGTCATTCGATGACGTTAAAGGTCCCTGAGTGCTTTTGAGAGTATTTTTTTACTGAAAACTTCAGCTGAGACCGACGGATTGAAATACGCCTATAGCATTATTTTCAGCGTGAAGTTCCTTTTTTTTGTTTCAATAATGCTTGACGTGGGCTTAAAAAATAATTATTATTATGCAATTTTAAAATATTACCGTTGCAAACCTGTATTTATAAAGCCTACGTTTATTAAAAACGGGGAAATTGCATCTAATGAAGTTTGTAGGTCTTTGTTATACAGGGCTACTGGTAAGTAGACCGCATCCTTTCAGGAGGTGATAGTGTAGGTCAATACGGACAAATTTGACCCTGGGATACACTGGGCAAAAGTTAACCCGTTTCAAGATAATCGAATTCCAAGATCAGTCGTCTAGGTACACGTATAAATTTTCATTATTAGTCAAAAGTCTCGTTTTTGTGGATTTTTGTGTGTTTTTGGATAGAAGATGAATCATTTCATAATAACAAACCATAAAACTGTACAAATCACAGAGGAAATTATAGCGAACAGCAATTACTTTTTTAGTAGATATTTTCTCAAAAATATTACTCTTCATTTTTTTGTGCAGAATACTTAAAAAACATCTACATTTATCTAGTTATCCAAAAAGCCACAAAACACACAAAAATCCGCAAAAACGAGACTTTTAACTAGTAATCAAAATGTATACGTGTACCTAGACGACTTGTAAAGAAAAGATCTTAAAATTCGATTATCTTGAAACGGGTTAACTTTTGCCCAGTGTATCCCATGGTCAAATTTGTCCGTATTGACCTATACTATCACCTCCTGAAAGGATGCGGTCTACTTACCAGTAACCCTGTATACTTAGTAAGTTCGAATTAATTATTTACTGCATATGGGCCACCTTTGCTTAAATTCCGACTAAAGTTAATAGCCGATAATTCACTAATTAATCATTCGGGGCAAAAATGTACAATAAACGTTGCTTTTAAAGTAAATGTATTAAAAGGATGCTTAAAAATAAATTGGTTGTGCAATGCATTAACGGTAAAACTGCAAAAGCTTACTCTATTCTTTTATTTTGACGTGTAATCTGAAATGTGTTGTGTTCATGTAATGTTTCATATTTTTTATATTAAAATACTTTACGAAGAGTTAATACTGTTTTTCCTTACACTAATCGTTTCATAATCCTGCCCTATATTTCAAATCTGCGACCAGCGTCCTAATTTTCTCGAAGTAAGTTATTCAAACGTCTATGACATAAGATTTTTATAAAAACTGATGTCTTTTGTTTTTCATTGTCTATATGACGTTAAAGAAACGTAATCGACAAAAGTTGACTAATGATTAGCCCAATATAATGTGTCTGGTCAATGACCTAGTTTCAGAAGTATACAGGTTAACATCATTTGTCTTTAAGGCTTTAATGATCTTCACTCTACTTGTATTAATTTAATTACTATCGACAAATCTTTGCCGTCAACGTATGATATTGTCATTGATTATGAACATTTTATTTAAAGTTAAGTCGATATTTCGTGATCAAGGCCATTTTTTTGCTTGAAATATTTATTAAGTCTTCGAAGTAACGTTTGTAGAAGTGTTTGTTCGGTTATTCTAAGGTATAGCGGTAGTAACGAGGTGGCCCCTACCAAGCGTGTAAACTCGCAAATGATGATGCTAGTTCGAGTTTACAAGAGGGAGGAGTTTCAGTAGTCGCAACTCCGCACCTCTAGATTAGAACGTATTTTAGTTGACCAATAAAAGCGAAGGAAATCAGTCACCATATATAGCATATCATAATGCCCGCGCAAGTGCAGTGCAGGGCCCTACGACCATATAAAAGGAGTAGCTAGCAGATTGCGAAGTTATTACACTTCACGACTTTAGTCAGTTTCTTTGAGTTGTATTCGCGTTCCCCATCCATCAGTCATTTAGTGGCTCTCGTTCTGTTAACACGCTATGTAAAAAAACTCACCGTGGCGCGCTACTCCGAAGCTACCACCATGGTGGTGACCGAGGGTGAGTACATTCCGCCTATTTTATCAATAATATTATTGTAAATGATATTCTTTTTGCATTTTAATAAGACGTATATGGTAGTGCCCACTTTTCGGTTCCCACGTGAATGTTTAATAAGCTACCGTAAGCGTGCATGCCCAGTAAATACTAGGCGCTTGACGGCAGCGCATGGGAGTTTCGTGTTCTAAATGTTTCTAAACTATGATGGAAATGTCGAGCCGACAACAATTATATCCGACTATTACTAATACTAGTGAGCTTTGGAAATTTATTTTACGTGTTTTGCTGTGTCTTTGTACTAAAGTATTGGATGTTTTTCAGTCAACGAGGAGGCGGACAACGAGGGTAAAACCTGCGGCAAGATTTTGGTGGTCCTGTCATGGATCCTGGTGGCATTAACCATGCCATTTTCGCTCTTCATCTGTTTCAAGGTAAGTGGAATTTATTTATTTTTCATTTTATTTGCCTTGCTTATAATTTTATTGGCTTATTTTTTCGTCCTATTTTTAATTATTTTTCTTTTAATTCTTCTATTGAGACTCAGCTCGCGTTGCTGTGCATGCATGACTTCGAGACGAACTCCGGTTTTACGCCAAAAAACTTTACGAGTTTGAATTTTCTTTGCAACTATTTTTAAGATATTTTTTTTCTCTTTTTCTAAAGAATATAAAGATTATTTAAGTTTAAACTGTTAAATCACAACAAAGAACCGAAAATAATATTACGAAAAGGGAAAACGAAAAGTTATAACTTCAGATTAAAAATAGTTATACAGAAAAATGTACATATTTCTTGTTTCATGATAAATCAACAATGTACATAAAACAAAATATCCTTATTAACAAAAAGATAGGGAAGGTGACTCACTTCGTTGCTAACTTTTCTAATGCCTAACTTTTACACTTTTATACCGGGAAAAGACGAACTAAATTCCTGAACAGCGCCACAAAAGTTGTAAAAAAATAATATTTTATTTTTTATTCGAAGTATATAGTTTATTCTGGCATTACATACAAAATTTAATCTCGAAGAGAAAATGATAGGAAAATGAAGATATTATGATATTCCTTCCAACGAGAAGCTAGTTCATTTATAAAAATATTTTTTAAATAAAATACCCATTACTGACAAGCCAGAATTAATTAATCCAAAAATATGTCTTAATGAACTGTGAAATTACGTTTAGTTCCAAAATTCATCTGCCTATTCTTCGTCTCATAATTCTCCCGCACCTAAGTACGGAAATTTCCAAAATAAATTAAAATGTGTATTTTATCGATTGAAGGAAATAAGTCTTAGTGGGAAATGAGGCATATGTTGAACAACAAAGAAAATATGCAGCTAAGCCACACTCGATATTTCACTTAGAAACAAAGCCAACAATAACCGATGCCCTTTGAAGTATCCAACTGATTAAAAAATCTACTCCGTTAATAATTTTCAAGAAAACTTTCCACTGGTAGAACTTCCTCCATCAATCTAGGGCATCAAATAAGTAGACTAAAGGTCAAGACTAATATTAAATATACCGCCGTTGAATAGACGAATAGTTCTTCAAAGAAAATGTTACAAACATACGTTTGCTGCCATACGGTTTATGAATAATTGAGCAGCTCATATCAGGTGTCCCATTTCTCACATTTAAGTTGATCGAACCAATGCCAATATGAACCACTATACATGATGAGACACAACATCGAATATGAATCGATAATCGTTTTATTATTTATGCACCGCTGCGATTTACTAATATTAATCGGTAAGCCTATAAAGCCTACTCGTATCGTTACTTGATGGTAATGACTCTTCATTCGATTCTCGGAATTCTTGTCATCGGTGAACAAACTAATTTCATACACGATACTATCAATAATAAGGCCAAGGTTGTGTTTAAACCAGACGGAAAAATGGTGACACACTTGTTCGAATCGCGCGCCAAGAAAACCTAGCATTTACTTACAATAAATAAATAACATGAGGATGTTATTGATCGATTAAAAAACAAATTTTCCTTCAAGTTATTTACTAAAAAGATTTTAGTCTTCTACAATAATCTAAAGAAAAAAATATTTTTTACGAATTTTTAATTTTGACAAAACTTTTAAATAACCATTATAAGTATGAGCTACAATTTGGGAATTTAGGTGTTTTTCTCAAAACCTATAATTACTGACAATCCACTCTGCATTTTTACGAGTGATAGTTGCAGACATCCATCCTTACACACATTGATACAATTTTGCGTTTACAATATAAAGGAGATTCAGCCATGGGAATGAAAATATGGTATATTGCTAATTGGAATCGATTTTATAATTCCCTTTTACAATTGTAAAAATTGCTTCATACATTTCTATAATAAGACTTATAATCAGTAGCTGAAGTCCAATTGAAACCCACTCATTTTCGATACATTATAACTGGTATATTTTTTTATTTATCCGTCCAATATTTTTCCATAACACAATTTTCTCAGTAAAATAAATTGGAGAAAAATAATAATATGTTAAAGAATACGTTTAAAAAAGCTATAAATCTTATATTTCTGATAAGCTGTACTTATAATAAAAGGTTATTGAAATTATATAAAAATATCCACACCATTTTCTGAGGGGAAATATTTTTAAGTACTGAGAACACGAATTACAAAAGGAATTAATTCAATCTATAATAAAAAGTTCAGGCGTAGGTACAAGTACAACAACTTGCCCACTGTTGGAATTCCAAATTTTCTTTTTTTTTGTTATCAGGAAGCTATCGAACCAATCAATTTTATTTTTTCACGGTATTTTTTTTGTAAATACAAACCATCCTCATAGTAACAGGTTGTTTTAGTCCTACCCACGCTTTTCTTACTCCATCGATGTGACCTCGACCTAAGTAAGTCTCCGACCTCAATATAATACGGAAAATATTGACCTCCGAATATCTGAATAAATAAGCTAATTATAGGATTGCCCCGTTACACTATCATTATTATTGTTTCGTACTCTTTTCTTACTTACGAGTAATACTCTTCGTAAACTATACCAGAGGATTCAAGATAGTGTGTAAAACAAAAACCATAAAATGTTACAACATAAGACACTGAAATAAAATTCATAATAAAACAAAAGGAAAAAACACTTTTTACTTCAAAATAAATCTTCTTAAAATTATTATATTTTAAAAAGTTTCAGTGCACTTTACGTAAAATTTTGTAAATTTTTGATGAAAAGTACCGATCCACTATTTCACGGCGCCTAACTTATTGAGAAATGTTTCAAACTTACATAAGCTGAGCTAACTTTCCCGCGCATAGTTATACCGCTCAATCATAGAGTAAGTGCAAACAACCCCAGAAATGCTGTGCTTTCCACAATTATGCTTAGAAGTAAGTATCTTTCATTTAAATTTGCGGATCAAGCTTATTTAACGATTTCCATTTTTAATAGAGAGCACATTTTATACGGCTGACGATGAGTGAGCGCATATAAATGAGCCCAACATTTTCAACTAAATTGAACGGTGCAGTGTATATTTTCCACTTAAATTCAATCAAACCATTACGTGATTTAAAGCAATATGTGCCGAACACAATGGTCCTGAAAGCCTGCACCGCACACGCCGTCGCATAAACAGAATCTTGTTTGACAATGCATACTTACACATACATATACATACACTATGTTCAATGCACAGGCTACAGTTTACCTAAACAGTTTGTAAGCATAGCGGCCTAATCGATTGATTCGATTCAAGTATTCTCAAACCGAATCAGCCTCGAAGAATCCGATTATTTTGATCGATTTACTTTAAAGTCGAGTTGAAAATGTGATTTACTCTGCAGTTTTGCCGGATATCAAACGGCGATGGCAGTCAGTTGTATATTACTAAAGATGTTCACCTTTCGTTTGACGCAGAAATATATGATTGAATTATATAGAAAGCCACAGCAAGGAAAATATTATTTTCGTATAATCTAAGCCCTGCACTACGGGGTTCCTTAATTGGTAGCTAATTGGTGGCCGGTGGCTTTATTAAAATTCAATAATTGAGTATTGAAAATGCTTGCGGCTACCGCATGGTATTCCGTTCAATGAAACTGTACCACCGACGATAGGAATATACCGTAGAAAACATATTTTCAATTAATTAATTTCGTAATAATTCGGTAGAATTGATAATTAGTATTCAATTACGAAATTTTCAAATTAATTTGTCGAAAATTAGTTTGAACTAATTATATTAAAATCAAATAGTTACAAGTACTAATATAAAGCCTTCATGAAGTACCTACCTATGTATATTTTTGAAAATAAACATGCGAAATAAGCCGCTTAGTTTAATTTGCTGAATTTGAAAGTTCACATGCATCTATGCGCTTAACCCGTTCTATGTCGGAGCGCAGATATACGCGACACAGTTGATTGTCTATTGTTTTATAATTAGCGACACGCAGATTTATTACATTATAATAATCAAGTTCAAATTAGTACGTTATGCGGCGGGAATAAGGTACATTTTTACTTACTTGACTATTGTTTTTATTGCCTTTAGTAATAACTCATGTTATTTTTTATTTATTTTTAATGAAGATATTAACCTATTTTTATATAAAGGTTGTGCAGGAGTATGAGCGCGCTGTAATATTTCGTTTGGGGCGTCTTCTATCTGGGGGTGCCAAAGGACCTGGTAAGAATAAACACAATATAAATAGAAACTGGTACTTAACATAACAAGTAAAATATACTACCCACTTGATTTTAATAATATTCTATAGGCTTTTATAAACAGCCTTTAGATTTTTTCACTAATAAGGTAAGTGGGAGGTATGTAATGAGAGAAGTGGCTTTATTATAATAATTGTTCTTTTTATAGGAATTTTCTTCATTTTGCCATGCATCGATACTTACGCCCGCGTTGATCTGCGTACGCGCACCTACGATATACCGCCCCAAGAGGTATTGTATATTTTAACTATTTTTATTTCATAGTACATTTTCATTTAAGGTGAAAGTTGAGTTAAACGTTCTTTATTTTGGGTACTTAAAACTTTGTTTTGGGGACAAGTATTTACTTCGATTTTGAAGCTTATATTTCATCCTGCTGCTTTTACCAATAAAAATTAAATGGGGCTGGAAGAGCGTATCTTCTTCAATTTGTGACGTCATATCATTTTCAAACATTTACTTAAGTACCTAGGAAATTTAATTGACACACAGGAGTTCAAATCCGAGGAGTCCAAACATTAGCCCAAACAATTGAACACTCTCAAATTCCGAATCAAACTACACTCCCCTTCACAGGTACTCACGAAGGATTCCGTCACCGTCTCCGTGGACGCTGTGGTCTACTACCGCGTCCACAATGCTACCATTTCCATAGCTAACGTGGAAAATGCCCATCATTCCACCCGGCTCCTTGCCCAGACAACCCTCCGTAATACCATGGGAACACGACCTTTGCACGAAATCTTGAGCGAGCGCGAAACGATTTCTGGAACTATGCAACTGTCATTGGATGAGGCTACCGAGGCTTGGGGTATCAAGGTGGAGCGTGTTGAGATGTGAGTATATTATGTATATTAGGTACTTTTCTCGCTTCTTGAAGAGTGCTCATATGCTTGAAGAAGTGCTACATGCCTGTCTTGATCAAAGTATTCAACTCTATAAAACTCTTCAAAGTACCTGCAGAACTCCAGCTTTCATCTAAAAAAATAATGAAAATCGGCGCAAAACTGCAAGAACTACGGTGCCTGAGACTTAAAGATAGCCACACATGACGGTCAAACTTTTAATACCAATCTTTTTTGTGTTGATGAATAAATAAACAATCGGAATATCAGACCATATAAAATAACGAAAACACTAACAAAAGCATTTAATTTTATACATTTTATGGTTATTTACGAAACTATAGACAGAATTCATTTGAAAACAATGGGTATTCTTTTGTCATACGATATGATACGTGTATATTGTTTCCGAACACAAAGCACGCATTCCACAAAGCTCGGTAATAAACCAAAAAAACAAGGGTAGTTTATTTCGAAATGCATCATTTTACGAAATAACCAGCTTTAATAATTGTTTAAAATGGAAAATATTTACATGAAAACATTAAAACATGAAAGCATGTGTGATATTTCACACGAACTAAAACTGAAGTTATTCAATCCGACTGTGACATGGAGAACAAAATGACTAGTGGAGATGACATAACTCAAAATTTCTTAAGAAAGTAGCGTCACGTAGCGGATCAAAATTCAGTTGTTCGGGGGACGAGGAATGTTACTAGCTCCACCCTTACATGCCTTTTTTGGAAACCACCCACTAATTCCAAAATGAAATGACCAATCTATCAAGACCAATCTTTGACAAATTGGTACTGATTTGACAAGGCACTCGAACGCCTCTTTAGTTCTAGGACCTGATCACGCCTGCTGTAGGTTACTTGGCCTACACCAGTGTTTGTCAACCTTTTTCACGACGGGACTCCCTTGGGGTCGCGATCCACAGGTTGAAAAACACTGGCCTACACGAAGGCGCCTGAAAGACCCTAAGGCATCTCTGCTATCTTTCCTTCCTCCGTGGACTGTACCTACCTACATGAATTCACGGCGACATTATGACCGACGTGAATTCACATTTCAAAGAAATAACGTAATCAACTTGCAGAAACCAGCGGAATTCAACTCGCGAACATTATGAATGAACTTTAATTTGCAGTTTGCACAAGCTAATTTTATGATGTTGTGTTGTTTGTTAAGCAGCTTTAGGTATTATTCCTAGAGTGAAACAGTCAACACAATGCAGTCGACAGTGAACAATGAATAGACGGACTAAAATAACTACCCTTACTTATATTAAACATGCAAAATAAGCTCAGACTGTCTGGCTGTCATTTGCACTTTCACACCAAAACTACTAGAACCGTTTCAAATGAAAGAACCACACACTAAAAAGGCCTACATTTCACAACAATTCATTCAGTTGCGGGACGGCTTTCCACTCTTACGGGATCGAACCACGTAAATTGTAGAATAGCTAGTAGGCAAAAAAATATCGTAACAAATAAACAAATGACTGCTAACAGCAAGGACGTTCGTCTGCCGGTACAACTGCAACGTGCCATGGCCGCTGAGGCAGAGGCCGCTCGCGAGGCCCGTGCTAAAGTCATCGCTGCCGAAGGAGAACAGAAGGCCTCGCGAGCTCTTCGTGAGGCCTCCGAAGTCATTGGCGACAGTCCCGCTGCTCTGCAACTCCGTTATCTCCAGGTATTGTACTGCTTTTAATTAAATAACAGTAAATGCTTTGTGCCGTTTTAATAGTCCACTTGCACTAAAGATGCATCTACACGGTGCAAGTAGCTTGCACATGTTGAGACACATGCGCAGATTACATGCATTTAAAAACCCGGGGTCCGGCGACTTGCGCATATACCAAAGTAAAATATCCACCCGCGTGCTCTTGTCACTTGTCGCTTGTCACTTGCTCCAGCCACATGCACTGTGTAGACACACCCAAGTCAAACTACCGGTAAAACCTAAGTAAAACGAATATACTTTTGAAATGTCATGTGGTCTCTGCAACTTCAAACAAATGCACGAGACAATATTCTCTGCATTTGACAGTAATGTGAACTAACTTGAGTAGGCTCGCTATTTTAGAAAATCTAAGAGCGTTCATTCAAAGCATTTTGAAGCTCATGTTCATAGTTAAGGCTGACCTAGACTAGACAGTAAAAAGGCAATAAATTCCATTCAATAACAGGTTCTGCACGGAAATAATTACGCATCCCCCCAACCAAAAAGGCGTAAGTACTAATACGTATTGTATGGATATTGCAAGTAAAATAGTTTCTGGTCTTCTTTTCCTTATTTATGTTATGTAAAATTAGGGAATAAAAAAATATTTTATCATTTAAAGATATCGATAAACTAAGATGTACAAAATACATAAGACCACGTGCATGTCTGGGATTGTGAACTCTTTTAGTCAAAAAGGAACAGAATAAAAAAAAAAAGATACAGACCTATGTCTAGTTAAATGTTATTCTTTCTCTTAGTGTTTCTATCTTACGCCTTTATTGCACGGGGTGTGCGATTGTTTTTACTTGAAACTGCATTTTTAACCTCATTTCAGTAATTTGAGAGATTTATGTAGAAATTACCCATTTTAATTGGTCGTTTAGAGCCTCTATTCTTTTCCGGCATGCCGTAGGAACTGCATGCTGTATCTTTGTCATAGCGAATCGATATCTTAGTCGATAGCGCCCGCATGCGTACTGACAGATATTCTTTTTCCGGGCATTTGTTTTTTTAAGTGATTGACGGAGTAGGTATTCTACTATGCATGCTTTGCATATATCAGTTAATTTCATTGGTTGTTAGATTGCATCCCAGAACTTCTCGCATACTGTACAACGACTTAGTTAACCAATGAGAACGAGCTTTTTAGTACCTATATACTTAAATGTTCCTCAGATTTCTTCTTTTATTGTACCCAGTTAAATGTGAAGTCACATTTCATTTGTAATTTTATTACGATGCACATCTTTTTGAATTGATAAATATGATATGAGCATTGGGGTAGGTATTGTTCTAATTGAACCATTCGCAGGATATTTTTAATGCAAATAATATTCTTCTTACAGACGTTGAACACCATCTCAGCCGAAAAGAACTCAACAATAGTCTTTCCCTTGCCGATCGATATGATTACGTACTTCATGAGGGCAAAAGAGGAATCCCAAAATAATCTATAAACATATTATTTTTGATGCTACACTCTTTTTTTGCAATTCATTTCTAATTCTACTCTATTTTTATAGTTATTTTTACTACAATTCATTATTTTTTTATTTATACTCACTTCGCTGTATTTTTTTTATATTATTTTCACTTCTACCGATTTGCCAATTCGTCTTCAGACCAGGAATTAAACATTGACACGATTTTAAAACCCAAAAAAATATATACGTTCAAGCATCCAGGAAAAAAATAGGGCCCTATGATAGTTTATAGTAATTATTGTATGTGAATTAATCAAATCAAGTATCATTACTTAATTAATTAGATTTATAAGAATGAAATAAGCAGGTAATGCTTTAATTTATAGTCCCTAGGCCAAAGACTCAATCCGAGAGACTTGGTCTCGGAATAATATTGAGTCAATAGAAAATAAGACAAATATTTATTCAATTAGCTGTAGGAAAACATATTTATTCGATAGTAAAGTAAGAAAAATTTGACATTTTAAAATTAGAAAAATTCTTTATCAATTATTCGTAGAAAAACATATTTATTCGTTAGGATAGTAAGAAAATTAGACATTTTAAATTATTTAAGAAAAATGTAGGAAAACATATTTATTCGATAGCATAGTAAGAAAAATTAGACGTTTTAGAATAAAAATATTTAATCAAATTAACAGTAGAGACACTTATTTAACCGATAGCAGTAAGAAAACATAGTTTTAGGAAATTAACCAATAAAAATATATAATCGATAAAATTAAAAAAAAATAAGTAAATTGTTAACTTAAACGTGAAAATCAAATTATAAATAATTCCTGGAACTTAAACCAATGTCTTTTACCAATAAAACAACCGATGTGTTTTTTTTTGTTTTATTTTTTAGGGCCAGCCATTACATTTAGCCACAGAGTTGCCGATTTTTTTTTTTCGTGACGTACCAAACTGCTTTTAGTTTATGCTTTGTAGTGTTACTTATTTTAGATAAATGAAGATCTCATCACATGGCTGTGCTATAAGTAAAGAACTAGTAACTTGTTAATATTTAGTATTCCGGCTTACAACACGAAAAAAAAATAGTAGGTACCAATATTATTTTCACTTCATCCGATATGTGATAAGATTCTGTAATAGCAAATGGCGCGAAAGTGAGAATACATGGATTTGGTGCTTTGAAAGTTTGAGTACAAGGTTAACGAAGAGTATGGTGAGGTCGGCAATATCACAGCAAATTCAAGGAACATTCTTATCGAGATTGGAAAAAGTAACAAAAAAAAATTTTAAAAATCTCGTAGGGCTCAGGTGGATCTTTGAAGTTTCTGCGACTTTGTTTGATCCTTCTCGAATGTATTTTTGTAGGACGTATATAATATTGTATTATTATATAACAATTATATTTATGCACGTTGCGACTTGTTGTTGGTCATTTAGCTGTGTGAACTGGATTAAAAAAAATAAAATAAAAAAAAAACACAAAATAAAAAAATGCAATCTAGAAAAAAATCGTATAACAAAAACAGAAATTATAAAAAAAGTTGTTTGGTTAAGTTTGAATGAAAACAAGAAGTTAAGGAGTTAGGAAAAACTATATCCAGTTCACATAGCTAAAAATAATTTTGGAGATTATACTCATGTTTCAGAATGTACGGAAATATTTTTATATTACTATATGCGGGTTGACTATCGAAACAGATGTTACAATATCCCACACATATTCTAGACTATTAGATTTATTATTCTAGACTAGAGAATATTTCTTGTTTTTTTGGGGACGATATTGAGCCCTCCCTCAAAAACATTAAAATCCTTGTAACAATGGCAAGTTATATTGCTTGCTGAATAATAGAATATCTGTGGTAAGATTATTGTAACATGTGCTTTAAACTATCGATATCGATAGGTATGCTACAATACAAATAAACAGTTCAAAGTATATACCCAAAGACTGCTAAGATGCTCTTAATGTACAGATCTACTGTTCCCAGCAACTAGCGGTGGGTGAACTTTTTTCCGGCAAAAAATTACGCGAAATGTACATATATATTTATGCTTACAACTAAAAATGTAATTTAAATTAAATGATGCTATATTTATGACATTTATAATATTTATATAACATTATAATATTTATATAACATTATAATATTTATATAACATTTATATATTGCAATGCAACTTTGATAAAACTGGCGAGCACTTGCGACTTTCAATATTTCTCGCGTAAAATCTGCGAATATTTTTTGATCTACAAGTCCGTATTTAGTTTTGAAAGTTGCATTGCGATTTTCAATTTAATGAAATAGTTTAAGGAGGGTCAGTGCGTTAACCCAAGGGTAGTTTTGTAAGGCATGTAAATATTTGCATTCAAATGGCATGTATTTTTGCTAAACAGTCAAACGGAAAAATTACTCTTGCAACTAATATTTAACCATTTTGATATTATTAAGTAGAAGTAGAGTAGTATAATTATTACATTTTCTTGAATATTAAATAGAATATATGGGCCCTAAAATGGTTTTTCATTTATCCTTATTCCCTATTACTATTTTATATCACGAATACCTAAGTACACACGTCACAACCCCACACGCAATGTAGCTTTCGTCGACTATTATTAATTATTCCCATTTACCAAAGATACTGAAAACCGTAAAGCACTTGAAAGTAACACAAGCAAGTAATGCAGGAGATATTAATTAAATGACGTCAACGTACAATACATGAAAATTTAATACCCCTTCCTACATGCACTAAGAAACTGCCTTCTGCACAGTGCTCTGAAGACCCTGAAGATTTGCATCAAATCGAATACAAAGACCGTTATCTTGACGTCATATTCTAATAAACCTGTCAATTCAAAGGTATTCACGGTAGGCAAAAGAAGTCTTAGCAGAAAAGGCCCATACGCTGTAGATATTGGATGCACTTTTATGGGCTCGTAGGCGGATGCCACACTCATACGCCACGTCACGTCTACGTAGGAGCTGACTGCGTTGGTGTGCCTATGATAAGACAGAGACAATGTAGGTATGATTCGATATGGGTAAGTTTGGAGACAAAAACTACAAATGCTTGAGAATAATTAGTGAGCGCATACCCTATAAATAATGGATAGATATGCTTAGTTAGGTACATCATTTTTTACAGTTTGACCTAAAAAACGAATTAAAGTATGTGACATAATGGCCGATCTTATCGTCAAGAGCAATTTCTTCCAGACAACAGATGTTTCTTAAAAACTTCTTAAATATTTGACATATATTTTTTTAAAGAAAAATCAAGGGCATGAACATTTTCTAGAGGCACATATAAAAATTGATTTGTATGTCCAGTGCTAACTAAGGGTTCTATGGTCACATATTGGTCCATAGTTAGATACAGGCTTGGTAATAGCACAGAGACCTTTCATATGTTTCATCGTTGGTAGCGTGCTGAAATACTGTCTTTGACTTCACATATTGAATTTCTACCTGTAAGTAGTTTAACTCATACGATCTTTTCGGAGGGCGGAAGGAGGCGAGACGCTAAACTGCATTTGCTGTTTCGTCGAAGCGGTTCCTAACGTATGTATATCAACATATCCATCAAGAATTAAAAAAAGGTTTGGATACATGGTAAAGGTTTTGAGGTAAGTATGGTAATCATGATAACTCAGTCATAGACTCGTCTGATTTGATCTAACAGGCTCTGAATTCAGTTGGATATAGTTGAAGCGGCCAAAAGCCAAAAAAAAATAATTCTATTTACTGCTCATATTTTCAACAAAGATTTAAGTTATCAAACTACAATACTTACATTTCAATAACAATTGTCCCATTAATCCAATAAAAAAGCTTAAAATTAGTCTGACTGCACGTAAAAACAATTAGGCGAAAACGTGAACAAAAGGATCAAAGGCTTTTGTATGAATTTCATAAAAACTCCTGCTTTCCAAATACCTACATACCTATAATAGATCTAACAATAGAAAAAAATGCGATCTATGAATTGAATCCATCAAAACGGATTAGTTTCGATGCAGTTCGCATAAAATAAAATGAATATCCTTTCACTAAATAAACAAAAGCATTCGAATCAAGCCGTACAAAACTAAAGTATTTGTAATGCAATAGGGATCTGAAGATTAAACGGTACTACTTATATTCCAATAAAACTAATTCAACGCTGAGAAAATGATCTTGTTCCAGCTCAAGTTCTTTCTTTGTTTGTTCAAAATGAGCATCGGGCAAGAAGGCAAAAGTAGAACCTACGTATTTATTTCTTCAAGTTAAGATAACACATAGGTGCAGACATATCGACTAAGACCCAGTTGCACCATTTAACGATAACCAAAACAACCAGCCCTACTCCGTGATCTAATCGGCGATTTAATCAGTTACCCAGTTATCGTTGTAGGTTAAATGGTGTAACTGACCGCTACCGCACAGAAATCGCTTTCAACAGGCAGTATCTATTAACTTATAGTAGCAGCCAAACCGTCAAAGGTAGTGACGTCACAAGCTGTGTAATTTTGTTAGGTGACAAATTGGAGGGAGGTTCAATCATTAGTGCACTAGCGTGGCACGCTTCGACGACCGATCGATTTATTTAATAATGTACGCCGCCGTCCAAAATGTTAATGGTCACTTTCACTGTTACACAACACCACGCGCTTATGTTGTATGAAGTGCAGGCTAATGGACGGAGATGATAAACTGAGGTCTTTTACCTTTTTCGCTTGTTAGCGAAATACATAGGTAGTTATTGCAAAGTGAACGAAAACTATGTTGTAATAAAAACAAAACTGTAATATCAGTAAAAGAAAACCTATTTTTAAAATCAGCAATCCCTCAAGTAGTTTGATTGTATGAAAAAGTTCAGGAAGGCATTGAACGCATGAGTATTGAGTATTGAGTTGTGACCAATTTATATTGTTGTCTAGGGTACTGGTTTAACGAGGTGCGATAGGCCGTCACTCCATGTAAAACACTAGTATTCAGTTGCATAAAGTAAGACTGGAAGCCGATCCCATATCCGATATCATAAATACATATAGTCGAGAAAACATACGTTAAAATATGTATACAACACTACTAAGATAATTACGAATCAAGTCAACCGAGTATCCTGATTTAAATATTGACTCATTTATTTTATTTGAATTAGAAGCTGACCTTATTTTCTGAAAATAAACCGTGCTTAAGTAATTGATTCCACGAAGCTATTATTTACATTTTATTGAATAAACATGAAGATGTAGAAATGTAGTTTTACGTCTAATAATTCCTTGAATATCGAGTACCTAATTATTTGTATTTGGAATTCTAGGTACGGACTCTCTCGAGAATAAGCATTGGAAAGCATTGAGCTTGTAAATAACAAGGGAAAAAATCTGCCGACTTTATAATAGAAATGCATTTTCTTTCTCTAACGAGCGAAGGTAAATAAAATGCCAATATCACAGAACTAATAAATAAAGTTGAAGGATTGTTTGTTTGTTCGTGAGTACTGATTTCTCTAGATCGTAAAAAATGCACTAAGTTTGCAGTAAGTAATCTCATTCTTGAGAAAGTTCTCAGGACGACGTAGAAGACAAGGAATAAAGATCCGTTTTCAGCGAATAGTTGTCTTCAATTAGACGTAATAAAAGAAAAAGAAGGAAATAGATGTTTATGTCAAAGAGTATTTATTCCGCTCTTTAAAGAGCCATTCAGAATACATACCAGATTACAGAAGTATAAAATAAACAATCGACTTGCAAAAGCGCTGACATTTCAATAAAAGAAACAGCTAATTAATTAGCAAAGAGAATGCTTTTGTATTCAATTTTATTTTTTTGTAAATAAACGAACTCTCGTACTTCTTGTTTCAGTTGTATTGTCCAATGTTTGGCCGGGTAATTACTCGTACAAAGCGCTCGTTATCATGGTTGAGTATTTCTGACACTCGGTTCGAAATTTAAAATATATTTTTTTACTTTCGAACTGGCCGATAAAAACTGTGACTTGTAATGAGTGAGACGTGGCAAGTAAATGCATCTATATTTAAATCAATATTTATAACTAGCTTCCGCCAGCGGCTTCGCCCTATCTACATACCAAATTTTAACCAAAAGCGTCCAACCGTTTTTGCGTGAAAGAATAACAATCATACATCCATACATTCTCACAAACTTTCACATTTATAATATTAGTAGGATTGTCGGTAAGTCAGTAACATTAGCCAATCAGCGTATTTTGTTTACCTTAAATAAGGTTTGAATTCACATCAAAACGCAGAACACATTTCTGCAATAGGTAATTAAATCCGATACTAAACAGCGTTGCAGTCATCAATCGGAATTCCCAAAATACTATTTGAATTTCATATTGCCGAATTTCGATTGAAACTGTTCGACGCGGAACAGTGATCGCCAAAGAATATTTTAATTAAAACCTGCGATTCTCTTTGACGAAATTTAGTTTTGATCGAGAGCCCGTGGCTGGCTGTTTCACAATAAATTCACGTGTATTTTGAGCTAAGTACATTAGCGGCTCCGACGGAGAGATTCCATTATGTAACACTAGTTGCTTTCTGCGATTTGACGCGTGTAACACACGAATAATATCATTATGAATAAAATTTCCACACAAATATGTACCTACACTTTTTATTGGAAATTATTAAATGACCCCTCCCGCTATGGGTTAGTAGCGTGTGGTAGTGTCAGACTCTTACTAACCAAAACCCATCATGTTCTTTCTTAAGCCCTTTATGTACCATGGCCGGGGTATTTTTTTAAGCCCTGGCAGGTAAATATGTACACTAAACTTGTAAACTATATCTATCTATGTACATAAATCTGTATATTTTCCATAGTTAACGGTTCCTTTTCACCTGAAAGTTCACAAACAAAAACTGACTAACCCATTTATAGTATTAGTGGGGACTGCACTGCCATTCGCATTTCCCGATCCCTTTTCAAATAAACTCCAAAGCTTTACCATATTACGTTTTAATGAACAACCGTTGGATTTGTTGCGAAACAGGCTTTCGACATACGCCAGGATAATTTCCAATTATTCCATTTTAGGTGTACTAATCGAATGTATTGTGGACCTGTGATGTATTCTCAGAATTGAAATATGAAATAGGTATTATTTAACTGTGATTGTATGTTAGACTTAAATTAACTATCGTATTTATAATAAATATAAGAAGAAAGTTAGCTGATTAATGATCCCTTAAATTGATTAAGGTTATCTGAAAAAAAAAAATAACACAATTTTGAGCGACAAAATGATTGTCCTTTCCAATATACTTTATAATAAAAGTCAAGACTAACACTCCATTTTCGTATTGAAAGCACTCAGGTCTAATACAAAAAAGAACTACATGATTGCTACGAAGCTACGGCGTAGCACGTTGTCGTAGCAGATGGATTTAAGCTCCTTGCTTTTTACTTGTGTACGGTGTAAACTTTGTTTGATATAAAATAAATCCAGTCCCCTTTTAAAGGCTTTCATTTCTAAGATGGGTAAAAGGTGATAACATTTTATATTCTCTTTCAACAAGTAACCTTTATTCCGTATTTTACACGGAAAATAGGAAATCAAACTAATGTAACAGTGAAGTAAATTAATGTCACGAAACAATAGCTCATTATACGGGACTGATACTGGGCATCGCGTTAGTCATTTTAATTACAAACACCTCGTACCGGCAGTCAAAGCGCATTGATTGAAAACCGAATTATAATGCATTCATGGCCCAACGGTCAGCTTTGAATATCGAATTCTAATGATAACAGCGATGCGCCTGACAGCTAATTACGTGATGGAGCCTATAACTGACAAGCCTCAGGATTTCCCTTCGAGGCATCGTGATAGCAGCGGTGAAACAGCCAGGTTGTTATTATAGCTAGATTAAGAGTTAAACCTGGATATATATAGTATAGAAAACCTTTTTGGTCAAAGCGCTTGGCTTAGATGCACGAGAGGTACGGACCACATGCATATACTTAGAGGTCATTTTTATCTACCAGTAAGTTTGAAGAGAGGCATATAATTACATACATACGTTTGTTTCTGATATTGCATATTCTCTTCGGGTTAGTTCTGGTTTTGAATCAGTAACTTAAATACATATGTAGGTATGTATAATGCCACCCTTTATAACAATAACTGACTGAATCGGTATCGTTGTATTTGTTTCCGATGTTTTTCGTCGGCCTCTTTATTAGACAGATGAATCTAAATAACACACTGAAATGACTAGTTATCCATGAAACCACATCGTAATAGTGGGTATCTGACCGCAGTGTTGTGGTTTGCTTGGCTGTTTAACACCACAATTTAGAGCACATTAAGCGCTATTATTTCAGCAGCCTGGGATACTCATCGTGGTATGAACTTTTTTTGTTTGCAACTCCGATCAAATCGGGCACGGAAATAGAACTTGAATAGGCATTTAAGTTACTTATCAAAAAACAATGAAAAGAATCAGAAGTTCTAATATTAACCGACCTTTAATTTATTAGTTTATTTTTTGGGATGAAAATTATCAGAAAACCTCTGTCTTTAGACTTTTATGGACTAAAACCCACCTTTATTCCTTTTCAAGCCAATTATGTACCAGGGCCGCGATAACTCTTTCAGTTCATCCCTCAGCCCCAGCAGACCAATATGATACCTATAGGACCCATAAGTTATATGCTCACGTCCATGGAGAACAAAAGACTAGCGGAGATGTCATGACGCAAGTTTTCTTAAGCAGCGCCAAATTCGGGTGTTTATGGGACGAGAAACGTTACTTCAGTGTCACTTCTCCGCCTTCATAGGCCTCCTTTGGAAACCGCCCACTATTTTCAAAACAGATTGGTCTTCGTTTGTCAAGGAACCCAAACGCCTCATTAGTACTACTTACTGGTCGTTTGATTACCTGCCGTACGTTACTTGACCTACAAGAAGGCACCTGACCTACCAGCCTTATGGCATCTCCGTTTATCTTCCATCTTCCGTGGCCACAACGCAGTGATCACGCGTCAGTGGTATTACCATAAGTTATTCCGTGCCATACTCCGTGACCGTTACGGAAACAAAGCGCTTACAATGCTGCAACCAATAAGCATACGTCTATAGACCTATCTACGTCTATAGATGGGTCTAAATCCTATTGTGGATTAGTTCGTGCCCACTTCAGTTTGCGATTGGCATCGGATAGTAATGGAAATCTTGGAGTGAAACGTTAGAAACCACTTTACAAAGACGGATTTAATAATCTTAAAAATTTTGTCCAATATCTTTAATGTTAAACCTTTTAACATCTGTTAATAAAAAATATATATTACATTTTGAAACCCAACAATAGGTTAACTATTTATAAAAAAATCTTTTTTGTTTGCTACATGACTATTGTTTTACTCAAAGTATAGCAGTCATATTAAATTCGTTTCAAAATAATAAAATTGTAACATGCACTCTAAGAGAAAGCATGTCACATTTTCCCAGTATAATAATATTCTATCCTCACACTTTTCTGTATGCACAATACCTCAAAGGCGAAACCTTATAAGTAGGAACCAAGAAAACTTTACAAAGGACCAGTAATAAATTATAATATAATGTACAACACTGGTTTCCTAAAGACTGTTGTGCTGAACACAATTTCAGCCCACTGTGGGCTTACAGTGTAATATTGTGATGGTTTTTAAGAACTCGTGTGGACAAGGTGTCTCTTTGAAAGCACATTTATTTTGCTATAACCTGTTTCTCAAAGCTTTATCTGCACCACGAAACTCCTATTTACTTTGGACTAATATACCTGTCATATACATATTCAAAAATTTCGGTACGAACGTGGACAGATGACCAAAGAAACGATTAATAGGTTGGGTGAAAGTCGATATGGTTAGAAACAATGTTACTTATGCACAATGACGGCAGATGGAAGAGTATGGAAGGCAAAAAGATTTTTATAAATTTGTGAAAAGGGCAGAAAGATGATGAAACTTTTTCAAAGTCGGCACAATCAATTTACCGTGAAAATGGTACAAGCAAACCAATACAATTTCACGTCAAGAACCTCTGCAGGTACGTCAAAGTAATCTATGCCTGTCATTCATGCTGTCATGCCAATACTACAGAACCAATCCAAATCGAAATTGATACACAGGTAGCCCAAAGCATGAGGAAGTTAGGTACACAGGGTCAAGTCTGATACGGGTGCGGAAATTAGTTCTCCCAGGACATGTATGGAGCCGGGGGAAACGGTTACTTTGTAATAATTATGAGTAGTGAATATGAGATGGGAGACCAACGGCTTACAAAAATCTTTCCAGAGGATGTATGGGAAATATGATATACGAGTTTGCATTTTAATTACTTTTGCAATACTTTCATAAGGATTAAAATGTTGTGGGTACCTTAATACTGTTGTGTTTTGAAGTCGTGTTTTAATTAAATTAAAATCTTTGGACGTCTGTCCAGTGCGAGGGAAATATTTCAGTAAACTGTGAGTGCATATGTTTTGTACAAAAAAAATGTTGTCTGAATCGTGGAATAATACACCATATTAATTATTTGTTTTAAGGTAAATATTTAGAATAGTTTTAGGTACAGGAACCTCATTAAGATGTGGTTGATATTGATAAATGACGAACAAAACCAAATAGAAAAACAGTTGCCGCTGTAGAATAAACAAACTAACAATCAGTAAAATTATGCTATAAATACATTATCACCGCTTTGTTACTATTGAAAATCAACGCCATTTGTAATGCAGCACATACAAATGCTCGTATTAAGGTGATAATTTGCTTAACAATCTGTCAATAAATATCAGGACAGACAATGGTTCACCAACAATACTTCATATACATAATAACGTGTAAAAGATTATCTATTCGATAAAACAAACAGTTGACTATTACATGACCATGGTTTATCGATTGTACCACAAATGGCACCCAACGTGGGTCAATGCTGATAAATGACTTACAATACACACATGTTGTTTAGGTAGCCAACATGATGCCCAACAAAAAATGAATTGCTGCGTGATGAATTCGAAGGCCAAAATTCACCTGCCGGGGCTGCGAGATCGTTCGAAAGAGTGACCGCGGCGCTGGTACATAATAGGCCTACGAAGAAAGATGATGGGTTTTAGTCAGTAAGCGTATGACACTCCCTCACGCTGCTAACCCTCAGCGGGAGGGGTCATTCGATGATTTCAAAAACAAAACTAAAGGCCAAAATTAACATAATTTCAAATCGTGCAGTCACATTTTAAATATTTTTTTTGGTCATAAAGCACCTCTTAATAATTCCACAAATATTCCTTCCAAATTATTTGTGCATAGATTTAATGTGCTCCAAAGCCGCCAATACTATCAAAACTTCTTTAACAAGACTTTGAAACTTTCAAGCCAGCTATAAGTACTGCAAAGTGAGGAACAATCTCTTTACGTGCCTTTCGAACCACGAGAGGATTGCAGCGTGAATTTAAGTTTCAGAAACTGGCTAGGGCAAAGCTGGAATACGTTCGATCTATCTATGTACTATGAACTTGAAACTCTTCCTAACTTATGCATTGTTATTACTTAGATGCAGTATACAGAAACAAAACTTAATAAATCTGTTTGAAATTACAAACGGACGGGTTAGATTTATTCATAACTTAGCTTCTGCCCGCGGTTTTACCCGCGTCCCGGATGATGACAAAAACTATCCTATGTTCAGGCAATCTTGAGTTATAAAATATATTTATTTATTTATTTAAAAAACACACACTATCATTACAGTTCACAAACCAATTCGATAGAGATGTCCACAATAGCTACACATAGGTACAAAAATAATAAAATTTAACTTAAATCTAATACAAAAACAAAACAAAACGAGAAATCAAAAAAATGTGTAACTAACACGACTTTCTTTTATATATGTATATTGTATACATATAGAAGATATGCATCATTTTATACATAACTTAATCAAAGCAATGACACGCATTTATTGTCTTACCCCCATCACTCCTTACCAATTTTGATACTTACAAAAATCACTATCCTGTACGCTATTTTCAAACAGAAGCCGACGGAGAGCAATTGCCGTCTGATCAATGTCAATAAAAAATTGTGCTGGGGTTAATTTACCCCAACATGTTGTACCATCTACATACCTATGAGTACATGATACTGTCCTAGTAATAACAGTCACGTGATAACAGTAGTGATTGATATCGCTTCAATGCCGTTGTAGTGCCGCTGTCAATGTAATGTCAGATCTCTCAAGCCTGTGACCTGTTGTCATGTGTTGACCTCACGATATAACCGTTGAACATATCGATTTGTGATAATCGATGTATGGAGAATTACAATAACCGATCCATCTTTTGTTTTGCGATTGGATATTGAATTTTGACAATAGCTTCATATAAATTACTGGCTTTTCCGTCGTCTCACCAGCGTACTGTGGGAACTACGTACCGAGTTAAAATGTAGCCTAAATTAGGAAGGCTTTTCTAGTGTGGAAAAAAATGTCACATCGGTTCAGTAATTTCTGTTTCCTCTTTATTGTATTAGTATAGATGTCCAATTTCTAATAAATTTCAATTTCTAATCAAGAATCATGTATTGTCTATGTGTAGTATAATTATGCGTATTTAATTAAATGTGTGTGTATTTAATTAAAGCAGGCGTCCCCATGCGCTATACTCAGTAGCAGTCGTTGTTATAATAACGGTTCAGAATCCGTCATACTTTAAGAAAACTCTGTCACACTCAGGTTAGTTAGGTTAGGTGAATAAAACAACCTGCAGCTCACTCGATAAGAAAAAATACTTACCTATTCTGTTACTTACCAAAAATGTGTATCACATGAAGAAAGCTTTTATAAGTGCTATTTTTTTTTCAATCACAATGTAAACAGCAAACAAGTCTTTTACGGTGCAGCCTCGAGTGCAATGAGGTGCCTAAATCACGTACCTAGGTATATAGGTGTATGTGTAAGTAGTAAGTAGTTTATTTCGGTCCAAAACGAACCATGTTAGTTCAACTGTTGTTACACTTTAGCGCAACAAGTTCGCTAAGCCTCTTACCTTAAGTCTAGCATTGAAAAGCTACAATGATTTCACCGAGTCTGCGCCGGATTACATCCTCCACCTATGTGTTGTGAATGCAGGCTTTTACGTCGAAAAGCAGTTGTAAATTGTTGGGGTATTTAAGTTTTTAGTCGTATAAATACTCTAGTAGTAGTACTATGTAAAATAGTTTTAGGAGGCAATGACTGTCCGTGCATATGAACTTTTGATACAGAATCAGCTGTAGGCTACATTTTAATAACTTTCCTCTTGTCATATTCTTACCCTGGGTTACCCCAGGCACTTATGAAGTTTTTCCGTCTTAATAATATTAAATTGTAAATAGTTTTAGCGATGTTCAACTAGCCCAACAAGTTTAACAATAGGTGCAAGTATCACATTTTTTTTCAACTTTGTCATTCCCTCTTTCGGCTATTACAACTTGCTTTCCATCACCTCAGACATTCACAGAATAGTCTACACTGGTATCGATTAAATCATTTGCCATTATGAAACCAAGAAATAGATACGTTTACTAACGTTTTTGTTATACCCAAGTAAGGATAATGCATCAAAACTAGAGGTCAAGAATAACTCTGAAACAAGAAAGAGCGATGCTCTTGGCAAAGTATATTTGTGCACCTCGCGTACATACGGGGATTTCTATGTAAATCGAACTCACATTATAATAAATTTTAATACTTTTAAAGTTAAAGTTCACATTGTGTATTAAGAATTTGGCACGCAACGAATAATCCTTTCCAATCTGAACACCCTGATCGTGTCCCTTCAGGCAGATAATATGATTAGTTCATCCCCTATGTGGGAATTAGTTAGCGTACTACGCACCCTTGCCCCCCAAACTGATTTTAGTTTTCTATTGTCTACTTTATTAAAATTCTGTACAGATCTTTAACACTATACTCCTAAAAACTTACTTAAAATGATTTTTATTTTAAAAAAGCACTTGCCACTGTTTAATGCTAACCTAATAGACTTAATTTCATAAAATAATAATGCAGTACAAACAAATATACCGTTTTATTCGTAAACATCAAGTACATACACTATAAAATTAATTCATATTAAAACTACATTAAATCATAGTAATAAATTCATACGTACCAAATTAAAGTTAAACTCGTAAGCAAAAAAACACTTAAAATAAAAATGCTAGCATAACTAATAGGTATTATACTTATCACATGGAGCCAACAGTGAGCTCCAACGGTGGACGAATCTTCCCCGTCCTCACACATTGTAGAATCTGATAAATATTTTCTAAACTTTCAGTTTTTGCTGGACGTTTGTCATAAGGAGTTGATACATCTGTTATTTCCGAAGTGTCGGTATCGATAATCTCGTTACTGACTATATGCATGCCCAAGTGCAATTTGAGACTTGTCGCTCCGTCCCTAAAAAACAACGTGATGGACCCCTGATCGAGAATTTTCAACGAGAAAAAATTGTTAAGTTTTACAGCTTTCATCCTAATCTTGAATGGTTTGAATTTTTTTCTAAGACTATGTTTTTTCTCTTTGGCGAAATTATCCAGTTCTATCGCGACCATTTCGGGGTCGACGCTCTTTTCATAATCGAACCCCTCTTGAGCCCTGTCGAGCTGTGTCGCGCGCTCCAGTCGACGGTCGCGCTCTTTTTGATCTATGAATACCTGTTGTAAGACAGGCGGGTCGTTCAAAGAGTGCCATTTCCATTTGCCCGGTGGACCAACTTTTGAGTCTACGAGTAAGCCTTCAGTTTGGTTGTATTTCAGTCTGTTAAAGCAATAAATAAATAAGGTAAATAATGTAATAAAAGTAAATACGTTTTACAATTATTTTTTTTACAGTTTTGTTTCTTAAATATTTTTTGTTAAAGTTGAATTTGTGAGCCACAATACCAAAAGAGTTCTTTTGAAAAAATTTCATACGACATACATTGGTTTCATCATTGTTTAACAGTGATATTATACTCATACAAGCTGCAAGGTAAATGCGTACCTGACATTACCGTGATGGTCATAAACAACACCATTTCCAAGTACATCGAATAATGCTAATATGGTGCGAGGTTGAAGGCTGCCAGTGGTCTCGAATTCTGTTCCAGTGCTGTACACCACATACCTTTGCCCTATATTCGATTCTGAAATCATGACGTAAACTAAATCATTCTTTGTTGGGTTTAGAACCAACCTCTTTAGTGTGAGCGTGGGTTCCATTTCAGGTCAGGCAAGTACCAATGCAACTTTTCTAAGTTTGGATGTACTTTCTAAGGATATGTTGGACACAAATGACCGGGTTTCAGACTGCATGATAATCTGTAGATCCCGGCTTTCATTTGAACATCTTTGGCAGTCGTTACTGGTAGTGAGAAGCCAGAAAATCTGATAACTAGTCTTACTAAGGGGTATTGGGTAGCTGTTACTGGGTAACTGGTTTGCTGAGGTCAGCTTCTTGTGTGGTACTCAGCTCCATCCTGTTTAATTGAAAGCCGAAAGTAGTAGGGAAAAGGCTAGGACAGTAGTATGGTAGGAAGGGGTAGGGGTAGGTAGGGATGATGAAATCATTCTTTGTACGTGAACGCACATTATCCCAGCCGAAAGCGTCGTCAAAAGAATCGAAGGCAGAAAGTGTTTTATCCGAAAGTGTCTGTTCTGAAATCTTTAACTGAAAAATTCAAATCTCATCAATGGCATTTGATCTCAATGACATTTCGGTAACATGTACATACTTTTAATTAGCAGCGGTGTGTAAAATTTGATATTTACCTACAGATAATTTTGATTTATAAGAATATTTTATAGGTATCAAATTAGTATGATTGAAGATAGCACAAACCTTTAGCATTGTAGTAATCCAAAGCAACCGTGCCGTTCTTATAAAACCAATGGCCTCGGCCGTTAGCGTCAATGAGGGCAAGTCTTTGCCCAGTGTCGTAGAAGAGCTCTTCATCATGCTTGTGCAACTCGAACCAATCATGTTTCGGATAAGCCGGTTTCATTTTATATATATTCATCTGGGTAAAGTAAAACTGAAAGTGTATTAATTACCATTTTGCCAAATTAACTCTGTTCGTCCGGATCTCACGGCAAAATCACTGAACTGACATAAATAGCTGATAAACAGACAAGTCCAGAGACTGAGAAAGGTCACAGGCTACTTTTTATCCCGGGAAGTAGTTTCCTGGGGAAGCGTGCGGAACAGTGAGATTAAATAAACAGACTCTTTCTGTTCCCCTTCTCATTGCAGGTGACATCTTTGCAATAAGAAGTTTTATACAAATGAGGGGTAAAGATTTTAGCAACAAAAAGATAAAACACTGTATTGATGAAATAAGCACCAACATTTGATCGAGTTATTGGAGACTGCAGGTTCATTTCGATGTATTTCGTTCGTTTACGTTCACGCTATGAGAAAGGCGAAAGGTTAACTGTGTATTACTCATAACATAACATACATACCCTTCTCATTATCTTCTTCGTCGGTAGCTGTGTCCAACCGTTATCAATAAACTCTCTACTAGATAATTTATATCTTATTACACCGTCTCTAAACATAGCCTGAAAATATTTAGTAATTCAATTGATAAAGCAAAATTTTTATCAGAGGCGCGTACAGAATCAATCTTATTGATATAAAATTCTCGTACCTCGTAATCTATACCTGGTTCAAATTCAGTTTTTTTAGCAGTACCAAGGTCGTCTGATCCGATATTAAAATCCGATTTAAAAATCAGAGGTTCAATTTTTTTTTGTGTGTCTTTACGTTCTTTATATCGAGGATTGTACCGTACAATTGCGTTTCCTTTTATCATTGAACTGGGATGTTTAACTCGCTTCACGTCACACTCGAGTATAGTAGACGATGTCTCGGGAGTGAGTGGTGGCGTTATAACTTTTGGTATGACTGGAGGCATGTTTTTTAATTGCAATTCTCTTAAGCGTCTCCTCTCCATTTCCTTTTCCTTCAGACGTTGTTTCTCCTTGTACTCTGCATACCTTGCTGCATTGAGTCTGTTACTACTCAATAACCTACGCAGTGCAGACTCGGACATTTGCTTTGGTTTTTTTAGCTCCACCGTGGATGCCTTATCTTGTGATTTACTTTTTAATGCCCTCTTTTTTGATCCCTTCTTTGGTGATAGATTTTCTTTACTTTTTTTTGGCGTTGCTTCTTTTTGGTCTTTCTTTTCCCATTCTTGCTCACTCATTATAGAACCAAGAGAATCATCGTCACTTCCAAATTTGTATTGTATTCCTTTCTTGCTAGCTAATTCCATCCTAGTTTTTCCTGGTTTTTTCTCTCCTTCTGTTGTTTTTTTTGGCTTGTCTTTCATGTGTTTACCATCATCGTCACCTCCCATGTGTTTACTCTTCTTTTTTTTACCGTCTGATTCTGCTTTTTGTGAGTCTTCCTCCTTGGGCTGTTTTGACTTTGCTTCTTTCGGAGTTTTGTCTTTTAATTCTTTGTCAGTAGTCAAAAGAGAGTCGTCGTCACCTCCAAATTTGAATTGAGTCGCTTTCTTACTGGCTAGTTCTAACCTTGTTTTTTGAGTTGTTTTGTCTCCCTCTTGGGATTTTTTTATCGGTTTTTCAGGTGTTTTGTTTCCCTCCTGGGATTTTTTTATCGGTTTTTCAGGTGTTTTGTCTCCCTCCTGGGTTTTTTTTACCGGTTTTTCAGGTGTTTTGTCTCCCTCCTGGGATTTTTTTGTTGTTTTTTCAGGTGTTTTGTCTCCCTCCTGGGATTTTTTTATCGTTTTTTCAGGTGTTTTGTCTCCCTCCTGGGATTTTTTTATCGGTTTTTCAGGTGTTTTGTCTGTTGGCACTACTTTTTCAGTACCAGTTTCAGGGCCTTTCTTCGTTTTCAGTTCTTTTTTAGGACTGATATCATCTGGTGCAGATTCGCTTATTCCACGCTTTGTATCTGTCTTTGTTCCCAATTTAGTATCTTTCTCAGCACCTGTGTCAATAATTTCTTCTTGCTTTTTTGCTTCTTTCGCAGCCAAAGCTCTTATCGTCCTTAGATCTTTTTTAGATGGAGGTTTTAAGTATCGTGAACTGTCTTTTGGCGTCACTTGTTTTAAATCTTTGGATAATGTTTTTTTGTCTTTTTTATCTACAACGAGCGTAGTATTTAGGTTGTTGAGTAGGTTCTTAAGAGCTTTTTTGTTTTCGTCTTCACTCAGTCCTTGGCTTAATGCTTTACGTGCATTCTCGATCAACTTTTGTACCTTTTTCATGTTAGAAGTGTCTGATATTCCTTCCATAACTGGTTGACATAGGTTTGTCAGTTCTTGTATTATATTGTTTAACAAATCTGGGGATGCTCCTCCTAAGGCCTCACTGATATTTTTGGCCAATTCCTCTACCAGATTTTTATCTAAAGCTCTACTAGCCAAAGCCTGGTGGAGATCAGATAATTTTTGCACAAGTCCAATAGTTGCCTCAATTGATGATGTATCTGACTTAGAAGATTCTGCTTCCATTTTTTCCTGAGTTTTGCTAGGAGTCAATTTGGTTTGACTTTTTTTTACTCCTTGTTCATCAGCAGTTGCGCTCTGCTTCAAGTCTTTTTGAGAGGGTTTTTCCAAATCTTTCTCACTTACTCCTTTTTTTTGAGAATCTTGAGCTAGGTCCTTTTTCGAAACTTTAGATAAATCATGAGCATCATCTTTACTTTGAACACCTGCCAGGTTTTGCTCACCATCTTTTATTAGAGTTGAAGAATCTCCTTCTTCAGGGCCTGGCAAAAGAACTTGACTTTCTTCGGGGGATACAGGTAAACCTAAAATACTTTTCATGACTAGTTTTGATAGCTTCGGTCTTTCGACCAGTTCTTGTTGACTCTGCACTAAAGGCAAACTATGAGTGCTAACTCTACTCTCAGCTTTAAGTAAGCCTGTCATACTTTTTATACTTTCACCTTTAGTTGATTCTCGCTCTCCATCTTTTGCTTTATCACTGACACTACCATGTTCACTTTGTACTCTGGGTAATTTAAGGGCACTCAGTTTACTTTGGGATTTAAGTAAGCCTTGCACACTTTTCTTACTTTCTGCTTTAGGCAATTCTCGCTCTTCATCTTTAGTGTCTTCACTTTTAACTTTAGACATAGCCTGCACACTTTTCATATCTCGAGATAAGTCTTTACTTTGAGTTTTCAAGCCAACATCGGCACCAACTTTACTTTCTTCTCCAGGTAAAACAAGACTGCTTTGTTTACTTTGAGCCTTGGTCAATCGTTGCATACTTTTCTTGCTCATATCTCGAGATAAGTCTTTACTTTGAGTTTTCAAGTCAACATCGGCACCAACTTTACTTTCTCCTCCAGGTAAAACAAGAGTGCTTTGTTTACTTTGAGCCTTGGTCAATCGTTGCATACTTTTCTTGCTCGGACCTTTAGATAAGTCCTGTGTACTTTTAGGTTCCAAACTAGCACGGGTATCGGCTTCACTTTGTGCTTTAGATAGGCCACGAGTGCTTTGTTTACTTTGAACTTTAGTTAAACTTTGCATACTTTTTTTGCCCAAACTCTTTTCACTCTGAGTTTTCAAGACATCGTGGGTATCAACTTTACTTTGTCCGCTCTTTATTCCTTGAGCGCTCTGTTGACTCTTGGTTAAACCTAACATACTTTTCTTGCTTACATCTTGTGATAATTCGTGCTTATCATCTATACTTTGCTGTTTTAAAATATCCTGTGCTTGATCCTCCCTCTGTCCACTGGAAGCTTTAACTAAACTTGGTAAACCACGGACACTATATTTACTTTCAACTTTTGGAAAACCTTCCGTAGTCTTTTCACTTTGAACAGACGGTAAAATTTGAGTTTTTTCTGCTTCGTCTTTCTTTGGTCCTTCAGGTATTATTTCCGATTTTGCTTTTATATCATAAGACGTATATGGTTTGTGTAAGCCTTTTCTGGGGTGTTCATTTATTTTCTTATATAATTCTTTGTTTACCATATCACTTACGTCAACTAGTAATTCTAGCATATCTTTATTTACATTTTTGGATGCTGCTATTACTAGGAAGTCGTTTAAGTCATCGATCAATTCTTTGACACCTTCTTTACTCACAGATTTATAAATATCTTGAGGGAGAATATTATGTAGGTCTCTCAGTTCTTTTATTAGTTTTGCAAGTACTTTTACTGTTAGTCCTTTTCTCATAACTTCATTTAAAGACTCATGAATCTCTCGATTCAATTGTTTATTATCCTTAACTTCTCGAGGTAAAGCCTTTTTTAGTTCTAATAATTTTTCATAAAGGCTTTTGTTAAGATCGTCATCACTTTGTAATTTACTACTACTTTTAATTTGTAAGTTTTGTAAATCATTGATCAGATCTTGAATTCCATTTTTACTTAGTTCTTTTGAAATATCGTGAGGCAGAGCACTATGTAAGTCTCTCAGTTGTTGTATTAGTTTTGCTACTATATTCGGCTCTAGTCCTTTACTCCCAACTTCATTTAAAGTCTCAAGGATCGCTTTTACCACTCTTTTATTCACAGGGACTCCTTGTTGCAAAGCTTTACTTAGGTCTAATAATCTTTTAATTAGGCTTTTACAATATTCTTGATAGCTAAGTAACCTATGACGACTTTCTTTTTGTTTTCCAGATAGCATCGTTCCATGTGAAAGTTTACCTTCATGATGACCCTTTTTTATGAATTTGCACAAACACATTTCTTTTGACGGAGACGGGTAGAGACTAGTTTCGGAAGTAAATCGGGCACTCTCATCCTGAATTACAACATCTGAAATTAAATCTTCAAGTAATTCCTTACTTCTTGACAATTCGGCCACTTCCTTTTGATCTAACTTTGGAAAGGTATCAATATCCGGTTGTCTTTCTTCTAATCGTAACTTACATTCGCGTAGGATTCTCTCGAATTCTGGGTCTATCACTCCGTGAGTAACCACATTCTTCTTACCGGCAAGTATTGATTGTAACAAGCACTTTACTTTACAAAGCCACATTTTACTACGTTGTTGTAACTCTTCCTGTCTTTTCTGATTGATAGAAATAAACCTACTAACTGCATAGTTACATTTTTCACAAGGCGTTTTAAAAAACTTTGCTAGCCTACAGTGCTCACAAATCCCTAACACTTCATTCCCTTTTATGTGTTTCATTTCTTCCAACAATTTATGTATTCCATCTACTATTACTCTGCACTGGCCACATTCTGACCGCGTTCGTTCTGTTAAATAGAAAAGTATTTAAAACTTAAAAATTTAATCTATATTTAATATTTATATATAAATGAATCCCTATATCCCTTGATCACGCCACCGCGCGTGAACGTCTGGACCGATAAGATGGAAAATTAGAGCTCAGACCCTGGGGACGGACATAGCACATAATTATTGTAACCATCCGGCTACGGGTAGCGGTTATCTCGGGACGCAAGTGAAACTGCGGGCGAAAGCTTGTTGCTTATAACAAACAAACACTGAACTGATATTATGTTCATGCGAGCATAATACGTAGCTAAACAGCATATACCTTAGCAAAATTCGAGTACTATCCCAATTTTCTCCTATTGCATTCAACATTTTTGCCGACATAATTCAGGAAGCCACAATATTACAAAACTTTTATACTTACGAAATAGAAGTCTTGATTTCACAAAGCAGTTGCTTCTAAATTTTGGTATGTGTAAGTATACACTATGTTACTGTACGTACCTAACTGTATTTAAATTATTTTGGCAAGTTCCTTACATTTTTATCTATCTATCAAAGTATGCTTAAAACTACCAAGGCCAAAATAACATAGACTGAACTGAAATGTCTTGCGTATATCAAAATTTAGTTCATCAGAGTAGTCAGAAGCCAGTAAGTCGGACACCAGTCTTAACAAGGAATATTGAATTGCCCGGGTGACTGGGTCGAGAAGGTCAGATAGGGTCGTTCCTGTACTCAGCTACTTCCGGTTAGACTGGAAGCCGACCCCAACATAGTTGGGAAAAAGACTCGGAATATGATGCTGAACGCAGGCCTTCCCCAAAGAAAATTGAGTTATCTGTGTGGAAATCATCTATCATACTTACCTACTCAAATATCTTATACTTACTAAGTTCAGCCATGAAGTCTGGTCGCGCAATCTGCTTGCTCCCAGTATTATGCAGGATGAAGGTATTGACAGTTTCAACAGCATTCTCCTTACCCTGCAGCCATTATATACGATATAGGTACATATATATACCTAGGCACGTTATAAAAGAGGAATTTGTTAACTATTTTCCTAATTTATTGTTTTATACTTACGGTAAACCATTACTTAATACCAACCAAAATTGCAAAGACTATTTACTAATTCATAAGTCGCTCAGTGCGTGACGCCAAAGCAAGAGTGTGTAACTACTTACTACCTATTTACCGAAGAAAAAAAAGGAGAAACTCGACTAATATGTAATATCAGAAAGTATCTACCTGTTTATATTCCTCCTAATGAGATATGCAATTAATAATGTGCTTTATCGAAGCTGTTTAAGGTACATTATCACACGATTGTTGAAATGAAACCACAATTTTGGTTCTTAGTCTATAATCACGACAAGTACACAACATTTATGAGTATAATTGAAGAAAAGTTTAAAATGTTAATGAAAATAAATGTGCCAGTTTTGATTGTCTTAATCCTAATTCAATTCAAACATTTATTTTATTAAAATCGAGATTCAAAATTCGTATTGTTTAAAGAGATTTTCAAAACATCTACCTACCTGAATACACAAAACAAATACTTTATTAGTATTGATTTCTAAATAAATATTTATTTTGTGTTACATTTAATTGTTTTAAACTACCTAAAATTGTTATCATACTTTAATGACTAGCTACAACTTTTTTTTACATTTTATGTTTTTTTTTTCTAATTTTTTATTTTGTTTCTTTTTTATATATTTTGTTTTTTTTTTGTCCTTTTTGTTTATTTTATGTTTTTTTATATATTTTCTGTTTAAACGATATCATTTTATATTTTTTTATTTTGATTTTTTCACCATTTTTGTTTTTTTTTTTTAGATTTTTATTTATTATTTATCATCACTACTCATTCAACTGTTAGTTCCTACACGAACCAATTATATTATCGATTAAAATATTACTTAGATACTAAATACATCCTAACCATAACCTAACAAAGAAATCATCATAATAATTTGAAAAAAATATGGCTGGCTCGTTTTTAAATAAGTAAAATAAGTTTACGTTAAGACGCAAGCAAACATATTTAACTTACTAATACTCGGAACTAATTTATAAGCTTCGTAAATACTAACTCGCAAAGGCAAATAGCAGACGCCAACTTATATGACAATAGCTCAGCTCAGCTCTTTGACAAACTCATTACAAACCGCTTTGCACTATGGAAAGTTTCATAAAACAATGGCACAGGCATTAAAACGCACTCATAAAAATATTCAAACATTATTACAGAATCATAATAACCTACTAAAATTCATCTTATATTAACACCATTGGTGTGGGCGAATATTTATTCGTTGAATATAATATTGAGCTTAAGATAAAAATGTTCAAAATTCTTAAATCTAATACAACATCAAGTTTACCAGCGAATTAACTTCGAAACATTTCACATCGGTCATCGTTACCTATTCTATCCAGATCCCAGTGGGTTCACAATCTAAAGATATACTTTTCCGTCACTCGTATCCTAACTTCATTACCTAACATTCCGATTATATGCAATGTAATTATCAAGAACATTATCTACTCACTACGCAAGGATTAAAATAAAGTCTACATAAACCTTAGAATTGGGGATGTAAATAGGATTTTGTATAAGTAAATACATTTTTTCCAAAAGAGAAATATATGTACCTAATAATAACTAATATAAAAATTGTAAAGTTATCAGAAATGTAAACAGTCCAAAAAATTTACGGAGACAGTCTTTTTGACATAATATTAATACAATATTTTTTGACTATTTTAGATTACGAAATATGTATGAGAACAGCGAAGGAGAATCAATTAATGAGCCGCTTTTAAGTTATTGTGAATATCTTTTTGATTGTTATGCTATTATGATTTGTTTATATTGTTATTGTATTGCCGAGCATAATATCTTATATTGGCAGTTCCAGTTAACACTTTAGTAGGTACCTGGTTGAAATGTAATGTTAATTCTCCTTCAAGTTTTTAGACTGTTTTAGAACTTACAGGAAATCGTTATAAATAGGGTTTTCTAACTTATTAGGTAGATAGGTACATTCATAAAAAAATATTGTAGAATTTCATAACGTTACATAATTGACTTCAGAACGATATCACATGCCAAAAAAACTTACGATTGGAAAACAATCATAGATACGTATAGAACGAATCAAAAACTGACACATTTATTGTTTTATTTCAAACATTTAGTTTGAACGATCATGCTTGCGCCTTTTGGGGCTCGACGGCTTCGAACCAAGCTTACGAGAGCCAGCGTCTTTTTTGCCTGATGGCGTGGATACCGCAGCTGGCGCAGTTACCGCAGATGGTGCAGATGCCGCAGATGGCGCAAGTACCGCAGATGGCACTGGTACCGCAGATGGCGCAGATGGCACTGGTACCGCAGATGGCGCAGATAGCACTGGTACCGCAGATGGCGCAGATGGCACTGGTACCGCAGATGGCGCAGGTACTGCAGATGGCGCAGATGTCGTAGATGTCACAGATGCCGCAGATGGCGCAGATGCCGCAGATGCCGTGGCTGCCGCAGATGCTACGGATGCCGCATTAGGCGCAGATGGCGCAGACGCTTCAGATGGCACCACCTGAATAGTGGGTGGTGTAGCCGGTAGTGATATTTGTTCAGAACTCGGAGTACTACGCTGAGAGGCGCAGTGACGGGCCAGGTGGCTCAATGGTATAGTTTCCATCCAATCGCCGCTGGTGGTATCGGAGGTATAAGTGCTCTCCGAGCTTACGCTGCTCAAACCGTCCTCGCTCGGATCGTTTATATTCGTCGTTTCTTCAGACGTGACGATTGCAACAAGATTGGGCAGCTTAGGTGGTTGGCCACTTCCGGAGCTTGCACCGGGCTCTGGTGCTACTGAAGCGCTTGCACCAGCTTCTTCTGTAACTGAAGCGCGGGGTACAACATCGGGCACTTGCTCTGCTGATGCTTGGACGATGGGTAATTCCAATGGAGGAATGTGGACTTCTATCCCGTCCACATTTATCGGCACGTCGAATCTAATCCCATCAAGCCTGATTTCGGCTGAAGGGCCATAAATTATATTGGCGTGTACTGCTGGGCCACGAGGCATTTCATCTGTTGGGATAGGTACAGGATGTACCAGATTGTTTGGACTCTCGAGGATAGGTCGCTCAATATCGGGTTGAGCAACAATATTTTGCTCATTTGGTTGATTTTCACTTTGACTAGAAGTATGTGCCTGAGGGTCACTTTCTGACGACATGCCTGCTTCTCCTTGAGTATTCTCAGCGGATAACGTTAAGGCGCTGCATAAACCAGTGACGAACTGGCTCATGCCATCCAGACGAACCAACAGCGCACGCTTCTCGATTGCTTCTGTATATGCCTTCTCTTGGCCCACAACACAAGGAAATAGCTTTAAATAAAAGAAAATGTGGTGCAAATCCTCGCGAATATCATGAGTTTCTGTTGGTCGAGGCTTACTGTAGTCGATCTCCTCTCCAAAAGCATCTACTACAATATTACGAGCATAAATAATATCTTCCGTAGAATAAATGCTTAGACATATATCAGCAAGAAGTTCATCGGGATATGTACCGAAATGTAAATGTTTTCCTATGAATGAAATAATGTTGGATTCAGGCCTTTCCATTCCTGGCAAAACTTTAGCAAAACTCGCCGCGAGTATTAATTTTATCACAAGTTCGCGCGTTCCGTTGCCAAAATTGGCCACCAAAGCGCAGCGGGCGCCTCGTCCGACGGTACTCCTTCGACTGCATTACCGGCTCGGGATGCGTCGGAAAATAAATATTTGTTCTCGACGAGCGACGCACCAATCACCGTTTTCGATAATTAATTTTTGGGAGGCGCATAGCTACAATGATGTGGGAGGTGCCAAAGCTTTGTAAAGTTGACAAAACTACAAAGCAAGTACCTAAACCTAATAGGATAAGTATGAAAAGCTACAGATTCTCTTACCTGCGCATCTTTATTTGTGTAAACATAAATGGCAATCTTAGAATCTTTAAGTTCAGCTATTTTCTTGAAGTCTCCCGCGCAAGGAGCCTTGCAGCATCGGCAACATCTGAAAATTTGTTTTACCACCAGAAATTATTTTTCTTGGACTATGTACAACACCCTGTTAGCATAATTTTGTATTAATTATAACAAATTACCGACTACGGCCCTCCATAATTATTATTTTTCCCCTGATATCATTCCCATTGTATCAACCCATAAACACATGACAGAGGAAAACACATTATTGTCATAATCATGTCATAATAAAAAAATGTCTATGATAAATACAAAAGGAAGAGCGTAGAAATAATGCTAAATAAAAATATTTTGATAACAATATTTAAAAAGAAACCAATACGTAATTAGCTTTTTTCTGTAAAATGTAGTGGGCCATGATATTTAAATTTATCTCCTTATTTACCTTTCACTCAAAATCTCTAATTATGTGCTTAATCCATATAACGTTATAGGTTGCGTAAATAAGTTAAGTCTAAGTGATAAAATAAAAATACATTCGTTGGGTATATTTTTATTAAATAAATTTTGGTTTGTCTTCCATCGTGAAGTTTTATTTCTAATGTTTTTTCTTCCTCTATAACTAAAAATTTTAAAACGTTCCCGCCATTCGTGTCCATAAATTTTCTCATTCGTAACTTCAAGCAAGACGCAGCTAGAGCGAGACGCAGAGACTGATGAATGATTAAGCTGAGCGAAATGAACATAAAAGTTTAATGTTGCTACATGTTTGACCTAAAATTACATAATTTTGAAGGATAAAATCGGACTCATTGATAGGTTCCATATTTCTGCTTTTAGTTTTCAGCTTTCAGTGACTAGCATAGTTATCACTATCCACATTAATGATAAATTCTTGTTAACTACAAATAATATAAGCCCAAAGACGCGGTAGCTAATAAATACCGTTGCAAGGTTCCCTCGACGTTCTCTCGTCTCCATCATCAGGTTAACTCTCTACCATGACTGTTTTACCCTACACATGCCTACATTTTTTGGGAAGTACAGACTACGTATCAAAAAAAAAATGAAATCGATCCAGTCGTCTTTGAATAATCAGTAAAGAAGTCGATTAAAAGTATTCAATAATTGGCATACCGTGACATAATAGCCACATCCTCATAGCCACCATATACCTGCTGCCAAATCAAACTGTTGAGTTCTACAAGTCTCTACAAACAAGCCAGTAATGGCATTTAAAACACGTCTCCTCTTAGATAGGGTTATTAGGTTCTCTTTTCTCCTCTTTAGGTAAGTAGGTGGTATAAACTGCTGCTGTTTCTTAAGTCACTGAGTTTAGTCGTCCGCATCATCCTACCTACCTGCCTGCCAAGAAGGGTTAAGTATGTTTTCGGACCATGGAGAACAAAATGACGAGTAATGATGTCACAACAGAAATGCCCTAAAAAACTACCGTCGCCAAAATGCTGGTCTCGGGGGACAAGAATCGTTACCGGCTCCACAATCATATGGATTCTTTGAACCCAGTCCATTCATTACCCCAAACGCCTTGTTAGTTCGGTTGTAACTGATCGTTTTGGTCATGTCAACCTTACGTTATTTGACCTACCTGTCTGCCTTATGCTGTTATGGTATCAGTGTTAATGTTAATGCTTCACTTTTCTTTCACTTTGTATTCACATGACCACTGGTCACTGGTCATTGACCAGGCTCGAATGTCAAAAAATTAACTGACTGGTTTTTCAACTGCTTATCTGTTGAAAATGAAGCATCTGTTATCGGCTTTATTCTCAAAGATATCATAATCATCATCCTCCTGCCCAATTTTATTTGGAGTCGGCGCAGCATGTTTTCTTTTTCCATAATTTTCTATTCATATTATATTCGGACCTTAACTATTAACACCTTAACCTTTATTCTCAAAGACATAAAACATAAATAGTTTATTAATTCTAGCAACCCTTTTTTAACGAATGAATGAAATAAATGTCAAAGTGACATTAAAAATCTCAATCAATCAAATCAAATTGACAAGGGTCTAACAGAGAGAAATCCGTTTAAAATTGTGAATATAATAATTGTTAATAATTCTATTGCGATATAAGATGCCTTTACAACGAATTGTGGCTCTTTCTACCATATTAGTGCAGAACAGTCGCCCTAGTTTTATCCTTAGTACGAAGCATCAGCAGTTAAATAAGTACAAGTGAGTTCGTTTTAGTAAATACGCAATTTATTGTCGTAAACAACATGCTTTGTAGCCAAAAGTGCTTTATTTTTAACTTTTCTTGTGTTAGAAGGTAATCTATTAGCGGATATTGCATCGAATATGTTTACAAGGCCGTATACTTATCGGCAATGTTACAGTTCTTGTAGCTGACAATTTGTAAGGTTATGCATCTCTTGTAATGGAAACACATAAAACTTATAACATTCTTCACAATACGTACTGACTTTGAAATGACACTTCTAGGTTTATTGGCAAACACAAGCCCTCATTTTGGATTTATATTGGATTATCAAGCCTGGTTTCACACTCCTTTGACATTAAATACTTACCTTAAAACATTAGAGACACTTCATTACTTTTGGTCCTGTTAGGAAAGTTACATTATTCCCAACATTAATAATGTTATTCCCAACTTTGACTGACTCAATAATGACAATATTTTTGTAAAATTTCAGATGTCTAACAATAAACAGATTGAAGCACACAAAAGTTTTAAAAAGCGAAAAAGAAAAACTACGCACATACGTCGTACAGAGATATATCGACTACGTGAAGAACTACACTAAAGTCCTAGAAAATAGATTTCCTACTGCCGTAAAGATGTACAGAGTCTTCAGCGTAGGAATCAAAGACTTTCTACGAGATCTTAAAACATATATATCTTTAAGAATAAAAGTTACTAGAGACCAAGGATTTAGTAATATGAGCAGACAAGATATTGAGTTGTTCCAAAAAATGCCATCGGACATGTGGAGAATAGCGCCAGTTTTAATATTATCTGCTGTACCTTTTGGCAATTATGTTATTTTTCCTTTGGCGTAAGTACCTACTTCTTTTATTTACACTAACTTTAATCCTGTGTAAGTTCTATCATCATCATCATCCTCCTACCCTTATCCTAGTTGTAACAAAAATTGTACTTTAAGCTTATTTATCTACGCAGAAGCTGTTGGTAAACCCTTTAATAAATAAATAAAATCCTGAAATGTTAGTCAAGTATGATCTGAATGTAAATTGTATCATTTATGATGCTAGTCAAATTTTCATCCTGATTCACTTACTCTACTTTATAATTCATGAACACTTGAATTTATAATCAAATTCTTACATATTTCAGATTCTTAAAACCAAGATCTCTACTCTGCTCACACTTCTGGTCAATACAGCAGAAACTGGAATTCTCCACACAAGATTTGGTAGAACGTCTTAGGAATAATAAACCAGTCTTCAGAGCCTTACAAGCAAAAGTAGATTCAATAAAGGACAAAGAATTGAAGTTAAAATGGAAGAGAATTGTTGGACTATTAGGTTCTGGGGTCCATCCCAAACCAGAGGATATTCTGTCTTGCAAAGAACTATTTGTAAATGAACCTTATCAGTTAAGCAGCTTGACCTATGCACATGCGGTGAGTTTCACTTGTTTTTACAAAATGCTTTGTAATGGCTACTTCTAATATTCTATATCTGTGGTTTTGCTTACAAGAGACAGGAATTTGATATTACCTGTATGGGTCTATGTTGATATTCTATCCATAGCGCATAGTGAACAAATCAACAGATAAATAGGATTGGCCATTAGCATGTAGGTCAATGCTTCAGTGTTCTTTCTGTAGAATACATTTAAAATTACAAAATACAGAGGAACTCATTTAAACATATATGGCCACCCATTTACAGAATATACATGCCAATAGGTAGCTGACTAGGTCAAAAATAAATGTCAGTGTTGTATTCATTTGGTAAAGCATCTAAAAAAATTCACTTTCATTTATCATTTTGATGTAATAATTGATTACATTTTCTCTATTGATAATTTAAGCTTATAGCATAAGCATATAGTTTGAAGTGAACAATCGATGATGTCATAGCTTGCGTTTTCAATTTTACTTACATATTGCATCATGCATTATGACAGTTCAATAAAAGTGATGCATGAGTGAGATGATAAGTATGAATGACTCATCAGACATTATTGTACTGGCTCATGATAGCATATGTCCACAAGCCCTAAGTAAAAAAAGCATTGAATTAACTTCTTTTGCATCACAGTTCAAGTTATCAATTTATTCATTTGAACCATAACCAATAACCTGTCTAATAGTAATAACCAATGCTGAAAGGCAGTTTTCATTGGAAATTTTGTGGCAGTATAGACCATTTTGTTCTTTAGCAGATCTTAATACTTAACCATTCATTCAATGTTGTACATATTCAAGCTGTTTCTTGTATCCTGCTGCTTGCATTGTTACTATAACTCTTTGTACCGAAAATACATTGTATCAACTCCTGCGAAATGTCAGTGACTCAAAACAAACTGTTTAATGTGTATTTAATGCTGTGTGCTTGTTAGCAATACTGTAATACAATGTGCATTGCAAATTCTAAATCATTAGTTGTTCAATTGTTCATTCACCAAAACTTTAGAGAGAGTAACCTCACGTGTTTAGCTGAGCATTCATTTGTTTCTATCACTGTAAAGGCCAGGCGAAATAATTTAAACAGCGGTTTTGCGACTAATGTACCATAAGTTAGACAGCCATAGCAAACAAATTAATAATAATATGTTTTACAAAACATTTTTGAGTAACATAGTTTCTTCCGTTGCCTAGCAATTGTTTGTACACATGTAAATAATGTGTAAAATGAAAATACAACCTTTATTAATCATCTAAAATTAAAATTCCAGGGTTACCTACTTAAAATGCATGGTTTAAGAAAAACCATATTCAGGAGGAACAAATTGAAGTACCGGGCCTTTCTGCTGTTGGAAATGGACAAAGCGATCATCAGAGAAGGAGGAGTAGATTCCCTGCCCATGGAAACGCTAAGAAACGCATGCTTAATAAGAGGTTTGAATGGCAGTCACTTAACAAACCAAGAAATGAAGAACTGGCTCCAAAATTGGCTGTTAATATCTCAAAATGTAGATAAAACTTCTTATTCTTTACTGTTACATACGCCAATATTTTTAGCTTACAATCATCCTCAAAACTGGGTGCTGATATATTAGCAGTTACTATTCATGTACTATTCATGTTTTTTACATGTACAAATACTATGCATGTATTTGCATCAGTGGCAAGGTAGCTAATGTTTTTTATTGTTTTCTCTGTCTGCGAAACCGGCTAACTCGAAAATGTTAAGGCTTACTACACTCAGTGCCGTCAGGCGGCGAAGGTCGGCGTTTCATATACAACTGATATGCTACTTGCCCTAAGCGACTGCCGTCGACAGTGTAGTATTTAAGGTACGTTTCAAATGCTAGTGCTGCTGCCGCTTCGATCCAAAACGGTTTCATGCAATTACATACAAACCAGTAGTGCAGCAGCGGCCGGTTTAATGCATTCATAGTATATGCGATTGGCTTTCGCATTCAAAACGTACCTTTAGCCTTTCGTGGGCCTCTACTCTAGTATGTGACCTTTATTTATTAATTTTATATAAAAAATGAAACAAAAAACAAAGAAAAATCTCTTTGATACCAAAATTTTTAAAATGTTAGTGCTAAGGTTTGTGTAACAGCAACAAAATAACTATGGTATTGCTTACAGCTATGTTTGCTTAAAGCTCTGAAAAAAATATTATTAACATTATTTAGAAAATAATATTATGTAAAGCACTGGTACTCAGCTACATCCAGTTAGACTGGAAGCTGACCCCAACATGTTTGGGAAAAAGGCTTGGAGGATGGTTATGTGTATTGGGAAACGGAAAATATATTTGCTTCCAAATGTCAAAAAGCCACAAATGAACTGTGACTATTTCACTTCCAATATATTAAATGTTTATCGAAACTTACTTTTCTTCTTAACTATTATTTTGAAAGAAGATCAGGTGTTTTGTGCCAAAAATAGACAAATAATTACAGTTCAAAGATTTTACTAATTAAACCTCATATGATAGAAACCAATTAAGTAAAAATATTGCAAAAACCTTAATTATGGCCTTATATACACTTACGTAAAGCCTGATTCTTACTATAGGTGTGTTCGTTATAACTGCACACAATTATTTGTTAGATTATTAAATTGAATATGACAATTAATATTAATATTTATTGCAAATAAATCCGGTTAGACTGGAAGCCAACCCCAACATGATTGGGAAAAAGGCTCGGAGGATGATGATTTATTGCAAATTATAAATATAGTTGTAATGTATTTGTACTGTGAATTTGCGTCAAATTATAATTTGTCTTCTTTGATATACTTCCAAAAATCCTGTACATATTGTGGTCTATGTTTGTCTAAGCAGAGTAGTGTCATTTTATACTTTTGATAAATATATCTGTCTAAATAATTCTAAGTGGGTTGGCAAGGCGCAAACTCCATTTGGAGTCCTAATTTAGAAACTCCAGAATGATACCTATACAATATTTATTTATACCAGCAAAATAATTAATAAGATTTCTGTAAAAAATAATATTTCTAATTATTATTCCTCAAAATAATGTAATTATTGCGGGGAAGCTATTTTCAAAATATAATTTGTTGAAATTGTAATTGTGATTTATGCCTTATATTTTTTTATCTTGTTTGTTTAAGCAGGCTTAAAGTCTGTTCGGCTTAAATATTACTTAAGCACAATGTAGCATATTGTTAAAAAAATATCATAGCACTAAGTAATCGCACCTGGTGTGTCCACTGTTTACTCTTAAGAGTTTAAAAATTATAAGCAGTATTTTTCTTAAAACAGCTGTTTGCTTTTAATTTTAATTCTATAATTTTCACTTTCTATTTTCACAGTAAACTGTTTTGTTATAGTAGTATTTTTGTTTGTTTCAATAGTATTTTTTTCCTTCTCCGTGTGAGAGGCGGCCTGTGCCCAGCAGTGGGACGATAAAAAGGCTGTAATGATGATGATTTTCACAGTAAACTGTTGTTTTAAGAAAAAGCGGACGTATATTCGCATTGTCGGTGAACTTAGGACTTACATGTTTTGCTGTTGCAGACCTGGCGAGCAAAATTATGTATTATTTTCTTCCCGTAACTAACGTCAGGCCTAAAGAACAGTCTAGAATAGTTTGTGTTCAAAACAATATTGTTAAAAGTTTAGTTCCTAAAAAGTACACCGTATGTTTTTGTTGTGATATCGTTACTTATTGTGTTGTAAAGTTTGCACTAACAGTATTATGTATCTTATTTAAGAATAAAAATGTTGAATACGTTCACAATTTAGCTCTTCGTTATTTTTTGGCAGTTTCTAATAGAGGTGCAGATGCAGTTTTGATTTTCTAAATAAATGTTATGTGGTGTAATTTTATAGCAAAAATATAAAAAATGTAATATTTGTTAACTGCAGTCATAAATGTTGACTTGGTGAATAAAAATGTTTGATAAAACTCCACTATTCTTTTTGTCGTTTGTCATTATAAAGGAATTTGCGTTAAATATTTATCGACAAGTTAAATGTTATTGTTATTATAATGTACCATTGATGAGCTAGTTTCTTATGCATGTCGTTAGCCTCGTAGCTTTTGTTAAGAATAATTGTGTATTATTCACGACGCTAATTTCAGTACTGTGCATTTTTAGCCCTCGCGATTTTGTCATAGCGCTGCTCAAGCTATTTTGTCGAAATAAATATTTTAATAAATTAGCACTTGCCATCGATATATATGTACTACGTACTAGATAGAACGTTCCGAACAAAAAGCTTACCACACTGAACTGCAGTGCAGACTATGCAGTGCCCAAAATGGCAAATCAGAGCGATTTTGACGCCTGCGTCAGATGGATGTCTATGAAACGACAATTATAAAATAGAAAATACATATCAAAGTATAAACTTACACATATAAACTATTCGAGAGTCAAGTTAGTAAAATTACACGCTGTTCATGCTATTACAACGCTTGTATATCATACTTTTCATTTATAATTCAATTTTACAAATATGCATTAATTTGTTCCCGCCCGCCATCTTAAATTATGGATTAAAAAATCGTGCAGAAACAGATGTGCCATAAAACTGGCAGTAGGTAAAATATCAATGAAAACAGACTTCACTTTGTCATGGTATGTTCTTACTTTCAAGAAAAAATAATTAAATTCGCGAAAATTTGTGATAGCCCTCTTAAGAAAAAAAACATCGTAATTAATATTAAAAACTCTAAAAATAAGTTCCTGGTTTTAATATATTACATGATTTTGCATTCAATTAGATATAAATAAACTTTTTGATATATTACATGATTTTGAATTCACTTAGATATAAACTTTTTGAGTAATGAAAAATGTAGGCAAAATACGAGCGACACTTCAGCAATTAACATCAATGAGGATGACTACATGTCACAATACGTCAACGAGATGTCAACAGACGACATAAGCGGGTAAATTATTTGTATGGATGTTCTTGTCTATCGCTAGAATATATGTCAATGGCACTTGCTATTTTTATTTCTTGCTATGATAACTCCTTGCAAAACCACTGCGAATGTTATAAAAAATCTGACGTCAGTCACGTCAATGATTGAAACTCAATTGAAATCATAATTGAAATGAATTATTTTTACGCTAACTTGCTTAGTTCCATTCATTTTCAATACTAAAATGTCTATTTATTTCTATAAATGTGTAACGCTATGGATGTTGTACCTACTTGTACTGATACATACAAGAAAACCGAGTGGCAAGCGGCAGCAGGTTGTCTGGCGTCTCGAATGCGAATTAGGCATCATTGCTGACCCTGACTGTCCTGTAGATGGAGGGTGGTCACCTTGGACCCCCTGGTCGGCTTGTCAGGGGTCATGTGACGACGTGGGACACCGGCACAGAAGTAGAGAATGCATAAACCCACCGCCTTCTCAGGACGGTGTGCCGTGCGTCGGATCCGATGAGGAATCTGACGTCTGCTACCTCACTAACTGTACCGTTAATGATTTTCGTAAATTGGTCAAAGGGGACGCTGCTCGAATGGAAGCCCTTAATCAACTAGAAGCTGTACCAGCTCTCATGGAACGTTGCCTACAAATGGATTGCCCCTTTGAGGCTGTCGAAGCTGCCTTAGCTTATGATAACACCTGGCAACTGAATACTGAATCACTGTGGAATTCATTACAGTGTGTCAAACGTAACCTGGGATGTCCTATTGCCGGAGAGTGGGGTATGTGGGGTGCGTGGTCTTCATGTGGAGCTAGATGTGGACTAGGGTTAAAATGGAGACTACGGCGATGCGACACCCCAGCACCTTCAGATGCACGACTTGCTTGCGCCGGCCCGCCTCTTCTAGCTGATACCTGTATTGGTGACCAATGTGCTATTACTAGCAAAGACTCTGGGGGAAGTTGGGGGGATTGGAGCCTGTGGTCTCCATGCTCAGAGAAATGTGGAGCGGGAGTCAGAAGGCGGAGGAGGGTCTGCCACGAAACCGAAACACCGCCAACCTCTGGAACATGGGGGACACACTGTCGTGGACAACATGACCAATTGGAAGTTTGTGAAAATAGTATGTGTTCACTAGACGGAGGATGGTCGGGCTGGGGTAGTTGGGGACCTTGTTCGCAATCCTGCGGAGCTGGAAGGCGATCAAGAACGAGAACTTGTACCCGACCAATCCCTCAAGGAGCCGGAAAGGCATGCGTTGGACCGAGAACTGAAGTCGGATCTTGTCATCTGTATCCTTGTGAAACTCTTTCTCACATGGTTTCCACTTTCCATGGCGAATCGTCTCTCCACTACAACTTCGAAAATAAACGAGCAACGCTTTATCATTTCTTTATGAGGTTTATGCCTTTGTCGCCACATGGCACACTCGTTCGTAGAGAGGCGGGGCAGAATTCATATGTTCGCCTGAGTCTACAAAAATGGCATGTTTGTATTGATGCATGCGGCTCTAGCAAATCTTGTTGTATTCCCAGAAGCTGTTCTCATGAAAGCCTGGAACCAGCAGTCTGGCACTCTGCTCTCATGACTGTTACAGGCGAATCAGCTATACTAAGATTAGATGACTCTGATGCACCTTTAAAAATTTCATGGCCATGCGACCCAGAGTTACCTGATGATAAAATGAAAATTTTTGTCGGTGAAAGGTATCACGGACAAATTCAAGAGCTTATTTTAAATTTCATTCCCTTGAGTATGATAATAAATCGAAATCAGAGATCTAGAAAAATTGATTTCTATCCAATTGCAGCCTCGAACATCGCGTATGAAAAAGCAAGCACAGAAGAAGCATATTTACCTGTTAATAATGAACAGTACCTACGTTTACCCTGCTTCCTAGATCAAGATACTTGGAGATTAGAGCTTACATTGAAACCTAAGAAGGAAGCGGGAACTATCTTGTTCCTAAAAAATGATAGGAATACAAATTGGTTGCATTTATACATACAGAATATGCGTGTTAAGATGAAGTTGGCGCTTGACAAATTCCGATCAGAAAGCAGTAGTACAACAGAGTATTTGCCTGACCAATGGCTGGATGTAATCGTTTCCAAGAAGCTAGACACAAACGCGATTGAAGCATCAATTAATGCTGGAGAACGTTTGCATGTTTTGTTTGAAAACGAAATGGCTAGACGACGAAGAGATTCCATTGACAATGAGTTTGTTACTGATACATTGGTAACAAAGCCTCAAGCAAAGGCTAAAACCACTATAACGTATAAAACTGGAAGTGTAGTTGTAGAAAAACCAGCACCAGTTGATTTGTGTACTGATGAGTTCTACATTGGCGGGGTACCAAATAAAATAAAGAAAGAAGTTGAAGAGGAGTTTGCACACTTCTCCGGGGAAATAGCATCTATCAGGGAGAACGGCGTACTCCTAGATTTACATGAGTACAGTATGGAAAAGTACAAAGATGACAAGGTTCAGGTCTCAGCAAGAACTGCAAGTGTCTCTGGATCTTACCATGAAACTGCTTGGGGTAAGTCTAACCGTCTAAACCTAACATGCCTGCATGCAAGGACGGCCAGGTCTCCGCACGAGGCCAGTTGGCTATTCTTAGATACTGCCGTTAGCGCTATTTTAAAGGATAAAACAGTGAGATCAATTGACGACGGCCGAGTCCTCCGGCTTGTAGCATCAGCAGACAATGACTTAAGAGGGTTCTACACATGTCGTGCGCATAGTAACAGGCGTACTCAAAACATCGTAACGTATGGTGTTTTAGGCAAGATACAATATAAACTGACCGGTCCTGATACGACTACGGCTATCGCTGTTGTGACTACTCTTATCCTTGTATTGAGCACACTGACGTGGCTTGCTATCGAATGTGTCCATGACGTGCGTAACGGGTATGGCTTCTTTAGAGATGCACATTTGTCTCCCAAGGAAGAAGCCGAAGCGGTGTGTAAGTATATTGATCAAAATATTCATTTGCTTGCTTCGAAGAGCGATGCTAAGATAGCTAAAGCTCGGGCTAGAAAAAGAGGGCGGCATTTGGCTAGCCGGTCTAATTTTGCCGCTCAGGAACCACAAGGGCTGATGCAGGAAAATATGCAGCCGGAGCAAAGTGAGAACACGCTGAGTGAGCCTGAGGGATTACCTGCGCTGCCCGAGGTGAGGAGTTCTGCCGTTGAGCCTGGTCACGACGTATACAGACTAGAACCCTGTTACGTCAGCTCACCTCGTCACGGTTCAGATTATTCACCAAAAGCCAGAGTGACGTCGACATCGTCTTTCGACTTGGTGTCGCCCAGAGTACTTTGTTCCCGCCTTATGATGACCAAACGCACGAGGTCCAAAGAAACTGTCGTGTCGAAGAAAAAATCCGCTCGTTCTACGCTTACGTCATTGCGTAGGACCCAGGATAGTCTAGTGTCAATGAAGTCTTCAGCTTTGATTAGTTACACACCAGCACAGAAGATACTGCAAAAGTTCCAGCAGCTTAAAGGTGACGATTATTAGGTTATTTCTTAGAGTGTTATGGTGTCATAAATAATTTGTAAGTAATGTAAAATGTGAGAGGATTGCGTTTATGTTGTAATTTTTTAAGAATTAGTATTTCTGTTAATTCTAAGATTCCTTCATAAGCAATTATACGTTATGTTTAGTATCTCTCCAGGTTAATTATATGCTTATCTTTGCGATTGTGTTTCAGTAATCATTAGATTAACAAACTAATAAACGATTTTTTGATCAAAATTAATAAACTAATCTAAACTTACATAATGCTGTATGTTGTAATACAGGATAGCAACACAAATAACACAGGCTTATTCATAGTTTTACCCGATTGCGGGGGAAGTAGTTCGGGACATGAGTGAAACCGTGAGAAGAAGAGTGTAGAGGTATGTAATTTGACCCGCCTACATGACATCTAAACAAGAGCTTTCTAATAAAATAAAATACTATCCATATTATTCATTTGACTATTTTTACCAACAGTTTATATCTAGTTCACTGAAATAAAACAAAAGTGTGTTGTTCAATATAATTTATTTGAAATAACATCTGGGACATAATTAATATTGATAAAAATAAAATCGGCTAGGACCATTATTTTGGCACTTAACTATATTCAACATGATAAAAAGTCATTTTATAAAAATAAATGGCACCAAATACTTTGTAGAAATAAATACATTTTATATTTCAAAGTATGCTAGATAGCATATGTATAATTTACAGAAAAGTCTTAGTAAGAATTAAATATAAACGAGAATTAATAAATACGTATTCACAGAAAATAAATTAATTAGTGTCTTTTTACGCTAATGTCGAATATTAGATACCAGTGACACCTTTAGAGAATATTTCTTGGTGTTCTTATACAATTTGTGTACCAATCCCTCAGAGCTATGAATATTCAGAGAATAAAAAGTACATTTAAATATAGGGTACAGGCTAATAGTCAACAATTTCACAAAGTTTAGTAAATAAATTAGTGCGCCCCTTTAATAGTGAACGAATAAATTGAAATATCTAATATTCACGACTCAAAAGGATATATAACGATTAAACATAATAAAGTCAAACATTATATATTCTAGGGAGAATAATTTTTAAGTTTTAACACATTTTTGTCTTAGACGAAATATTTATCAATGTCAATAATTGATTTGACTAGAATATAGAAAGAAGTGTGCATTGTCTAATTTTTACTAGTGCAGATTTATCTTAGCTTGAAATTTTTATTAAGTTATCTAGGCACTCTATATGCTGAAGCTAAAAGCTGAAGGCATTTTACATGCATTGGCGATATAATTACTTAGCTAGCATTGTTCTAGAATCATCGAAAAGCAGGGGCCCGATTCTCCTAAGTTAATAATGTCAAAATCTAATAGAAATCGAATCGCAATATGATTGCAATAGCAGTTTTAACCATATCGGGCATTCTGCTACTAATAAAAGACCAATCGTATTCGATTGACATTTGATTGGTGTGCGATTGGTCTGCTATTTTGGTGATTTTGGTCTATACGGTAGTTTGCTGTACAATCATTTTGCAATCGTAAATCATTTGCAGACAAAATGATTCATTATTGAATGACAGAAAAGGATAAAAAAGTTTATTTCAAAGAAAAAATAGCGGAATGCCACATACGCTTCGATCGTAATCGAGTCGGGATTGGATCTCAGTCGAATCGAGTCGAACGTCAATCGAATGGCGCTTAAGTAAAATTAGGAGAATCGGGCCCCAGATGCATTGCAGAAAGCGAAAGTTGAATTTATAGATTCCTTGTAAGAATTATATTAACCATAATTAACGATTGATTTTGATGGATTGATACTGATAGGATATACAACACTTAAAAATAGAGCGTACACACTAAAAATATGGAATACAGTGTATATAACAGAATCAAATGTAAGAAAATACTAAGTTGAAATGCCAGAAGTCGAAAGATGTTTTCGACTTTCTTTCACTGTTTTTTCTATCTTTATGTGCCGATCTGAACGAATTTTTTTCTTAACTTGGGATTCCAAATATATTTCTAATAAAATATTTTTATGCATTTCGGCATTATGCTAAGCCAAAATGTGGGTATAAAGTATAAAAATTGCATAAATATTTGGATCAATACGGACCCTAACTATTTGCATATTTTACAACATGTGGGTAATGTATAAATTACTGTAACTTCAGACTGCAAAAATTGTGTAAATAACAGCTATATTTATTTGCTACATTAAAATATTCATAATTATAATATAAACAAGTGCATATTTTTTTGACTTTGTAATTTTTCCTCTTATTTACATACAACAATATTATTAGTACACAGTAAAATATAGGTGCGCATGCATTAATATTAAAAATCATCGATCATTTTTATAATTTCACAAATTTCGTGAATATAAATTATAGGGAATGAGTGCATGCACAAGGAACGTTATACAGACTACTTAAAATATAGACAGCTCTTCTATAACAATTACCTAAACGGTTTTATAAACAATTTTAACGCTTATATGCTCTGTCTATGTTTGACCAAGTGCTATAATTAACTAGGCAGTACTTGTGCGATGAGTTCTAACGTTCTATCAATTCCTTTTTTTTATTATAATTATATTAGAGTATTTTATTATATAACGCTTCTAAGCCTCTACTAGTGACTACATTAAGGTGAATACTTCAAACCAGTTTTCCACCAGTCTTCTACCAGATTCAGGTTTCTACCAGTCAAAGCATTCACCAGTCAAGAAGTGCATACAATATTCTATTATCTATCATAGTGAGAAAACAGTAAATACTTGAATTCCAAAGTGTTGCAAGAGAGTATTGAAGTGTGCCTAAAATTACAAACATTCTCAAAGAGCTCTAGTGTATTTAAGCTAACAATTTTAACCAATTCTAATTATATAAAGAACCTAATATCGATATTATGCTGAGATTCAAATAACCGCAATGGTAGACAAAAAAATGATATTGCATTTTAGCTAATATGGCACAGTTTAGAAACTTGAAACTATACAAACGATGAATATAACTTATACGGAAACTTATAAAATGTATACGGAATTAAACAGGAAATCGCTACGGTTGGCTACTAGGATATCACAAAAGTTGTTTTGTTTTTGATACCTTTTGCTATTCATAATCGCCGTAACATATTCATCATGGTGTTATTTAGCTGCCTTTTACAAATACAATTGCCGGCCGAAAACGACCTCATAAAACCTGAACCATTTTCAATACGGCAGATTAAATGTTCTTTCCCAAAAATAAATAATTTTGTACTCTCTTTTTGAACACCGTATAACTTTTAACAGTGTTAATGCTGTATCTGTGTGAACTTTGCAATGTATAATATTGAAAAAATCGCATTACTGACTAATATACACGACATAAGTTTTAAAGTATAGGAATGGTTCTTTAAACAACTACGAAACTTAACAAAAACCACCTACTTAGGTGGCTTTTCTGTCAGTTGTTTTTAAAATAATAAACATTAATGAGAATTTATTCATAAGAATTGCATTGTTTTCACAGGAAACCTACTCAAAGGCTTTACTAGATTTTCAAAAAGAAAGAAGAGCTTAAAAAAAGAATGACTATTACTTTAAGAGGCAGGCATCTTACGAGATGTTATGTCTTTTTTTGCATTACATATATTTTCTTGCGCAAAAAACGGACACATTTGAGAATCTTGATTTTAAGGACTTATGAACTTCGGGAAGAACTGGAAAATATTTCTAGCGTTTACAAGGGTTTGAATGACATGCGTAAGAACGTATTCTAAGTTTGAAAATGGTTCAACCTTGTGCTGGAGTAATTCCTGGTAGAAAATCCGTCGGCGTTTCGGAAAGTTTTCGATGTAATTTTCAGAAAGCATATTATGATGCAGTTTTAGACTGATTTATGTGTTCCTTTCTGTCACATAAAAACACGTTTGATAAAATGGTTTATGCAGACATTGATGGCAATGTTAAGAGTTTTACTGGTCAGATATTGTACCCACGAGTATTCAAATATCCTTCAATTTAATGAATCTGAAAGTCGATATGGCTAAGCTAAAAAATATAATGTTAGTATGTGAGATGATGCCAGACAAAAGAGTATGTAAGGAGAACATGCTGCGTTGACCCAAAATAAAGTTGGGATAAGATTAGGATGATGAGGTAGCGAGTTGTTTGTTGGGTAGTATCGCGAACTTAATAGGTACTTAGTTTTATCTCAGCCCAAAAAGCCAAAGTACCGGAATTTATTAAATAATGCTTATTTATAACAGAAGCATATTTTAAATTCCTGGGCGCAATAGTACAACGGTAGAATCATTCGCACCAAGCGTAGCGATGCTCTTACTGATCAGATTATACAATTTACTCCAAGTGATTTTTTAACCAACTGCGCATTATTTTTCAAATATGTTTTGAGGTGACAAGAAGGTGCATTACCACTTTATTAAAAGTTGTAAAAATGCCTACGAGCTTACTACCAGAAACTAGTCTAGCACAAACACCACTTTTTTACCCATCCATCCTCCGAGCCTTTTCCCAACTATGTTGGGGTCGGCTTCCAGTGGCAAACACCACTTTTTTACCAAATCATAAAGAAAAAGAAAACAAATTTAGAATACGCTCTTATTCATGACTGGCTAGTTTTACAAATATTAGCGACATATTCCAATAAATAATTAAAGTTATATAAATAAAGTTGTATAAGTAAAGTTTAGACACACACATTAAGTCCTTAAACTCAAGAATCTCATAAGTGCCCGTGTTTTTTTACAAAGAGTGTACTTTGAATACTAGCTGCGGATTACAATACATATATCAGTGCGTTGTTCTGCGATTGAATATTGAATTTTGACATTAGCTGGATATAAATTGTGGCTTTCAATCTCTAATCGAAAACAACGATCGAACGTGGAAAGGTTATTGCAATCCGTAGTATATCTACGATACTATGCTTAAAACCCCCTTATTTACTAAAGATGGACCGGGATGTTACCCGTAACTTGAAAAAATATTTAGGGCTGAGAGTGGATGTCACAACGAGGTGCAAAAGATATAAAACATTTCTTTTTTTATTTAACGTAAGTTGATGTCAGATACGAAGCCTGATCTTATTATAAGCGATAATTCTGTACTTAAGAAAGTTGTTTCAACTAAAATGTTTTGTATAAACTGGTTAATGCAAAAAATATAATAAATCTAGAAACATTTGAATTGAAAGAACTTTCAAAGTTAAACAAAGACATCAAACAAAATTTTTCTACATTCGAATTTCCCGCACCTGGGCTTGACATCCAATTGAGATAATTTAGTAAATAAGCGGATTTTCTCGCGGTATCGCATTAGATGTACACAAAAATCATATCGTGATTTGACTACGCATCGAACCTACCTCCACGGTCTTCAATACATTATTTTCATGATTATGCATGCATTTGATACATACCTACCTACGTGTGGGTAAAATTATTTTAATCGCAATGACTGCAATGACCATTGGACTTCCTTCGCTGACGGCGCGGCGGGCAGCATTGCCTTTTGTAATAGACAGCAGTGCAGAGAACTGCTAAGCTCAGCAGTGTTGATATGAAGAAGTTCGTCATGAGCTTCATGTCTGCAGAATCCACGTAGACTGTGAATATGCGGGCTGGAATAGTAATGTTGAATGCGTTAGTATGTTTATTGAGGCAATTACTACGTTTTCAATTAATAAGAGATAGCATAGTCATTGACTGACCATTTGCCATTTGGGTCAATAAGAAACGCGGGTGGAATCTATAGCCTGGCCAGCTCGTTAGTGACACTCCCATGGTCAACAAGAACGTAACGCGACTTCGACAGTGGGGGTGATTACAGGTGATTACGAGCTGGACGGTGACAGCTGATAAAACTGTGACTATAAGAATGTCAGGAGCTGGCCAGGCTCTAGTAGCCTATAACTTTTTCGCAGTGAGATATCAGTATCTGAAATGTTTTGGCACCCGTTTACAAATGAAACCTTTTTAGCAGTTAGTTTTTACCCGTCTGTCAGTAAGGGTTATGTTTTATTTAGTAGTACTATATTACTTTGTCTAGTTGTTGCATAGCTTGACTGCTGTGCACCTCGGGTTTGTTTCACGGGTCGGGACGAAATTGCTTTATGGGTTGTAGAAAATTTCACGAAGCAGCCCATAGCTGGAGGTTGGTGATTGATACACCCGTGCATCGGAGAGCACATTAATGTCTGTGGTTCTGTGTCTGATCTGTCTCTGGTCCTTTCTGGCAGGACATAATGCCTTTGCACTATGTCCTGTGCAGTTGGCTGAAGTCTTTATATAACAATCGGCTAGGACGCCGCTACTTACCCAAGTTAGTAGCCACAGAAATGACCCACGTGGTCAGCGATACTGCATCAGCATTCCCTTCACACACGATCCCGTATATGTAAGTCACCTTCGCGAACCCGCTCAGTGGAGTGCAGAGAGGCTGGAATTCAGAAAAAAATCCATATTAACATACACTAATATTATAAATGCGAAAGTAACTCTGTCAGTCTAAACCACTGAACTGATTTTAATAAAATTTGGTAGCTACAGAGATAGAGTTAACCATGAGAAAGAACATAGGATAGTTTTTATCCCGGACTTTTGAAGAATTCTCTTGGAAACGCGATATAACCGAACTCTACGCGGGCGTAGCCGCGGGCGGATGCTAGTACTTTATAAAGTATCGCTGGGAAGTATTTCTATAGGAAATTAAGTGCTATAAATGCTTGTATAGCCTCCTGTGATAAGGTTAATTTTGCAGTAATTATGTAATTAGCAGTGGTAATGTAATGTTTAATCTAAATATATAAAACTCAAAGGTGACTGACTGACTGACTGACATAGTGATCTATCAACGCACAGCTGAAACCACTGGACGGATCGGGCTGAAATTTGGCATGCAGGTAGATGTTATGACGTAGGCATCCGCTAAGAAAGGATTTTGATCAATTCTACCCCCAAGGGGATAAAATAGGGGATGAAAGTTTGTATGAAACTTGCCCACGCAGACGAAGTTGCGGGCAACAGCTAGTTAATTATATGACAGAAAGTAATTCTTTCAGATTTTATTTTCCCCTTATGCAAATACCATTAACTAAGTAAAACATGTGTGGAAAAATTGTGTGCACATTGGGCTACTCATAATATTTTCACAGAGGAAATAATTAAGGGAATTTAATTAATGATAAATATTATAAGGTTGATAATCACGGCCAGTCGTTACATCGAGGAGTCAGTTTTTAACACAAACCCAAGGACAATTCATTGAACCACAATAGGTCGGCCTAGACCAACTGAGTCAATAATAAACTATCTATCAACAATAAAGTCACGAACATTTCGCCCGAGTTACGTCGACACACGCTCAAACAACATCAAATAACCTTTTCAATTATTTTATCGTTCGATACGATATGGGAAATAATGAAATGAATTCATTCGCTATGGATGGAACTAATAGGATCAGACTTAGTGAAAACTAGGCTATACATATAGCCATTCGATACATACTAACAAAAGGCCGTATTTAAAGGGGACATTATTTTCTCCTAAATGTCGATGTTCTTGTGTCCCGAAGGAGTTAAGTCCCGTACCAAGATATGTGGCCCATTTCCACCTCCAGGGTACCACCACTCTTCAAGTTATTTCATTATCGGTACAGCCGTTAACAGACAAATTAACACGGTAATAAATCTTAATTTTAGAAAGAAACGGTAATAAGAAAAGTTGAGAAACTGAATATATTACTATTATTCTGTTGGAGAATACCTGAGGACACTGATATTATTCCCTAAGGATGTCGACAATTCAAAGCCCCGACCGGCTCATGATTGGTGAGTCACTTGCTAGTGCAGAATATCTAGTAGATATACTAGATATTACTGTACTACTACTATAGGTAGTTGAATGCTGACAGACTAGGATTCGATTGAGTATAGTAAGTTCAACTCAGTTGTGCGCGCGGCCTTATGTGTGGGTAACCCTTGTACATATACAGTAACTTTGTGTGCGTGACAAGAGGTACAGTCGGGTACAATACAGTTATTTAGGGGTTGTATATGGGGGTTCAAAGAAAAACAGTTATTACGTAATTTAATGTTTATTTATTTATAATGATTATGAATCGCTATTTGAAAAATCAAATGATGAATTTTCGGATTCGCTACTCTCCAAGGAGAATTATAAATTCTGACTCCAATGTCAAAATGTCTATAGTATTCTTCTTTTTTCTTTTCTACATGTCGACAAGTATTACGCCACATCCCTTCATCAATTTGACTTAAACGTTCATTTATGAGTTTCATTATTTTGTTATTTTGGTCGACATTATGCGAAGCAATATAACTTTTTAAAATTCCCCACACATTTTGTTTACATTATTATACTAGACTATACCTCTTTTTACATTCTTAGTCCACGTACCCCGAGCTAGAAAATATGTACTTAAGGAGTATTCAATTCTTAGATACTGTCAATGTCAATTTGAAAAGACGTATGAAAAAATAATGAAAAACTATATTTAATAATAAAAAGCTTTGAATGTCGTTTTATTTTTTGAAACGCTTTATCTGACTCCTTAATAATTTCTCCGCGAATAACTAGTATTTTTGTAAACGACTGTACCCATAAGAAAAAGTGATAAGAACACGTCATGCTCGGACGACGTCACTGTCACACGAATGAAAGTTGTATATTTACAAGCCGACGCACACATAGGGCCGCGCGCAAATCTGAGTTGAACTATCTATACCTACATATATAAGAACAGTTATTTTGTAATTTTCCTTTTTAATCCAGTGAGGCCCATTTTCATTACAAAAATAAACGTATTTTTTTTTTTTTAAAGAAACGACTACTATGTTGTAAAACGGACGAAAAATTTATAGTAAACTGTTGTTTTAAGAAAACTATATAATCCCAAATTTCAAAAGTATGTCGATCTACGTTCCACGTGTATACGATATACGTATACGATATACGTATACGATATATATATATATATAATAAACAAGAATCAACCGAATCAACAATATAATAGAAATACATCAAGATGTGCTGCAAAAGAGGTGTTATTTTAGTAAAACTTTTCATCGATCTCAAAAACAATCACATCACTTCACCCACCTTAACCCATCACATTAACCTTTGTAACTTTGTTACATTGTATCTAATTTCAGCAAAGACCAGACAAATAAGTACATTGTTATTGACAACTCGTTAACGCATTGTAATCGAGACATCGGTTGCCCACTCGATCTCTCAATTGGGTGCAACTGCCGACTCGGTCTATAATAATATGCAATTGGAGTACGGAAATCGTGACGGTTTATTGACACGAGTTTCATTGTTGCTTTCAATTGAACTATTCAAATTGTGAACTTTGAATTGGGTTTATTATTTGGCATATGTTCTGATAATGAGCAACAAAGGTCCAAATAAAAAATAAAATCACCCTACAAAAGATTTGCGGGACTAAAAAACCTCAAGAGACCTGGGAAATGCAATGTTTTTGAAACGTTTTTATTGCATTTCTAGAATGTTTTCTTTCTAGAAATGCAATAAAAACGTTACGTTACGCATATCCTATTAATTCTTCCTGAAATGTCAAGTTTTACACTTTCGAAATTTCGAAACTTTTGTCTGACTTTTGTCGAATGCTATAATATGCTGATTGATGCGTCGCTATTTAAGCTGGTATCGTATTTCTTTCCATACGTTTGAACCTATCACGTCCCCACGTCCCGCTATGGCAATTTCGCAATCAATAATAATCGCAATATGTGTATGCAACTCTTAAAATGAAGTCATACCTGATATACCACCGATATAAGGAACGATGTAGTTTGTCAATGTCGCGGACATTTTAAATTGATAGCATGGCGATTATCCAACAGAGCATAGGTGTGCGTACCTGCTAATGTGTTACACATCAAATCTTAGAAAACAACAGTCCATTTGAAATACTGCCAAACATTTTAATAATAGTTTAGAATTTATTAATTGTTATTGTAAACAAATTACTTATTTGACCTTACTACTTATTGAGTGGCTCAAGAGATGATAATCATGATATTTGGAAAAAAAATACTTATTAGCCCTTGTAATGGTCTAAGGCCGCGTTTCCACTGACGCGGAGCTGGGCGGAGAGGAGCGGAGAAGAGCGGGGAGGGGCGGAGAGGAGCGCAGCTGGGCGGAGAGGAGCGATGAAGATTTTGAATGCACCTAGTGACGTAACGAAGACAACTGACGCACTGCACGCGAGTCAGGCCGCGTTTCCACTGACGCGGAGCTGGGCGGAGAGGAGCGGAGAAGAGCGGTGAAAAGTGGTCAGTGTTTCCACTGAAGCGGAGCTGGGCGGAGAGGGGCGGAGAGGAGCGCAGCTGGGCGGAGAGGAGCGATGAAGATTTTGAATGCACCTAGTGACGTAACCAAGACAACTGACACACTGCACGCGAGTCACGCAACGCCCCGCTCCGCACCGCTCCGTACCGCCCCGCTGTCCTCCGCTCTGCACCCCAATGCTCGCTGTCCTCCGCACTGCACCGCCTCGATGTATGAATATTCGCTCAGCTCTGCTCCACCCCGCTCGTACTGTTTCCATTGAAGCGGAGCGGAGATTTCAAGCATAGTCATTGGTCAATTTGTGCACCGCTAAGCTCCTCTCCGCCCAGCTCCGCGTCAATGGAAACGCGGCCTCACGCACCGCCCCGCTCCGCACCGCTCCGTACCGCCCCGCTGTCCTCCGCTCTGCACCCCAATGCTCGCTGTCCTCCGCACTGCACCGCCTCGATGTATGAATATTCGCTCAGCTCTGCTCCACCCCGCTCGTACTGTTTCCATTGAAGCGGAGCGGAGATTTCAAGCATAGTCATTGGTCAATTTGTGCACCGCTAAGCTCCTCTCCGCCCAGCTCCGCGTCAGTGGAAACGCGGCCTAAATCTTTCGAAGTTCTGAGGTAAGTATGTTTTACATTAAGACAATTTCTTAAGCTACATGGAATTCCGCCATTACCCAAATTAAGTGTGAAATGCAATCCGCTTGATCAAGACCAATTACAATCTTTGATTCTACCTAGAGATTTCTACCCAGAAGTTTCTTCGTGCATCGACTCAGTACAGCAATGAGTTTGTATTTTTGTAACGCCTTTAGGCTTAAACGGCTTAACCAACGGACATGAAATTCGTCATAGATATACATAGTATCTGGAGACGGATATAGGCTACTTACACGAGTGAATTCCCTCGGGACGCGGAAGAATTAGGGGAAGTAATTATTTTAGACAACGATTTTAAAGAAGATAAAGCATCTAAAGCCCCATTCACCTTGTTTGTAGGTCATGGCTTAAGAGTATAAAATGCGGGAACAAACTGTACGTAGTTAAGCACTCACATAAGTAAGCACGAGTAGAATGTGTTACATTTGCATACGAAACGCATCAATGGTATTAGAAATGCCGACATCGCGTTGATTGCGCATTTAACCCCTAATGAAATAGCTTAGTATTGGGAAATATCGGTTCGTGAATCGTCATTTGTCAACCAATGATATTTACAGTGATATTGATTATGATTTAACAGGAAGGACTACTTCATTAGATTTAACTATCTTTATATATGTGGAAAGTGAAAAAGCATCGATCTTTTCTAGTTGATTACAATCCAATGCCTTCTTGACTTACCATCAGTTGCACAAGGCTCCATTTAAGTTAAAGCTTCATTAAATCTATTGATAACACTTTTTATCTTGTTGACAAAGAAAGAGTCAGCAATAGATTTAAAGAAGCTTTAACTTTAATGGAGCTTTGTGCCACTGACAGTCATAAGCGAAAAAGTAATGTCAATTGCACTAATATTATTAACACAAAATCAGCCTCCGTTTACACTTCACCGAAGGACGAAACCATACGTAGAAGTAAAAATACGGGAATAAGACAGCCAAATATCAACTATCAAAACGCTCCCGAATAATTTCAATGACACACACACATATACACACATACATATTGATATTCACAAATAACCGTGATCTTGAACACTTCACTAACTGGGTGACCTTGACGCACACGAATACATCTCCCCTCATCGTATGAGTGACACGGTATCCTATTAAGATAGAGTACTTTGATGCTTTCAAAACAACTATGTTGACGAGCAATATGAAACACCCTACTATTAAGATGACTATGTACATGTTACCAATACTTTCTTATGTATAGGGAGGTCAATGGAATTGTGAGTTTAGAGAAGGTCAAAGTATTTTAATCGACTTCAAAAAAGGAAGATATCAGTTTGACTTTTATGAATGTAGGTACCTATGTGCCTATCAGCCTTTTGTCTTCCCATTGCTGCGCACAGGAGGATTGAGTGTAAATCATCACGATTAATGATCAATGCGGGTTGGTTACCGCTGATGGAACCTAATTTAAAAATACTATGAATTCGTGAAAAACGAGCTCATAATCTCTTCTTATTATTTCCGTGAAGTCCTAGAGCAAGACCCGGAACAATAGCTTTTAAACACACTTGTCCTAGTTTCATATGTTAATAGTAATAGCTGACAATTACTGCCGTCTAGACAAACTTAATTACTTAAATTAAAACAACCATTATTTTAACTATTTCTACATGTAGCTGCGAGAAATTCAACTACTCGGAAATACTAAATAATGGCCATTACGGGAAAGGCTCTTAATATCTATCTATCAACAGCTTTCGAACACTAAGCCTCAGTTTCGTGTTTATGCTCACAGAGTAAGGAAAGATAAGCGGAGATGCCATAATGCAAGTAGGTCAGGCACCTTCTTCTATGTCAAATTTGCATGGCTTAAAAGATCAGTCACGAGTGAACCAACGAAGCGTTTGGGTTCTTTGAGACGTCTGTCAACGATTTTAGGTATAACTAAAAATATTCGGGTCCAAAGAAGGCGGATAAGAGCGAAAACAATAACGTTCCTCGTTCGCCGCTCACCATCTTTTTGGTGCACTAATTTCTTAGGCGGTTTTCCTGTATGCCACCTCCGCTAGTCATTATGTTCTCCATGATTATACTGCAGAATCGATTATCACACTTGCTTTCCCAGAACATTTGCATCAATTATGTAAGCGTAAGTAGCTTACTCTAGGCCGCGAATGGAGTTGCCATCAAGTGCGATTTAATTGCAATCCATATTCCCAGAACCATATAATCCATTTCGAAATCCGTTCTTGATGTCAATATCGAAAGCTTATTAATTGGGAATCGAATCCAGGAGTTCATAGACAGGTAGGGTTAATATGTCAGATGTCAAGTATCCGAAGGATTAATCGAATGATCATTGGATAATTGGAAAACTGCACTCGTTTTTGACGGAAATCGTGTACGTATAGTTGTTGAGTATAATATCGGGACACTTTACGTACGATTGGTAGGTAAACCCCGAGGTAAGCTCTTAATTAACTTTTTAAGGGTGCTAGCACATATAGAGCTCGAACTAAGAGCTCATGGCTGAGCCAAAGCCGCGAGGGCCGATGGATCATAAGGTTCTTAAACATCTGTCCGTCTGTGGATGGGTTGATGACTTTCTTGACGAGTTCTAAAGAAGAAGACGTATTTCGAAAGGCATAATAATATGATGGATCCCAGCTGTCATTTTGAACATCTTTGACAGTTGTTAGCCAGAAAGTCTGACAGCTAGTCTTACCAATGGGTATTAGGTTGCCCGGGTAACTGGGTTGAGTAGGTCAAATAGGCAGTCGCTCCGTGCAACGCTGGTAGCCAGCTACATCAAGTCAGACTGGAAGCCGACTCCAACATAGTGGGGAAAATGCTAGGAAAGTGTCGATCATACGGGGAATAGTATCCAATTCGAGATGCTTGGTCCTTTCCTCAACCCCTTGAATGCCGGTACACAGATCCAAGCGAGACAAAATTGATTTTCAAATGTTCTCTAATTAGGGTCATTCAAGAAGTTAGTATAGAGATAAAATAAATAATAAAAAATGAACTCACCACTAAATAAGACAGTATATGCTTCGGTAAAGTGCCCATCGCGAACGCAGCAACTGCAGAGACGTATGCTATGGTGGTGATTGGTACTATCGACATACATAGCATTCTCTTAAACTTCAGCACATAGTAGAACATGACGTATACTTGCAGCAATATTATTGGGTACTCCATGTATGTCATTATTCCGTAGTCGTTTGTGTAATTGTATAGTGTCATTATTGAGAATCTGAAATTGGAAAAAAAAATTATAAATATCGGGACACCATTCACTTACGGCCGGTTAGTCCTATGGTAAGATATTTACTTTGAGCGCTAACCTATTATAGTGACATATAATATTTATAAAAGCACACTATGCTGTAACTCATAAAAAAAAATGTTGCCCGTACCGGGAATCGAACCCGGGACCATCTGTTTGGGTGTCCGTCAGTAACCTTGACGACAAAGGGGTCGGCAAACATAGAAACAAGAAAAACATTGTGTTGAACAAAACACCAATGTTTTTACGCTCCAGTGTCTATTATGTGATATGCCAATTTAGATTACTGGAGCTAGACTGAGTGGGAGCTGTACAAAGGGTCATATACATAATATACTTAACTATGTAACTATACCACTACGTACTTTGATCACTGTGACAAACAGTTCAGAATTATTGAAACTAGAATTAAAACAATTCAAATTACATGATATTGCTTTTATTTAATTCGTCATAATTGAATTCGTCACAGTTGAAATTAACACTCGATAATAGGCATAAAAGTCTTGTAGTTTATAGACTTTTAATACTAGTAGCAGGTACTGATTGGAACTAATATTGTAATTAATTAGTTTGGAGTTTGTGCACATTTTATAACAAGCATCAATAGAGAAACGTTTTTATTTGAGCCCTTTTTTTCCTTTTACTATCATTTGTTCAGTCTTTCTGACTATGAGCAGATTTTGTGAAATTCGAATAGCAGTTAGGCCATAATTATTCCTAGTGGAGCTATTTAGTTTGAGAAACAATCATCTGTCTGTAGTAATGTAATAAAAAGGAAACATTTATTTATTTGTTTGTACTTTAAGGCTCTGAAACTCCTGGACACATTTAAAAAATACTTTACTGTTGGAAAACCTCTCTATTTTCCAGTAACATAAGCTATATTTTATCTGGGTATGTGCATTCATTTCAACTAGTAAATAATAATTGTAGTTGTAGGCACATTTAAAGCAAGTATGTTAATATTCTAGTAATTCTAAGATTGCAAGTGCAAGGCCTTGCTTATGCAAGGCCTTGCACATTTACAATATATGATTATGTAGGTATGTGCTTAGTGACACATATTTTTACAACAGTTTCAACATCAGCATATGAAATTTAAAGTACACTTCATAATCTAGTTTATACAATGTGTGTCACAGTTTAGTGCTCAAGATAAGAGCTAGACTGTGATTAAAATTTACAACTTTACATAATTTGTTTATACACAATGTGAGGATTGTTAGGAACACTAGAACTTGTGTAACTTCTATTTTTTAAGACTCTAAAAGGAAATTACTGTTACAGTATTATCAGCCTTTTTTTTGTCGACCCACTTCTGGGCCCAAGCCTCCTCTCACAAAGAGAATGATTGAGTGTTTATCACCTTGCTTGTCAATGCTGGTTGGTGACTTCCGACTTTGTAAGCCTTTATGCAATAAGAGAATATAGGATAATAAAATTTGAAGCTGTTTTTACTACACCAACAATCTTACATGTATACCTTATACAAGCTATTCCCCACGCTTCCACTATATCAAATGAAAAGTGATGATTGTTTGTAACACTTTCCTGGTAAACTCAACACTAAAAAACATTTGTTTCCTTGATTGTACCCTAAAGGCACGGAAACTACTGGAATGATTTGAAAAATTCTTTCACTGTTGGGAAGGTAGACCATCTCAAGTAACATAAAGCTATATTGTGTGAAACTGCAGGAGAACACCTAGTGACCATCTAGTGCACGCTTTATGACACAACAAAAAGCCAGATAACTAAGTTTTACTCACCCAAATATCTCCATAAGCAAGGCTTGGACAAAGATCCCTTCTGCGGATCGCTTCTGCCGTATGTAGCATATTTGTGGCACCTTCAGGAACAGGCATGACAGAATGGTCAGGGTACTGAGTACGTTAGCAAAGTTCCTTGATACAGTAGTTTCCATTTTTTATTATTTATATCTGTGGAAAAAAATATAGTTGGAAAGTTGCTGTGTTAATTCGAATGTAGAACTTATAAAGTTTATAAATTATGTGACATTGAATATTTAGATATTTTTTGAGAATAGTAAATAATTCAATCAGTGGGTCATCTTAGGGATGGATTCTTAAAGCTATATCAATAGGTACTGTTTTATTAATTTCATTATTCAGCTGATTACTTTTCATGTGACAATTCATAACAAGCATGTTATGATCCTTAAATAAGCAAACGATATTTAACCGAAATGGCTAGTCGTAATAAAAATGAAACCACAAACCTGTTTTGTTAGATCAATATCATCAAAATAAAGTTTTAAAAAATTACTGCTTACTAAAACATTTACATCGACCTACTGACCAAGATTGACAACAGGCTGATAAAAATATGGATACAACTATATTTCTAACACGCTTATTTACTTGAAACAAAGCGGTAAATGTGTCCGCAGCGCACTGAAGAGGTAGGTATCAAAAATTGGTGTCAACAGTCAGGAAACAATAGTCTACGGGAGGAGAGTGATATTCTACACTACACGGCAATCTCCACGGTTGCCAAAGATGCTCCACCGGCACTCAATCAAATCAACCGCTGTTTTACAAATGATTTAATGCCAAGGTCAGCTCGATTATATATCGTCCGCCTTCCTCACAATACTTACCGGTGTGAAAATAAGAACACGTTTACAAACAAATACTGCGTGAAATAACCTCCTGGATGCACTCAGCGATAGGTTGAACTATTTTTAGTGACATTTTTATTTACAATTCGACAAGAACTTGTTAATATTAATCGAATTAAATTTTAATGTAAGTCGCCAAACTTCATTTTTTTTAACGTCGTGTTGACGGTGTTGACAGTTTGACGTTTGGGTAGGTAAATGTTGCCAGCTTCACTTCTTTTTAAACAACTACCGCTCTGCAGCTGACTACTGAGCATGCGTGAGACCTCAAATGGCTGCTGATATACTAGGGGAGATTGGGTAAAAGTGAATATTTCTTTTCAAAGAAGTGTTTAGTACTCCGAAATGTAAGGCAAACTGATACATCTTTGAAATTAAATGATAATGTTCTTATTTTCTATAAGAGTGTCAATGGCGTTTCTTGTCGGTTCTTCTCTACTCCTTGAAAGACCTACACGTTGGAACCTTACAACTAACTTGACAATTTGAAACAGCTTTTAGAGGCCCATTTTAAATTCCAAAAAATGATTTAGGTACTTATAGATATTTCTTTATTTAGAGAGATTAAGATTATTAGGAAATCTTTCGCACTGAAAATTATATTTAAGACAATACATAAACATAATAAAGGTTAGTCACGAAATCAGAAAAATTATAACAAATCTTTGCTTCTAATGACATGCACTTCACCCAATAAGTTATTTTAACTAGGTAAGTTTAATAGTTTTACAAATGATCTTATGATAGGGAAATATTAAAACCTAAGTATCAAAATATTCATCCGCATCGCTAGGTAAGTAGAACTTATTAGCAAAGTTCCAAAGTTCAAAACTTTTTGTTAAGCTGTGTCCTTAAGGGTCCATATTTTATCCAGACTATAAAATTTACCTTAAGTAAAACATATGAAATGCTTATAACCTATTGAGTTTTATAAAACAAAAATTGACTCAACATGAAATAAGGCAAAATCGTAGTAAAAAACTTTACAGTTTTGTACAGTTTTTTAATGAAGATAATCATTGTATTTCATTATTTTGGAAAAAGGCTTAATAATAAATTGCTATATCACCAATTTTACCATTGTTTCATTTTGTAGCAACACTAATCACCAGCTGTCAAAGTGTTTCCTAAAAATTACACTAGATGTCACTAGTTATCGTAAGTTGGAAACATTTGAAAATTGAAAATACAACTCGGATATTAAATTGGTGTGCTAAATGAAAACTAAAAATATACCCCTGTATCTTCATTGCTTTAGTTAAAATGCTGGTAAGTTAAAATATTTGTACATTATAACTACTAACAACAAATAAATTGAATCTACTATTAGCGCTTTCAAGAAAGTAGGTAGATATCTGCTTAATTATCTATGTAATTACCGTCAAAAAAATGTATGATTTGCTACGGACCTGTTGCTAATCCACATATTGTAGAGATTGCGAAAATATCCTAAAACATAAATTAAACCAACTCCTTTATAATCTCATTACTAAGAAATGCATCATCTTTTTCAGTAAACAAATTAAAAATACACAGGTATTAGCGTAATGCAACTTTTGTTCGGTGTGAACTTTCCGCCGGTGTACAAAGCCCGCCAATTACAATGTTGTTGCATTAGCGTGGTCTTTGTTATAAAATCGCAGTATCAAGTTATATAAGCAAAAGCTTCAAAAGAAATTTAACCCCCGTGAAGCCAGACAGCCCTTTTAACTGTTAACATACTTGACAAAGGATTTCGTCATATAAACTGTCTGTTTTATGTCCGTCACATCTGTCGTCATCCGTCTCCGTGTCGCCATTACTAGCACGAAGATCGTCTGAAAGCCTGCGCAAAGGGATGAAACTACCCACGGCGCAGCATCGCACCCACTCTCCACAACCCCTCCTCACCTTGCAATAAAACCGAATGCACGTCCCAATCATTTTTATTGTGCCCTCTCGGCTGGTGCGAGACACCCGGTAGTTCGCGAGTACCGCACAGCTACTGAGTGAACTTCCAGACTCAAATATAACTCCTATTTAATTTTCCAAAAAATATTCATTTGAACTCTCATCTTTGATTCTCATTTGCAATATATTTTGATTTTTAGTCGAGTTGCACTTTGCAACTGGCTTTAAAGTGTTAGTTTAAAAGTTTTGTAAAGTTTTCCGAATCGGTTAAATTTTACGAGTTTTTCTTCGATGCGCTGAGTTCTTCGGAGTTTAGCAGTAAGTAAACAAAGCTTTCTTTTATTTTTTTAAGTATGAATTTTGAATGTGGAGGAATGAAGAGTGTGAGAATGAGTTTGAGTTTTTATAATTTTATTACGGCGTCTTTACTGATTGATTTTATGACTTTAGTGGAGTTTTCGGAGGTTTTTTAATAGTTTTTTCTAGCTGTCTGCCAATTTCCGTGCTACGTGGTTACATTATTGTGTTCCGGACTCCGGTGAAACTTCGATATTAGGATAAGATGTTTTATTTTCAGTTTTCGGCGGCTGGAGATTACACAACAAATATACATTAGGTATATTTTTTTTACTTTTCAACTTTTTAATGTACTTTTATGTGGGATTAAAATTTAATTATATGGAAAAATATTAAGTTGAAAGTTATAGTAAGTTACTTTTACCTCACATAAACGGGGATCTTACGCAAAAAGTTAGGAACTATTGGACCTTGATAAATTAAATAAAAAATTACATGATTTCGTAGAGAGGAGAGTAGAAAGGAGTAGAGAGGAGAATAGAGAGTAGAATAGAGAGGGAGAGAGAGAGGGAGAGATAGAGGGAGAGAGAGAGGAGAAAAGAGAGGAATCAGATCAGATCAGGATCAGATCAATCAATCAATCAGGATCATCAAATCGCGGATCATCAATCGATAAGATCAAATCAGGATGAAAATGAATCAAAATCGAAGAGATGAAAAGGGAGAATGAGAGGAGAAGAAAGAGAGGAAAGTGAGGAAGAAGAGAAAGTGAAAGATGGAAGAAGAGAGAAGGGAATAAAGGAAATAAGAGGTGAAAGAAGGTGGTTTTATTAAATAAATAAATAATACCTAAATTTTTGTTCAGTGTTCGTTTCCGTTTGCTCATTAAATTACCTTTATTTCATGTAATTATCAGAAATTAAATTTGTATAATATGATGTATTTATTTAACCGTCGTAAATAAAGAAAATTATGAACAAAAAAAATATATATTAATGTATGTTTTTTTTTTCCATATGTATTAGTTTACCTATAAGTATTGTAATTTTAACTATTTATGTATCGTATTTGCTATGGGCCTTAGTTGCCTGATGTAAAGGAATAATAAATAAAAAAAAATGGGATTCATGAAAAATCTTCTTTAAAAAATAACTATCATTTTTGTTAACTTTCTTTGGAACTCTTGAAAAATTCTGAGTTCCAAGCCTATACGAGTCCCAGTCACTCTGGCTAGTGAAAACCACAATCCCTAATTAATTTTTTGAAGTGTAATTGCTTTCAAAAAAATATATCGATGTCGACACAAAAAGTCGATACCCCAGTCGTTGAAATTTTGAAATTGCACTCTATCCTACACTGAGTACACTTTTGTATCCTCAAAAAGAAACCCTTTTTACTTTACCAAAAACTTCAAGTCTACCATCAAAAATGTCAAAATGACACCCAAATCGACTATCTCCAAAACTCAAAGTCAATTCCCACAGTTTTCCATAATCTGCTGAAATTGCATTTTTACGTCTGAGTATCCTTATGTATCCTCAAAAAGATCCTCATTTACTTAAGCCAAAACTCCCAAAAATGTTACCTTTTTTACTTTACCCAAACCTTCGAGTCTATCGTCAAAAGACCTCAATCTAAGTCTACTCTCAAAAGTTGTCAATCTTGTAATCACTATCCCTAACTTATCCAAAACTCCGCTCTTTGACACATAAAAATTACATAAAGCACGTATTAAGAGCCTTAAAATCTCTCAAAACGATACCCATTTCAATTTGCTCAACACCCTATTTTCACCTCGCTCCCATAAAAATCTGTCACCAAACTCAATCCTAAATCGACGAACTTATATCGACATCGACAGAAAAAGAACACTGTATTTGATATGTTAAAATTGCCGTACAAACTACCCTTATGAATCCTCAAAAAGATACCTCTTTTACTTTACCCATAATCTTTAAGTCAAAAGGCCTCAATCTCGTAACCAATATCCCTTACTTTAAAATTACACCCAAAACGACTATCTCCAAAATCCAAAGTCGCACCATATTTGACCTAAAAAAATATATTAAACACCCTTTACAACTCTTAAAACCATACCCATTTCAAATTGCTCAAAAACTCGATTTCGACAACTTCGATCCCGTAAAAGTATCTCCAATTAAATTCTGTTAAAATTCAAAAAATAGCCTTCATCGACCTATGTACACCTGAAAACCTCAAAAAGACTTAAAACTCGTCTTAAAAGGCACATCTCCTCACCTAAAAAGTTATGCCCACAATTTTTGCCATATCACACTCAAAACACAAAAAATCAAGTCCGCCAATCTCGATGACTATATAGGTCACATTTTCATACATAGGTACATTTAAATTTTCTTAAAACCTCATCAACTTTTTCTTACTCAAAAATCGAATGTGCTATCTTGGATTAGTAAAATGATCTAAAAGTTTTTAGTTTCTCCCTCTATTAAAGTTTAAGTTCCGTTATCTTAGATCGCTCAAGAATTTCAATGTCGAGGCTGCCATGTGATTGGAAGGTCAAATATTACGAACTTGCATCTGTTAAATCTGAAAATCTGAAAGAAGATTCACAATTTTTAATCTCAAAAAGTTATGTCTAAACAGCGCGTATAAAAAAGATCATCACATAAAAACCAAATTCAATATCCATATCGATTGACAAAAAAAATCGATTCCGCCATCTTGGATTTGTTAAAAGACTCGTCTTTGGGTATTCATTTCCGTATAATGTAAGTTATTGTTGTAACAAATTAGGCGTCTAGTAACCGACCTTTCAAAAACCTTTCCTTTAAATTAGATCGATTTATTAAAAAATAGCAATGTACTCCAGAACCGTCACTCAACATTCTCGAGCCATAGCCGAGGCTGTGCTAGTATCCGGGCCTCCGCCACTATTTTGGGAACCAACCATTCAAACAAATGACACCTGATCTTCATTTTAAGCTGGAATGAAATGAACGGAATTGCGGAAACGTTTGACGGGACTTCATGCATTGACATTCGGCATAACACTGCCCACCTTCATTAGTAGTTATTCGAGATATCTCACAGTTATGTGTTCGATAGATGCATCAATGCGACAAAATTACAAGAGGTGAAAGTGAAAACCAATTTGAAACAAGCTTCGGTGTGGTAGATCATACAAAATATCGTCAGCTATCATAAAGAGACGAGTCAGGTAGAGCATTTTAACTAGGAATAGGGTTTCAAACAACCAACTGATGGAAGTTCGTAGAAAAGCTGTACACGATCAAACGTTGGATTGCAACTCTAAAAAAATGTTGATGGTGCTTGCAGATTGCTGTTGACTTTCAAAGAGTTTGATGGGAACGAACCTTTTTTGGCGTTTGCTAACGCAGAGAGTATTTTGCAAAACTCTGATTGCGTGTGGAGGGCAAAAGAGTTATTTTTGGAAAAAGCTCTCCCTAAAAAAAAAATGATAAGTTTTACAAGGCAGCAAAGCAATGAGATGCCTCAGGCAACTGGTTGAACTAGCTGTTAATCAAACGGCTAGCTCTTTGACTGAGCAAAGTTTAAAAAAATGAACCCCATAAAAGCGAAAAAAAAAAGTTATCTGATCACTACAAAATAGATCAAAATAAAAATGTCTACAATAAAGTCCTGGGCACCATAATTCATAGCAAAAATTATTGCATAGTAACAATTGTAAAGTAATTGTAAGTTAACCACCCGTGCGGAGTTGTGTATCGAAGTCATTAATCGTCTAGTTTCTGGATTGCGATGCTTGTAATTATTTTTTAATCCATTAAAAATATTCAATTCAATTTCATATAGGCGCCTGTATAAAATGAATGCATTTGATACAGTCATATTACGAAACCATTTAATTTGTGTCAATCCAATAAATTGGAAATATATAATCCAATAGGATGATTGGATTTTAACAATATTGCATTTAAATTTTTGCTCCTGTCAACAAAGACTCATATTGTACACGGATATTATGTACAACGCTTTGATAAATTGTAGCTTTCAGTAAATTAATACACAAGAACAGAAGAAAATTATTGAAAATTCTTACCAAATAAATACACTATTATAATATTAGGTTAGTGAATTTTCGGCTTTGTGATCGCAGACATAATTAAAAGAAACCCCGACTTTAACAATGCACGACTAAAGAATATAAACATTTCACAATTAATTTTTACTTTGAATCTTTGTCATATCAAAGGCGTGATTAATTATCTTTTATATAGCGGCCAAGTTAATAACGTTGATCATGAAATTTATTTGCCTACAGTGTTATTTGGGTGAATAGTTTCCGACAAACGCCTTACATCTGGCCGTACTAACGTCAAACTCCCATAAAACTGGACAATAAATGGGGAACAAACATAAATACGCTATTGTTAGGGGAAAAAATCAATGGAATATCGACCTTAGATCTATGGCAATAAAGCAGTAAATAATTTTCGTGGGGTGTACTTTTTTCCCGGAACGTTTTAATTTCGCACGGACTCGTCTAGTGTGCGACCATTGGCGACCATATCGCTATGGTGTTATTCCCGTTTATTACAACTCATTTGAATTTCGAATGTAATTTGTTGCGTTTGAGGAGTCAGCTTACTCATCAGTGACAGCAGCTCACAGGTTTATATTGACGTTTTTATCGTATTACTTACACCATCACCAAATTAAACATACACGGTAAACTAGCTACGGTAAATAGCCTCTTCTCTATAATAATAAAATAATGACTCTTTCACCTTATACCATCAAGATCGTGCTTTAATAATCTTATTAAAAAATATATTTTCCATTTTGATTCTATAAAAGCGCCACCACGTAGTAAATTCGAACTGTTAATTCAGTTACCGATTTCGGAAAACACATTTTTTAAAAGCTTTGTCAAACTCAAAACTGATTTTGCAACTAAAAGATTGATAAATCTATGAGTCTTTTATTCACAAATAAATTACAACTGCTTAATTACTAATATAGAAGTTATTTTAACATTGTATTATATCGAATGGGGTCAACTGAACGAACTTTCCTTCAGCTTTTCATGAGCGCTCTGAAACTAAGAGTTTCGTAATAAGTTTTCTAGATGGCGGTACGGTACGTCAACGAACGAAGGAAATAACTCTCATCTATCATTTTTCTTTAAAAACTCTATCACCGAGTGAAAAGTCGGAAAAATTGCGAAAATCTCGTCATTTTTAACATATTTTGTAGATATAAAAAGTTAAGCAAGACTTATAAGTACATTTTGCAAAGCTTATGAAAATTACTTGACATCTAATTTTAATATCTAACGGTCTCGCTAAAGCCTTTTAAAATGATGTCACAATTTCATGGAATAAATAATTTTATTTGAGACATAAAATATTTTATACATCAAAGGCATTTTAATTAAAGTAGACGCTGCCGTTCCGTTTATCCTCAAGAATATAAAGATGTGCATAAATTGCTTCCAGGTAGCTTGAGATTATTATTACTAAGTAGATCTAGCTTTGATTTGACCTCATCTTACTTGGAAGGAAATCAGGTCACCAACTCTGTATGTAACAGAAGTCATAGAAAGGATACGATAAAATTATACTGTTCAGAAAAGGCAGCCTTTAGAAAACATTTTTCTAAAGTTACGACAAATTAATAAAAACTGTTGCAGGTGACTTTTTAGTATTGTTGCCAACCAGTAATATAGGTCACCTGACACTACGTGAAAATATTTTTGCTTCTAACAAAGTTCGGATTGAAATAAGGTTGATATGCGAAGCTGGGGGAAGCTAAATGAAAATAAAAACAACTGTCGAGGGTAAACTTGAGTCATGAAACTGATTTCTGTATTCGTTTAGTTGCGATGCTGCGTTTAGTTCAAGTCCGCCATTTGTTGAAGTGTTTGCTAGAGAATCCGATAGATGGCGCTGAGACACAGGGTAACAGTATAAAAGGCGATTGTTTTGAAGCCCCGGGGAAGACTTGTTGACTGTATTGTTTTCCAAACTTTTGTAAACATGTAACATGATAATATGTTATGTGAAAAAGTACCTTGTTCTCATTAGCTCTCGAGTAGTCTAGAAATATAAATAGTTTTTTTTTGTTATTACCACAATAATCGTAATATCCAATGACCATAAAATATTCCATTTATAAATATGTACTTTTTATGTATCTGTCTGACTATGACACATTTTGAGTGTTTATGTTTCAGTAATTATATTTTTATATCACAGTCATAAAATCAATAATTACTAGCCAAATTACTGACATTTTTGAGGATAATTTTTGACGTTTTTGGACATATGCGCGTGCGCATATCTTGATATACAGACTTAGAAATAATTCCTGAATACATTTTTTTTGCCAAAATTCACAGCCAAAAAGCGCAAATGCCTAATTTACAGTAATCACCATAAAAATGACTTAAACATAATATTAAATTCTGCATTTTATCTTCAAGGTTTTTCTAAATAATACCTAAAACTAAAAAGCATTAAAAAATCGTCGTAGCGTAATTTTTACTTACATACTTACCTAGCCTTTTCCTAACTATCGAATGTTTGGTTCATCAGACCTCCTCAACCCAATTACCCGGGCAAACCAATACCCCAAGTAAGACTGGTTGTCAGACTTCTGACTATCCATAACGACTGCCAAAGAAGTTAAAAGAAGCTGATTTCAAAGTTTCACTATCCGACATCCTCAACCCAATTACCCGGGCAAACCAATACCCCTTGGTAAGACTGGTGTCAGACTAACTGGCTTCTGAATACCCATAACGACTGCCAAAGAAGTTCAAATGACAGCCGGTCTCAAAGTTTTGCTATCCTTTTACAAAATGATCTTACCTTTAATATGATATACAGCTGAGTTATTTTTAGAAATAGGAATATAGGTCATTCATGAGCTAGTTCAGAATCTGGGGCGTGACACACTGACTTGTAGGGATATAGTGAGCACCTAGCTTTATTGGAACCTACATATAGGGGGATCAGAAAAACGAAGATTAATCTTTAAGCCCTCACTTTGGATGCAAATTTTTGTCGTAGGAAATCCTTTGTTCGAATTTGAATATGCATTTTTATTACTAGTATTTTTTTTGTTAACTATAAACTATAAACTTTAACGTAATTGTCAAATAGGTGCTAGATTTCTATAAAAAAAGTTGCAGATTTTCAAATTACATTGCAATAAATAATTCAAGCTCAAACTCAAAATTATTTATTCAATCTCGGCTCTTTGAACGTCAACAATTTACAAAAGATAGATATAATATATAGATAATAATAGAAAGACACACCCTTCACCACTTCTTATGAGTTTTTGCTGGGAAGTAGCAACAAACTCCCCAGGAACACACGCCTGTCTGTAGATTAGAAGAACCTTTAAACACTGTACCTATAAACTACTTAAAATCAAGAAGATAAAATATAAAAATAACATTGAAAGAGAACAATTTGTAAAATTACATGGAATCACACTTACCTGTAATGAGCACTAGCTTAGATTAAATCGCAATAAAGAGCCACCTTTGCCTTTGTTGCCCGGGACAGTTTCCCTCTGAATTTTCCATTTTATTGTGTAAATGGACTTAGCTTGACCCGGCCAATGGCCTGGTTTGCCCCGGTTTGAGCCGGTTTGATCTGGTTTGCCCGGCTGTTTTATTAACTCTGAATTTCAGAGAGCTTTGGAGTTTTCGGAATATTGTATCGTAGTTTGAATAGTTTCAGCTCGTGTTCCATATATGCGAATTTCAGCGGTATTTGTTACTATTTGATGAACGCTTATTAAATGCTGTTCTGTAACCGATGTTTAGATTCCGATGTATGTTTTGTTTTGTTTATACTGCAAAGAGATTACTTTGGCTTTCGTGTTTGAAATACTGTTGGTGCTGACTCTGTCGATTTATCTACCTAATTGAAGCATGGACGTCATTTATTACTAATAGTAACTAGGTTTTATGATTAGTTTTCCTTTGTTTTAATATTTAGATACTTATAATGTTTACTGATTGCAATCAAATTGCAAGCAATGGTGTTTGACCATTGAGATTTTATATCCCGGAACAGAATATCCTTAATTAAACAATTAAATAAATAATACTTTTAATTAATATTATATTTAATGAATATTATGGTAAAGTTATTTATTTAACTAAAGATAAATGAAGATATTCTGTAGTGAATGCTAAGTTGATACTGAAATGTTTCCTTTTCGACGCGACCTGCGCGTTGAAGTCTTTCGTAGGGAAGGACCGAGCAGTCGATTTGACAAGAAATAATAATACTTTTTGAGTGTACGTTTTACTCGTTTTTTTCACGTTTTTTTTTCACTTTTTTACGTAGGTAGAGCGTACGTATATCGATATATGAAAACTACCGCTAAGGAATCGGTTTCAAGCGTGTCTTACTTTGTGTCTCAAAATATGATTTATTAATTTTCTGTGATTTTTTTCGGGTATGAAATAACTTCTAAGACTAACATTTCTTTTTTTACAAATACGTGATAGAGTCTAGATTCCAATCTTTGATTTCTTGGACTCTGTCCCCGATGTCAGTAGATTATTTAAAAAATTGCAAAGTAATATAAGTGGTACTAACAAATTCCTCTTGTTCGCAGACCATGAGGAACTTCACGTTCCCGATAAACAACTACGGAAACTTCAACCGCAGCATCTCGCCCATCACGCTGGACGCCGAGTGGTCGACTCTCAGTCGGCTCCTATTCATCTTAATCAGCTCTATAGCGGGCACCTTTCTTAACGGCTTTTTTATCTCATCCTTCTTTATAGAGCATTCTCTGAAACGGCTCGGTGAGTCTCTTTGCTTTGCCGCAGCGAATATTATGAGCTATAAATGTGCTTGCAATACTAACTGTTCAGGGGCCCGATTCTACTAATTTTACTTAAGCGACATACGATTCACATCCGACTGAGATCCAATCACGACTCAATTACGATTGAGGCGTATGTGGCATCCCGCAATTTTTTCTTTTAAAAAACGTTTTTATCAGTTTCTGTGATTCATTATTGTCTGCAAATTATTTTCGTTTGCAATATGATTGTAGAGCAAACTACCATATAGACCAATCGCAAACCAATCGAATGCCATTGGAATACGATTTGTCTTATATTAGTAGCAGAATGCCCGCTAAGGTTAAAACTGCTATTGCGATTCAATTATTAATATTAGCAGAATCGGGTCCCTGGTAGACCACGGTTTTGATGACGTCACCTTGTCTTCAGGTAATGTGTACCACGCTTGTGTGGGGATCTGCGATCTGTTGATCACGTCAGCCGTGATGCCGGCCGCCGTAGTAGTGCTGCTGTCTGGTGAATGGGATCTGCTGGAAGTCTGCAAGGGCATGCAGTTCGTGACCATCGCTGCGACTTACTGCCACAGCGTGTTCTTTGCTGTAAGTATATTTGTTACTTTAAGAGTACCCGGATACTGCAAATTGAGCAGTCAGCCGACAGTTGACCCAAAGGTTGGCAATTGTTTTTTTTTTTTTTTTTAAGAAAATTTTGATCCCTATTTCTTTTCAGTTGGTTTGATATCTTATTTTTGTTATGATGATCTGTGAGTCCGAACAAACTATCGACCGACTAAAAGTTTGCAGTATGTGGGTACTCTAAAACTCGTTTATTATTAAGTTAAGGATTTCTACTAAGTCTTGTGTGCAAAGCGAAGTTTCAAGTAGATAGATTTTTAATGAAACAGCACAAACGCGAAAGAAACGTTTAGCTGCTAGCGTGCTAGAAATATTCTGCTGAGTTTAGTATTGCGAATTTAATAGTTGTTACTGCACACACATTAAACATTCTTAGAAATCTTATTCCTATAAAGTTTGAATGAATAAATGTAGGTACATACCCGAACCTGTCAAATTTTACCAATCGAACATGAACCTTCCACTTTTGCGATAAGGTTGAAATCTCTTGAAGCAATTTGACAGAATGGTGTCTGTACTTACAAGTCTCGCGCTCTAACAACATTTGTTCCACAGTTTGTGACGGCCGAGACGTACGTGCGAGTGGTCCACGGGCCGCGATGTTACGACGCGTTCCTACAGATGGGTATCGGTCTGGTCGCCATTCTCATCTACCTGTTCGGCTTCCTTCTCGCTGCCGTCGGCGTCTACAGCGGATTCGATTACGACTATTGCGAGCGACGTCACCATGGCAACTTGTACTTCCGCGTCATCACCTCCCTTTCGGTTCATGGCGTGACCTGCGTTCTTACGATCTACTTCTTGATAGCCTCCGCCATTAACATCCGATGCCTCTCCCGCTTGCAAGCTCAGTACAAGAGATCCCAGCAGTACGACCGCGACTTCAACATGATCCATTTGAACATGGCCGCTTACGTCCTCTACATGACGTGTTGGATCCCGTACATCGTGACGGTCTACAAGTACCCCGACGCTTACGATGGTCTATACTACCACTCGGCTTGGATTGGCGCATACCGCTCTATGATCAACGGTTTACTATACAGTGCTATGAACGCGAACTTCCGTCAGGCATTTTCCCAGCTCTTCGTTTACTGCTGCTGCAAGAACAGCCTCTCTGCCCCGTTCCGAAGCCGCCACCGACGCAATCTTGATTACTCTACGCCATCTGGTGAAGTCAGGGTCCATGTCATGCACAAGGCCATTGCCCCTAGCAGCCCCTCACGACCTGGCACCTCTCGCGACACTCAGGAATTATGAGTATTTACCTACACTTGCCAGTATGTCATGGGCTTTCTTAAGCACTAGAGCGTATTTCACTATCCCGATCCTCAAAGACTTAACGCGCCTTTTAATTAAAATATACTTCTATTTGTTAGGGCGTTAAGTTTTTGATGATCTCGGCGCTCTAATGACAACTGACCATCGACGAAGTCGCATCATCTGCGCAACGACAACCATTGATTAACATTCTCTTTGACGTTCATGTTCAATTTCTTGGAATCTCAGTGTTGACTGTGCGTAGTAGTTGGTTCTTCTTAGAGTCACTATCCCACCTTTTGTAAATAAATCTTCATGACATTTTAATTATATATATACAGTTGTTAACCCCTATATATTGAAATTTGACTAAAATTTATTTCACTGTGCCTACCTACGAATTTTATAAATACCTTGTATCTACTTTTATTTTGATACTGTACCTATATCCCTAACTTTTACTACGAATTTACAACGGTACTTTACAGTTTTTATCCTAATATTAATTATTATAAGCATTTTACATAACAACGTACGGGCTAGCTTTGGGGTACTCACAGTGTTTTCAAAATTGATGTTTTTTTTATACTTTACAATTTTAATGTGGTGAATTTGGTTGTAAGTGAAAAAAATTATATTTATTGTTTTATAAGTATAAATATTTATTGTTATTATTAAGTTTGCACCGATTGCAATAAGCGGTCGGTTTTTTTATTAAGTTACCAAAAAGTCACCATTACGTGTACCTAATTAAATTTTAAATCACGCACAATTATTTATATTATTGTAAGTTAAAGATATTACTTTATTTATGATGTTTTTGTTATGTAGATTATTAACGTGACTAAACAGTTCGTAATAGTATATTTGTTACAAATATATATGAGAAATAAAAAATATATATCTATAGGTTAATATTTTCCAAACTGTTTTCAAATTCAAGTGTTTTATTCCCAAAGATTGTCAAACCTATACATATGTATATTTTAATTATCTTTCCGTCCCATAAGTGATTTTAAGTGTTACGTATGAAAAGTGAATGTTTTATGAATCGATCGTATATATTTATATTGAATAGCATTATATTATTATATAAACAGATATATATTTCAAAAGGATGGGGAATTATCTACAAGCCCGTCCGAAAGTTGTTATCTTTACAAATATACATTTGCGTAAAGAACGATTTTGTTGCATTTAACGAAGTATATAAATATACGTTTATATTTATTTCAACGATTTAAAGAATCTAAATTTATCTAAAAAAAATATTATCAATGCTACGAAGTATATACTCATTAAAAAAACGAAATTTAAAATTCGAATTTATTTGGATTTACATACTTATACACAACTATATACTTACTATAAAGTTTATATCTTATCGAAGACTGGTTTTGGAAATTAACTTTATAAAATGCGAATATCCATGTTGAGATATCTTTGAATCTTTCGGACGGAACACAAACATGTGATATTAGTAGATAGTAGCATAAATTAGTAAATTTAAAAAATACCCAACTACGAATTAAATTGAGAATTTATCAAGTAGGTATCCGAATATCAGCGTAATTTTTATCAAAGTTACAACTTTGACAAATTATATATAAAAAAATTGTAGGAAATTATAGTCTGCGAAGCATGCTTTATATATTGGCGTATTGTCAAAAGTAGCGTAATGGGTGACCCTAGTTTACCGAATGTTCGGCCAGAGCATCCCTCGTTCCATTTCGGACTGATTGATATATATACGACTGTATGGGCGGGACGATGGGTGTGTGAACATTTGGCCGGCCATTGAGTAAAAAGGAGATAGTATTATCGAGGAACAGGTCTTCCTGAATAGTTGATGTTTTCGAACAAAATAGCATGACACGTCTATTTCAATTCTTAAATTTTCATACTTCAATATCTTGTCCTTTCTAACAGCTGATTTTCGAATGATCTTTGATCTTCAATCTGTAACTATTTAGACTGCTCTTTGTTCGAAACTTCCAACTATGTTCGTGTGCCATGGGGAGAAATCGCCATTATAAAGTATTAAATTAGGAAAATATGTGGCTTGTACGACAATATATATTATGATATAAATATTGATATTTATATACATATATACTATACAAAGTACGGACGTAAGGAAAATGATGGATTCTTATTTTGTTACTGTTCTACAATTCTGTTAAACCTCTTTGGATACCTTTTACTGTATCTAATTTTCATTCCCCGTTATTTTTCTTCATATTTTCTGAACTGTTATATTTATTACAATAGATGTAGTAAGTAGTTTATAGAATTTGAAAATATATCTGAATGTTTAAATGTAATTAGTTTTAAGGACCCAAAAAAAAAATATAAAATCAAAAAAACACTGAATATTAAAGCGGTAATAGGGAAACGCTCATTGAGTTGCTCACTTTGATGCGTGTGCGTCGTTCTATTGCCGTCCCACCACACTGATCAGGTGGGGAGAAGAAGGAATATTAGTAATGTGTCAATAACACATTGCTAGTTTTCTGTATTCAGCAAAAAAAAAAAACAAAAAATATAACTAAAACATACTCAGTATAAGCCATAAAGCGGCAATAGTTTACTGGCTTGAGACAATTAATTAATCAATAATATAATTAACATCTTTGATCAACAGCCTCTACACTATTGACGTAGCCCGTGTTTGTTAGGGGTACTAGTAAAGTAATTAAGTTAAGAAATTATGCAGGAGTTAAGTACCCCAGTTAATATAGATAATCAAATATATTAAATGTTAATTAGAATAGTAAGTTTTGAATTTTAATGTTTACCTGACTTCTGAATGTGTATCTTAAATCTACTGTTAAATTTCTATGTGTTTACATAATAATATTAATGATACAATAAATATAATATTATACTGGGTGTAACAAAGTCGTTTTTTTCTTGATCCTGCATTACATTAGCAAACACACACATAACACACCGATTTTCGTAAGTATGGATACCTAGAAAAATCACACAAAAAACAACTTCTCATATCATGCAGTATGCATAGAACATTAGAAATTGGGGGAAAAATAGCAAAAGACAAAACACACATCGTAGTACCCTGGTCTAGTCTAAAGTTGCAGAGGTACAGAGACCGTTTAGAGGAGTAACTAGGTATAATTATATAAAAAAACAGTAATGATAAGTTTCATCGGTTTACCATCGGTTTAACCAGACAGTAAAAAAGGTATCCAGACCGAATTATTAAGAAGACTGTTATTTTCGAAGAAAATTATCTAGCTGCGCAGATGTATTTGTTATAGAGCGCAAGCTTACGCACAGACTCAGGTACACTTACATACCGCTCTTAATAAACAAAAATCAATAATAATGTCATCATAAACTTGGCGAACTTCAGCACTACTACACAATACTCTATTATATTCTAATAATGACTCCATATAGCAATTAAATAATTGCTTAAAAGCACTAATGTCAAGAACTTACCGTCTGATACACAAAATATTTCCGAGTTACATAACCCATTTATCGAGAAAGGTCATAAGATACTTTTTATATAAGATCGCTAAGTGACTATACGACGCGAGTGAAACAACAGGCTAAAACAAGCTATAAATAATTTGGTACCCGGGTCTGTTATGAAAGCTGACATACATGAAAATTGCAAAAGGTAATTTAACAAAATAGGTACTGGGTAAGTATTCTACAACCATACCTTATCAGTCTGTAAAGTCTTCAATATGCTATGATCGAGGTATAGTTGGGTGCAATGACCTGCAGTCGACAAAGGATCGCTCCGATTACTTACATATAAAGGGAACTAATTTATTACCTATATTCAACAGGAAAATAAGTCTGGAGGAACATTCACTTATCTATTACATCTACATATAAGTGTAGATGTAATAGATAAGTGCGAAAGATTTTTCCGATTGTGAGTTGATTTGTAGGTAAGTATACAAGCTAGAAACTTCAAGATCCTCCTGCAACCATAGCGAGACTGCCTATATAAAAAAATCGATTAAAATTAAATCAAAGATTTTTTTTGTATAAAAATTCTCCTGGCGTTAAGTGGGTATCTAACAGTCACTGCAGAAGCTTCTGAAAACAATAAAATAATCTTACCATAAAATTACATATTGTATAAAAAAGGACATACATTAAAATACATTTTATTTGACCATATATATTAAGCAAATATGTCTATATTACCTATTACGCAAAAATAAGAACATGAAACGAAAAACGTACATAAGTTAGGTAATTATTATAAACTTTTCTCTAGGCACTCTTCTCTCAGTACTGATGAACGCAAAGAACAAATAATAGACTCGTGAATTTCCTAAAATATCTTACATGGGCTGCCGATGCAGTTTCGAACACGTGTCGCCGGAACTATCCCGAACAATCTTCGTCCCCTATGTAGTACCCTTTTTTGTCCAAACTACGTCTCTGTAAGTTTACATTGAGTTTTTTATTTGAAGATTTTTTTGTGAACCGTGCAGGCTTTGTTCGATATTTTTTTTATTGGAATTTTGTGTTTGGATAACTGAAATAAAATTCAGTGATGGGTGATAGCTAACTGTTTGAGTTACACGTGCATTTTTACTATATATACTCGTATATTATCTACAAGATTATATTACATTCGTCAATCAGTACCGCTAACCGAAGCCTCATAAAAGTCGTAAATATTGTATGTATTGCATATATAATTTGTATATACCTATTTATTTTAGGTACTTATAAATTTTTTTCTACTAAGACACAGAGCAAGCATTTTGGACCAATGCACAGAGCACCTATTCAATAAGAAGCTATTTTAGGTGTGCAAAAATAAGGTCTCTAGAGAAACTTAGGTATTGATTTTTCAGTGTAATGCATTATAAAATGTATCAAAGTATCCATTTAAAGCCAAAGAATAACATGTAAGCTTTCGTTATTCTAAATGAACCAACAGACATACGATTATACCCCTGAAAAGATATCATCATTTTAATTCCATTAGAATTAAATTCATGAAAGCAGTAGAATTTCCGAGTGCGTTTTACATTTCACTCAAGTTTTTCATGAGTCGCGAAAAACAGCCAAATGAAAAGAAAAAAGCGAGCGAAATTAGCCTTAATTTCCTAGAAAAGTTTACGACTCGGCATTTCAGGAAGGTCACTGCTGAATTCAATACCTGTAAACGTGTAAAATGTGCTATACCTAGGTGTTATGTGAGACACGAGTAAAGGTATTGCATACGCGTCATATTGAGAGTAATTAACGAAACTGGAAAGTGTGATACTGATTTTGCATTGTGGGTCCTGTGACTTGGCTCCTGTGTTTTATGATACTTTAATGTGAAATATTATTTTATTTGCATGAGCACGTAAATATAATGTCATTGGCGTGAAATCAAAACGTATATTCATCGATAGATATTGTTAACGAGTAATAAATAAATATAGAAAACAATAGGGTTGAGTATATAGTTATAGAAAACAATAAGGTTCTATTTTTTTATATATATATAGTAAGTGTAAATATTAGGTTATAATAAATAGAATAAATAGAATCAAACATAAAAAAATAAGGTTCTATGAATTATTTGTCATACTAAATAATAAAGGTAGTTTGTTTAGTAGTAATTTTATGAACAAAATTAGAACCAATATTTCCCTTTATTTCAATGTCAACAATACATTTGAATCACATAATATTGTAATCTCCATAAATTAATTTCTTATAAATTTGCGGATCCCTAATACAATGCAATCCAACTCTCTGAGTACTTTTAATTGTTTTGTATTTTAGTTCTCGTTGTTTTCTCTCGAATATCCAATATCCGATGTGCCAATTTCACGGTCATGCTATTAACTAATTCACGGGCTGCACGAGTACGAATAAATATTAGATGACTTTTAGTATATTTTATGATGTTTATGTATTTTATTGATAAATGGACAACTAGGATTCTAGGAATGCTAGGCATGTTTTTTGAAGTTTTTTAAGAACTAACTGCGAATTGAATGGATTGCCTAAAGTTAAAGAAAGGGAACTAGAACTCTGCAGATTAAACAGTCGGGCGACCCGACGATTAGGAATTTTTTAAAGAAATTTTTGATTTCTATTACATTTTTCAGTCGGTCATGTGCGTACTATCATTGATTTTTATATTGATTTTTACCCAAACAAAGTTTGCCGGACAAAAAGTTTGTAGTGTGCGGGTGCTCTAACTGTAATTAGTAGAGACAAGAGGGTCGATAAATAGGGTCATATCGAGCCAGCTTTTGTGTCACTTGCGTTTGAACTCTTCCATCAGAGTTTGAGAGTAAACGGGAAAAATGATAAAGATTTTGCATATCATATAAAATACATCGCAGCTGTATATTTCATAGTCATTTTTTGAATAGCAATCCTTCACTGCAACACCAGGTTTTTTTTTCAATAAAAGGACAAAACACGCACACAGCTCAAAAACAAATATCATACGCGACATAAAAATTGATAAAAAAAATGTATTCGAGTGCTTTTGTGAATCGTTGTATAGTATTTGAGTTCGAACATTCTCTAATTGGACGGATGTGAAAACACGAGTTTTTGTGTGTGTTAGTGGCAGTTATTAATCGTTCAATTGGGTATATCATACAATTGGGTATACAGTATCTTTTGTTTTTTTTTTTTAATTTATTTAATCCTTTTTCATACCATTGCTGTGGCCTCATCTATAAAAGATGATTAAAGTTGCATCCTTGTCAAGTTGTTTGTCTTTGGTTCTTGCACTGATGGCTACAAGGCCTATACGGGAGCGACAGCGAACTATGTTCCCGGTGATGTTGGAGGTTGGGCCATTCGTTCGTATAGATCGCGTTTTTTAGAGGGCAACATTTTTGATATCCTGTGTATGTATATTATAAATACAACATACTTTGTTTCATTAATTTTTGGAATTCACATTCTCAATAGTTTTTTATTTTATAAACGACCAACTAGAAAATGTTATTACCTTTAATGTGATAACATGCTGAAAAACAATTTCAAAAGCTTCATATATTTTTGTATTCCATTGTTTTGGTATCAGCTAACAAAGACTGGTGCATATTAAAATATTCCCCATATATTGTATGGAGTTTAGTTTTCACGTGTGGGTGAAATGGGGGAAATTGTGGGGGCGTAGGAAAAATTTGACACGGTATAGACAAAAAACATGTGCGTTCACTATTTGATGTCCAATATGTACAATGTACATAAAGGATAGTGACTGAAAATGAATTTTGCATTGATGCTTGCCTTTTGTCGATAGACATAATAATATATTTTATACAATAAAATGTGTTTAATATCTAAGAGAAAATGGTACCTATACTGCATAGAATACGACACACGAAAGTAGGTATAGTTAAGTATAAATATGTACGACGATGAATAATACTGGGTTCGATTAAAGTAACATGATAGGGCAGACTTACGTCCCCCTTCAAAAATATTATTAGGGTGACGGGAACTGAGGTAGATAGGTACAGTCTGTGTACAGTGTGATAATAGCCTTACGCTAAGATGCTACTGTAAAGGAATAATTGCCTAATCTCTTTATTGGATTATCTCGCTGAAATGGCACGTTCATGTGTGATTTCAGTCTGTGAAAGTCAAATTGTAACATCAAAACTCAAAATTGCAAAACAGTCACAAACTTAGCAAACAATTACCTACATTATTTTCATTCAATCTCCTGATTGAAGGCCGTATTAGGATTTAACAAGCAGCCCATGTATGGTGTTGTTACACTAGAAGTAAACACCACACTATTTCCGTGTAGCAAATGGGCCGTTTTTGTTGAATGTCAATCGTCATATAGCCTTGCTCAACTCAGTCTTTCGAGTTACGAATTGTAACGGTGAAAGGCGTCTCGTGGTGGGGGCAGTCGGCTGCGCTGGCGCCGATTCAGTCCGTCGCGAATACTCGTCTGCGCCGTATTGCCCGCGCCGCCCCGAACGTCGCGAACCAAGTGCTAAACTTTCGCGCCAACATTTAAATTCCGAATTTCGATATTTTTGTCTGTGCATGTGTGAGTGACGTCATGAACAAGTGATGCTTGTCGATCCTAAAGACGATTGCAAAATGTTTCTGTGTTTTTGTCTCGTTATTTGGAGCGCTCTTTCGCCGGCTCAGGCCCAAGGTGAGTGGAACAATGCACAATCCGATTATTAAAGCGAAAAACCGCGGCTGTACTGAGATACTGGCACAAGATAGGTTTAGCCTCCATTTACATTGCTATGATATGTAATGGAGCGCATTACTAAACTTTGCGGGCAAATACGCGCTTCAAGTTATTTGCCTCCGAAGCGAAGCTTTTGATTTATGTTAGAAGCGTTATAATGAAATATTTGAATATAGCTAGTTATACAGTTGTAGCCTGCTCAGTGGTCAGATAGGTATTTCGTCAACTTATGACTCAGTCTGTGAAAACCATTTTTATGCGGCGCATGCACGAAAGCCTTATTTCAAGCTTACAATAAGATTCACTTACATTGTTGCACTTTCTTAATGTAAGTTCATTCTTCTTTTGTCCCTTAATATATAGAAATAAATGTTTAATGTTTCCTAAATTGGCACATAATATAAGAAGCGTTATATTAATAATTAAAAAATAAAGCAAAACGAGAAACACGTGACCTCCTTGCGAATAACAAAGACGAATGCCAAAAGCCCAAAAAACCCAGCTGCAAATAAAACAAAAACTAGTTCTTATTTTAAAATTAAAAAAAGAAACCATTAACAATAATTAAAAATAAAGTACCCACAATAATGGTGTGATTTCAAATCTGGAATTACGTAAGGCATATAAATAAATACACATAATTACTTCTAATGCTATTGTCCAGTAACAATTAAGTATGATAATTTTGTCGCGAATTACGCGTGGGCCGTCAACCGTGGCCAGTCTATGGTTCTGCATGATGAAGCCTTTTTGCACCATAAATACCTATCCGCTTTTACTTTTTATATGGCAATCGGCATTGAGGTCGATTGAGTGCAGTATATCGGTTAAAACACTCCTTTCGTTCTTGTAATTAAACTTGTATAACACACATATAAAGGCCTGATGTCCTATCATGCTAAAATATTATACATACTCGAAAATAACTTAAGAAGAGATTTTCATTAGCATTTTCCTAGGTTACTACGTAAATCTTCGAAAAAGAAAAATCACTCAAATAGCACTTTTTATTCGAATCATTTTATCACTAAAACATTTGCTATTCGAACACAACGTCTCTGGCTAAAAAATGGCCATTCCAGGAAACTTGCAAATCCAGCTTCAACAATATTTATAATCTTATTATTTTTACGTTAATATTTTAATAGATTAACCAATAAATAGACAATCCGAATCGATATCTACCTACTCATTAACTTGTATTATGAACTAAAATGCACTGTTAATTATTTAATATCATTATGTCATATTCATATAAAGCTGATTAAATATCAATGGAATCATTGAATGTCATTTTCTATTTTTAGGGTAAAAGATTACGCTAAAATTGAAAATCCGCTAGTGTTACCGACCTGTTAGAGCGATTGTTCTTAAATGTTACAGTTGTATTACTTAATGTATAAAAAAGTCAAAAAGAGCACACTACTGCAAACTTAATGTCGGAGGACAGTTTGTTAACTAAAATATTTTTTCCCAATCATCGGGCCCACTGTTTAGCCTGCAGTGTGTAAGGAAAATCTCTTACTAAAATTCTAATCAAAACTATTTCAAGAAATGAACTAGTTAATAATACCTATGGCTATAAAGTTGTCCTCAATTTAAAACACCAAAAAACTGTCTCACGATTCTTGCTATTAATGGGCAAAAACCTGATTGCAAAACGAATTTCAACTTGTTTTGTTTATTGGAATTATCTCGACTAAAAACTTGTCCTCAAATGTTTGGTACTCACCTCTAGGAAACTGAGACGCAGAAACTTTAGTTTCGAACTATTGGAAACAACAGTTATTTTAACTACTCACTTTACTTTTGGACTGAAAATTTTGGGTTCATTCATCATCTTCCGAGCCTCTTTTGGGTTCATTACACTGTAAAGTATCCTAAGAGTGAGCCGACCCCAACACATCTGGGAAAAGGCTCGGAAAATGATACTGATGTTTCCTATGAGTTAACAAGAAACAACGAATCCTACCAAATAAACATTACAATTACCCCCTTAGCTTCATAATCTTGGCCACATCACTATTAGCTAAGAAATCAGATCATCTCTTGCTCCCAATAAAGGCGATGGCCCCAACTTCTGCAATACAGTAAACTAATTTGAATCAAACTTTGGGTCTAAAACAAAACTTGTAGTAACGGAATTTTACAATAAAAGTTAACTGTTTTTCTATGGAGACTCGTTTTTTATGTGTTTATTTAGTGTCTAGAAACAATATTATGAATACCTTTCTATTTATCTATTTTGCTAATATAGTGGTTATTGTACTTTATCTTACGCGTACATTGCAGAATAAACAGTGGACTGACTGTTGGCTCAAGAAAATAACGTATTCTATCAGGTTTTAGTCAGTCTCATACTTGCTAAATACCTGATCGATATTAAGTACTACCATTCATTTCCATGCCGATTTATAAGCGCGAGCAAACTCTCAGCCGACTAAAAGTGTGCAGTATACGGATACTGAAATAGTTGATGTAAACTTTAAGGTTTAATTTTCTATTACATTGTAATCCAATACGGAACAACTTTAAATTATTTCGCCAATAACCCTATAGTAACGTGTAAAACGCTCGCAGTATCCACGCGGCGATATGTTTACGTCCACCTGTTGTCCTCGATATCCCCTTTCCAAACTTTCATTACGCCTGAGCGCTCAAGGCCAGTAACGATGTATGCTTTGCTTGTTTAGCGAATTTTGTGCATGGCATGGTCCTGCAGGGACGAACATGGTCAATATTATTATTTTTTAATGTCGTATGATTAAAACGTGGTATTTCCTTGTGAGTATTTGTTGAGGGATATTGATGAGTAAAATAATTTTGCCATCATTAAAAGTAAGTTCAATTTCAAAGAATAGATTTTAGATAAGCAAATAAAAAATATGACGTCAGAGTAACAGTTAATAATACTAACAATCTACAAACTGTGTTTAAGTTTCTTAACTTTTCAAAAACATATTGACATAGATAGTGAGTATGTATGCAAATTGGTCATCGACCGAAATAACCGAAGCCTACTTACATGGTGCTTGAATGAGTTGACTCACAGTAAAAGGCATGTGCGTTCGGTCATACTATAGGTGACATAAGTATTCTACTATAAACAATACTGCTTACTATGTACCAGGATAGCATAAAATACATGAAGGATATTCCGGACGCGAGTGAAACAGCTAGTCCACTATCATACGAATATAAGCTACCGCACACTTAACTGTCGGTCAACATTGGCCCTATGTGTAGTTGGTTGATACTTTATTATTATTAGAAAGGTAATCATGAATCCAAACAAAACTTTTCAATTGTCCAATACCAAACGCGCACTACCATTTATCTCCATACTGATTTTATAAGCTCGATCAAACTACCGGCCGACTAAAAGTGTGCAAGTCTTTTTTATCTTTTTGTATCAGCCTAGGTTTCCTAATAAAGTGTGAAGTGAATTACCTCAACCTGATATTCTAAAACGATCATTAATGTTAAATCAGTCTTCATCACATACCACTTTACATATAAACCATTTCACAGCAACCAAAATTTGCCAAGACATTTTTTTTTTCCTAGACCGAATTGTCCCACTTCTGGGCACAGGCATCCCCATTCTGTGTCCACATCTCTTGATGTTTCGAATGTTCCCACCAAACAGCGTTGTATGCGTAATTTTATTGATAAAAAAAAAAACAAAGGCCAAAAGAAGATCATAAAACTACTTCATTCTTATTCTCCCCCTCCATTTGAGTAGAAAGCCTCAAAACACCGACCGGCCGAGCTTCAAGTTCGAAACTGGGAAAGCTAGGGAAAAAATAAAACTCTTTTGCAGAAATGCAATTACTCTGTTTACCTCTATCGGAACGCGAATGGTTCGAGATAGTTCTTTTGCCACGTGCCATGGTCTGTAATACTTAATAATGTGCTTATAACTGGTTTATAAACAGTTTTTTCACAAACACTTTATGAGTGGGTGTTGTAATATGGTTGCTGGCGTTTGTGTCTTGTTTTTTTTAATGCTGAAAGTTGTAATTGGGACACGATTGCCTTGCATGTCACCTGTCTTTATCTTTAGTAATTAATAATTATTACTAAGATCATAAATGTGAAAGTGATTCTGTCTGTCCAAAACTAAGTATTATCTGGAGTAGGAGGAAAGCAGTTTCCTCAAGATACGGGTTGAACTGCAAGGAACCCCTAATCGACAATGAATCCTTCATTATCTATTTTCCATAGATATTGAAAAATTCTCAAAGTCACTTAAAAACATGTATGCCGAAATATCATATTGTTGAATTCATTTTAAAGCCTTCAATTTATCGGGAAACTCACATTCAATACGTTCCGCTCGATATATTTCCCTGTATTCATTAAAACCGTTGTGATAGTAGGTACAAAGAAAGCATATTTGCGTGTTTTTCAAATACGCCAATATTTATCTAGATATTTCTTTTAATTAAATAGGTAAATAGAGAATCACTGACGACATTCAACAAATATTAGAATGCGCTTACACGAGCGAACATATTTCGAGGAACACGGAACTAAACAAAGCGATTGCGAAATTAATAAATCGAACTATCGAGGGAATATCGCGAAAACACCTCGAGAAATTAAGTTCTAAGTTAACACGCTTTGAGGCACGTGGATGGCGACCTTTCGACTTACGGACAAGTTTACTCGAAGCTCCTAATTACAACGCATGACATTTAAAAAAAATTATGTTTGCGGAGGTCCTTCTCACAGGATTAGTCTAAACAGCTTCTGCACTATGGTTATAACTTTTTGGGTATCTCAGCAGTGTTTGATCCTTCAGTCAAAACTGACAATGAACTTTTTTTTCATACGGGACCATAGACGTTTTATTTAAAATGTCGCGACATATTATTTTTCACGTAACATTACCTATGCTTTGATGTTTTATTGAGATGCAATCCACGAGTAACGATGCGGAATCTCAATCAAACAACATCCTGTACATTCGAATATGGACTTTAACGTAGATGAAATAAAGATGTAAATTGCAGGGATAGCAGAGCTGTTAATGTTTATACATCATGAGCTTTCTGAAGTTCATATCGATACGGAAGAAAAAGTTTGAAGCTTTCGCTTCGTGTAACTAATGAAAAAAAAATTGATCCATAGTTACGTAAGTTTGAAATGGCTTTACCTTTTTGCTGGCACGAGTTAGCATGTATTTACACTATTTTTTCACACTGGCGGATTTTCTGCTTGGTTTTTTCCGACTACGCTGGTTCCGTACGGGCGTTGTATTGCCACTGGGAATATGTATGTTCTATGCTATTCTCAGTTATGCTACGCGCTGAAAATCCACCAGTGTGGCAGAGCTTTCAGCGTCTTTGTGATCAATAGAAAGTCAGGAAAAAGTATCGGACACTGGTGACATTTTCAAAAATGTCATAGAGGCATATCCGATGCGATTGATGGAATGTATCGAATGCGTAGTAAAAGTTAGTTGAACTTTTCAAAGCGTTGATTCGATTCGATACGTAACAATCGATTCTGCTTGCCTATAGAACCGTTCAATTAACTAATTATCAATATGTTGTACTGAGATATAATGGTGGGCTCGAGTAATATTTCTTACGTGTACAATGCAATTAGTTTTTTTTAAGAATGTAATTGTCGTCTTTTATTGCATTTGTGTTCAATCATTGACTATTTAATGTGGCTCTTGAAAAATATAAAAAGATTTTTGTGTCAAAGTGTAGATGATCAGTTTGGCACCTCATTGCTATCGTAACTATACGTTACCTACCTGCCTTTCTACTAGCTTCCCGAGGAAACTACCTCCCACAGCCGGATAAGAAGAAGCCGGATCAGTGCTGGAGTATTAGCGCGACAGACAGACGGACAGACGGAGTTACCTACTTTCCCATTTATAATATTAGTGAGGATCACATAAAATGCAATATGTACAAAATGTAGTTAGAAACACGTGTAATGAGATGAACCAGTTGTTCACAAGTAAATCTTCCGTCAGACAGTCGTTTGTTCGCAGATTAGATTCTAGCTCCGATTGTACGAGTTAATCAGTCAACTGATCCGAAGCTTATTTACTTCCTCAATGTTTACTGTTTCACAATCTACAAGAATTGTGGGAAATTCCATTAACATTTTCTCCTAGGAAAATCTCACATCAGTATAACTTATATGCTCTAACTAAGTTATCAACTGTTACTTGGAAGATAGAGAATTAAAAAGTAAAAAGCTGGACGCGCTAATGCCTCTTTTTCCTAGAAACTGAGGGTCCTAGAATATGGGGTGACATTGAAAGTAAATGAAGGACAATATAGGAATGTGTTGCACATAGTAAACCAACTAAGGCAAAACAAATGAAAATGTTGAATATAAAATATCCGAAAATGTACTGTTATGTTATTGATAAACTTTCGTATATCGGGTGTGTCGTTCATAATCACATTAAATTAAATGCGTTAATATACTGGTTAATATATGTCGATTAACACAAAGATAAAAGAAAAATACGTAAAAATAAAAAAATGATTTTTTCAAACAAAGTAAATGGAATAAAAATGTGCAAAAATTAGAACACCATATAAAAGTCAGTCATTACAAACAACTGAAATTCTCCCTTGAAAACTGACAGCTGTCAACTAATTAAAACATACGATACTCCTAACTTTATCTATGCTTTACACATGATGTTGTAAATTATAAAAACGAAAAATGACTCCTGTGGTTAAACCACTGAATGGATTAGGTTATTTTTTTTACAATTCGCCATAGAATATCATAAAGTATATGCGATATGATTAAATGTGATTGTGAACGACACACCCGATATAAATATTTATATTGACCATACAGTTGTTCTGAATCAACCTGTGCCGAATTAAAAATAAAATATAATATTGAAAAGCTACAAAGAAAATCAGTTCATAAAGGAAAACTTACTTACTTACGAAATATTAACACACTTGAAAAGCCCGTTTAAATATGTAGTACACAGGGTTATCGAATTAAAAAAAGAAGTAAAATTCTTCACGTTTGAATTCAGAATGAGACATCTGCTCAGAGTCCAAACTTTACCTCCTTCTCACCATGTCGCCATTGAACCCTATTACTATTCAATTATATTCCTATTGAATTTCCCTTAGTTCAAGGTTATCACATCTGAGCTTAGCGCTTGAACTTGAAAGGTCTCTTGACTTCTCAGAATATCTGTCACAAAGCTTAGGACATTGAAATCATTATGGTATCATCTAGTGCGCAAGACTGGATTGGAAACTATGATTTGAAAATTGAAATCTTCTGTTTTATAAGGAAAACTTTGGTTGAACTTGAAAAAAGTTCAGTCTTAATAGTCTTGAATAAAATATTGTTTCTGCAAGCAGTGTTTTATTAATCCGTCCATATGAAACAAATATGATTGGCAATAAATATGTGGATTGATTGATTAATTGAATACGGGAATCTGAAGTAATTGAATGAAATAAAAGTTAAAGGTGAAAGTGCTGGGGAAAAATCAACATCAGTATAGTGCATATGTTACATTTGCAAGACCAAAACTTCGTATTGTGACTAGGAAGTCATCTTTTAGGGCATTTACACATCACGAGGTAACGACTTCGTTCAACATTTGTCACTACGTACTCCATGGAAAATTGCCGCTCTGCGTTGCGACGTCGGAAGTACCGCTGCGCTTGCAGCGTCATGTGCAAACCCCCTTAAGCTATATTTTCTCTCTTCACTGACTTTCCACCCTTCATCCCCCTAGTTAGCTAAGCCACTAACTTCATTTTTCCGCACTCTGTATTCATTTTCCACGTAAACGTCTACGTAAACAATTAGGTAACGCTTTTTTCTCTAACCCTGAAAAGGGACTTCGTCCGTGAAAAAGTTCAATGTGAAAGTTGAATTAGTTTCCTGCAACTGGTATCGACGTACATTGCAAAGCGTACACAGAACGTTTGTTTAACTATCGCTTGAGAATAAATTATATGAATTAATTAAATAAAGGTCAGTTTCCTTCGTATCGCCCACGTGGAAGCGGGTTGTATTCTGTATATTTGGTCGCTGGAGTACAGTAGACCAGTTACAAGAGCATCTACAGATGTAACGTGTATTGATGTGGTCTGTCACAGACGTGCGTTAACAATGTAAGCACACTGTTGAATAAACTTTACATTTGCAACTAATAAACGACACGTGTAAGCCAGTACTTTAATATCGATCGCAGATTGCAATACACAAAAAGCGTTGATCAATCACAATCAGTCGAAACGCTTTTTCTCTTTGACGGTGACGGGTTTGAGTGCAGTCAATGTATAGAACTAGTGACACCGTGTTTTGTTTTTTATCTCTATAAAGTTCAAACTTCCTTAAAGGTCACGGGTTCTTTTTGGAATACTCATAACCTTGGATATCTGAAGAAAAAACTGAATGTAAAATCAAAAGATCTTTTACAGGCACTATGACGGGATTAGGGTTTCATAATCAGCTCTAAAAAAATGACGTTATATGGAACCATTTATTAGAAAAGTAAGTAAGTACAACAGCGGTCATTTCACACAAAAAGTCAAGTTTGCTTTTTTCGAAACCAAATTCTCTATATAATTTATATGTTGATAAAAAAAGGTTTTCCATAATGATGGTTTTTTAAAGGTAACCGTAATGTTTTCTGTGTTGTCACGAAAAATGCATTACTGTTACAGTTTCGGCATAAATACCGTATTGTTGATGTAATATTTGTAATAGTATTTAGCTTATACGATATTATGAATAATAGAATAAGCTGCAACATAAAAAGTGAAAAGACTCAAAGCAATTACACTTTATTCTTCCAAAGTCATTGAATGATTTATTGGCATTTAAAAATATTCACTTTATGACTTTATTTATTTTGAAATTTAAAAGTTAACAGCTTTTAAATTAAAGCTTTTTTCTAGCATTAACTAGGATAAATATTCGTTTGAATAAACATGCGAGTGTTTCGAGATTAATAAGCCAGATGCGCAATTAGCAATAATTGCTATGTTTGTTATGAACGAACAGACTTCGTTATATCATACACTTTTACTTTCTCACGATTTATTATCTTTTCTATGATGCAGGCTGTCCAAATGGCCTAAGTACATTCATGTGCTGGGATAATTAATGCCTTCTCTGCGCTCAATTGAAGATGAATTTCGTGGTTGACACAACCGAGTAAGTATGTGACTGTATTTAGGACAAGTTCTCTGAACAACTAATATTTGTACTAACTTCAATATTATTTCTGGCTTTTTTTAAATGTACATATAAAGAAATCAGTCGATATTTGGATAAAAGTTCCCATCGAACTTATTAGTGGGTCGATACGAAATAGTTGTTACGTGCACTACCATTTTCCGCTCTGATTAAGAGCCCGATCAAACTATCGGCCGACTAAAAGTTTCAAGTTTACAATATTCTAAATTAACGTTACATGCATCAAGTAGTTTGCACTAAGCCTCTTATAAAACTACTCTACATTAATGTGTAAAATGTTAAATATAGACACAGCTTTCTAATGCAATTACTAGGAAGACAGACTTTCATAGAACACTTCAGTTCTAACCATGAAGGAGAAATATGAAACTTTAGCTTTGACTGCGAGACGTACGAAGTCCGGTCGAAGTTGCATCTCAAACCTAATGACCTTGTGATCTATCGATAAAGTTTGCTCTATTTACTTCTGCCGCCCTGGTAGCGACGGATAATGTAATTGAACCTCATTCCTTACTTAACAGATTATTATGTAGTTTTAAGACAATCTCGATAAAACATAGTACTTTTAGAAGTTATCGATTCGGGGTTATTAGAATCAATTTGGTTTTACCTATACTGCGTGCAAGGTCAACTTCAAGTTAAAAATGGATTTTGGAGGAAAAGTCAAATATGATATTCCGATTATTTTATATGGATCGTTAAATTTTCCTGCATTTGTTCTTTTTGCATGACGCATATTACTGAACAGTTAACACTATTTCCCCCGATGATTAACAAAAGGAAAAGGAGTTTGAGATTATTACCAACACTGGAACAAAGAATAGTTACTTTTTATTCGATTCATTCGTATTTTTTAATTAATTTTAGTTTCAGTTTTAACTTTAAACTTCTGTGTTTCTGTTTTTGAAATATTAAAATTAAAAAGGCTCTTTCGCATGCTCAGTGGCCTAGAAAACTTTCCCTTAAAGCAAAACCTATAGATATAGATTTAACCAAGACAAATGTCCTGCTGACTGTGAGGGTAAAGCGTAAAAACTGCCGCTGTACATACTAACCTACTTCTTCATCTCCTTAAGGGAGTTAAGGAAAATTCTCATGTTTTATAAGGGCTTATTTTCGTATACTTACACGTTATATATACTTTATGCTAATATAATAATAAGAAAAATGTTAGTTTGTCAATTTTTTAAAGCATAATCTAATGTCAACTTTGTAGGTAGGTACGAATAAAAAAAATATGATTGAGAAAAATTGTCCCCATATGTCATTTGTGTATAACAATGAAACGATATTTTACTTAATGTATATTCTTAAAAATATCGATGACAATAGGTCACGGGTTGTTTTATTAGAAGATTTATATTCTAAGAACTTTTATCAATAATATTTATGAATCATCATTTATAAATAAATATGTTAATTTGAACACCTGCATGTCGATTCTATAAAATATCACAACTCACTTCGACATCACTCTCACTTCGACTTCGATCTAAAGGTAGAATTCCGTGGACGCGACAATAGTCAACCTATGAAAATGTATGGCACCGTTGCCGAGGCCCGTGACAGTCGCGCGCGGCCGACGAATTTCGTAAGCTGCTCGCGGCATTGTCAACAATTTAATTCTGGTTTTACTAAAATTCTATAGATGTTATTAAGCGCTAGACCATGTTGAGAAGCGTACGGCCGCGAGCGGCTCACGAAATTCGTCGTCCGCGCGCGACTGTCGCGGCCCTCGGCAGCGGTGCCATACATTTTCATAGGTTGACTTTTGTCGCGCGCGGCTGCGACAATCGCGACCCACGGAATTCTACCTTAAAGTTTCGTGATTGACATTGTCAAACTACACTAGCGCTACACTATCGAGCGTGTTGACAAGTTGAACTAAATTAAACTCGAGATTTTGACAGATCTGCCAAAATATGTCTATCTATAGGGGAGGTAGGGGAGAGATGGGCAGTTGGGAGACATGATCAAATCAGAATAAAAGGGGGGTCCTTTTATTCTGATTTGATCATAGTTTTATTGGGTAGTTTACGTTACCGACTGGTAACGGTGTTCATCCATAGACTATCTGTCATTTCTGTGAGTTGTCAAGAACAAACACTCGTAAAAGTACTTAAATATTTTGTTGCGGTTTCGGATCGTTATAAAGAAAACTAATGAAAGGTATGTGTATTTTCTATTATTAATGATTGATTGTCAAAATCTCCAGTTACGATTATAGTAAGTCGATGCAATCCACACCTATTATACCTCTAGAAGAGGTACTACAGCAATAGTTTATGGGCCCCACGTTTTTATTTTAGTCTAATATGACCGGGACCACCTACGTAGGTTGACAGGTAAGTAACTATTTTTTATTTTCTAGTTTTCAGTGCACATAAGATAAAACCGTTTTACTTAAGTTTTTTTACCGATTTTTTTTTATAAACTAAGTCAAAAGTGTCCAATGCTTCCTATGGTAGGGAGGCTTGGACATACCATGTAATGTATAATTTGTAAATTTTTGTTCTTCTTCTTCAGTGAAAATTTGTGAGGTTATAAATCTACGCTAAAAATCCTTTATAGAATCTTGTTTCAGGTACCGTTGCCAACTTGATCTATGGACTCCATATTTATCAGCTGTTAATTTTATTTTTTAACCTTTTGATACCTCTTGTATTGCTCGTTATATTAAATCTTTAGGAATTTCCCGTCGCAAACCATTCTTTTTAACCCCCGACGCAAAAACGACGTTGTGTTATAAGTTTGACGTGTCTGTGTGTGTGTGTGTGTGTATGTGGCATCGTAGCTCCCAAACGGATGATCCGATTGTAATGCGGTTTTTTTTGTTTAAAAGGAATGTCATTCGGGAGTGTTCTTAGCTATGTTTGGTGGAAATCGGTTCAGGTCTTCAAGGTCATCAGCTCGTTTGTTAGGTGTGATAGGAATGTTACACGCTCAGTTTACTTGCAAGCATATGTGGGATCTAAAATTTGAAATACTAATGTCTTCTGGAACCACTGAGCTGGTCTGCTGTTAGGACACGAAGATAGGAGACGTAACCCTGAACTGCCTTTTAGTAAACCCATCGAGTTTGGGCTCGTTTAATATGTCTTGACTAGTTTTCTTCATGTTTCTAATTGACGAGAACCTAATGCTGGAAATGGGATGTGGCGGATGAAACCCTAGAATGATATATAACCCTGGATCAACAAAGGTCCATCTTTATTGTTTCTCAATCTGTGCAATTCTCCCAGAGCCAGTTTGTCATGAGGATTGTTAAACAGCTTCCTTTGGCTGAGATCGCATATAGCGAACCCATCATAAAAAGAAGGAAAAATTAAGGAGCTCCTTTAAAAAACCCTTAAATAAAATAAAATTATAAATTTAAAAAAACCCCCGACCCAAAAAAGTACGCAATTATTATGACAAAATGTTATAAACGATAAACCCTATAAAAAGCAAAAAGTAACTTTAAACACTACGTGAGTACCAACTAAAGCATGTCAGACTAAACAAAATTTTGACGTGTCGACGGTTTTATTTAAACCGTTTAAATATCTCGTAATGTTGAAACTGATTGTAATTTTTAGGATAGCTCTTTGATTTTATCTAGCCAAACATAAGAAATGGCAATAAAAGTTGATTATCTGTAAAATCAGATTTTTTATGCAATACATGTGAAAAAGTGCCCATCCCTCCCCTACCTCCCCTAAAGTATGAAATGACATTACGAATCGAAGTGAAATGCGAGTTGTTGATCGAATTTTATAGAATCGCAGGACTGATCTATGAAGCTGCATATTTTAGTAGAATTTTAGACAGTTGAAAATGCTTATTATTTGTCACTTTAAGGTCATACAAACACTCAAGGCTGACACAGAAAGAAATGTGTGCTCTTTAAGAACATGTAAGAGTCCCCTCACACTACGAACTTTTAGTCGGTCGATAGCGTATGGCGTACGCACATTACAACGATCGGGTATCTGACTATATGAAACAGACTTAAAAGTTTCATAGTTTTTAAGTTATTGTAAATCCGCATGATTACTTTTAAAAACGAATAATAATAATTGTTAAGGCGGAATTATTTGATAAAAAAAAAAAACAAAATTAATATGAATAAATTGTCTGTTACATCGCATTGGGTGTACTATCGGTCGACAGTTAACTCTGCAGTGTGCGTCGCACTTAAACTACGTAAATTACAAAAATAAACATGTAAATAGGTCCAACTGTACTCGTGGGTTTTGAATAGCAACTGGTAGTTGTTGGTCACTTTTACTCTTGTATAACCTTGTTGAACGTGACTTAGAATAAACTAGCGGAGTTTCGCGACGATGCCTGCGTTGCTTCAAGGGCGTGTTAGTAGTGTACCTAAAGGTATCTTTTGAATGTTAGGTGAAGACTGCAACTGCGGACCACACATGGCGCGACTTCATGATATCTAGGAGCAGTTACGGTGGGCAGTTGACATTAAAACGTACCTTTATTGTTTTATTCTGATTGATTTGTCTCTAAAAAGACAAATGAACTCGCATGTTCATTTGAAGTCAGCGATTCCACAGCAAAGAACCGAACAAAAAATATGAATTCCTGTTAATTATATGCTGGTTAAATATTCATAATTTATATGCATTTGTACAAAAAAACCTTATTTTCGCATACAATTTAGTTTATTTGCATAGTTATGAAGCGATTATACCGTGCTCTGTGGAGCGTAACTCAGGTATTTGAGCGAAGTTTAAATCTGCGCTTGCACATATAGACGTTTTATCAATGACGTGAGATGCAGTCGCGTTTGCTTCAAGCATCTGCCATGAACTATGGTCAAAGGTCATACGCTTGATCACTGAATACCCAGTAATATTTAGATTCGTTTATTAACGCTAATATTTATTTAACTGGTCAGTCTGGTGCGGTCTTAAGCGCGATACGGTCCGGTACGGTTTTCGCTGTTCACGGACAATGAGTAATATACTATGATATCTTATTATTCTAAACTAAGTACCTAATTTTTCTCTTTATTTTATTTTTCAGATATGTTCTTTCCATAGTTTTTATGTTTGCTCTTTCAATTCCATCTTCGTATTTTCCTTATAAATAAAAGTATATTTAAATACATATATTACATAAATTCACCTTAGCCTTGACTGGCACAGACTGGCACTGGATTGCCTAGGGGAACACAAATTGAAATTATTTTTTTTACTTCAATATTCATTATCATTTTTACTTCAGTATAAATACCAAGACTTTTCTAGACTCATAAGACACACATTAAAAGTAAAACCAACAATACATAATAAACTTAATTTCGTTTTCAAACTAAACACAATGGTATCACAAAAAGTTCGATCGACTCGCACAGTTCAGAATCGCGTGCGACTCAGATTGCTTTCACTTATCCTTAGTACCTATGTGTGTGTGTGCTCGCATATACTGTTTGAATGTGTGAGTGCATACTCGTGCGTTGTACCGGTCTTAAGGCTAGGACACAATCACGGTGTGAAGTCGTGATGAAGCTGACCGAGTATCTTGAGCTTTCGATCTATAGAGACAATATATGCGATTATTGAATCGTGATATCAGGATTATGGGTTCGCTTTTACCTTCCTTGTTTATTGTCCCTTGTGTGTGTACGTGACTTTGGTAGGCTTAGATACACACCTTCAATCAAGGCATAATGCAGGTACCTATATCAGAGTAACTATTCATGAATCAACTACATAGATCCCTTTTAATCTTATTACTATTATTGCATCAACATATAAAGCCGTTACAATAATACCAAATTACAATGATGTATATTTCGGCCCAACTCGAGAATCCAACCCGAGACCGCGTGCATGGCAGTCGCGCGTGCGACCACTAGACCAAAGTGGCAGTCGCATGAGAAAAAAATGTACCTCATTCGCGGAAACGCAACAGAAAGGTTTTCGGTCACAAAAGTAATAAAGTCAATCAAAATTATCGTGTAACTGAATCCTAACAATTAGCTCAGTGTTATACCAAATTTTGCGTCAAATTCTTCATTCATGACTAAGAAGTATGGACACGTCAGCCTATATATCTTTAATACATTAGGTACTTGGTTATACATAAATGGGCATGTTTAAGAAACTCGTATTAAAACAGTTCTATGAATAATTAAACCGATTCAATTAATAATCAGACTCTAAGAGAACTTTGAAACAGCTAGTACTCAATAGCTTTCTCAAAATCCGTTTTTCTCAAAATTATTTGTCAACGTGTAATAATGTACGTTTCCTCTCTCGATATTCCGATGTAAGTTAATTAGTATTTCGTGGAATCAAAGTGATTTTTTCAGTATGTTCTGTGTATCAGAACAAAATACGGGGAATCGTAACCAGTGTAACTTTATACGAAGGAGCTTCTGCCAAACAGAATTCATGAATAGAAAATCAATATTTTTTTAAATAAGGTATGTTTTAAACTAACTGAAAAACTAAAAAATTGATCAAAAGTCCCTCTAATTGATAAGTCATCTAATTGGATGTCATTTCTTCTAAGATCAACTTCTCAATATATCCAAAAAGAATAAGATTTTTTTTTTACTTTTTCAACTACGTTTTCTACCTCCATACTAAAAAGAAGATTGCAGGCTGTCGCTGTTAAGGCCTTAAAAACTGCAATTCAAGGTCACCCGCAAACTCACGGATGGACTTGAACATACTCACTGCGCTGGGCATGCCTGTTGGTGAGGTTGATAGGGTGAGATATTTTTTATCTTCAGAGATGCTGCTTCCCATTTCAGAATAAGGCATTGCGTAGGGTGAGATATTTTTCAGCTACAGAGATGCTGCGTCCTATATCCGAGTAAAGCATTTAATATCCTGCGTGGTGCTGTGTGGTGGTTACACCAGTCGATCACCAGAGAATCGTTTTTTTATCAGCATAGTGCAACAAGGGCAGGTGAAATTACCAATTGGGTCAAGACTATGTTGGTTTATCTAAAGCCAATTATAGACCACATAATGCATATCGCAACAAGGTAATAATTTGTGTCAAACTGTCGCACTAGATAACAGTCTCTTTAGTAGTAATTACACCGTTGGACATCTGCATTATTGAGCAGCATTGATTTACTATATTTAATCAGTTCACAATACACAGGAATATAACATGTCTTGTTTGTCGCGCGATAAATGACTACTCGTCGCGGTATTAACTGGGCTCTTTGATCGAGGAATTATGTTGTTCGTTTATACCTTGAATTGTTCGCAATGGTTCTATAAGTGGGTTAAGAAAAGAAGTTTGCATCATCATTTGTAGAAGTTAGTTTAGTTTTAAATTAATGAAAAAAGTTTTCTTAACTTTTCTCTCCAAATATTTTTGACATAAATTATATTTTATACACGCAAAATTATGCTATTAGTCCACTCAGGAGCATCAGGAATCTTTCATTTTTCGATAAACCCTACATCGAGTAACGGAAGGCTGACTGCGTACTTTACTCCTGAAACTTCAGAACATTTCTGCATTATTTCGCACACGAGCATAATCTTATACTTTTGGCAAAGGGGAGGAACGACAATGGCATCCCCAGTTAGTCTATCCCTAATAATTTAACCCCTGATACATATAGGATTGGTAAAAAAATACATAAAAATAAAGTACCAATAAAAGTAGTTACAACTATAATCCGATGTCTAGTTAACAATGTAAACCATACATTTCCTTCACGATTTCTTGGAAGTTGACACAAAGACATATTTGTCGCATTGATTATTATTAAAATCAGGTCAGGGCTTATAGATTTCATTCAAGGGTGCATAAAACTAACTTGTAAAGTTGTTAGATGGTACTTAATTAAATTGGCATTGAGTGAAAGTAAAAATGGAATTGTCGATAGACAGCTGAAAAAAAAGTATTGTAACTTATTGTGGCTTGGTAACTTCAATTATTAATTAATCAATCAAACTGATTATTCAATCAGTGAAAGATTAAGTGATTTAAATTATATTGTAATGAAAGGGTAAACAGTTGTTATTCAACTCGCTAAATTAAAAATAAGTATCAAGTTAGGTAAGAGTTTTTTTTCATCAGTGATATTTACTGAAGATTAAATATAATATTATTTTATAACTAACACATAAGTAGGTAACTAATCAAGAAATCCCCACTAAAATCGATGTACTTAGTAAGTAACTAAGGACATATTAAATACTACCTAAATCCTGTTCATCGGAGAGCACGTAAATGTCGGTCCTGCGCCTGATCTCTCTCCGGTCGTGTCGGATTGCCATCCCATCGGGTTATGAGAGTGAAGGAATAGGGAGTGCACCTGTATCTGCGCAAAAGCTCGTGCACAATAATATGTCCTGCGCAGCTGGCTGATCTCCTTAAGTGAAAACTGCCGCCGTGGCCGAAATCGGCCGTGGACGCCAAAATTAAATATTGTTCAAATATCACAAAGCTCACCGAATACCAACCACTTCCCATCCAGTAACTAACCTAGCCAACAATTTGCTTCAAATAAGACCGCTCTTAAAATAACTTCTAACATTAGTGGTATTTTTATGCAGATATAATACGATGCCGGTCACTATGACCGGCTTTCTCCAGTAATTTTGATGACCAAGGTCAAGAAGCACTGACACAGAAAACTACACGTAATTCTTTAGGGTGTAAGTAGACATCTAAGGTCGCGTCTTCTAACATTTTTCACCTATGTTCCTACATTTGAATAGAGAAAAATTTATAATAGAAGAAAGGAATGGGTGTTATATCACCTCATTTGCTTCGTACGGATTGGCTATTTCAGACTAACAGAACCATCGACCATTTGGTTATCATCGTAGATAAATGACGTGACATACCATATATCACCCAACAAACTTAAGCTACTTTTGATTCTCAATCCTTTTAATTATTTAGTAGTCCCTTTATACAAGAAAGATTTTTGTATGTAAGTTAACCAGTGATCTATTCACAGTTTAATTTTATATTACGATCGATGAACTACAAGGTAACTACACGGCACAGATTCTAATAAACTTACATAATACACCATTTAACAGACAAAACAAATCATATTTTCGACCCATTGCAAAATATTGTTACTCAGTTCACTTTTGTTGACATTTGAAGTGACTGTAATCGGCAAATTGGTTAACGTTTATGTAAAGAAATTTGAAAGCACCGGTATTGCCGAGCAGTGACGAAATTAGGTCAATGTATGAATGAAAAGATTAATCTTAAGAAGTAACTTACATATAATATTTTAAAATTATAGACTCATTAAAATTTTATTACTTTATTAATCAATAATCACTTTCAATATAGGTACTTGAAATACAGATGCAAAATAAACAAAACATTTTCATCGATTCAGCCCAAGATTAATTGATTTGAAAAATACGAGATAAAGGGTTCCCTTCGGAGCCTGTAAACCAGAAACCCAACACCCTCAAGGGACTTGATCTAGCTACTCGACCCTTAAGAGTAACGATACGATTTCATGTGACACATATTTGAACTTAGTATAATAACTAAGAACATAATATTCATTCATACCCAGTTGTTATCGAAACTTATTACCTAATCTATTCATCGCCATCATCATCGTATCAGCCAATTACATTCCACTGCTGAACTATTGCTGAATATTTTTCCCCCATTCACAAGAGGCCTCAAGGAACGTTACCTAAACTATTGCTCAGTAATATTCTGTTTCCCCATTCACAAGTTTTTCACACTACAACTAAGGAACTATTTCCGTGGAATGTCTGAATGCACTGCTTGAACGAACACAGCTCGTAAGTGTCTCTCTCACTTAATTTCCGTGCACTTCACAATTTTATCAGTTGCTTGACTCGCTTGCAGCTGTATTGGCAGTTTCGTCCTGCAAATGTTTACGGAGATTGCACTAGAAAATTATAAAATTGTCAAACACTCCTTCGAAAATTCACAACATTTTGAGTGTTATTTTCCTCACGACTAATGATACAAATGTATGAAGTTTCAAGGTTTAAAAGTTGCAAATATTGATCTTGTTAACTGCAACATATATATTTTTCGTACAACACTTACGCACACATTTACAACCTGTTTGATGAATTAAAACAGGATATCATTAAACCTAGCGCCACTTCAATCAGGCAAAATTGCGGGCAAATTGCAATAATAAATACTACATTTGCCGGGACTCAGGTTAAGGTCAAATAGACCACAAAGGTCAAAAAATGTGAATTTCATAAATTACACGTGTATCAATGTTTGCTTTACCCGGTATAAAGCGTTGAGTACAAATATCGGCACGCAAAACTGTGGTTACATACTGCGCAGATCACAGCTCGAAATTATTGAAATAAATTATTCAAAAGCATTTACGCAAGGCTTTTAAATCGATGACATTTTATTTGAAAATAAATCATTTTCGAGCCTTTTGACAAATTTGTTGAAGTTGGCTTCCAGTTAAACCGATGCATTCGAGTACCAGTGTTTTATGTGGACCGACCGCTCCAAACGTAGCTTAACCTTTTGATCGACCGAACATGGATCGAACCGTTTGGCCTAACTTAGTACATTGTATCATAGGAACTTTGACCAAAAAGGTCTTCAACTGTTTCGCTAGTCGTTTAATTCAAAACTTTATTTAAGTCCCACCAACTCCAAAAAAATGAGTCCAAAAGCTATCTTACCTTGTAGCAGTTCTCATTATAGAAAATATCAAACTTCGTAAGTTATTTCCGCTTACCGCTTTCGCGTGTCACCGTCACAAACTTCCAATCAGCTGAGCGAGAGAAAGTCTCTCGCCGGTGTACGTACTCCATACTGGTACCGGCTACCGGTTCTTACCGACTTAGAAATTAGAACCCCTCTTACAATTTTTTAGGCCGTATACCTCTACATATATTTCATTATCATCATTAATCGTTAAAAAATTACTAGAATAATTAAAATGTACGTAATACATATATCGTCAACACAGTCATCGTCATCCTTGTTAAAGGCCAATGAGGGGTCATTGGCCTTTAACACCACCACAGCCCACTGTGGGTGCAGCGTGAGGGAGTGTCAGACTCTTACTGACTAAGACCCACCTTCTTCCTTCTTAAGCTTTTTATGTGCCAGACCCATGGTACTACCAACTCTTCAAACAATCCTGCAGTGCTGGGCACGGGCCTCAAAAATTAATCTATATTAGTAATAGATATGGATATTTATAATCATATTAATAAACTTAAATGAAATAAAAGAGCATCAATACATTCGTAATTGGTTAAACCCAAAAGGATCTAGTCTACACCTACAGATTAAAACTTACGATGTTGTTTTGGTAGGTAGCAAATTTTTTTAATATTAATGCATTGGGTCCATCCTTGACCAAAAAGTTTAAATGTCTCTAGTTTTTATTATGCTCGCGTCTTAATCTAGACCTATATTAATATTAAGTTGCAAACAAGCCGATACCTACTGTAACTATAAACAACTATATACCTACTTTAACAATATGACAAATAATATTCACTGGTTATTTGATATTCCATACCCCCAATGTCCTTACTCCATTCTCGTCGTCTGCATTTAAGTATAAAGCAAAAATATCAAAAAGAAAAAGACACGTTTCGAGTTCATTACCCGGTCGACACACCTAATTCGTAAAGCAGGTAGTATTTACACATACATGTATGTATCACGTGCTTATGTATATGTCAATAAGAGGATGTCCTGTGAATACCACTAACTTACACATTTATTTATTTTACCTCTACACATACATATCATTGAATATGCATGCATGTCCCTTATGCAATAAAATAAAGGATGTTTTTAAAATCATATAGTTTCTTTTTTATTGGAGTCCCCGATATTGGTATTTACACATGCCTACTGGTCGATATCGGGATCTGTCTGAAGTATAACCTTTATGTAAATCGTACAGATTAATTACTAAGTGCTAATAAAACTTCGATGTTGTCAAAGAGGATTTCAGACCAAATATACATTTTACACATAATCTACCTAGCCTTTACCAACTATGTTGAGTTCGGCTTCCAGTCTGAACATATGCAGCTGAGTACCAGTGTGTTACAAGGAGCAACTGTCTATCTTCCTAACCCGGTTACCTGGGCAACCCAATACCCCTAGGTATGATTACTAGGTACAATGCACATTTTGCATACAACTTACAATTTCTTCACAACATTGTCAAGTTTATACTTACAGAAAATAAACTGACAATTGTTTAAAGAACATTTTATTCAAACAGAATTGATTCTTGGTTTGCTGTGGGCTTAGTAATGGACACGTGTAACGAAAGCCTGCTTTTCTTTGTCAATGTATATTGTTTTACAATAATATTGAACTTGCCAAGCTTTGTGACGATTTTTATCTGGGATTTTGCTCAGATCTGAGTACAATATCTAAATATCTAGGAACTTTATTTTGCTTTTCCTGTAACGAAATGATGCAGTAAAGTTGTTCACCTGTTGATACTTAATAAAATCGGTAGTCCACAAGAAAAGTAACGTCCTTGTAAGGTGTAAGACCAAAAAGGTATTACTTGATTATCTGATGATGTCAGAGTTGAGGTGTCAGCACAAAATACTTTCTTGATTTCCTTGAAAGTTCCTTAAAGATGATGATGTGTCCTTGTTGGTCCTGTTAAAAATAGATTTATTTAAAAGTCTACTCATACACCTTATAACATGATTCAATGGTATTCCTCAGCAGAATGCCACTTTCAAACTTCACTTTTTGCCTCTACTTTAATATACTGCAAAAAAGGAGTTACAATTGAAATCGTATTTGGGAGATTCCCGTTCAGTTTACTATTTATTGGGAGACAATAAAATCAAACACAAACTCAAAACCAGAAAGCCGCATATTTAATGGGAACAAATATAATGATCACCATAAAATGCTTTGATACCCTTAGTTTTGTAACCAGAAATATCTACTGAACACCAGAAAAATAAAGTCTAAAAATGTAATAGTACCAGCTATTTTAGTCACGACTTCACTTTAAATTGTATTCGACCACCAAATTTAGTAAATGATCACCAACTCTTGACGACCAAATTAATGTATTATTTTTGCCTAAATAAGTCACTGTGATTGCCATAAAATGTAGGCTTATTACCAAATAAAGTATTATGATGCCATATTAAGTTATGTGTCCGGCTTGCAATGCATGCGTGACTGTCAGTATGACGAGTGACAGGGGAAAATGGAAGAAAATGACATATTGCGCCGACCCCAAGTAAAATTGGGAACAGGGCAGGAGAAAGAAGAAGAAGAATGTGTTTCTCAATACACTCCCTCGAAAACACACTCTTATCGCACTGTTTAGAGGCATGCAATAGACAATTTTCCACCCTAGTGCAGGAAAAGGGTCCCCATAAAGTTATTACATTTATTGTATCAGTCCGAACTAATTTTTTTGGAGTCAGTTTACTTAAACAGGATAGCAAGATGTAAAAACTTTGATTATCATTTTCTATTAAAACGCTGGTATAATTTTGATGATCATTTACTACTTTTGGTGATCATTTACTACTTTTGGGATAACAATGCTTTATTTGGACTCATTTTGCTTAAATAGGATAGCAGAATTTAAAAACTTTGGTTATAATCTTACTTTAAAATGGTGGTTTAATTTTGGTGATCATTTACTATTTTTGGCTTACGCATGATTTATTTTGGAGTAATTTCACTTAAATAGGATAGCAAAGTGTTAAAACTTTGGTTATAGTTTTACATTAAAATGCGAGTTTCATTTTGGTGATCATTTACTATTTTTGTCTGCTATTTGTTACTATATCTGGTGATTAGTTAAATATAAGCCATAAGGTAAACGCGGGTGAAGTCGTCATGCCCCAATAGTCGTCAATTAATCTAAAAACTTGTATTTATTTTTTCTATTGAACTTAAAATGGGCCGATTTATATGTCAACATATTGTTGATAACATATTGCACAATTGAAATGACAATACGGGGTTTTAACAGTCATGACATCGGAGATATGTTAGTCGAAACGTGTGTGCCCTAACAAAATCGTTTTTTCGTGAAGTTCAGCTGTCAAAAGTGAAGCTCAGCACGTGGTTTTGTGTTTTGATTTACATAACTCCAGTGGTGTCTGTGGTATGTTTGTTTGTTTAATTGGATAGTTAAGTATATTTGCTAACGATGTAATATGCAATTTGGAATACTTTTAATAATAGAAGATATATTTTTTTAATGTGACATCTATTGGTACTTTAAAACTCCCATTTGACCCAAAACTCGTCAATTTTAGAATTATTATGACGACTATTGGGACATGCTCAAAAGTTGCACCTAAACTCGTCATAATGAGGATATTTTGTGTTTTACAGTACAAAATGCGAATAAATAGCTAATATCGGGACTTTTACAAAATTGATAACTCTCTAGGACAAACATATTTAAGGTTTAGACTACATTTGTTGATAATACGTTGTTTGACTTGACTGCTCTTACACTATGCTTTTTGTTCGAAATAACTGCATGTCGTCATGCGTATTGTACCGCGTCTCCCTAACGTGTCTTAATAGCGCCTGTATAAAAAATATGTAATTCAACTAGCTAACTGTTTTGATGCAAAAAATATTGAAATTGAAATCAATTTTAAAACTAAGATGACATAGCTTCCAGCGCTGTCACTTCTTTGATTTATATTTCATTGATGGGTAAAGAGTAATCTTAAGTAAGATTTTTTATTTAAAATTGTGTGTACCTAGTGATTGCATGATCATAATTTTAATAGCAGATCATGACTGTAAGAAACTACAAGCCAGAGAGCCTTTTAAAAGTCATAGAAGCTGTTTAGAATAGAATAATGAAATTCTGAACCGCCGTGGAACGCCGGCTTAGAATTGCGTTTCCCCAAATCATCCCGTTGATGTCGTAAGGGGCGACTAAGGGACAAACTGGAGGTCGGTAGCGTCCTCCGTGTACTGCATACCCTCACTGCGATCGCAAACCCGCCTGCCAAGCGTGGCTATTAACGGAAAATTATGATTATGATAGGCACAGAAACCAGGCCCCCAGTCCCCGGCAGCTCCGCTATCCCTCTATCCACGGGTAGCGGTCAAGGTAACGGCGGTGCAGGGGGTGCTAAGAATCCCCGGAAGAGATCGGGCTACCCACCCCCACGACGACTGGCCCTGGTAACACACAACATACGCACATTGAGGAATGACGGAAGGATCTGCGAGCTGGAAGAGGAGTTGAGCAAGTTACATTATAGGGTTATTTATAGGGACATTATAGGGTTATGCGAAATCCGTAGAGAGGGAGAGGACACCGTAACCCTGAAGTCTGGTAACTTGCTCTACTGCCGGGAGGGCGACCAATAGTCTCAAGGTGGTGTCGGGTTTCTCGTTCACAAGTCCCTCGTGAGCAACATAACAACCATCGACAGTGTGTCGAAGAGGGTGGTATACCTAATACTGAGAATATCCGAAAGATATTCGCTGAAGGTCATTCAGGTGTACGCACCGAACTTGTCACACTCCGATCATGAGGTGGAGACTATGTATGAGAACGTAAGTAGACCCATACATAGTTCCAAAACCCACTTCACTGTTGTTATGGGGGACTTTAATGCTAAGTTGGGAAAGAAAAGCGGTGATGAGTTGAGAGTGGGGCAATTTGGGTATGTATGGGCAACGGAACCCCCTAGACAGAGGTTGGCCGACTTTCTGGAGAAAGAGAGTCTCTTCATGATGAACTCTTTCTTCCAGAAGCCGCCTCACAGGAAATGGACCTTGTTAAGTCCTGATGGTTTCACGACAAACGAGATAGACTTCTTCATGACCGACAAGAAACGAGTATTCAGCGACGTCTCTGTGATCAATAGGGTAAAAATCGGTAGCGACCACCGAATCGTAAGAGCCTCGCTGAATATTAATGTTAAACTTGAAAGGTCTGGTCTGATGAAGTCTACGCTCCGACCTACTCGGTCCCATATTCAAAACCCAGAAAGCTTTCAACTCGAGCTCTCTAATCGCTTTGTTTGCCTTGAGAACCTAGTATCAGTGGACGAGATCAACGACGGGCTAGTAGAAACTGTCCTTACGGTAGGGTCCAAGTTTTTTAGACCCTGCCGTAAAGATAGACCTTAAAAAACTGACCAACCAAACCTTAAACCTTATGGCTGAACGACGCTAGCTACAGTTACAGTCTTCCAGCGACGCGAAGTCATATAGGAAGTTCAATAGCTGCGTCTCTTTAATACAAATCGTGTTAAAGAGACCACACAGGGAAACCAAGGCTCGACGCCTTCAAGCTTCTGGAATGGGAAGGACTTAGCATCAACATCAACGGCGAATACATCACTCAACTTCGGTTTGCCGATGACATTATAGTCATGGCAAAGTCGATGGAGGAACTCAGTATGATGCTCGATGGCCTCGACCGAGTTTCACAACGGGTGGAGCTGAAAATGGACATGGACAAGGCGAAAATTATGTCAAATGTCCATGTTGAGCCCACCCCGGTCTCTGCTGGAATCTCGGTACTCGAAATTGTTGACTCAAATATCTACCTAGGACAAGTAGTCCAATTAGGTAGGTCCAACTTCGAGACAGAGGTCAACCGCCGAATCCAACTCGGCTGGGCAGCGTTCGGAAAACTACGCAATATCTTTTCGTCCGACATACCTCACTGCCTCAAGACGAAAGTCTTCAATCAATGTGTGTTACCAGTGATGACTTACGACACCGAAACGTGGTCTCTCACTATCGGCCTCATCTCAAAGCTACGGAGAGAACGAGCTATGGAGAGGGCTATGCTCGGGGTTTCTCTACGTGATCGAATCCGAAATGAGAAGATAGACGAACTAAAGTCACCGATATAGCCCACCGGATTAGCAAGTTGAAGTGGCAATGGGCATGCCATATTGCTCGCAGAGCAGATGGCCGATGGGGCCGAAGAGTGCTGGAGTGGCGACCACGGACTAGTAAGCGCACGCAGTGTAGGACGTCCACCAAAGGTGGACAGACGACCTTATAAAGGTCGCCGGAAGACGCTGGATTCAGGTCGCCTCCAACAGGTATCTGTGGAGAGCCAAGGGGGAGGCCTATGTTCAGCAGTGGACGTCCTATGGCTGAGATTATTTTATTTTACAACTAGCTGACCCGGCGAACTTCGTACCGCCTAATTATTGGTATTGGTATGGCCTCGTTGGTCTAGCTGTCGCAAGTGCGGCTGCTGAGCACGAGGTCTCGGGTTCGATTCCCGAGTCGGGCCGAAATCGCTTTGTGGGTTTTAGAAGACTTTCACAAAGCAGCCCGGAGCCTGGAAGCTGGTGATTGATACACCCGTGCATCGGAGAGCACGTAAATGTCGGTCCTGCGCCTGATCTCTCTCCGGTCGTGTCGGATTACCGTCCCATCGGGCTATGAGAGTTAAGGAATAGTGAGTGCACCTGTGTCTGCGCAAATGCTCGTGCACTATAATATGTCCTGCGTAGTTGGTTAATCTCCTTACATGAGAACAGCCGCTGTAGCCGATAATCGGCTAGGAGGACATCATCATCATTACAAAATTTTATTTTCTTTCTATTTGTTCACCGTTTAAACCTTCCTTGGACCTCTACAAACATTTTAAACCCAAAAAAAGCCAAATCAGTCTCGAGTTTTAGTGAGACTAACGAACAGCAATTCATTTTTATATATAAGACTAGCTGACCCAACAAACTTCGTATCGTTTAAACCTTCCCTGGACCTCTACGAACATTTTAAAACCAAAATAACCCAAATCCGTCCAGCCATTGTCGAGTTTTAGTGAGACTAACGAACATCAATTCATTTTTATATATAAGATTTAAATATTTTAATAGGAATAATTTTACTCGTGCCACATATGCATATGACTATGCATATGACTGCACGGTTATTATGATTAAGAAATATAACATATACATATTTTATAGACTAATTTAATGATTCCAAGCGTTTGATAGTTAGGAATATAAATTAAAATACAACTATGTATCTGTTTTATTGAATACCGGCTCTTCTAACAGATTATGACCTGCTATTCTAAATAGGGATTTGATTTTCTATCTATCTACCTAATGTTTCAAAGGCACAAGTATGCTTAACAAATTCAACCACAAAAAAATGTACATAACTTGAACTTTATGTTCAAGAGCAGAGAGTTTACATTAGCATTAAAAGTTGACGAGTACTGGGAATATTTGACGAGTATCCGTACAAATCAGACGACTATTGGTACAAATCGCCCTTTTTTTACTTTTGCCTTAATAAGTACATAAACCCATCAAAATAATTAAAAAAACATTAGTTACTTTAGAACAACGAATAAATATTCTATCACGTCATGCAAAAATTTTCATTTTCTATTGAATATTTAACACACAGTAGCGCTTCAAAGTCAGTGATTTCCGAAATCCGACGAGTATTGGTACTTTTACCTTATTTAATTAACAATGCAGTTGAGCTTTACCAAGCTTTACAAATAAAACGAAAGAGTTAAAACAAGTGAAGGTCGCCTTTTAAAATCAACGGCTTTATCTATATTATTGACGTCATCAACTTATATCCTTTACGTTAAGATTTCCATAAATTGACCATTCATCACCTACCCGTTGACGATAGTCATCTGTTTTATTATCAGTTCCTCATATCCTAAATAGGAGTGTCCAAAGTAGAAATAGCAGGACTATGAAAAGGTAAGCTATGAATAAAATTTCAAAAACTAGAACGTGGTCAGGAGAAATCGATGTGTATTAATAATTGCCCAGTAGCAACGGTTACGGAAATAAATGCCTGCGGATTTTTGCCAGACATAGTTGGATAAGAATACTTAAGTGTCTTCTTCGGTCATTTTAAGTGAGCTATAGCAAACCACCTGAAACTGGATAATTTGAAACTAAATATGAATAAATGAAGCGAATAGGGAGAGGAAAAAAAAGTTGTATTGTGATCGTTTATAAGAACATTAATTAAATTGCCAGACAAAACAACCAATAATAAGACTAAACAACAGAAAATCTCTTACATACATCTTCATCAAAAAAATAATCAAGTTTCATAATATTATGACAAATGCCATGCCCACGCATTCTAAGTCTCACTCACAATATAAGTCTTAAAGATCTCAAACATGTCCCACTTCAAAGCAACATTTTTGCCGTAATATAATTCTTAAGACTAGAAACCTAACACGGCCGATCAGCCGTACTAGGTTAAATACGATAAATATTAATATCATACTGCCACTTAAATGTTTCAATCACGTTAGTATCGACACGGTGTCGAGTGAGAACTGAAATTGTAAGTGACAGATCAACACAGTGTCATTGTTGGAAAACGGACTGACCGATTTCGACCCACACGCTGACGTCATTTTGTCGAACCGGTTTAAAACCACACTGCATTCAATTTTATAAGATAGGCTTAAACAGAGTGCTAGCTTTTTAGAATCCATTAGTCTGATATTCCATTTGTTGATTGTTTAATAGAAAAAAAATGTAATGACTAAATTCGGTATTTTTTCGATGAACGATAAATATTTAAAACATTAAAACATACCTGTTTAGTGTTTCTCCTACAACTAAATATACTGCTATGATCCTGTTTTTATTGGTAAGAACTAAACTTCGAAGTGAGTAAGCTGTAACTCACTTTCTTAAGTTCCAATAAATGGTAACAAAGATATACAAAAATTGCTCTTCCTACTATGACATAAATGGGAAGTTATTTTATACACCTATACTGCCTTCTACCTGTCGAATTGCCAAGGTCTATTAGTCCAAAACGCTCTCACTGTCTATCGTGTCCTGAACTACATATGTATGTTTATACTATTGCCGTATATGTACAGTCAGAAGCCGTCAGCCGGTCTTGGGAAAACTCTGACACTAGGGCTTGTAAGGTGATTAAACCTGCAGCTTACTTGATAAGAAGAAAGAAGATTCACTCTTCTGAAGGTACTTTTTAGCCTGTTTAGCGATCCACTTCTGGAGATAGGAAGTCCTCTAAAGTCGTATCTCAGACTCCAGATTGAAGCATCTCATTTCTGCTTGTAGCCCTATCCTTCAACTCCTTAACTTTTAGGAGTTTTACTAAAATACTCAAAGTCGACATCTTCTTTTTAATGAAAATGCAACTGGCTGCTTCGTAATTAGTGCATGACTTTAGTTTAAAGGTGCAAACAAGTTTTAAGTCAGAACAATGCATACTTGACCTCCATGCTTTGAATCAAACTGCAAAAAATAAATGTAACGTTAAAGAATGGTGGAAAGAAAGGATGTCTTGAAATAATAATATTATCATGTAAGGGAATGCCCCTGATAACTCAAGGAAAAAGCATTACAGAACTTATTATTTGCTTAACAGGACATTGAGTTCACACTCTAAAGACTTTGAGCAGCTTCATTAAAATAACAGGTTTATTTCTTTTAAAAGTTCTTTATTTAAATTAGCTTTGATACGTCACAGCCGAAAATGTTGACGAATCTCGACCAAGGTTACAAAAAAAATACATCAAACTTTGGTACTGTACTTTTCACCAATTCTAATTGCCTAGTTTTGTTTTCTTGACTATAGCAACAACAAATGATATTTATAGTTATTTGATATGACAGAAGCAGCCACGTTCGCGCGCCGAGGTCAACTGCTTTGCCAAGACCGGTGACCCTTGCGAGAGGCTGCTCACTTGATTCAAAACTTTATTGTACTTTAATAATGTAACAGGTTATTTTTTAACAGTATCTAAATATTGTGGACTGTTTTTATCAAAGACTATTGATTTATTTATCTACTTTTCGAGTACTATCACTTGAACTACAGACCACCTGACGGGACCTAATGGGTAAAAACCGCTATCATTATGAGTGTTTAGTAGAAAGTGACTTACAATTAATCTGCCTCCAATATCCTTATATTAATTTTTGAGGAGGTATTCCTAAATTGGTTTAAATGGTTTCAGTTTCTATATTTTGTCTTTAAAAATAAACCTCGTTCTTTTGAGTTCGTATCAAGCAATTATTGCATTTTAAATCACCGATATGGGCATCATCCGACTCGCCTTTTTTCAATTAGGTGGAGGTTACATGTCTGACTCCTAAATACGGACACATATCAATATTTAATTTGAAGTTATGTACATTTATGCTGTCATTAAGTTAGGATAAAATGTCAGAGTGCCATAGTTATGAAAACCTGTTTTAGTACCACGTGAGTTCGCAATACAAGGGCAAACCGCAGCAAACGCATCGATTGGCGGTTGCAATTAAGCTTATGCTCCACTATCACTAATTGTACGTTACAATATCGATATCCTTGTTTTATCCTATTACTTCTATGAATGTGAAGTTTAGATGATTGGATTGATGCTAGTTAAACTTTCACGTGAAAACTACTGAACTTATTTGGTACAGCTTGTACTCCAGATTAGATAGATCCGTTTTTATAAACATGCTACTTACTTAAGCAAAGGTGCGGACAAAACTTAATAAATCTAACTAGATATTTCTAACAGTTTCAAGAAATATTTTTCTATGCTTTTTAGTTTTATATTTTCCTTTCCCGGTATTGTCTTAAGTTTCATTGTAAAGAACTACTTTAACGTGCTGCAAATTTCTACGTAAATAAGTTTTTTCTGACCTTGAAAAAGTTTTAAAAATATCTAGAAAATGTAAAATAACTTTCTTTCCATTGAACAGAGGTCTAGAACAAAGTTGTCTGAAAAGCTTCCTTGTGGGCAGAAACCAAGACAATAGGACTTTGAACTTGACTTTGACTTTGAAACAAAATACCTGGTATCAGCATAAGGAAATGCAGCCACATTTTTATTGTTTCACAATATTGTAAGCGACGAAATAAAAAGCAAAAGGGAGTTTAAAAATATAATGTAAACGTTAAGTTAAAAGTTGAAAATACAGGAACATAAGACTCAACTAGTTCCGAGTAAGACCGACTTAAGTCCTATGAATGGTGCGCTCCATTCAACCACATACAGCTTACATAGTAGAAAGAGCATTTTACATTATAAGCCAATCTTTTTAGAATATACTTACTTTTCAATCTAATTATTAATGGGTTCCCCATTTCTCATTATTATTGAATGGGTTGTGGATAGAATGGCCTGCATTGTAAGAAAATTGCCATGTATTGTGGACATGCAGCTTCAAAAGTAAAGAAGCTTATGTGAATTTTAAATTATAGAGGAATAATTTTTCTAATGTGTCCTGTTTAAAATGTGACTTATAGTTTTATTACCATAAAAATCTCTACTATTATTTATTCTTCTTAAATATCGGAGACTTTAAATAGTTTTTACTTGGTGACATAATTCACTTTGTTCTACCTACTAAACTAAATTAGAATGCAATATTGACATTTCTTTACCAACCTACACAAAAATCATTTAAATACTGCCCGAGATTAAGCTATCCAAGGTTTTTAAGGTCCATATAAAGAGCAGTCGGTGTCCATTGTTCGTAGCTAAAGGTCCGTTTCCAAACAAATCGTTATAGGGCGCCGTGGCTGCGCCCACTTGCGAAATAATAGCGACCGCGGAACATAAGATTATTGTGTTGGATGCAGATATGAGAGACCGAGCCTATTAGCCTTCGTAAATGAGCAGACGTAGTTTGTATTGGCGAGATCAATCGTCACGTGTAAACTTTCCCTGGACACATACGCGCTAATTTACAATTTCACACTTTAAAATGTCATTAAGAACAACCCAGGTTATTTTATTCAGGCCGACTTCAGACTTCTTGCTTTTACCACATTTATCTGAGTATACGGAAATGTAACCCAGACCACATCAGTAATGCAACCATATTGCAACACAGCAATCAATAACAGCTATGCAATACAAGATAATATATATAGCTTAAACGTGTCACAAACCGAATAATAATATTACCCAAACAGACCGGCACGCTCCGTCAAAACAAACAAACGAAAGGTGCCATCAGCGTACTAAGCCCCAGTAATCCGATCAGCTAGCGAGAGAACTTAACTACGAATTAATTTTCATATGAAATCTAACCGCGACGTTACATTAGTAAATTAACTTTTCCAATAACATGTAATGCAGCCACGCAACTAGTGCTATGATACGTACTTTAACCACATATTTCCACGGACATAAATTGTGTGTTCCCAGCCACAATAGCTATGCGATCCCCAATTATTCGGCTACACATTGTCTGCGAGTGTACTAAAACTATCGGTCGCGTAGTAACCTCAATTGTGAGTGACCGCGAGGCCACCATAACCATTTCGTAGAACGTTTTCTAATCATTTTTTTTTTCATTCTGCAGGTGTTAATATTGAGAATGGACCGCTATGTAGCATCAATTACAGTCCGTCGCGAATAGGCAGGTTTCTTGTATCTTTTTCTTAACAGCAATAAATGTTTAAAGTTAGTGTCATTTGGAATGGGTAAGTAGGCCGAGTGTGATAGGATTTAATTGTTAATCTCAGTTTACACAACGCGGAAATTGCAACTTGTAAACCGAGTTAGAAATTGTTCCGTAGCTACCTGTTGATTCTCGGAGTGAGTTTTCCTAGTTCTTCTGTGGCGCTCTACATTATAAATTCATATTTTTTTTCTTGTTCAAAGAACGCAAACGAGGACATACAAATGTTAAAATTCTACTTACCTAATAGGATGGGACTTTTAGTATTTGAATACAAAGAATCATTAATTAAAAATAATACCTAAATTAAAATAAAAAAGGCGTTAACATAAAAAGCTGATACCTATTTTAGTACCGGCCACATTATTGGACAGGTTCCTAAAAATCACTAAACCGGTTTCGTTTCAACGGCAACCTTAACATTTATGTGAGTTTCACTTGACGAAAAAAAGTGCGACAAAAAGTGCGATTAATTTTATTAAGTCTGAGGCGATTGCGACAGAGTCACATTGCGAAAGAATCATCGGTGCTAGCGCAATTCTAATGATGCTGGTCACGAGTTCACGACCAACGTGCGTTGTTTTGTTAGACACCTTAATTAGCTTTAAACAGCATATAAACAAACTGACTGAAAGCTGAGTGAACCACTTGTCCTGATAATATTATGCAATGCCACTATTTAGTGACGCTCTTCAGTCGGCACTAATGAAGAGTTGGTTCCTGGAATCATAATATCCATGAAGTGGCTTTGAGTGAGGACCTAGTTCACATAATATGAAGGCTTGGCGTTGTCAATATTTTACTGACCTACATTTTTGTTTCCAAGAGTACTAAGTAAACAGTGATATTTGAATCTCAACGTATAATAATAAATAGGAACTAAAGTCCTAAGTTAGAAATTGTATTTTAAAAACTTATGTCATGTTATTTCGCTTAACATTGACTCGCCGCGAGTTTGAATGGCGAGCGCCCTCTAGCGTCCGATTTAATATAATATCTCATTCCGCTCTGCTTTTGAACTTGTATTTTGATCCCTAATTAAATGCGGGTGAATTTAATTACCCGTTATTACTGTCTAGCCAAGGGTTCAGTTATTAGTAAATATCGGATTATTGTGTATTTGTGCGCTATTGCATATTTTGCATTATTTCAGGAGTTAAATATGAAACTCCTGTTTATTTTGCAATATTATCGTAAGGTCAATAAGGTCAGATGGTTTACATTGTGAAATACAGACATGGGCAATGGGTTAATTGAAAATCGATACAAAATTATGAGCTTTTAAAAAGGGAAATACATTTCCACGAACTACAACCGATATATATTAAACAAGACATAAAGCTACTGAATTAAATTAATGTGTTTTTTGGCATTTTGAGAGTGCATCAAATCCTATATCGAGGTAGTTATTGCTATTCACAGTTTTATTTCTTTTGCCATAATGGAAGCTGTATAAAAACTACAAACTGGAAACGCGCCAAAATCAGGTCAAAATTATAAAGAATCGTCGTCGTTCCGCATTTTACAAAACCCGGACATAACAGGTTGAAACAACACATGTTTTCTTAACAATTAAAAGATTGATTATACGAAGCGCATCTGCCGCCAACACGAAAATTCCGCACCCATCATCAAATGCAGTAGACCTCAATTCATGAGCGCTAAGGTTGTGTTTCGCTTGGCAAAAGTGTAACTTCAACTTGAACTTGAAATAAATAGTTGTGTAAAGTTATAAATAATGTGCTGGCTTGTCATTTGGGTAGGCGATGTTGTGTGAGCTTCCAGTATGTTAATTGTGCTTTGATTGAAGACATTAGTGTGGTATATATGATACGTCACGACTGAGGTCGGCTTAGGTAGGACAAGGAAACAGTAGCGAGAATGCATGCCGGTGCTACGTATAGGCTTACAACTCTGGTTAACATTTTTTTTTTGTTTAAAGAAATATTAAAGAGAAAAGAAAAGAGTTATCAGATATTTTATGATTCTAGAATAGGCTTCTTTGGAATTTCATAAGTGCAGTGTTACTTAGTGTACACATAAAATAAACAGGTCAAACATCATCATCGTCATCATCAGCCTATCGCAGTCTACTGCTGGACATAGGAATCTCCAAGTGGTCAAACATGCTACGACTAAATTGATATACAACTTTTCAATCATATTGTATTGACCAATGACTATCTTTACCATGTTTTAGGAATAGTAATACATTAACAACCAAACCTAACTTTCTTAAAATTAACTCACTGAACAACTCAAATCAACTTAGATTTTTTTATAAAATGAAAAGTTCAAATTACAGCATAATAATCGTTTTTATGCAGCAAATTAAGTTGTTGCAAAAACATCTGTTTCTAAATGTTACGTTATTTAATTTGTAAATTTTTCATGTTGAAAATAATTTTCATTTTTATTGATATATACATATTTTAATACATTTTTTTCTGTTTGAGGTCCTATCTTACTGCGACTAAGAAGGTTTTAATAAAAAAAGGTTACATAACAACAAAACAATTATAAAGGAGGTCATAAACGTCCTTCTATTTTTAAATAAGTGCCGCCAAAACAGAATGTCCATTCAACAGAGTTAGGCCGTGGGAGAATACGTCAAGGTTAGACGCGTTAACAAGAAATTGGTACTTGTTCATACACGGCTGCAGTTACAACATTCATAAGTTAGAAAGAACCTTAAAAAAGTTTTAAGGCTAATGCAAAAGTATTTTTTTTCTTATGTTTTATAGTACTAGATAATACTTTAGTGCAGTGTGTTTTTGGAGCAGTTGACAGTGGCTGTAAGTCACTACAGAAAAATGCTATCATCCCTTGAAAACTGGCAGCTGTCAACAGCACAAAAGACTCGGTGGCACTTGTTACTCGATTGTACTTGAACTAAATTTTATACTTTTTAAGTTATCTACTATCGATTTGTCAGTACCTAGTTAAAAGTTCGTTTAATATGGACGTTAAGAGGCTCCACCTTTCGTGTCGAAGAGACCTAGTTTTAATTCAATTACGTCTGAAACTTGTAAACTTGTTTTCAGTCAGGTTAATTTGCAGGTACATTAGGTTCTGTCAAATGAATAGGGGTACAGAAACTTCTTAAAAATTCAATGGAACACCTTCCTATTATAGATATTGTCATGACATTTGAAAGAAAAGTTCATTTTTGCTCTTATCAAATAAAATACTCAGCAACTTCGTCATTTAAAACACTGTGTGGTAAAATCTCTTTAAACAAATATAACAACTTAATTCATTTCGCAACGCCAAACCAGAAGCCAGCAAAAACCTACTTCGCTATTTTTTCAATCAATTAAGAACAAAGGAATTTAAACTATGGTCCCACACCATGACTCAATAATGGATACAGCGCATGTACCACAGCAGACATGCTGATTAATTTAGCAGATAGCAAATTAACCATAACCACTGGTCTTTGAACTCTATGAGTTTTCGCCAGTGGTAGGGGTCAAGTGATTTTGGCCATAATTCCGCGAACAATCCGGTTATACACAGCTTAAGGTATTGCAATATGGATTATAATATGCAACAATTCTTTTCATGATACAGCACTGCAAAAATCATTTGATAAGTTTTCGTAGGTAATTGGGTACTAAATATCCTGTAGGGTACGAAACTCTAAAAAATTCAAAAACTTTCATCAATAGCTCTTTTGCTTATCACAGTCGTAAACTTTACATAATACAAAAAACAAAACAAAGTCAGGCACTTCCTAAGTCCTGTCAACATATGCATAGCCTTTTCCCAACCATGTATTTTCCACTGTAGACACTTCATTTACACGTGGATCGACAATTTTAAACCTCAAAAAGGTGCAGCCATAGAAGTATTTTGAAGTACAGTACAGGTCTTTGCGAACCCTTTTTCCTTAAGTCAAGAAGCATTTTATGTGCATTTCTGTACCTAGGTACTTTTACCAGGCTCACTGGAACCTTTTTCCTTGTTTTAAGGAAGGTACTTCAAGCCTTATATGTGAGCCAAATATTCGTCTCAAACCTGAAACGTATGTAGCAATCTCTTTGGTCAAACACACGTACGTATAGAAGGGTGACTCCCATACTAGAACATTATTGAAGAGAGAGTACATATTTTTGGTTAGCGACCCAATTTCTATATTCTCATGCCTACGAAGTATTTCAAATGAGAAGTACAGACCAATTGTAACAATTAAGCCTGTGCTTATTTAACCGTTTATACGAGCATTATGTCTGGTCTACATACAGCCTAGACCTTAATTCAGGACTGTGATAAACTCATTAATTGACTCAGAGCTTGGAGAATAAGACCTTAAAAACAAATGCTAAAGTATTTAAAAAAAATGTTGATATGATTACCATAATAATCTATGAAAATTATTCAGTATTCAAGATTTCTTTTAGTCTAATAAGCTACGAATCTAGGCAATAAAATTGGTAATAGGAATTCTTTCGCGAGATTAAGAAAACTATTCAATGCCAATTTTAGATTACGTCACAAATCTTGCAACGGTGATCGATTTCTTTATTTCAATGAACGCGGAAATTAAAAATACTTAAGTCTTTTCACAAGAAAACAAAGAGCGAGTTAAAAATATCTGGAGTACTACGGATCGTATTTAAATCTTCTTTTCAACGTAGTCTCAGAAACTTATTACGCTCGTACTACTACGATCTCCGTAACTAGAAACGAGCGTACTACAGAATACGCAAGAAACTCCAAATGAATTCAACGAGTAAATATGACTTCACAGTTTATATATAAACTGAAGGCAGTTTTATAAGCACTTAAGTACTTAGGAACTAAGTACTCTTGTATGTAGGTAGTTAAAGTTTGAAACTATGCGAACAGTACGGAGGAATAAAGCATTGTGTAAACTTGCTTTATCAGGGAATCGGGGAGCCGTGACTAGACAATGGTATATGACACTTATATCATAGACAATCTTTATTGTCGTATACACGTGATGACGTCACTTTAAGAACTTAGAGCCTCTAGACATTTTTCGACAGTCTATTTTTAAGGCCACATATTACACAAAAAATCAAAAAAATTGTTAACCAGATAAAGCTGAGCAATACTTGAAAGTTCCAGTAAGAAACACGTCAAAACGTGTGCCTTAAAATACCGTAAAAAAATGGCGATCACGAGCGCAAATGTCAAACTATCATAATTGCCGAGCAGAATCTCGCAAGGATTTAATTTATCGTTCTGCATACAAACTTTGATGTTGGTACACTATTTTCAAAACACGAGGCTATTTTGAACCATGAATATGGAAACCAAAAACAGAATTCTATTCCTATTAATACATATGTAGGTAATCTAGATTGCAACTATAGGGTCAAATTCTCGTGCAAATGGAAGCATTCGCTCCAAAGGACTATCCGATGTACGATAAGTAAATATGGAACAGTTTGAATTTAGAAGCAAAGCAGAAATCTGTCAGTCACCTGTTTGAAATTAGAACGTGGAAAAAAACAATGATAACTCAAAAATTCTACATTTTAAAAAAAGAACATTAAATTCAAACGTTTTTTTAAGTATGAAACTTTTCGATAACTATGAAAACTTATTTTAAAATTATGAAAACTTGTTTGCAATTACAATGCAATGCAAGGGAAGCTCATGTAGATATATCTGAGATCTCAGTAGGTACCTATGCAAGGAATGTGTGATACGGAAAGACAATGTTAATGACAGACTTCCTTGCATGTTTGTAAATGACCACTGGTTTTGCACCTGATTATGAAGCTTATATTAAATATATAGTTATTATAAAATAGTTATGCAGAAATTTTCTGCATAACTATTTTAATGTACCTACTATTCTATCTATACTTTACACTAGTAACCTGTTAAGCATCGCTAAACTTTTGAACCAACTTTGATACAACTTTTACCTTCAAAAGCTTAAAAGTTTCACAGTCCAAACTATTTTTTCGCTACTCCATTATGATCAAAAATTCCAGAAAAAATGTTTGGAAATAACCATATTGTATTTTACTATATATGTATATAAAAATACTAAAAGCTCTTACTGAACGAAATAAGTTTAAAAAGTACTATCTTCTGCACGCGGTTTCATCCGCGCCCCAGATGGTGACAAAAACTATCCTATGTCCTTCTCTCGGGTCTAAAATATCTCCCCTTATTTTTCAACTTAAACTATTTAGCCATTCTTGAATTATAAAATGTGTAACTTACTATATATATAGAAGTAGTAGTTGTAAAACAAAAACTATAACTAAGTACGAAACTCAATGTAACCAAACAATATTCAACATTACACGAAACTTGGAGATTAGTTCGTAAACCCATACACGAGTTGTCACCAATTTGCTCTTCACCTAACTCTGTATAATCATAGCATTGTGAATGCATTTCCATTGGCCGCGTTATACCAAAATCCTTGCACGAGTTGTTTACTGTAAGCCCTAAAACAATTAGTATTGTTTCACAAAACGTTACACGTGGAACATATTAACTTTACTGAGTAGTATTTGGTACCTCTCAAATGTATCCTGGAATAACATCATTGTGTATTGGCTATTCTATAATATGCACCGAAATTCTAAAGGCAAGATTCCATTGATGTGTGTGATGGCTGTGACGAACACGGAACACGAATGGTCTACTCGCTCGTGGAAACAGAAACAAATGGGGAGCGAACATTTTAAAAATGCCCGCGAAACTGCAACCTTTTTGAGCGAACATTTAAACAAAGTTTTCAGTCTTCAGAAAAGTTGAAAGTTACTTCTGAACAAATTCGTTCAGATGCATCAGCGTGAAACCATAATTATAGAGATAATAAAAATGCTGTCTTTATATTGATAGGCTTTATGTATCTATAGGAGTATTATACCTACGATAGTGACTTTTATAAGGAATAATTTATTTATTATTTTTTATATTTTTGTTTCAGGTAACTACAAAACCATGGTAACCAGTAAGAAGAAAGGACGGTGCTATTTGGCATGTATAGCTCTATCACCCCCAAAAACAACATATATTAAATAATATTATATCATATTACACAGGACTCATTGTCCTAGTGTATGCCACCCATAATAAAAGAGAAGGACCTTGCAACTGAAACGCTAATACAAAATAATCACTAACACGTGTAATCACTTGAAAACAGTACTGAAATTTCCAAGTACAATTATAGTATTGTTTTCGACATTTCATACGTTCATTAGGGCCAATTAGTTTAGTGCAACTGAAATGATTTTCCTAACATTATACCGCTAAATAATATCGACACCCACATTAAAAGTTTACACACTAAAAACTTTTAGTCGGCCTATAGTTGCTTGGGATTATAAATCAGTATGAAGATGAATGGAAGTACACACGTAACAACGCAGTACGTCTAAAAACTTTGAGTGATATCACGATTAAAAAAATATATTTTTCCAACCACCAGTCGGCCAACAGTTGAGCGACCATTTAGTGTATAGTCTGCACGTAGGCTTAACAGCCCACGGATATCTAGGGAACAATTCACGTAGGTAGTTGAGTGCGTTGCACTCGAGTCATGAAAAACCTTGACTTCTCACTCAAAATGAGATCTGTTGGACGAGTCCATATTTATAACGTATGTAGGTAGTGCTTATATAGCAAACAAGTTATTTCCTTAATGAAATGTGCGTTAATATTTTTGTACTGTATCAAAACACAGATGAGATAAATCAAATGTATTTATATTCTATTTAAGAATTAAGCCTCTTATGAATTTCGATGACGTAAAAAAAGTTGGTCATAATTGACTACGAAAATCAACACCAATTTATTTAAAATCAGCATAAAACTAAGCATAATGTCTTTAAAATTATCTAGACGTGTAACAAGGATTTAAATAATTAAATAATTTATTTACCCATTTCAATATGGCTAAGTACTAGAAACTTCCGGAACATTCAATGTATTGTTTTCTTACCACACAGATGCTTCCTTCTTTGCAACCCTAAGTCTACGCTGAGACAAAAAAAAACAAAACACCATTCATCTTTCTCCATTGTTTTTCGACACAAGAACCAACTAAAGTTATAAACCAGATGTTCGAAACTTCGATTCTAACTTGTCATTCTACTGAACCATAGTTACGATGCACCGCACACATCCAAAGGTTGAAACTTTACCTCATTGGTACAGAAACGAGGGCAATCGAGACCCTGTACTTCCTTCCATGAAGTTCAGTTCACCAGTTTACCTGAAAATATGTCTTTGAGCAGTTTTCCCGTGAATTCATTATCTGCAATAATATCGCAAACTCGGATGTCTGTACAGTTATTCGTTCAAGCTCATTAGGAGCAAATGCTTTCCAAGTACCACTAATGTGTCAACACGTGCAACTAAATAAGGTAATAAGCCCGCGACTTTTACATATAATAAGTAAAATTAAGTAGGCATATGTTACCACAAGAAAACTTTCACACTTACAATTTTTACCTTTCTCGTTAGAATATAAAATCAAAATGAAAAACAGAAGTAACTTAATCACGTGTACTAGGATCCCGAGAGCTCTAGACATACTTCCATTGTTTTCTAACGCACCTAGAAACCGATAGTGATACTCAACAGAACAAAATAATGACAAACGAGATACCTCACTTTTAAATTCATTAAAGGCTTTAAGAGTTCAAGTTCATCCTTTCCCGGCCTAATTAGATCCTTACCTAGGGCGGCTTAGAGGCCAAGGGTAATGAGACTGCTATCTAGTCGATAGTAATGAAATGCACGTGTTAAATTATCCTTATAATCGCATCTCACGATCCTAAGATAGAGGAAATTACCGTAAGCGAACGTCTGTTCTTAGCTAATATTACATTTTACAGGAAAGACGTACCACCTACGGCGGGTTAATTATTTGCATTAGTTTTTCCTATGAACAGATAAAGGCGTGGATGAGATTAAAAGCTCGTGTATACATTATGTCGTTTGCAGTTGCATCTTACTCCCACTCTTGATTACTGATGGTAATGCCGGACCGTGCTTCAGGACTCTCTAACAGATGGTATGTCTCAGACTCCAGTTGAGATTCCTCACGAATCAATTTACGTAGTAGCCACATGTGCAGTAGGCAAACAAGTGTTTCCATAGAAATGGAAACTTTAGCTGTACCTACAGCATTGAACAATTCTTACACGTGCCATAGCTTAAATATTTTCAGAAAATACTTCAAAAAGATTATTTTCTAAAACTGTAACATCTAGTATATCTGAAGTAGCGCAACTCATTTTCTAACAACACTCAAACGGGTAATTAATAAGCTTATTAAGTTAAATGCATCGAACGTTTTCAAGGGCACTGAAATAATGGGCTTTTGAGTCTTACTACATTTTGTCTTTTTTATTAAAAATTAAATCAAATCAAATCAAACTAGTTGAGAACAAAAGTTAAAATGTTTGTCACCCTAACTACATATATTGCACATTTGATAGAACAATATTTCCGTTTCTAAAACGACTAACCTATAAAAATACAATAAAAATTACAAACACAAACGTAAATAAGAACAAAAGGGAAACGGTACCCCACTAAACCTAAGTGAATTTCTATTATTCAGTCCAATGTTCGTAGAAGCTGAAATCCTATGAAATTCTTACTTTGTTTTCTATAGGAAACCTAAGAGCATTAGACGCAAGGGAAAACTATTGTTTTACTGCAATTTTGTGAAATACTGTGTTTTGTAAGAATAGCCTGTTCTATAGGTTTTAGATAGATATATAGATATACTTTATTAGGTACACCAATTTTGCATTTTTGATCTTAATCTAGTTACGGTAGGTGACATAGTGGGCGGTCTTATCGCTAAGAGCGATCTCTTCCAGACAACCTTAGGATGGATTGAGACGAGAAGGAAAAGATTATACGGTAGGCAGTTAGGCAAACTGTACACTTGCTCCTGCAATTTGCGCACCTAAATATTATTACCATAAATACTTAAACTATAAACTAAATATATATACATACATATATATTTATATATATATATAAATTTAATTTTTTAATGTAGTTTTAATGTAGTATTAGCAAAATACCTACTTATGTACCGTAGAGAAAGAAACTTACGTCCATCTTAAATGCAGATGGTCAATGATTAACCACGTCTTGAGCATTTTTTTGACGGACATGTGGTGTGGGACAGTCCTTTGAGGTCTGAAGGAGTCCGGCTTTCGGTAAAAAAAAAATATTTGCATCCATATGTGCGTCAGGCACGAACATTTCGGAACTTTTTTTTTCTAAAATTTCAATTCTTTCTAGTATTTGACAAACTATTGAATGCACATAACAAAACAAAAAGGACCGGTAAAAACACTCAATATTCATCAATAAGGATTCCCCATTACATTAAAAAAAATTGTTAAAGCTAGCTTGCATGACAAACATTTTTTAGATTGCAATTTATTTAGTCCTGTTTCAAAGAGGACCTCTATAGTGGATCAACTCGTAAAATCACAAACGAACTTGAATATAATGACACTCAGCAAACATAACTGGCTGAAATATTTGTGATTTCCTAGTATGATACAAATATTCGCTTTGAGAGGTCCTGGTAAGCTGGTTCATTGTTTATCAAGAGTGATTATCCGTTCAAAATGTTTGTGTGACTAGTATAAGTTGAGACGTTTCATATTGATAGGCGATCCTTTGTAGTTTTTTTTATATCGGGTGTGTCGTTCATAATCACATTAAATGAAATGCGTTAATATACTGGTTAATATATGTCGATTAACACAATGAAAAAAGAAAAATACGTTAAAATAAAAATAATAATTTTTCAAACAAAATCACTCGCCGTCAGGCCCTCGCCTTAAGTGCACGCTTGTTTGCTTAAAGAGAAAATCCAGTGTTACTCAATCTTTTTCCAAAAATGTTCACCTGCGCTAGTTGTGGTTCTGAGCATACCGACGGCCCGATTTGTGGTGGTTGCAATCAACACTACGACTATCAGTGTGCAGGAGTCACGGAAGTTGGTTACCGAAGACTCGGCGACATTAGGAAGACTGCTTGGCGCTGCCCAAAATGTAAGTCCAGCACATGTCCTTCTCCTCTGGCCGTATCACCCCAGCCCAGCCAGCTCGACAAAATGCAGGAACAGCTCAACAAGATTGCCCTCGATTTAGCCCCATTGGCAGCGTTAGTTGCTGACGTGAAATCCATCAAACTGGAGCTGTCCGGACTCAAGGACTCGATTGAAATGGCACACGACATCATAAACGGCTTCTCCGCAAAGGTAAATTCTCTTGAATCAAAGATCATCACGATGGAAAAGATGGTGGATCAAATACCAATTCTCCAGGACAATATTGAGAAATTAAACCGGGAATCGCGGGATAGAGACCAATGGGCAAGAGCTAATAATGCCGAGATCATAGGTATACCGCAGAAGAAAGATGAGAATCTGTACGATATAGCACAGAAAATCGGAAATCTTTGCAACATCTCTGTACGAAAAGAAGATATAAATTACATTGCACGTGTACCAACTCGCATCCCTAATGTAGATAAACCGATTGTAGTTGCTTTTAACAGTCGCTATATCAAGGAGGAATTTGTGGCTTTGGCGCGCAAAAGTAAATTGCTCAACATTACCAACTTAGGCTTTTCCAAAACTGCCAATTTTTACGTCAATGACCACTTAACACCGACCAATAAGTCACTTCTAAGTAAGGCAAAAGCCCTTGCGAAAGATAATAATTTTAAGTATATTTGGGTGAAACACTGCAAGATCATGGCAAAAGGTTCGGACACTGCACCTACGTTTTTTATAAAATGCGAAAAAGACCTTTTAAAAATTACAAAACATCAGCGATAGTCATTTCACATGTTCTAATAATATTTGTATACAGTTTGAGAACCATATGTAAACCAAACTTACCTTCTAATACTCACCTTCATTTTACGGTTCGAATGAGTCACAACGGATTAGTCGACCAACTAATTGAGTATAGTTATCTACTGCAGCGCATGCAGTTTTCTATTTGCTCGCGAGTAATATACCGCGGCATATGTGCCATTATTGCTTGCGCCTTTATTGCAAGCGCCCGCGTCACTGCGGACTCGAGGCGCTTATCTGTCGAACACTTTTTACTGTTTACCGTCCTTTTAAAAAGCTATAATATAGTTCGTATTTATTCATTTTTGCTTAATTTGCGCATGGTATTTTTTGTACTCACTTTATACTGTGGTTGTGGTGTTGCACTTAAATACTATAATTCGTATTGTTTGTCTAAGTTAACTATTTACTACTTCGGTCTAGGGGCGTATGTTATTATTCTATTTATAATTATATTATTAGAATTTTTATCATATCTTTATTTTCTTATCTATAAATATGGCTTCATTTGAGTTATACTATCAAAATACGCGGGGTTTGCGAACAAAGACGCATACGTTCAAACGTAATGTATTCTTAAATTCTTATAACGTTATTGCGATTACAGAAACCTGGTTGTTGGATAGTATTAGCGACAGTGAACTATTTGGTAGTGAGTATTTAGTTTGGCGTAGGGACAGAGATTATAGTAAAACTAAACAAACCTTGGGCGGTGGTGTGATGTTGGCAGTGCGACGTGAACTATCAGCTGAAGTTCGTTCCGACTGGTCATCATCAGCCGAAGATCTTTGGGTTACAATTACCCTCAAAAAAAAGGACCGCACTTTACATAAACTCAACATTTGTGTTATTTACCTGTGCAAGCAGAATTTGGGGAACTCCTATGAGACGCAGTTACGAAATTTTTCTTCCAGTCTATCACTTATTATAAACTCAAACCCCGACGACTCTTTTATAATACTGGGAGATTTTAACATGCCCAATGTAGAATGGTCAAGTGTAGGCAACTGTTTAAAACCTTCAGGTATAACTGGAGAGTCCCAAACATACTTTTTTGATATTCTTTCCGAGTGTAGCTTAATTCAGTACAATAACTGTTGTAACAAGTCCAAGGGACGAATTTTAGATTTAGTATTATCAAACGTAGATTTGACTGTTAACGCCTGTCTCAATCCTTTTGTTCCTGAAGATGACCACCATAAATCTCTCGATATTGAACTTGGTCGCCTTTTTGATGTGCCATTAAAATCTAATCCCCGAACGAAACTTTATTATGAGTCAGGGGACTACGATAATATCAATCGGTTATTGAATGAGTACGCCTGGGAAGATAACTTGCATTGTAGTTCGTTAGACGACGCAGTTGATATTTTTTATAACTACCTTCAGAGTTTAATTACTGAGTACATACCTCACAAAACTATTTATCCTTCAAACTACCCCCCATGGTATAACTCAAGTTTAAAAAAGATACTCAAGGAGAAATATAAATACCTTCGTAAATACCGTATTTACGGCAACACGTCAGATTACGATTCTTATATATTACTTCGCACCAGAGCCAAAGCAATTGAGGAAGAATGTTACAAATCTTACATCACTAGAACTGAAGCTTCCATCATAAAAAATCCAAAAATGTTCTGGTCTTTTATAAAAGCGAACAAAAAGGGCACTAATACTCTCCCGTCCAGTATGTCATTTGAAGGTTATTGCTATAAAACAAATGATGAAATTAGTGATGCTTTCGCTGCGTACTTTCAGTCCAATTTCCTTCCTACTTCAACCCAAAATTCTGCTCCCCAAAGTTCCTTTTCTCCTACCGACTCAGCACTAAACATAGGCGAGATTGAAATAAATTCTGACCATCTGCTTACTCTTTTAGAATCTTTGGATCTCACTAAAGGCGCGGGTCCCGACAACATACCACCGCTATTTATTGTCAAGTGTGCCAAAGGTTTAGTTAAGCCTCTAAAGATTATTTTCACGCGTTCTGTTACGGAGGGAATTTTTCCCAGTATATGGAAGTACTCCTACATAACACCGGTTCACAAAAGTGGAATTAAGAGTGCCATCGATAATTATAGACCCATTTCCAAATTATGCCTGTTTGGTAAAATTCTTGAAAGAATCATCTACAAGCAAGTTTATAGCACTTTTTCTACGACATTTATTCCCCAACAACACGGCTTTCTTAAAAATCGCTCGACAACTACTAACCTTCTGTCCTTTGTCGACTTCGTTACTACAAGTATGGACGATGGGGGGCAGGTGGATTGTATTTTTACTGATTATAGTAAATGTTTCGATCGTATTGATCATACTATCCTTTTGCAAAAGATTTTTCATGCAGGCATTCATGGTAACTTATACCGGTGGATAACATCCTACATAAAGAATCGTACCCAAGCGGTTGTAGTCAATGGAGTTGTGTCTAAGCGGTATGTAGTCCCCTCGGGAGTTCCCCAGGGATCACTTCTTGGGCCCTTGTTATTTAATATCTTCATAAACGACATTCATACGTGCTTTCGAAATTCGTTATTTCTACTTTACGCAGACGATATGAAGATCTTTAAATGCATAAACAACCTCGGGGACTGCTACTGCTTGCAGCAAGATCTCGATAGGCTTGAAAATTATTGTCGGTCCAATAATTTAGAACTCAACGTGTCAAAATGTTACTCAATGACATTTACTCGTAAGCCCAACTTCATATCCTACACATATACGCTAAAGAACGACCAGCTAAAGCGAGTAGATTCCATACGGGATTTAGGTGTGATACATGATTCCAAACTTACCTATGAGAGGCACGTAGATCATATAGTAAGTAAAGCTAACAAAGCCATGGGATTCTTAAAAAGGTCTTGTTCCCAGTTTACGGATCTCAAAATAATTAAAATCTTATACTGTTCCTTCGTCCGTAGTTCACTTGAGTACTGTTCGCAGGTCTGGAATCCCATGTATGACATCTATATCTCAAGACTGGAATCTGTTCAGCGAAACTTTACGCGATTCCTGCAGTATAAGTGTAAAACACGCGACCATAATTATGAATTGAGATGCAAAAGATACCATCTACTACCACTCAAGGCGCGAAGGAATATATCGGATATCTCTTTTCTCGTTAAGTTAACACAATCCTATATCGATGCCCCGCAACTTCTTTCCAAGATTAACTTACGCGTTCCCACTAGATCTTCTAGAACACCCTTCCTTCTTCTTAACGTTCCCCGTTGTTATACTAATTACAGACAGAATTCGTTCTTTATAAGATGCGCAAAGTTCTACAACGGTCTGGTCGACTTTTCTGAACTTGACTTATTCGTTACTAAACCACATGTATTGAATAAATTACTGACTAAACATTGGTTCGATAGCTGTTCTATCTAGTAGCAACACGTATTATTGTTATTGTTACAGTGTAGTAATGTAGTTTTGTTTAAGTTAAGTTTTTTCCTTTTTTTTTATATTATTCCTAATTTTGTTTCCTTTTCTCTCTCAAGCATGCTCTTCATAAAAACCTAAATGCGAAAACATGTTATTGGTTAATAGATGCATAATTTGTTATTTTTGTTACCTAGTTGTTAATACTGTATGTTTTCCGATTATAATAAAATAAAATAAAATAAATAAAATAAAATAAATAGAATAAAAATGTACAAAAATTAGAACAGCATATAAAAGTCAGTCATTACAAACAACTGAAATTCTCCCTTGAAAACTGACAGCTGTCAACTGATCAAAACATTCGATACTCCTAACTTTATCTCTGCTTTACACATGATGTTGTAAATTATGAAAACGAAAAATGACTCCTGTGGCCAAACCACTGAATGGATTAGGTTATTTTTTTTACTATTCGCCATAGAATATCATGAAGTATATGTGATAGGATTTAATGTGATTAGGAACGACACACCCGATATATTGAAAGATGACATAGAGATATAGAACTTTTCTAACAAAGAAGACCTGATTATATGAGCGAATCTTAAGTAATGTTAAGCCTGTTTTATTTTTGCATCTCTATTCAGCGCAATATCGATTTCTTAATGGACTGTTCCTATATTGTTTTTGCTCTTGTTGCATACGATATTCTTAAGTGCTAAGGTTTTGTTTTTCAAATCCTATTATTAGCAATTTAAAAAAAAAGATCAGTTTGGAACTACGAAGCACTTTATTACTTCAAATACCTCTTTCACAGACCGAAAATTATTTTCTTATTTTTCTGTGACAACAAAAAGTTTAGCTAGCTACATATAAACCTTCATACAGTTTACTTCAAACTGGCCAAAAATAGATGGAGATAGTCTTGAACAAGGCCTTTGGTCTTGAATCAATTTCATGTAACAGAATTGATATTCGCCGTTTGTTTATACTGGAATATATAGAAATTGAAATTTGAACTTGAACCTGTACGACGAATATAACATAGGTACGTAGAATATAGATATGAAACGCAGACTTCACGTGGATTCAGAAATGTATATACAATTTCGGGGTTTCTGAATGGATAAAGGTCACGGAACATTTGAACGGCACGGCACAAAGCAGTTGTTGGTAGCTGCAAGTTCGCTGTCACTATTGGCTTTTTTTTATATTGATGTTATAAAAGAATTCATACGAGATGCACTTCAAAGGAAGGTTCATATGTGACGGAACATGTGTCGCCAATTACAGAACATACTAATATACCCACGATAAAACATCCAATCATTCATACCTAACCGACGATCCGTCAGTGCATTGATCATACATTTGAGAAGCGCTCGACGCATTTTCCGTCAGATATGTACCGACCCAAATTAATCGTTGGGTTAGAGTTGCGTCGTGCCGTGCCGTTTATACATATGTGCCATTTTACTTTTTCCAAAGTTTATTGCATTGACGGTATTAATAAAAAACAAATGCAAGACAATAAAACAATCACTAACTTATAATCACTAACTTCGAAAATATCGCTCAATCAAGTAATACTTCATAATCATAAAATATTCTCGATTTGAACACAGCATGCCTAAAAGTTTTCAAAGCGAGCTAATTAACCTTGCTCTTATTTTTAACTTTATGAAAGTATCTTAAGTTGAGACTTTGAGAGGAATTTGCGCAATCACTTGAAAACTGTATGAAATAAAACCTTTCACTTTTTATTGTGTATTTTTATCGAAAATTATACCTATTTAAAGACCCTAAGGCAACCCTTTCATCTTAAAAAAAACATATTTTATAGTAGTTGTATCTAGAATAGGCACTTATTTCCTTATTATTAAATAGTTTTTTTGTTGTTGTTGTTGATTCAAGCTGCGCCTGCGGCTGTCTACGCATCAATGATCGACCATCAACTGCCCCTTAAGCACATGTGCTCGTTCGAGAGTCCGTCAACAAAACATTCTAGAAAGATAAGCTCGTGTTAAGGATGGCACCAAAAATCATTCAAAATAATTGTTTGTTGGTTGGTATAACAGAACAAATAGTTATTTGGTTAATATTTAATTGACCTTGTAGGCTGAAATAAATAGGCTGAATTGTTACAGAATATTGCGCACATTTTTATTGTTTTGTAGGCATTTGATATTGATATTTGCTATTGTCCTGCATGCGTGTGTAGTGGTCAACTATACATTTTTGATTCAAATTCCCGGATTGGTATGTTATCCTTTGTGTCGGCGTTTGTTTGTTTCAATGGACCGAATATAAAATTCTAGCTCAAACTCGATGCCTATTGTTTCCGGGAAAAGTAATTGAGGTTCTATAAAATCTGCCCAATTCAATACATTCGAAAGTCGTGGGAAAATGAGGTATCTAAATACTTCAAACAAATAAAGTGCGATTTTTGAGTATAGAGCCATAACCTACTACAAAAATCATTCACGTATGACCTCATACAATATTTAATTAAATCATTTGAATGACTGACCACATCAATGTTGACACTCGTTACATCTTCGTACCAAATACGTGTTCTTCGAATAATCGAGTCAAAGTATTCAACGAATACCAGTCAAGTAAGTAAAAGTTTGCACACTACAAACTTTTAGTCGGCCGATAGTTGGTTTGTGCTCGTAAATCAGTATGAAGATTTTAGCCGTTAATGACCGACTTACCGTCAGTTGCATTCATTTGCTCCATTAAAGCTTCTTAAAATCTATTGCTGAATCTTTTTTGTCAACAAGATAATAAGTGATAGTAACAGTAAATCTATTATGTATATCTATGAAGCTTTTATTTTAATGGATCTTTGTGCAACTGACTGTGAACATTTTGATTGGAGTTAAGAACTTCTTGATAAAATAATAGTCACGCAACTGTCGGCAGACTGTTTAGTCGGCAGTATACGGGTACTGTCTTCGTTTAGCATTCTTCACAAATCGCGTACTACCATTGTTCTGCGGTCATTATGTTTTTAGTCTGTCGAAAATGTATGTCGACACCCGTCGACCCGATATACGTAACGAATAGGCAATAAAGCTTTGTTCTAACAGTGTAAACATCTGTTGAAATTGTAGTGCAGCTTTTTTGGAAATATGTATGTATGTAGTATTTTAAGTTAAGGTCGACTTCTTGTGGATTATGAAATTTAAAGTATAACTTTATTACTATCTATATTTGAGAGTTTTAGAGATGGTATACAAAGGTTGTATATGATAGAATACAAAAATTTTGCAAAAGGTTCTAAGGTGGGTTTTGTCAGTAAGTCTTACACACCCTCTTGTTGCACCCACAGCATCATACGATTTCCCATATCGGAAAAAAAATACTTTGAAAAACTATGCTTGTAGCTCAACGTGTTTCTAATTTAATAATTATTTTAGCAGAGTTTTTTACAACTTTGTTTCAGCCGTGCAATCATTGTAGTTTTCCATGAGAGTCTTACCTATCTTAATATAAAATTAAAATAATTTTTATACCATGCATTTATAACGCAACGAATGATAAATAGGTAATAAATATCGGTTACAATATTTATGAAAATAGCTCAAACGATAAGACCGTCAAAGGAAAATATAAATGAAAATATAAATGCTAGACCTTCATATATTCAGATTGATATTTTACACGTGGATGGGCGTTGCAACTGTCAACAGATGATAAGTATATTCGGAATTCAAAATGACAAATATAATTGCATTCGTCGAAAAGTTCAAATGACAAATCAAAGCCGCCCCATACGGGGTATTGTTCAATTGTTTATTAAGTGATGTAACAGCCAAATACAGAGAATATATCGTTCATTTTTGGATTAAAATCATATAATATCGGCTTTAGAAAAATATGTATAGAAGCGGTTCACATTTAGGGTTGCCAAGAAATAAGCCATGCTTTTAACGGAGGTTACGTACTTATTAAGTATTAGGTAATCTGTAAAGGAGCGGCGAAGGATTTTCTGCAAGCTCTACCTCTCATGAAGCTAATTAAAGCAGTACTTAAGGAAAAACGCAGGCTTCAGCTGATCAGATACTAACACTCCACGCTCCGGTGCGCCGCTGCGTTTGCAATATTGCTGTGCGTCCTACGTGAACTATATCTGCGAAGCGAAGCGGCGCTGCGAAAACAGCTGACGGTCAATTTGATTTCCTATCAAATCATCATGTCACGTTAAAAAGTACGGCGCAGCGCAGCTTATACTTATCCGTCAATTCGCTTCAAATCGCTTCGCTTCGCGTTCGCATAATTTCGCCCACGTAGGACGCCCTGCTAACTTATTCATATAAGACATGCATAGTGTTAATACACTGATTAGACGTCCGTGTATAAAGATGCATCGCTCCGCACATCCGAACATAGCGTTTATTAGTCCAACCTCGTTTACGGCAACTCGATAAATAACAGAATATGGGATTTAGGGCTTAGATAACAATAGTGTTTTAATCCCATGTTAATTAACTCTTCAATACACCATAGTTCCTATAGGAGCTTAAAGTTGAGGAGAACAATGACTAGTTCTGCACGCGCCATAATTATGATGAAAATTAAACCGTATCGTACGCAAACTGTTGCACATTGTGTTATGTGACGCTGAATTTCAGTAGCTGCGGAAAATATAAATGAGAAGTAACTTAGTGCGAAAAATATGTATTTTTGAAAGCATTATGGACACTAAATAAGTGGGTATAAACTCTACATTTCGTCTCTATGAAAGTCTTAGAACATTGCTCCGAAAAAAAAATACAAAATAGTTTATACCGCGAGAATTTTAACCCGGACCATAACCGGACATATATTTTGCAAAAATGTTTAGGTAAGAAATTACCTTCCACAATCGTATTTTTTGTAAATCATAGAATTCTAATAAAAAAATCCAAGAAATCAAACAGTATCAAAATTCCCGATCTTAATTACTGCGCTGCTTACCCTGACTCACCCTCAATCACTTCTTACTGAAAAACATAAACTAGACCACACAAGGCCACTATTTGTTCAGTAAGGGTCATCTCCCTTCGTGAACCAATAGCCGACGCGTACAAAAACCTGCGCCCGCGACCCAAGGGCCTATAAATCAGTCGACGAGACATCTTTGACGACATCTGGTTAACAGACAACGTTCAATGTTGGCGCCGCATGAGTTCGAATTATCAGAGACTGTCTTTATTTTCTTTATACATTTTTTTTTATTTTTTTTATTTGTAATTTTTTGTTTTTGACGTGACAACGTCTTATAAATCGATGGAGCCGGCTGCACGCACGAAAAAACATGACTCATGCGGCGTTACCTCGCTCTGAGGGGTTACCTCGCTCTGAGGCGTTACCTCGCTCTGAGGCGTTCCGTTTAAAGCTTGAAGTGCAAGCGAGAGCACGCAGCGAGCGACAAAGAGGCACAATCGGCAGCTACTCACGTTGTCACGTTCAACTATCGTCAGTAAAACGACTTTACAGACAATGGTTTTTTTTTTTCATTTTGCTCGTTAGTTTTGTATTGGAAAATAATGATAACGATACAGATATCAATTAAAAATACGAAAAACTATGTTTTTCAATCAAGAACGCGGCTAAAAGTTTACAGTGAAAAAATACATCCGTGTTTTTTTTATTTATATTCCATGGGCTTCGGTATTAAAATTCAACATATCGCAAGCAGTTATTAAAGCTCAACATTTGTAGAATGTTTACAAACCGACCTCAAAAAAAAACTTTTACGAACAAACTATCTACGGAAAGCAATTAGGGAAATATTGGCCGTACGCCAGAAAGCTAAGGCATGAATGAAACAGTTTTACTATAAAAGTTCTCACGTGAAGTTCAGTGACCTTCGTAGTATTAGGTACAATACCGGAGAACTTATAACTGAATCTAAATGTACTGCCAACGCCATCTAGCGATGAAACTGACCCAGACGCGCTATGGAGGTGGGGGAGAACTTACTTTGTACGATCTATTCTTCTTTTATTTTAGTGGAAAACAATTATTAACAGCTTTAAAAATATTGTTCATTGATTTGTGATGAGTTGATGTTTATTTATAACTCGCAGAGAACCTTAAAACACAATATTTCAGCGTACGAGAGCATCCGCCGCTTTTGCGTTCTAACTTAGCACGTACAACGTTGTACGTACTTTAAAGCTGTACTAAAATCTTTGATGTACCTATCGGTTTAGTTATAAAGCTACATTTTTAATTAGTGTATTTCAGTACTGCATTGCAATATGATCAGAAAGCTTACAATCTGTTCACATTACATAATAATGTTTCATTTAGAAAATAATTATTAACTTCTGGAATATTCCGGACGCAAAAATCATGGCCACCCTACATGCGCAGGATTCGGGAAATAGGGCTTTGTCTAAACTGGCTGTTGACGTCATCCGTGTCAATGACAAATAATGTTGCTTTAGTTAAAAATAAATTACTTGACGGATTAATTTATGACCGATGACCGAATTCTTAACAAAACCCGGTATTGTTTTAAAACAATAGAACAACAAAATTGGTAGTTATGGTGTTCGGAATGTCACGGTTCAGATACTAATGAACAAATTGAAAGTTGAAAAGTGATTTCACAGAAATTGAATATCTATTTGCCGTTTTGGTTTAGTGGTCGATATTAATTTGATGGAAAAACGAGGAGGTTAATTTATTGATTTTATTATAAGTATTCGTTTCACGACAATATAGAGTTCTGGTTAAAGTTAACAAAAATAAAAACTTTTAGATTCACTGAAGAGTAAGTGTGGATGTTTTTCTATAATTTGTTATCTCCTTGAGCATGTTTTTAAACAAGCCAGACACGTCCACTTTACCTTTCGATTTTTGTTGGTTAGGATAAAAAAACAGATCTTTTTCTTAACAATTCGGCGGCAAAATAGATATCCAATACTGTCGTAGTAACAAACTTGTCGTAAGTATAAAGTAGATGTATCTAATGTCAAGTTGTTTTATATAACATGATAATTATCAATACAATAAGCCCAAAAAACACCTCTTGTTTAGTCTATCTAACCATAGCAACTTATTTCTTTTTTTACCATTTAACCAACAACAATAACTATTATATTTCACTAAGCGAAAATAAATAAAAATAATACGATATCCTGTTAATTATAACAACATAATTTATCTTGTGGGAAAACATTACAATGGGCCGCCATTTTGTATTTATCCTTGACTTAAGCAAGAACTTAGTAACTTAATAACATGCATGTGTTAATGATAGTAACGAGCGTGTATCACCTTGCATATAACTTGGTACACGTGAGAAAGAATAGTACATACCCAGTATATAATACGGCTTCCTTGAAACCGAAATTCAATTAATTTTGGTACTCCGGGAGTCAATCAAAAGTCCGCATGCTTGAAAAACAAAACACGGCTACAGTGCAAGCACTTGTTACAAAAAAGGCTGGTTTTCACAATAGCTGTGTTTTTTCGAATGCTCCAAAAGTAGGGTTCAATTTTCGAATTGATTGTTTGACGAACGGTAGGCTAGACCATCGGGGTAGTAGACGTAGGTACTTTCCATCATGGCGGAGCTTTCAGATATTGTCGATGATTCTGCGAACTCGATATTAGTTGGTATAGTTTGCAAACACTGTTTGGGTTTTCAATTACAAAAGAAATTGTACAGTTTGTGCATGTAACGACGGATATGTACACTTATGATGTTTTCGACTATATAAAGCTGAGTTGTTATGCATTATTGTTGTGGCAGTGAACATACTATTTGTTTTAGGTACGTTTTAGATAACTAATGGGTGTTGTAGTGTGATGGTTGTAAGAGTTTCTGCACACTGCAGATTAAACAGTTGCTCTGATATCGGCCAAATAAGTAACAGATCTTTGTAATGTGCATACTACCATTCATCTTCATCCTGATTTATAAGCACAAACAAACTATTGACCGACTTAAAGTTTGCAGTCTGCAGGTAGGTACTCTAAAGTTTACAGTTGCTAAAATTTGTAATCTTGTAAATTTTAAACCCTTATTTCGAATATTTAGGTTTCCCAAAGTAAATATATACCTAGGTGCTTATATATAATTATTCCATAGCAGCAAATCGTTTTTGTGACATCAAAATTCCACAGACTGTGACGTCACCGCTAAGCGTCGTCACAGAATGAGGAGGTGTGAACATTTTTCCATGGCACGCCATTTTTTGCTAAAAATGCGGAGGTGGGATATTTTGCAAGTTAATTAGATAGTCCCATTATACCATTGTTAATTGTAACCGTTACTGAAAGGTGGACGACCCCTGGTGAATCAACAAGATGAAAATGCGTGTCATCACACATCGCAAGACTAAATATGTACTCTGTATGATATCTCAAGTATAGCTACGTTCGAGAGCATTGAAACTGTTAACCACGCTAATAAAGAGTAATTTTTAAACGAAACATTTCCGACGTCTAAACTGTAATTTTCACACTTCATTATCAGCTTACTTCATAACTACAAACCTAAACAGCAAAAAGTTTAATTACTTCATCTGTACAAGTCTACAGTTTTCCCAACACATTTTTAACCACATTCTATAAATAACTGAACTTAAAATGTTAAAATTAGAGCCGAAATAAGTTCAAAATTACAGGCAAATTAAAGTTCTGAACAAGCTAAAAGCACGCATTCATAACTTTTAACTGGATTCCGAACGCGCCGCGCCATCTAGCGGGTGAAACATACTTTAGAGCTTGAAGTATGCATCCTAGTTAAGCGCGGGGTGTAAAAGCACCCATGTCGAAGTGTGCGTGCCCATATCGCAACAAAATACTATGACACTAGTTTAGTAGTACGATACTAGTAAGCTAGTACTATCGTAGTTTGAAACAACAACTAGAAGCAGCGGTTATTACTAAGTTCTGGGAAGCGGTTTGCCTATTTCAGCTTCGAATAGATTTTGCACCCGTTTTCTTGGGATATATGTGATTTGGTTTGTAATTAAGCCGCTTACATTGACACGTGGACAGCTCAAATACCGGTTGATTATGATTTGGTTTATGACAGGTTACACGTGTCCTCAAAATTGGAATTTACGTAGACATCTAGGTACAATTTGGGTATTACTCGAAATCTGACTAAGGGCTGATTTTTCAATCATCAGTTAACTTCTATCTGAGGAATAAATATGGCGGTTTGACATATTTTCCATACTAAAGCTGTCAAAACGTTAAAAATATTCCTCAGATAGAAGTTATCTGGCGATTGAAAAATCAGCCCTAAATAAAAGGAAATACCAATATTAATTTCTAGCTTTGTGAATTTGAATAGCTAATTAGAATTCACAAAAGTAATAAACCAGGCTATAATAAGTCAAGAGTTCGCCAAATTTTAGATTTATCATGAATAGAACTTGATGCTCTCGAATTGAATTTAGATACATTACATTGCATCGCACCTAATTGGGATTCAGCACCAGTCCTCACCTAGTTAACCACTCTTAAATAGGTCGTTGTGCCACCTGCGGCCGGTAGACTTCATATTTATTTATGTGCCCCTAGTCCATTGATTGCAATACCGAGTATTCTTGGAGCAATCGCTTCCATTTCATCAGTGTGCGAAGTCCTATAAATATAGCTCTCCAATATTCAGTACTTACCGATAATTTTAATACGGCTCTCAGCTTATAAATGAACTAAAATATAGCATGATGCATTTATGAAATCTATGTCAATTTGATTCTCGAGTGATCGAGCATAAAGGTTTAGTACCTAGACAGTTCGTCGAAAATTTTATTAGTTTCGAACGGTGCTTAGATGCCTGACTCACTGGGCTTATAGCCCAGCGTAATGTTAAACATGACGACTAGCGGACACCTGCATGACACGTTCCACAAACTTTATGAAGTTCGCTGCAAGCTACGATGCGAGATGTAAAATTTTCAAATCAAAGCATGCAATACAAAATACTACTTATCGCCATCACTTTTCACCGAATCGAAAAATATAAATGTTATCTCAGCCTGGTGGTACCTACAGATATATGGCCAACTAGCGATAGCATCATAAAACATTAGATAATAAGACAAAACAGTTATTTCAGACTTCAACATCCACCTCTTAACGGCCATTACAAAAACATGAAACTAACCCAACCTAATCCACATTCAAACCTATTCCTATTTTAATGGCTCCGTAATTAGGAAACGCGAAGTTTATATCTGTAGTGGCCCGAATTCACCTCTTTACTGGGTTAGGCTGGCGATACACAGACCGCTTGAAGCAGTCAGGGGCGACAGCTTCAAGAATCAGTTGCAACTGGTCGAGCGGTAAAGTTCGTGTATGAGCGTCCATAGTTCTCTGCAGTTCACTGTGCAGTCGACAGCTTGCAGCTGCCTGCTCCAAGCGGTCCGTGTATTCGCGGCTTTAGTTTCGTAGAACACTTTAGTTCCTGGATAGTGTAGTATGACAGTATTATAATAGTGTCGTGGCTTACTGGCCCAGCGCTTGCGCCGGCTACTGCACACATACTTGACCACTTTGATGCGGTATCGGGCATAAGTGAGAGTGATTTTATGAATAGTGAAGTAGATGTGTGAAAAGTTATTTTAGTCCTTATTAGGAGGCCAATAATGGTGGTAGAGTGTAGGGCAAGGATTTTTTTGAAAAAGATTGTATTATGAAATGGGACAGACACAGAGCGGTCAGTGTTAAATAAATTGAATTGCTTATGTACAATTGATATTCATATGTATGTAACTACATTCTGCTGCCAACGAGATAAAGGCAAATGGTTGCAATAGTAAATAAGAGAAATTTACACGTTTTAGGATTTGAAAAGCAAATGAGAGACAGTTTCGTTTTAATGCATTACCTTAGAAAGTCTAGAACGTTTATCTTGCCAATAAGATATAATCTCCGATGCTCTCTTATATATAGCACTCGTATGTTCATCGAACATGCAACTAAGTTGTACTAAACTAAAATAGCAATTTACTAGTCTTACCTGCCAGGTGTTTTACCAAGTAATTTCGCCGCCATTTATTAGTTTAATGTTTTGTCTATTTTATGTACTTAAATATACATAGTTTTATTTTGTACAAAAAGTTTCAATAAAAAATATAATATCAACACAGTTTTCCACCTATCGTTTTCCTAACCACTTATACGTAGGTACTTGCCACAGACTTATTGTTTTTAACCGCTCCCGCTTATAGTCGAAGCCACAATCGTAAGTAGGACACACACGTCTCCGCATATAGGTATTTGCGGCTAGAACAATCACACCGTTATCCGTCAGTATGTCGGCCAGCGGCCCTTGCGCATCGTGAATAAAAATTGACACTACATGTGCCAACGAGTCAACGATCTTGCACACCAATGACTGTTTTGGAAGGCACGTTAAACTGTAGGTCCCGGCTGTCACTGAACTTCCTTTGCAGTCGTTACGGGTAGTCAGAAGCCAGTAAGTCTGACGCCAGCCTAACCAAGGGTTATCGGGTGGCCCTACCCGGGCCTGATAGACTTGGTTGAGGAGGTCAGCTAGGCAGTCGCTTCTTGTAAAACACTGGTACTCAGCTGAATCCGGTTAAACTGGAAGCCGATACCAACTTAGCTGGAGAAAGGCTCGGGAGATGATGGTACAAGTGTCAACGAGCCAACACAGCCTTTTGGGCTACTAGACTTTTGAATTTGTGTTCGAATAATGTTGATGCTCACTTGTTAAAAAAATGCCGAAGTGATCAGTTTTATTTTCAACGATCCTTTTTTGTTTTGATATTTTGACTACCTATAACTATGTATTTTAGCGCCTACAGTTTATTCTAAAGTGGTACTAAATACCTTAGCGTGGAGGTAATTCTAATCAATTCAAAATAAACCTAAATCTAAATCAAAATTTCCTAGTCGAGCAGTCTTTTGATGAGTCTAAAATAGAACATTAATATTCCCAATGAATGGATTGCTTTTATGCATAGTTGACCTATATTTCATTGTTGGCGCGTACCTAGTTATTACAACAATCTATTAATAATCAGGTTATAATTAATTTAACAGTTCTATCATCCATGGTGGTTGAATTAATTACTCGAATCACATTACCGTACATAATAAATAGTTTAAATAAATGCTATTATAATTTTGTAATGATAAATCTTAAATTTTCTCTGAAATAGTGGCCTAGTTAATATCGGCGGGTAAATCATTAAATTGACAACACATTAACAATTTCACAATTGCCAAAATATTATTTGTTCAATAAAATAAAAAGCACATGCATATGCGCAGATTCAGACCCAATCTCTATTTACGTTAACACATTATAAGATAAAAGAGCCTGAAGAAATAATATAATTTCAATAAGAAAAAAAATCCCACAGGTAACATAAGGACAGCTCCCTCCCAACAAGTTGCACCGTCACTGACCCGATGCAAGTCCAATAATGACGTTTGAACATCCATTGCGGAATAGCTATGAGCCTTAATTCCAAAATGGAGCTAAAATCCGATACCGTCCGCATCACATGTCGTAACATACCTCTAGAAGCGAGGCGTATGTATGTTACCTAATGCTAGACGTCCATTGATAGCTGGGTTCTACTGTTGTTGCAATGCTAAAAGTACGGTTTACATGAAAAGTAGCTAAACACACCAAAATGGAACAAAGTAAAGGCTGCAGTTTTGAAGTTTTGATGCTTACTGTACCTACCTGTACACAGCAACAAACTTTTAGTCGGCCGATTGTTTCAGCTCATAATGAAGATCAGTATGAAGATGAATGGTAATATGCACATTACAAAGATCGGGAATTTAGCCGATAACTTTATATGACATCAAGACTTTGTTTAAAAAAAAATTGCCAGCCCACTGGGTCAACTGTTTAGTCTGCAATGTGCGGATACTGTAATGCTAGTCGACCACTGATAGCTAGGTTTGTGGTTCCTTTACTGTTGTCGCAATGTATGCAATACGTGATTCTAGTGTCGAAGGAGGCAAATATGTTTGTTCTACTTAAGTGTAAGTGGTGATGTGTATTCTTTGTCGAAATTGTTAGTAGTTCAATTGTTTTAAGAAGAGTTTTTTTTGCTATATGGTATACCTACGACCTTCCGACCATAAAAAACTGGACGTATTACAATGCCTCCAAATGCATTTCCTTAAAATATATTTTTTTATTTATTTATTTACAAACTTATGTACACACACATCATAAGTAATAGGACAGGTAAGAAAGAATTTACAAAAGGTAATGCTTATTTCTGAAAATCGATCTCAGTGGCGTGCACTTGGAGAGGCCTATGTCCAGCGGACTGCGATAGGCTGATGATGATGATGATGATGATGAATGCTTATTTCTAAAGAAATCTATTCCACATAATAAAATAAATTATTGAAATAACCAAAATTATTATAATTCCTTAAAAATTACAACATTCATTAAACCTATGTCTAACCACGTTACTTTTAGAAGAGGCCGCTATTTAACAAAATACTAGTTACCATTTAAGTACTTATTAACATGTCCGGTAGTTAAACTCTTACAACACCGGATACTTTGACATTAAGTCTAAATGTCAACAAAGAAGAGCTACCCACGCGCCTTGTCCAACTGACTTGACTATTAAAATCACAAATATCCTGTCTACAAATCTTATAGATGTAATGACAGGATAACGATGATACTACTTAAAGAAAATCCTGTAATTGGTAGATTATCTCATTAGTCTTCTGCAAAACTTTTCCATAAATCTGACTGCTAATTTAATTTGCTTAGAACAGTCGTATACGTAAGTAAGCAATATGCAAATAATGATTACTGAGTAGAGTAAAAATATGATAACAAAAAAGCATCAGAAACTAGACAGAAGAACGATGGAATAATTCTTATGTCATCATCATCATCATTATCAGCCTATCGCAGTCCACTGCTGGACATAGGCCTCTCCAAGTGCACGCCACTGAGATCGATTATTATGTACTTAGTGTAAAATAATTTAAATCACACAACCAATAACCAACATCTATCCACTCATTACTAATGACTCAAAAGATCTAACATTCTCAACCATCAGATAGAGTCCAAAATACCAATTCCATTTTCAGGCCAAACGCTCACAAGCCTTTATGATCTCCACAAGCTTTGACTTTGATTCACGTCAAACATCACCTAATATCCCAGCCGATTGACCTCAATTAGACATTCTCATTACTGCAATCAGGATTAGATACAGTTAGCATTAGGACCATGCGGTTGACAGGATCTTGTTATCGATTATTGCAATGCTCATCCACCTGGATCACACCAATTACTGAGTAGCTTAAGTAGGTTACGTGCGTTTGTTAAAGTACGATTTGGTTGTGTATTTGATGAAAAATGATAACAACAAAATATTTACTAGCACAAGGATTTTGCGATGGCAGTCCCTTGAGCGTAGAACTTGGAACATGTCTAAGTAAGTTCTTTGAAAGACTCAATACTGTCTCATTTATTCTGCATGTTAAAGTTTCTTTACACACTGCCAAGGCACGAGGCACTAAAAAACTGATATGACAGTGAACGACAAGAATGGAGATATATAAAATAAATATTGCACAAAAACTGGACATGACAAAGGAACCACACAAAGCAATCGGCAATCAAACAATGTGATAGTAAAAATGGGGAGCTAGTGCCGACCGCCTTTTGAGCCGTCCGATCCGACACGCCGACTACGTGACGGAGGGAATACGGTTAGGGAGACAACATCTCATAAGATACCGGCGATTGAGAGTAGACGTAGCGATAACAATGAGCATTAGTTAGTAAGAAGCTGATCGTAGCTGTATCAAACTACTGTCCCGAGGCGAAGCGATTATTTTACGATTCTGACTAGTATGTATTGCATTAGATAAATTCATACAAATGATACCGAACGGCTCGAGTCGGTACGTTGGCTATCCATTTGCAAGCAGGCAAGTGTACTGTGATGCTTAGCATTAGTCGTTTATATAATAAGAGCCATTACCTATCGGAAATTGAATGATAACAAGAATAATTTTGACCCACCTGTCAGTCTACTAAGTTCAAATTGATAACTAAGCAATCTAAATAAGTAAACTTAAAATAAGCAAATCGTAATTGTCAATAAACCTAGAGGTCAAGCATTACCTCGATCTGTGTTACTTCTTGAAGAAACAACACGAATCGCAATCACATAGTTTTGTGGCCCCCTCACCTCAATACGTGAGGTGCGTGAATCTAACCATTCACGGCCAACGTTCCTATCCACGCTGACATCTATTACTTGAACCACCATAAAGTTTTTACTGCATTCCTCTATGATTGAAAATTGGACACAAGTTATGAATGTCATAGCCAGTTGCTTACTGTTGGACTATATTTTTTGTGATGATTGCACGTAGCTGTAATGTTAAACTTAAGTTACTTGTACCTACACTGAGTGACCGCCAAATCTTAATTTTACGCATTCTTGTTATTTGTCATGAAGATCATGCGAGGGCATTATTTGACCTACATGCATACATAAGTTATGAGTAGGTAAACTGAAATTAAAAACTGAAGTAATTAGAGAGCAAAACATTTTCACTAAATAACCGAACCTAAAAAACATTCTAACCATCTTTCCAAACCAAAAGTATCTATGACTAGCTGGTCCCCCACGACTTCTTCCGCGTCCATTTTGGGTTAGCCCTGCGTAGGGCTGCCATCCGTCCGGGTTTCCCCGGATTTGTCCTCATTTGGAGGCCGTCCGGGGGCCGTCCGGGCGGGGTTTCAAGAAGTGTCCGGGTTCCTTTGTAAGGAGCACCTCATTGAATTAAAGTATATGTTAATAGTAAATGGATTACAAATTAGGTATTATTTAGTTTAAAAAAAATTGTACTCGTTCGGGGAAAAAATGCGATTTACGCCAAATGTCCGGGTTTCTTAAATGTTTGTCCGGGTTTGGCGAAATTCGAGATGGCAGCCCTAGCCCTGCGTATCAAATTATCTAATATCTCAACAAAAACTGCAAAGATAGAAACTTGTTATGCACTAGCGGTACGATTGAAGTCGACAAAGCGAACCATTGACAAAAACAAGGAAACAGTCTCAATATGCAACAGTTGTTGCATAACGCAGGTTTGCATGCGCATCCAAATTTGGCCGATTTTATTATTTTCCTCGCGTAACATTACATAAATCGTATCAAGGCGCGTTTATGTAATAGTGAGCTGGTCAACAGTTGACGAATGATATAAACAGGAGTACCTACTAGACATGTTGTCACATCCTCAAGCTAGTTTTCCTGGACATCGCGTACTTTAAAAATGGTTCGTAGGAATTTAGTTTTTCCGGTATTGGCACTATCGGTCAGTGACTATAAAACCAAAAGAGAAAGACGTCCACTGCTGAACTTACGCTTCCCCAGGATTCGCCAATTCGTTCGATCTTCAACAACCCGCATCCACTGCTTCCCGGCAACCTTGGCCAGATCGTCCACCAACCACAACCATCATCAGAGGTCCTCTGAACACTCCAGATTTTACAAGGTTATACTGTAGTTTGAAAGACAGCCTGTCATCTAAACCTAACGTATTATGTTAAAGTGACCTACATACCTATAAGCACAAAGAATTTAGAAGCCTTCGCACCGAGGACGCTAAACTAAGATCCGGTCGTATTTTTTATATTAATTGCAAAGTTAATTGACTGTTATAATATTATGTTGTGCCCAAGATTAATAGTTGAATCCAGTTTGTTTGCTAATTAGTAACGCTCGAAATAGTTGTAGTTAAATTTAATAATTCTCGTCGATTTAGGTAAAATAGTTCATTTAATAAATTGATAGGCGTATGTATGTGATTAAGAGTTAATTTAGTACCTGATTCGATCCTGTCAGATTCATAATTTCTGTTAATTTGTATATAGAGAAATACTATGTTTGTTTTGATATCCGCTAAGTCAGATCACAGACAGGATCGAATTCCAGCATATAATTAAATGGGAGATTGAGGAAGCCTCACGCCACCAGTGTACCAATCTCCTACACTGCATCAATTTGATGTTTGTTGACATTCGCACTAAATCGCTAAACACTTTTGAAGATGGCTTTTAGAGGTCATTAGTACAGCTATTATAAGTATTTTTGTAGGTAATCATTTTGAACGTAATATATGTAATTTCAGAAGTTTTTTTAAATAATCATACTTTAGTAGAGCTAAGATATCTAGTGTTCTGTATAATTATATTCCCCAGGAAAAAGTTCCCATGTAATTAATGGAAGTTCTAGTTTTATACTGTAATAGTATTGCTGCACTTATTTATCTTATCTATCTAATAATAAATTACCTAAATCACAGTATATTGATGTAAACTGACTTTCATCATACTTATATTTTTTGCTAAGTAATATTACGTCGTGTATTTAGTTCATCTCATTAGTTATTGAAGATGTTTAATCTAAGTTTGCAATATGTGCTTACTTAATATTAACACGTTATGAAACTCAATATACTTCAGATAAAATATTGGCTAATAAATAATGATGGAGAATGTAAAAGGTGCATCTATCTCATCTCGTGCACCTAGCAATTGCACCTATTAGGGTGCGTCCACATCTGGCGAATGTGCCGCGAATGTGCAGCTCGCGAGCCGTTTGCGACCTGCCCGCGAGCTGCGCGCGTGCATTTTTGTTCGTGCGGCGCTTCTGCGCAGCACGCGCGCAGCTCGCGCGCGACCTAAGCGCCGCACGCGATCAGCGCGCAGGCGGCGCGCGACGTCTGCAATCTTCGATAGTACTGAGTCAGTTTACGGAACTGTGCGGGCGAGAACTGAGTGCGCGCAGATCGCGCGCCGCTCGCGCGCTCTATACGAGCCTTGCATGAGTTGCGCTAAAGAGGCGCACCGAACTGTTGCAGTGACTGCACGCGCGCAGCTCGCAGGCAGCTCGCACTCGGCTCGCGTGCTGCACATTCGCGGCACATTCGCCAGATGTGGACGCACCCTTAGGTCAACAGAACTCAAACATCGTTATAATCTATAATTATATACTACATATTACTAGCCAACGGTACCTTTACTAGGTTAAAATATAGCCTGTTACTCGGAAAGAGTTAGGTTTTTCAACAGTGAAAGATTCTTTCAAATCGGTTCAGTAGCTTCGGAGCCTAATATAACATGAAACTAAAGTTTTGTTTGTTTGCACCCTAAAGGCTTCTAAACTGCTATGGCAAGCAGTACTTATAGGCTATATTTTGTACGAGTGTAAGAAGTAGATCCGCGGGAAACATCTAGTTTATTATGAACTAAAATGCTACCGTAAAAACTTCCGGTCATAATAGCTGTAATCAATTTCACAGTTACTAACGTTTTGCGAAATGTAGATCATCGTGAAATTATGTACTCTACTTAACTTAAAGCAAAAAAGTTTTTATATGAAACTACAAATACCTGACTTTTACATAAAGAAATTAATGAATTGTATATTTACAAAAAACTTTACTTAGGTATTTTATAATTATGTATTATTTTGCATGACAGGCATATTTTTTATAATCTCTTTAATTTCACCAAGTTTTATTGCACCAAGTTACTAATTGTTTATGTAATTTTTTAAGTCTTTGTCATCGCTTGTAAGATTCACATTATAGTTTCAACAATACGATATCCTCCGTTGTCCTTATTAACGTTATCCCTGAGTTTATCACTTCCTCGCTGGCTTATTAGCGCAGTTTACCTCTCCACGACGACGGATAATCCGGATGCCGACTTCTACTTCTTTAGAAATAGTAGACACAGGCGTTCATTTCAAAGTAGGTACAGTAGACTGCACATCAGTGGTAACTGTCATGCACCTTAACTCAATAGTAATAAGTACGATTTTCCTATAAAACTGTTACCACTGACCTGAAGTTGACTGTACCTACTACTCTTACAAGTCTAAAGCTCTTTCGATTTTGTTCAATTAAGAGAAAACTACGTCTTACATAAAGCCCATTAGAAATTTATGTTTTAAATTGCCTGATGGCCGTTAGAAAATATTAAAGTGTGTTTCCTAGTACATTCGTGTACAGTCGCCGTTTCTAAATGATGACTGCGCGCACGCAAGCCGCCATCTTGAATGGATCTTCAGTTTTATCTAACAATAGTGATGTGATAATTGTTGTGTAATTATGGCTGGCTGTCATGTAATAAGTGTAGTGAAGTGTTAGGAAAAAATCTTGGATTAATTGTTTATAATGTGATTAAAGTTGAGAACTTTTATTGCAATCTAGAAACTCGCACCGGCGTCGTCCAGAGGTATATGACCTTTTTTCGAAACTATCGACAATCGGGCCGACGTAGTAACCCAACAACGTCAACGTGTATTTTTTTATTATTTATAGAGATGATGGAAATAACAAGACCTCACTTGTTTATATAACCAAGCATCTTCACATATCAAATCATTGTTAGTTACGGAAATAGAACAATTTTACAATCTTCCAAAATACTCACAAAACTGGGTTAGTACATCACTCGATATTTTTGCGATGACCTAACCGTACTATTAAAAAAATCCGACTTATTTACAAATATGTTATGATCGCAATAATACTTGTCATACATAATTACAAGAAAATGAGTAGATTAATCTGCAATGTATCAACTTTCACACGCGCATCTCCCAGTCACATTTTCATGTCATAGGTATACTTTCCTAGCCTTTCATCATTCATGTCTAGCCGCGACAAAAGATAGCATTACTATTTTTATAAGCCGTTGACATCACTATAAAGAACAACAAGAGTTGCATAATATATCCATTATTCATAGAACATAAACTTTGACTTTCGCTTCGTAAAAGGCGTGTGAAGTGACGTCGGGCTACTGTGTAGCTCGAATGAAACCATTCATCTTCATCTCCCGAGCCTTTTTCCAACTGTGCTAGGGTCGGCTTCCAGCCTAACTTGAAGCTGAGCTGAGTACCAGTGTTTTACAAGAAGCGACTGCTTATCCGACCTATTCAATCCAGTTACCCGGGCAACCCAATACCCCTTGGTGAGACTATTGTCAGACTTACTGGCTTCTAACTACCGGTAACGACTGCCCTGGCTAAAACCATTGATACGGTGGTGAAAGGCACCTGACAATCATATGTAGTGTATTGTACAGCCTGCAAATCCCAATACTCTCTGAATTGATTAAACCTATCAGAGGGATTGACGAAATGACGTTACTGACCGCTCCATTAATGAGAAGTTAAAACGTGAATTACGAATCATTTTGATTTGTTTGGTTGTCACAGTTGTAGATATTAATTTTACATGAAACACAGTATTTTACACGAAAGGTCACAAAAGGTATACACAGAATTTACACAACAATCCAAACAAATTATGTATAAAAGTTTTCGGTCTTGTCATAATGAGAATCAAGAAAAAAATAAAAATCTAAAGATAATAATAATAATCTAAAGATATAACAGATCCTTCATGTCACTTTCTTCCCTCCATGGGTAAAATCAATCTCATTTTAAATACTTTTTAAGTTTTAAGATACCTAATACGAATTTACAATGTTGCTGAGTAGTTGGCGCGTATTGGAATCAAAATGCATGTGAAAACCCTAATAGCCAAATATGGGTCAGCTCCCCAGTAACTTCATTTGTTATTTGTTCTAAAACTTCGTACAGATCAACGTAATACTTTCAAATACATGAAAGATACGATAGAGAGTAATTATTAACAATTTACAATACGTTTGCTCATTATTTCACGTAACAAAGATGTGCAAGTATTTTCAAGGGCTTGCATCTTTCAGACTTACAAGATCAATTTCATTAAGTTTAATGAACTTAGTAGTAGAAGTAGAAAAACAGTATAACACGATGAACTTCGTCATTAATAATTTAATGGAACCTGCATTTAATGGGGCGTGACACTAATGCAATTATTGTGCATCAAGATATAAGCTTGGTTCACTCTTAATTATAAGACTCTGTCAGCCTTACTACAAAAACTTTAAAATCTATTGAACACTAGTCTAAAAAAAGTGTGGCTGCAAAATGGCCCATATTTCAACGTCATAACCTGTTTTTTTTTAGACGTGTGTTCAACAGAAGTTTAAAAGTTTTTGTGGTAAGACGGTTTGATACATTATTGATACCTCATCACTCAAAAACAAAATTCTCTAAGTTCGAATTTCAAAAACACATAGGTAGTAAACACACGAATATTTGACAGTGGTTTAGTCGAACTAACTATGCGCATGATCGCTGCACCCGTTAACCAAGTTAGTTACTCACTCGGACCTAACATTCACTCGTATACGCTACAAACAGATAGTTGTGGTGTATCCGACTTTGTTTGTAAACATCTTCGTACACAAGATATTCTCTGTGTAGAACGAAGCCAAATTGGATTAAAGTTCCCGAACTCAGCTTGAATGAAAATTGACGAAAAATCTATATTAGTCACGAAAAAAATCTGTGGTACCTAACCTCTATGTTTCGTGTGGGTAAATAAATTATAGTGGCCAGTATCGTGCGCACGAGCTATTTACAGAGATTTCCCTTACATAATAATATTATTACCATTTTATTTATTACAAAAATAATTGCTAAATGTAAATACTTAATTAAGATTGATTAACCAATAACATAAGCTGCATCGAATACAAATTAACTGCGTCATAATGAAATCTGGTTAATTGTCACGCGATTGTCCGACACGATAAGCTTTCAATCACTTAGTATGCCGAGACATCGTCATTCACGACAATAGAGGGAATCGAAACGTGTCCTTACATCAGGCTGCAGATTGCGGAATTATCTTGTATATAAGCGATATTGATTACACCCAAAATAGCACCTTATTGTCTGAAAGATAGAGTTCTATTTATAATTGACTGTTTGTATTGCAAGATTCCCAAATAATGAAACGATTGAGGAGCCTACAAGTAATGGCAGTCTCCTAAAGTTCAGTTACACAAACAGTGAACAAAAAATGATTTCAAAAATATATTCAGGCATTTTAAGTTTTCCTTCTAGGGTTATGAAAATAAACCAAGTCAGGACAAAAAAGCTCAGAAAAAAGTTTCCCGTGGAAGCCCTAGGAATTAGTACTGCTACACCTATTTCTGTCGCAATGCTTCGAGCTACGTTCTAGTACTCTGATTGTAGTACTCTTTGTAATATTAATTAAAAGTGCCTATAAAAGGATATCGATATTAGAGAAAACCTTTGGTATTCGTACGAGCGCGCGCACACTACAAAGATTTAGTCGGGTGATAGTTGATTTTTGCCCATAAATCAGTATGAAGATGAATGGAAGTACACACGTAACAACCATTAGGTACTGATTGAATTTAAGATTTTCAAAAAAAAACCTACCTAGGGCCGACTAAACAGTCTGCAGTGTACACACAAGTACTTACAACTTTATCCAGACTATACCGACTTACTTGGTCTCTGTCACACCTTTACATTGCAGCCTTTTTCTCATGGGCGGATTTCCTGATCGACATAAAAAAGCCTTGAACGGTTTTTCTTATGGGTGCTTATCGTAGACCTCTCTTCGTTTGAATGCTTATTAGTGCAAGTTCTATGAATCATTTGATTAATTTATTATTCTGATTAATATCTTCATTATTGATACTAGAAGCTAAGCGTTCATAGATATATTCCTAGAATATGTAATCATGCATTATTAGCATTAGAAGATGGGTAACTTGTTCTTAGTGCTCTTGCGGCGGGAGTTCTGCGTATGAAAGTCTGCACT